>NC_067221.1:26745591-27945591 GCF_019924925.1 Ctenopharyngodon idella
GTGATGCATCTGAAGATGGAGCTGATAAGCCAAAGAGCCCACGCGCAGGAGATGGTCCTGGAGACCGAGGAGAAGCCATGGTGACGAGCATCCGAGGTGGAGGTGGACATCCAGAGGCAGAGGCTGAGCCGGTGGGACCGAGGACAGAGGTGGAGCTGGAGGGAAGCGGAGCCAGACGGAGCCGTAGGTGCAGGCAGGTTGACGGCTGACCAAGGTGGAGCCAGAGAGACGAGGGAGCCCGGAGAGGCCGTATGGCCGATGGTGTCCGGGGGAGCCGAGGAAGGGAGGAGCCAGGGTGGAGCCGAAGCATCGACGGGCCGAGGTGGAGCAGGGGGCACAGAGGCTGGAGGTGGAGACAGGGGATGTTCTGAGTGAGATGGAGCTGGTGGCCTGAAGACGCCTGGCCTCTCTACCTGGCATGTGGAAGATGTAGAGTGGCTGAAGGTCAGTAGCGATGGTGGGGCTGAGGAACTGGCTGAAGAACTGGCTGAATGAGGAGAGACACAGGAGATACAGAGAACGCTGGATAATCAGGAGAAACTGGAAATACAGAGCGTTCCGGAGACTCAGGGAACACAGGCGAATCAGGGGAATGGGAAATCACCTCTCCAAAAAAAGCCAATTAAATCATCCTCAAAAATACCTTTCAGTTCCTCAGTATTGTTGCCAGGGACAGCAGTCATCTCAACCACTGCGGTGGTGTTGTGGGCGGGCTTTCCTCCCAGCCCTCGAGCTCCACAAGCACTTTCAAGGAAATCCTTCCGAGGACCGCTCCCTGGAAGGCGTGCCGGGGCCGCTCGCTTAGGCTGGAGATGTAAAACGCGCAGAGTGAGCGGTCGGGAATGTATGTAAAGGTGGGTGCACACTGTGCGATTTTGGCACCGATTTGGTCGTCTGAGACAAATTTTGAGAATCCTAAAAGATTACTATAATCCTAGGCTAAAATCTGTAGTCTTTGATTGCTAGTTTGACATGATCACTGACAGCCGAATAATGACCGTTGCAATCAAATTTTACCTTTGACGAAATTCTGGCAGTGTCAGAAGATTTGGCACACAGTCCTGCAGTGTGACTTCTACAACAAACGTCAAATTGTCTTCGTTTTGCTGTGATCAAAATTAACGCTAGAGAATTCTTTGTTTTCAGTCCTGCGTGTAATGCAGCTCACAGTCACTGAACGTGTATGGGTTGATGATGTAATACTCTGGACAAGTTTTCATGCGCGCATCCGTTTTTAACGTGTCTTGACTGTTGTACAGTCTGACATAAATGACAGCTGAGATCCCACAGTGTGACATAAGGATCATGAACGTACAGTCTGACAAGCAACAATCATAAAGGACCATTATAAATCGCACAGTGTGCACCCGGCTTGAGGCACGCCAACTCCAAAAAAATCCCTGGTGTGTGATTCCAGGGAGCGGTCCCTCTGCTCCAGGCATAGCGGGGCAACTGCAGGAATGTCCATTGTGACGGAGGAAGGAAAAAACAAAAAGAAATTGGGATATTTGCAGGTATTTGCATACAAAACTGTGATTTGTGGTGTCTTCATTGCACATATTTAACCTCTGAAAGCCATCTTCATCTATAGATGCTTACTGAGTGTCATGACAATCACACACACATATGCATGTAATATATATATATAATTTTTTTTTTTTTTTTTTTTGTAACATGGCACAAGCATACCATTTGAAGTCATGGTTATTATCTGCTTCAAATATCAGTGGATCAAATAACTTCCAATCATTTAAAAAATGTATTATACTGTGAAATGCTGATGCTTTTATCTTCCAACACAGATAGCCTTTTCAATTCTCTACAATACTAATCAATAGAAAATTGGTGGTGTATATCACATTAGTGACATCTACATCATAACGTAGACCCTGTCACCTGCACAAATGCAAAAAAATGACTGATAATAATCTCCTGCCCTATATAGAAAAGGTCATCATGTGTGTTAAGTGGGTAGCATGAACTCTTGGATGAACTCTCTGAATGTCACTGCACATCTTAAGGTCTCGTTAGTCATAATGCTTATAACACACTTGCTTTAGCGGACATTTCAAGTCAACACACCATAAACACAAACTGCATAGTGCATACACATTGTAAAATAAATAAATAAATAAAGGTATCACTTTGTAATTTTTTTAGTTCAAAATTAACAAAATTTAAACAAACCAGTACATCATCAATCCTTCCAAAACATGTATTTGTCTTACCTGATTCACTATGGTGTGCCTATAATAAGAGTTTATATTTTAGACCTGATGGGTGGTTTTCGCTGGAAATTACATACATACATCACTCACCCACATGTCTCGTTGCTCCGGCTACCTTGACGTGTGTATGGTGTGAGAGTGGCATAGGCTAGTTTTCACACACAAGCGAGAAAGATTGACATGCACGCAAAAATCTTGAACCGCTGTGGAATCACCTGTTTTAAAAAAACGGTCGAAGAGAGGAGAGTCTGCTGGCAAAAATAGAATTCGACAGAGCTCGTAATAAAACAAGAATCAACATTGGCTTGGTTTTTCGGATATGGCCGAGAACTGAGGAATTTGAAATGTTGTAAAAGCATCGCAGGGGTGCATTTTTATTAAGTTACTTTATTGAACAGATAAATTGCCTTATGCCTCTATTGTGAAGGGTCCATTTCCTTATGGGATGTTGTTACGCTGTGCTGGAATTTTTTTTTAAGGAAGTACCGTGTTTATTAATGGGTATAGCTACAATAATGTCTTTAGCTACTGAGCTTGAGATCCTTTCCATCTAAACTGGGTTATATCCCTTAAGCCTAATTAATGAATGTTTAATGAGCAGTAGGATACCATATCATCCGAACAGTCATGCAGAGCCAAAGCACAAACAAAACAATGTTCTTCCGCAAAATGCATGCAGTTTTGATGTTTAACCGCTGGAGTTGCTCATACAAAATACATAAAAGTTGACTTTTTGTATTCTGTTTCTGTTTTGTGACATATCAGGACACAAATTTGTATAACGGGTATGACATAGGTATTACAAGGAGAGGGTGACTTATGAGGACATACCCCATGTCCCCATTTTTCAAAATTCTTATAAATCATACAGAATGAGTTTTTTTGAGAAAGTAAAAATGTGCACAGTTTCCTGTGATGGGTAGGTTTAGAGGTAGGGGTAGTGTAGGGTGATAGAAAATACAGTTTGTACAGTATAAAAACCATTACACCTATGGAATGTCCCCACAATTCACAAAAACAAATGTGTGTGTGTGTGTGTGTGAGAGAGAGAGAGAGAGAGAGAGAGAGCAAAAGAAAGAGAGAGAGACAAAATAAAAGTTGGATTTTGTACAGTGCATAAACACTCATTTGTCTAAGGATACATGTCATACACTGTGGCATTCTGGTGAGAAACTGAATTGCTGCAAGAAAATTCAGTGCTTCAGATTTCGTCCTCTTGTTTTGTTCTCCCTCTCTGCCTCTCATTCACTACTAAAGATGAATATTTCAGCAGATGGTGCCACAGAGGTCCAGCGAAACGCCACTTCTCCAACCCTGTCAATGAGATCTTCTGAAGAGGAAAAAGTTTGTTCTACTTCCTGTGAATCCAAGATGAGAGATGTCAGAACCTTTCACATGCATTAAATCCTACAAGCCCAAGTCTTCATGACAGATCAACTCATCAGGTACTACAGGTCCAGCTCTCTCTCTCTCTCTCTCTCTCTCTCTCTCTCTCTCTCTCTATCTATCTTGTCTCACGTTCCCTCTTTTTCTCCCTCCAATCCATTTCCCATTTAAAGTGTCCTGCAATCATCCTGCAATTGTCAATTAATAGACAAATAGATTTCATCTCCTCAGCCGCACTCCTGCAGTCATGGTAAATGAATTTGACCTTTCAATCCTCTCCATGGTGATACTGTTTGATATGTTTTGGTATGATTTTATTGTTTTTAGGACTTGCAGGGATGTTTAACAGAGTATGTTGCTTCAGGTTGTCCTTTCAAAATTTTACAGAACAAAAAATTTTGCTAATATAAGAGACATGAATGCATTGAATTAAAGATATAAAGATATAAAGAAATCTTCTGATGACTTTACTTCAAAATAAATGTTATTCATTATACTTCAAAATAAATGTTATAGCAAAAATGTGTTTTGATTTTTTTGATGATTTTTGATGACACAACACCCATTGCGTGTACCGTTACAGCCGTACTTGAGCCTGGAGCATGTGTGTTGCTGCTCTCTTGATGCTCTTGGTCTGTTCACTGATAAAAGCTGCTTTACAAACCACTCACTCACATATTCTAGAATGACATGTGACTCACACCTAAACAAAGCTGCTTTGTAGAAATGAGGAAATAAAGTACAATGTGAATCAGTCGATCTGAAAACATAAAGAAAAAGGTTGGGATAATATGATCATACCTTGTACAAAAAAAGTACTTATTTCCATTTTTAAAAAGTGGTGGTACTATGGTACTGAATGATTACCATAATCATATACTGAAGTACTCCAAGGTGCTTAGTTTAAATAAAATATATAGAGAGAGATGAATTTTCCTCAACATATGCTGATAATGCTATATCTTAATTTATTGGCTTAATATTTCACTTATGACTCAATATTTCTGGTTCTGGTTCTGTTTTTTTTTTTTTTTTTTTTTTTTTTAAGCCGGTGTTTGAAACTGCTTTTGATTTTTTGATTTTTTATTGTGCTGTGTTCGGACCTAAAGAATGTTATTATATAATTTTAGTAATAATATTATGATTATAATAATAATAATTTGTAATTGTATTGTTAGTGTCATTAAAATGTTTTGTTAGTGTGCTATAGAAACAAAAACCCAGACGTTTTCGCCTTGGCTCAAACAACTGTAGGCAATAAGAATGATGCGTCTCTTTTATAACAAGCATTCCTGACATTTTGTGAATAGATAAAATTTATTTTAATGTGGGAATTTTTTAGTCTTTTGTAAAACATTTGAGGACTCCTCAATCCTCTAAGCGCGTGTCATCTCTAGTGGTTTTAACAACTAGTAGCGATGACATTTAAAGGTATTCCTGAGAGGGGAGGAGCTTGATATTGGTAAAGAGTTTACATATCTTGGAGTGACTTTGGATTCCGCTTTAACTTTAAAAAGTTAAAAAGTTGTCTAATATTGAAAAATTTAATTTTATGATATATATAGTTCAGTCATGAAACTCTAGATGGCGCAAGCTGATGGGTCCTTAAAGAGTTAGTTAACCCAAAAATGAAAATTCTGTCATTAGGTATTCACCCTCATGTTGTTCCACACCCGTAAGATCTTCATTCATCTTCGGAACACAAAATAAGATATTTTGATAAAATTCGATGGCTCAGTGAGGCCTTCATTGCCAGCAAGATAATTAACACTTTCAGATGCCCAGAAATCTACTAAAGAACAATTTAAATCATTTCATGTGACTACAGTGGTTCAACCTTAATGTTATGAAGCGACGAAAATACTTTTTGTGCACCAAAAAGAAGTTTGATACACGCTCCGAATCACTGATTCGAAATATATATATATATATATATATATACAGTGGTGGTCAGAATTATTGGCACCCTTGGAAAATATGATCAAAGATGACTATAAAAATAAATCTGCATTGTTTATCCTTTTAATCTTTAATTCATAAAATTAGCAAAAATCTAACCTTTCATTGAAGGAAAAGAATTGAAAATGGGGGGAAAATCACATTATGAAATAAATGTTTTTCTCCAAAACACGTTGGTCACAATTATTGGCACCCCTAGAATTTTTTTATGAGTAAAATATCTCTGAAGTATATTCCCATTCATATTTACATTTTTTTAGCACACCAGGGTGATCATGAACATGAAATTGTCCAGCCATGACGTCCTGTTCCACAGGAGTATAAACATGAGTAAACACAAAGGCCAAATTCCCTCAAACATTCATCACAATGAGAAAAACCAAAGAATATAGTTCTGATGTGCAGCAAAAGATTGTTGAGCTTCACAAAATAGAAAATGGCTGTAAGAAAATAGTCAAAGCATTGAAAATCCCCATTTCCACTATCAGGGCAATAATTAAGAAGTTCCAATCAACTAAAAATGTTATAAATCTGCCTGGAAGAGGACGTGTGTCTAAATCATCCTAATGCGCGGTAAGGAGGAAAGTTTGAGTGGCCAAAGACTCTCCAAGGATCACAGCTGGAGAATTGCAGAGATTAGTTGAGTCTTGAGTCTCAGAAAGCCTAAAGAAAATGATCAAACAGCACCTACAACCCCAAAAGTTGTTTGGGAGGGTTACAAGAAAAACCCTCTGCTCTCATCTAGAAACAATATCCAGCATATTCAGTTGTCAGACAAGACTGAAACTTCAAACAGGATTGGCTTCTATGGTCAGATGAAACTAAAAAAAGAACTTTTTGGCAGCAAACCCACCAGATGGGTTTGGTGCACACATGGATAAAAAGTACCCCATGCCCACGGTTAAATATACTGCTGGATCTTTAATGTTGTGGGTCTATTTTTCTGCTGGAGTTCCTGGACATCTTGTTCAGATACTTGGTATCATGGATTCTATCAAATACCAACAGATAAAAAATCAAAACCTGACCGCTTCTGCTAGAAATCCAATAATGGGCCGTAGTTGGATCTTCCATAAGGACATTGATCCAAAACAAACATCAAAACCAACACAAAAATGTGTCACTAAGCACAAAATTAAGCTTCTGCCCATGGCCATCCCAGTCCCCTGACCTGAACCCTAAAGAAAATGAGTGAACTGAAGAGAAGAAGCACCAACATAGAACTGGGAATATGAAGGATCTGTAGAGATTCTGTATCGAGGAACGGTCTCTGATCTCTTGTCAGGTGTTCTCCAAACTCACCAGGCATTATAGGTGAAGACTCAGAGCTGTTATCCTAGCAAAAGGAGGTTGCAAAAAGTATTGAATAAAAGGGTGCCAATAATTGTGGCCAACGTGTTTTGGAGAAAAACTTTATTTCATAATGTGATTTCCCCCCCACTTTCAATTCTTTTCCTTCAACGAAAGGTTAGATTTTTGCTAATTTTATGAATTAAAGATCAAAAGGATAAACAATGCAGATTTATTTTTATAGTCATCTTTGATCATATTTACCAAGGGTGCCAATAATTCTGACCACCACTATATATATATATATATATATATATATATATGTATGTATGTATGTATATATATATATATATATATATATATATATATATATGTTATACATACACACACTTTTGACACTTATTGTACAACAGTTAAATTGAGTAACTTACATTTTATACGCATTATTGCCAGCCACATTACTTTTTCTTCAAAACGAAAATAGTTCTAAAACCTGGATTGTCCAAACCAGCCAAGCAACACAGTAGTGGTGTTTCGTTCCAGAATTTTAGAATAGTGTTCGTTAAAAAAAAAAAAAAAAAAAAAAAAACAGTTGAGTGATTAAGTGACTCAATTATAAATACACTTGTTTTGTTTCTGAAAAAATCAGTGTTTTGAATGAATAATCAGAATCAATGAGTCGCTTATAAAGACAGTCACTTGTTGCTACCGACTGGCGTAGCAATGTAAAACACTAATGACTGTCTGAAATGGGCACATATAAGCTTCAACACTTTACCCCTAGAATAAATAGCACATCACTTCCGTTTACATTTTAAGATCCTATTTGTTTCTTTTTACACTTACTGCAAACAGTATCTACCACAATTTCCATGTAAGTATCATCTACCTTCTAATGAACTCTGTGTAAATTGCTTCTCCTGTATTTGAGAGCTCGAGTTTCTGCACCTGTTCTGATACCTTGACCTCAGTTATTAAGAAAGCCAGTACAGCAGATTATCTCAGTAATTTCATTTCCTATGCTTCCTTATCTTTCCTTTGCTTCATTCACCTTGGTTTTCCTCATTATTGTCATGTAGAAAGAGAAATGCTTACATTTTGCTTTGTTCGTTTTTACCCTTGTCCTGACTCTTCCATTATAATAACCATAAAATCACATCATATGTAAAATCCATTAAGCTTCCATGTTTTACAGTCCTGACTGGCATCTCAATCTGCAGAAGTCTGAGTCACTCACAATGCTCTGGTTGAAATGATTGACATATTTGACCTTTTTTGTTGTTTATGTTTGTCCTTGGAAGCAATAATGTAATTTGCTTATAGAGACAGCCTATGAACACAATACAGAAATTGTCGCTTTTCTAGTTACAATATAGAGCCAACTGGTAAGACTTCTATCAAACACTTCTGGAAACATCAAGGCTGCTCTTGAAAATAAAAAAGTGAATTATATTTGAATAGTAAGTAAAGGTTAAGAGTTTATTTTTATAAAGAAAAAAATCTGAACAAGTATCTACATGAATATTATTTAATTTTAATGCAACTACAACAGAATAAAGGGCTATCAATGAGAGCTAATATTATTTAACCTCAGAATGACATTATATAATCCAAAAGATTTCAACTTTTTAAAGTAGATGCAGAACAACACGAAACAGCTCTAATAAGTCACCTCCTTTATAATCTTTATCAACACACGACCAGTCTCAATGGATTTTATTACAAGACTTTCATGTGACAATGCCATAGAAATGCACCTCAGAAAACTGCCCTGGATTAACCTGAGGTTAACGATCTTGCTCAAGGCCACATGGTCACAGCTAATGAATCACTCTTTCAAATAATCAAACCAACAATGATCTGGTTACCGCCCTGAGACTAAACTGCTACAGTACACCAAGTACTGGCATGATAAGAACCATATACATTCATCAAACTGAAGATCTACAATAATATCAATCTAGAGACCTGGAGAACCAAACATAAGAAAATATGTCCCGGCCTGTTAAGATGATACATTGAGAAACTTTTTCATTGGTCTCATTCTCTATACAACCAATTAAGATGCATTAAGAGCATTGAAAACCTCAGCATGAGTAGTTATTATACTTTTAAAAGCCTGGTTTTTGTAAGAGTGCAATCACAGTGGCATAGTCAAACTGAGTTCAGTTTAGATTTTTAAGAGCACTTCACAGCAGACAGCATTGTGTTTTATGTTCAGGAACTAGTAAAGGTTTGCCTGAACCATAAAACAGGAATTTTTGACCACATCTACTGAAAGTACAGCCAGAAATATCCAGTTTTCTATAGAGAATTCAATGGAACTGAACCTTCGCTACCTTGCTACTGTAGAGTCCTGCCTTAGCAACCATTGCATATGACATTTAGACAATTGTTTACTCTTTTCTAATTTAGGGAAAACCTGTATATTTGAATAGATTAAAAAGGAGTTTTATAGAAATGATTAAACATAATTAGCAAATTTTCAATGACGGCATGTGCCACTGGTCACGGGTAAATTGCATTCTCTCCGTATTTACGATTCTTTGCAGCCTTTAGCCACTGCCTACAACTCACTGGATCCTTCACCGAAAGTAACTCACTACCACTAAATGTTTACTCTTTGAATTCTTGCACCAGGGAACATTACAAGGTGACACTATTATGACTAAAAGTTTGCTAAGAAGTATTTCCAACTAAAGCAAGACGGTATTTGATTCTGGTATGGCAACATTCCCAGTGCATTATGTAAACTCTCATCAAGGAAACAACAGACACATTTGTAATACATTACAAAGAGCTCTGTTATTAGCTCCACAGTAGAAAATGAAACCTTATCCGTACCGGCGTATCTAAAATGGATTGGAAACATATCTTTCAGATGGAATTAAATAAGTACCTTGGGTGTCTTGTTCATGTCTTCATCTAAAAGAAACAAGATAACGTAACAATGATATTTATTAACAATAAGCAAGCATAGTATTGTAAAATAAAGTTCTTTGGCGTAGGCCCCGTCTGTAGCTTACATCCTGAGGGTTACGGTCTCTGCATATCCTGCCTGAAGAAGAAGGCAGGGGCGTAGCCGACCCCTCGTGCAATATGGACAGGGACCATCCTGGTGGTGGTGGGGAGGATGGAGGTGAAGGTTGGCGTCAGCACCTGCGAACTCAGACATGTGTAAGTACCGATCTTTTATACTCCAAGTGTTAGATAATGATTGGTTAGATCGAAACTATTAAGTGACATAACATTTGAGTCTTCCCTGTCAGAACTTTTACGGTAGAGCTTTCATTTACACCCAGTTTATTAGCAACACAGCACATGAGTGAGAATCACAAGCAGGTATCTGATTCAAACTGAAGGTCTTGACTGCACTTATTTCAATCCTCCCCTCACTGCAGCCGTCCCTCTTCTAAATTTCAATTTAGTGTCTCAAACGAGTCAAAAAGATTTGAAAAAGTCTTGAAAGAGTCATTTGATTCCGTCTAAATCCTTCACTCACTGAATTTGTCAAGTTCTTATTACTACCAGTAATAGATTATTTAATAGGCTATAGCCTGTTATAGGATGGATGGGTAACAAGTTAGCAGGTTCACAGTGTAATTTTACTTTTAAATTTACTTTAAAAAAATAAATAAATAACAAAAAGCATTGTAACTGAAAAAGAAATAGGCTTCCAGGCAAATTAATCAATTGCATAATCACACAAATCAGACTTTTCTCTTTTTAGTTTGTGCTGTTTGCCTCGATTAAAGTGTGGAGACTCCAAATCAAATCATGTCAGTGTAATTTAACAATTTCTTTAGAGAAAACGGAAGATAAATGCTCTGCAATGTCACTCTTCATTTCAGCACACGAAGGAATTAATTCGATATTGACCACTTTAAGAGCACATTTATATAGGCCGCTACACGCTGCTGACACAAACATCCACTAGCGGTAATGTCTATATCGCTTCAGTAAAATACATCACACATATGATTATTTACAAACATTTTGAAGAACTTGGAGAACTCTAACCAGATGGGTGAAAGATCAGAATTGAATTACGATTATGGCATTGCTTTGATTCAATTAATAAATTATTTGGATGTGCATGTGTGAGCACTATGAGATAAAGCTTGTCATTTTAATAAAGAATCAATTCCAGTTTTAATTAGCTTCTCTCTTTTCCACCTGCCCTCCATCTCGATCTGGCCATATATTGATTAACTTAATCACAAATCACACAAACGCTCCCAGCATGATCAATGGACATACCAACACACAATAATGAAATACAAAAGCCGATCCAAAATATGTGCAAGTAAAACTGTTTTCTCAAGCCAGCCACTGTCTCTCATCTCAAGCAAACTCCCACAAGTATCATAGACATAGATCCCAAAGCAAAATAATCAAGAGCTCTTTCAGATCAACACATAGAAAGCAATATAATAACCACATCACGTACACCACTACATATATCATGAAATGCTTTTCGTTTTCCACTGAATTTCCGGATCTGATGCCAATGGATGGAGTTGTGAGATTTCTCCATCGCTACAGTCTTTCAATCTATGCAGCCACACAGGAGCCACAGCACCACCAAATGAAAATATGGAGAACTACACACACACTATAACATTGATTAGGACTAGCTGCACAGGCAGAAATATAAATATCAAATATATGTACTGTATGACAAGTATGATTTATTAATTCAGAGCTGTGAGAAAAACATGAAATGTGTTCCTGTATGCATTTCAAACACTATAAACATGTTTTGAGATCAAAGGTTGGGGAAAGGTGAAAAAAGAAATAAAAACATTATCAGCTGCTAGAAAGCGAGATCTTAAGCCAATAAATTCAAATTTTTGTTTAATGGATACCTCAGAGCTGAGCGTTTCTGGGGCGTTTGCTGGGAAATTGCTTCTGAGGTCCCAATTATATTTCAAATTACATTCAAATTAGGAATAATAAAAAATCCCTGCAGTTTAAAGAAGAGCAGGAGGACAGAATGACACTCAGAAAACTGTAAATGAAGAAACACAGCAGGACAGCAGCTCAATAACTGTGAACTTATCCACATGAAATGATGCACTTCACTTCAGATACTCATTTGTCTGTTTTATCTATTTTTAAACAACATTATAATTATTATGCTGCTAACGTCTTTGTTTTGACTTGCTTGATCAACTTTAAGTATTAAAAAGAAGTGTGATGTTTTTGAACATCAGTACAAATAATGAGTTCATTAAGCATCAGAAGAGAATTAAAATAGTTGTTTTTGGTCCTGTTTGCTTGCACATTTAAGCAATCTTGGTTTCTCATTGTTGCTTCATCTACATTAAAACTGCAGAAAAAACACTCTGGGTTTGTCCAATCACTAATAATAAGAGTCGTTTGGAAGAAGTGTTGCTCATGTGAGAGATGGTTTATGGATAATAAACTTTTACAAGAAAACCCAAAGTAGCCATTAGGGAAAAAGTCAGTGAAGAATCTGAAGCTTTCTGCAAAGCTAAATTTATCTGCGTTGTTGCGTTATCACCGAAATAGAGTGCTTGTATCATTTTTAAAGCATAAGAGAAGTGTACAGACATTTTAATTCCATATTAGACTTTTGAACAATTTACCAAAGTTCTGAGATTTGGGAAATTTGGGATAAAAAGTCAAATGAATGTAGCTTTAAAATGCTATTAGAAATAACTTGATTGGATCTGATCAACAAAGAATGTCAGCAGCATAAAATCCGAAAACTGTCAGATATTTCTTTATGGTTATCAATTTGAATTCTGCACAGACAATCTCACTTAGAGGAGAAGCTGCATGATTGCAGGCATAACCCACCTTAAAGCTGAAATATTAATGACTGCTCATTGCTCATTCTGTTTTATTCAGCAATATATAAAGAATACCCATTTTCTCTGTTAGCAAGCCTCTATGTAGAGCTGTGATGTAAAAAAACAAACAAAACAACACTGCATTTTGTTGTATGAATCCAAATTTATATGAAAAACATGTAACATGTTCTTAGGAAGTTTTCTTATTTTTAAACAATACAACTTCTAAAATAATTTAATATAATAAAATGCATTGTTTTTACAGATTCTAAATTATTAAAAAAAAAAAAAAATAAAAAAATAAATTACATTTTTAAAAGATACACCAATGTGGATATTTTTGGCAGTAAGAAAAGGTACACATACATTTAAAAAATAAAAATCTAACTAGAATTTACCTTGGAATCAGAACATCAACAGTTGAATCATAAGTATAGCGACATCAGTAAGTGTGTTTTGACAAATAATCATAATTATTTTATTAAGATTTTTCCCCCTGATGTCTATCTATAATTTTAGAAAATTATTTAGTTGTTGACAGACTTTTTTATAGAGGGTTTGAGCTCTGAAAGTTACAATATGTTTTCATCATATCTAAAAAAAAAAAAAAAAAAAAAAAAAAAAAGAGTTCATCAAAAAATTAAATCAAGAAAAAATATGCCTATAAATATATAACCCCATTTTCCAAATTAATTTAAAACAACAGAGAAATATCAGATCAAAGAGAGAGAGAGAGGGAGAGAGAGAGATGGACTCTCTCAGGAGGTCAGATGTCAATCCTTTAGTATTTGTTCTAAAGTTGAGAGAAGATTCCTCAGTCCGAACATGTAGCCCTCATCCGGACTGTTGCTGGAAAATACATGAGCAAAATCGATCATCTTCACCTCCACTGCCTCCTCCTGTCCAAACTGCTTTTTATCCCACATTCCAATTTCCTCATGTTCCACTTCTACACTTCCTACAACATATTCCGTTAGTGTTCCTCTCATGGCAGACGGATGACTGTGTGTTAAACTTGCCCTGAACGCTCAGAGCCTCATGGGGGTTTGTTACAGTTGCTCTGTGGCTCCCCCTGCTGATGTTCTCTTCCTATCTCAGCTCGCTTGTGTTTCCGTCCATTGACTGTTCGAGGAGAGCCTTCATACACCAGCAGCAGAGAGGCTGGCATAGAAAATGCAGCTGAGTTTGACTCTCAAACCAGTGGAGAATGCTTCGGATTTTAGAGATGATCAGGGGGAAACTGCATGCCTCATGTAAGTCTTGACCATTATGGAAGAATCTAGGTCAGGCCTGAGGGGAATAAAATTGACAGATTCATTTTGAGTTCAGAGACTACATGATCTCACACATTTTCTAGTCAAATCACATCAAATCACTAGGAGCCAATTTTAGAGCTGAACATAATGTTACATCCCAGGACATATTTTCTTTTGTTTTGTGTAAATGAGTAATAATAAAAAGAGCGTTATGATACAGGATCTGAATTGTTATATTGGTGTTTTGTTCTGTTTTTTTTTTCTCTCTCTCTCTCTCTCTCTCTCTCATTCTCATTCTCTGGCTGTGTCCGAAATCACCCCCTATACACTTAAAGGTGCTATATGTGCTGTAATTTTTGGACTATACTAAAGCAAAAAATATAATAATCCAGCGTTAGCGTCAGTTCTAGCAGGTCATGTCAGTCAAGCTCGCATCAGCTGACTCCCAGGTGACTCATGTCTACCTATAGGAATACGACACTTATTGTCACGAATGTGGCTCCCTCGCCTCCTCCTCCGCACCACCGGAGGGAGCCATCACCTGAATACTGACTGTTTCCCATTCGGACTACGTTTCCCATAGGCCCTCATTCCTGGGACTGATTGCGCACACACCTGCACCTCATCACACTCACACTATTTAAGCCACACACTCACACATACACACCGTGAAGTCTTGATTTGCCCTGGTGATCATTACTGAGCGTTTTCTTGTGGACTGTTTCTCCGTTACCGTTGGATTGTTTATTCTCTGTGATTCTTTGCTGCCTGCCCTGATCCCTGCCTGTGTACTGGACTGTGTTTGTTTGCCGCCTGCCCTGATCTCTGCCTGTGACTTGACACCGTTTGTCTGCCGCCTGCCTCGACCATTGCCTGTCCCTGTTTATGTCTTTGCCCTTGCCACTATCTACTTTGGTGATTGTTCTAATAAAAGCTGCAAATGGATCCCCACTCTGCCGACCCTTCATTACAGAAGACTTCGCCAAACAACGATCCAGCAGCAATCATGCAGATCTCCACCGAGCTGTCCGCCCAGGCCAACCAGCTCGCGGTACATCAACACCAACTGAATCGATTGACTTCCCTTACTGAGGAGCTGGTGAGAACCCTGCAAAGTCTTCGATTTGACGCCGCCGAGGCCGCCACGCCGCCGACAGTGATTCCCGCCAGCCGGGCCTTCGCTGCCGCTCCCGCGGTAAATCCACGCCTCGCACTCCCAGAGAAGTTTGACGGTAACCCCGCAAAATGTAAGGGATTTCTTCTTCAATGTTCCCTGTTCGTCAACCAACAGCCAACTCTCTACCCCACCGAGTCCAGTCGGATTTCCTTTGTCTGTTCCCTGTTGACGGGTAAAGCGCTGGATTGGGCCACGGCGATATGGAGAGAGGATAGTTCTGTGTTTCCCACCTATTCGACCTTCCTACAAAGCTTCAAGGAGGTCTTCGACCATCCGGAGGGAGGCAAAAGCGCAGGGGATCAGTTGCTGTCGCTGTGTCAAGGTAAAACCACAGCTGCCGAATACGCGCTTCAATTTCAAACTCTCGCCGCTCAAACAAACTGGGTCAAGGACACGTTGAAACTATTGTTTCGCAAGGGGCTGTCTCTGGAGCTTCAAGCCGAGCTCACATGCCGCAACGAGGGAAAATCGCTTAATGACTTCATTGAACTAACCATTCACATCGATAATCTCCTCCGGTCACGACGCCCTGTCCGTCTCTCCACTCTGACCAACCCCACATCAGAACCCATGCAGCTCGGGTACACCCCGCTTCGTCCAGAGGAGAGAGAAAGGAGACGACAACTTCATTTATGCTTGTACTGCGGTCAGGCCGGTCACATCAAGATCAACTGTCCCGTTCGACCCAACCCATCCAACCCGAAAGCGGTGAGTTCTCCACTCTCTACCGACTATTCTTCTAACTGCCTCAAAATACCCATTCAAGTAACAGTGAACGACCAATGCATCACCACGCACGCACTTCTGGACTCTGGGGCAGCGGGTAACTTCATGTCGGATACATTCATCAGCGAACACAATATTACATTAACGGACTGTAACTCTCCATTGACAGTGGAAGCGCTAGATGGGAGGCCCGTCGGAGGAGGAAGAGTGGCGCACATCACCACCGAACTCACAATGCAAGTGGGAGTCCTTCATCACGAACGCATCCGATTTTATGTAATCCACTCACCCAACAATCCAGTTATCCTTAGTCTCCCGTGGCTCAGAACTCACAACCCGCTTATTTCCTGGAAGGAGGGCCAGATCGCTCCGTGGGATGCCACCTGTCACGAGCACTGCCTGAAACAGATCACTCCCATACCAGTTCAGACCGTTTCAGTTCACGAGTCTAACACTGACGAGCCCGACATACCTGCTGAGTATGCTGATCTGGCGGTCGCTTTCAGTAAAAGCAAGTCCACTGAATTACCTCCTCACCGTTCCAGTGACTGCGCCATAGATCTGCTACCTGGTACCACGCCCCCCAAGGGCAGAATATTTCCCCTGTCTCAGCCAGAGTCAGCAGCTATGAAAGCATACATCGAGGAAGAATTGGCCAAAGGTTTTATCCGACCTTCCACATCCCCGGCAGCATCTGGTTTCTTCTTCGTCAAAAAGAAGGACGGCAGCCTTCGGCCCTGCGTAGACTATCGGGGACTGAACGACATTACCGTTAAATTCCGCTACCCTCTGCTATTGGTTCCCGCAGCCCTGGAACAACTAAGACAAGCCCAGTATTTTACCAAGCTGGATCTCCGGTGCGCATACAATCTGATTCGTATCAGAGAAGGTGATGAATGGAAGACGGCCTTTTCCACTGCCACCGGCCACTATGAGACCCTTGTTATGCCGTTCGGACTGTCCAACAGTCCCTCCATCTTCCAATCATTCATCAACTATGTCTTTCGGGATATGCTCAACCGCTGGGTCATAGTCTACATTGACGACATTCTCATCTACTCCAAAACCTTCGAGGAACATATCCAGCATGTCCGGGCCGTACTGCAGCGACTCATTCAGCACAGACTATATGCCAAAGCGGAGAAATGTGAGTTTCATCATACCTCTACATCATTCCTGGGCTATGTCATCAGTCAGGAGGGAGTGGCGATGGATGACAGCAAAGTAAGGGTGGTGCTCGAGTGGCCTCAACCACGCACACTGAAAGAGCTACAACGTTTCCTGGGGTTCGCCAACTTCTACAGGCGATTCATCCGAAACTTCAGTGGCATTGCAGCCCCGTTGACTTCCATGACTAAGCGACAATCCACACGCCTCTTCTGGTCCCACGAGGCGGTGCACGCCTTCCAAGAACTGAAGGAGCGATTCACCTCCGCACCCATTCTCCGCCACCCAGACCCAGAGCTCCCTTTCATAGTCGAGGTCGACGCCTCCAGCACAGGCATCGGGGCTATACTCTCACAGCGCCAAGGTAATCCAGCAAAAACGTACCCATGTGCATTCTACTCCAGAAAGTTGTCGGCAGCAGAGCGCAACTATGATGTAGGCAATCGGGAGCTTCTGGCAATGAAGGCAGCGTTGGAGGAGTGGCGCCACTGGCTGGAGGGAGCACAACACCCATTCACCATACTCACGGATCACAAGAACCTGGAATACCTCCGGTCTGCCAAACGTCTGAACCCCCGACAAGCTAGATGGGCCATGTTCTTCACTCATTTCCAGTTCACGGTAACCTACAGACCCGGTTCAAAGAACGTCAAGGCAGACGCGCTATCTCATCAAGCAGAGGGGGTGGAACGAACAGAGAGCGAAGAGAACATTATTCCTGTCAAACTGCTGCTCGCTCCAGTTCAGTGGGACGTCATGACCGAAATCACCCAGGCAAACGAACAAACAACACCACCACCCGTCTGCCCACCAAACCGCACTTTTGTATCCGTACAGCTCCGCAACAAATTGCTTCACCAAGTTCACGATTTCCCCAGTTCAGGCCATCCAGGCATCACAGCCACACTACACCTACTACAGAACCGGTTCTGGTGGGACCATGGTAACAGACACGACCCAATTCATCAACAATTGCACAGACTGTCAAACTTCCAAAACTACACACCAAGCCCCAGCAGGCCTACTACAGCCGCTGCCCATCCCTCAACGTCCTTGGTCCCATATAGCCATTGACTTTGTCACCGACCTCCCGGAATCCCGTGGCCACACCACTATCCTCACAGTAGTCGACCGATTCTCCAAGGCATGCAGACTCATACCACTTCCCAAGCTACCCACCGCGTTTGAGACAGCGGAGGTCTTATGCAACTACGTATTCTGCTTCTACGGTCTTCCGGAGGACATTGTGTCTGACAGGGGTCCACAGTTCACATCCCGGGTATGGACAGCCTTTTTCAAACAATTAAACGTCAACATCAGCCTCACCTCAGGGTACCACCCTGAATCCAATGGTCAAACTGAACGCATGAACCAAGAACTCACCAGATTCTTACGCACATACTGTCAACGAAATCAGTCAGAGTGGAGCCGCTATCTGTTGTGGGCTGAGTATGCTCAAAATTCCCTACGGAAACCTGCCATGGGTGTCACGCCCTTCCAATGCGTCCTGGGTTTTCAACCGCCACTCTTTCCCTGGACCGGGGAACCATCCAACCTACCATCGGTAACCGAGTGGATACAACGAAGCGAGATGATGATGGGACCTGGCCCATCATCATCTACAACGCGCTGTTAGAAGGCAAGAGACACAGGCCAATCGACATCGTCGCCCCGATCCTGAGTACTCCATGGGACAGTGGGTCTGGCTGTCAACTAGGGACCTGCGTCTACGACTTCCATGCAGAAAGTTCAGTCCCAGGTTTGTAGGGCCTTTCCAAATTCTCAAACAAATTACTCCTGTATCATTTCGTTTAAAATTACCCGCTAACTACCGTGTTTCTCCCACTTTCCATGTGTCGTTGCTGAAACCCTCTGGTGGTCCGAGAGGAGAGCCGGAGGGAGCCGAAGCCCACAACCCCCCGCCCTTGATGATCGAAGGCGAGGAAGCCTATCAGGTTCGAGAGTTGCTCGATTCCAGGCGCCGGGGGAGGAGACTACAGTACCTAGTCGACTGGGAGGGGTACGGCCCGGAGGAGCGATCTTGGGTCAATGCGGATGATATCCTGGACCCATCACTCATAGACGAGTTTCATCGGACGCATCCGGAGAGACCGGCCCCTCGACCACGTGGTAGACCCCGGCGCCCACTTCCTCGCGTCTGGAGCCGCTCGCGGGGGGGGGGCTCTGTCACGAATGTGGCTCCCTCGCCTCCTCCTCCACACCACCGGAGGGAGCCATCACCTGAATACTGACTGTTTCCCATTCGGACTACGTTTCCCATAGGCCCTCATTCCTGGGACTGATTGCGCACACACCTGCACCTCATCACACTCACACTATTTAAGCCACACACTCACACATACACACCGCAAAGTCTTGATTTGCCCTGGTGATCATTACTGAGCGTTTTCTTGTGGACTGTTTCTCCGTTACCGTTGGATTGTTTATTCTCTGTGATTCTTTGCTGCCTGCCCTGATCCCTGCCTGTGTACTGGACTGTGTTTGTTTTCCGCCTGCCCTGATCTCTGCCTGTGACTTGACACCGTTTGTCTGCCGCCTGCCTCGACCATTGCCTGTCCCTGTTTATGTCTTTGCCCTTGCCCCTATCTACTTTGGTGATTGTTCTAATAAAAGCTGCAAATGGATCCCCACTCTGCCGACCCTTCATTACAGGTACCTTTGTTATTCTTTTAACCACAATTAAATGATGGTCACTGCAGCCGACTGGAATAGAGACAGCCGCAGAACACAACTCAATTACATTTGTAAAAATCAAATCAATAAGAGTTGCTGAATATGCCCCATCAGCTTTCAAACTTACTCTTGTATACTCAGTAACCACCTGTGACAAATTACAAGTATTAGCGAATGAAAATAACTTACTCCTTAATGTACAACTTTCAGATTTCCAGTCTATATTTAAATCTCCTAAGAAAAATGTTTCATTTCCTGTATCACATGCTCTATCCAACATTTCACACATTTGATCTAGGTACATTATTGTAGTATTTGGCGGTCTGTAACAGCATGCAATGAGGACCGGTCTTAAATGTGGAATTTGTAGTTGTAACCAGATTACTTCCACTCCTATAATAGTTAGGTCCCTTCGAACTATAACTGGAATTTGGCTTTGAACATAACAAGCTACCCCTCCTCCATATAAATTTCTATCTTGCCTGTAAATATTATATCCATCTATATTCAACACAGTGCTATTTATTGTTGAATCTAAATGTGTTTCTAATATGACTAATACCTGTAAATTATAATCCTGTATAATTTCTGAAATGTCACTTACTTTATTCCGTAAACTACAAATATTCAAATGAGCAATTTTAAAACCACCTTTTTCCAACATAATATTGTATTCAACCATCTGACACCTGGTCCTTTCTTATCATCACTCTTATTATACTTTTAATATCACCTTGAGCTTTTACTAGAACACACACAACATGTAAACACTCACAAAACAAATTCATCCACACACTCATGCACACAGCAGTTCTCTGGTTTTACTTTGTTATTCTTATTAATAACTGTTTTATGTTTTATTATCCTATTCCAGTGGTTCTCAAACCTGTCCTTGCTCCTGGAGTACCACCAGCCATGCACATTTTGTATGTCTCCCTATATCTGACACACACATTTCAGGTCTTGCAGTCTCTACTAATGAGCTCATGAGTTGAATCAGGTGTGATAGATAAGAGAGACATACAAAATATGCAGGTCTGGTGGTACTCTGTCATTACAGAACACTAGACCACTATATGATTCCAGCAACAACAGCTTCATCTCATCTTGTTCGCATTGTTAGCGTTCTACAGTCCAGTGTTCTCAGCATTTATCAGTTTGGGGGTCTCAGTAGTCCCAAGTCCGGTGGTCCCAGTGCCCCCTTAGTCTGATCCCTGTGTCTGGTGGTTATGGTGATTTCTGTCACTGCCACAGAGGCCATCCCTAAACTCTCTGTGCTCACTGTTACGGCCACGGAAGCCATTCCTGAACTCTATGTGCTCAACAGTTTGACAACAAGTCAATGCTTACAATTAGACAAAAAATGTTAATGGCAAAATATTAGCTTACCTTTTCAATATATGTAATGATCTCATCATTGCTCAGCTCAACAAAGGATCTCATTTTTAAAGTTGCATAAGCAAATGCTTTCATATCTACAACATTCAAATTTAAATTAGATTAATTCCAGTGTAGGTGAATACAACTTTAATAACAAAAACTGGATAGTGAATAATGAGAAAAAATGCATAAACATAAAATAAATTTTGCTTACTTCGGGGGAGAACATTTGGAGATGAAGATGTAGACTGACTTGCTGGCTGAAGTGTAGATGTAAGAGTTGTTTGTTGAGATGTAGATGTTGGTGCAGTTGTTGTTTGAGTTGTAGATATTGATGTAGATGTTGATAACTTTGTTGACTGAGTTGTGGATTTTGATACAGTTGATTGAGCTGTAGATGTTGGTGCAGTTGTTGTGTAAATTGGTGTTAATGCAGTAGATGTATTTGTTGCAAGTGTTGTTGATTGAGCTGTAGATGCTGGTGTAGTTGATGTAGATGTTAGTGCAGGTGTTGTTGTTGATTGAGCTGTAGATGCTACTCTATTTGATGTTGGTTCAGATGTTGTCAAGTGAGATGCAGATGTTAGTGCACTTGATGTAAATCTTGATGTTGGTTCTACCGCAGTTGTTGACTCCATTGTCATTGTTTCAGATGTAGATGCTGATCTACTTGATATTTCTGGTTCAGTTGTAGATGTAGTTTCATTTCTTGGTCGGGTTGTAGTTGTTGTTGGTGCAGGAGTAGGTGTAGACTGAGATATAGATGTTACTGTAGTTGATGTAGATATTTGTTCAGGGGTTGTCGAGTAAGATGTAGATGATATTGCAGATGTTACTTGAGTTGTTTCTGGTTGAGATGTTGTGATTTCAGTAGTTGTTACTGGAGTTGAAGTAGATGTTGGTTCAGGGATGGTTGAGTGAGATGTAGATGTTGATGCAGATGTTGTTACTTGAGTTGTTTCTGGTTGAGTTGTTGTTGAGGTTTCAGTTGATGTTACTGTAGTTGATGTAGATGTTGGTTCAGGGGTTGTCGAGTGAGATGCAGATGTAGATGCAGATGTTACTTGAGTTGTTTCTGGTTGAGTTGTTGTTGAGGTTTCAGTTGATGTTACTGTAGATGATGTAGATGTTGGTTCAGGGGTTGTCGAGTGAGATGTAGATGTTGATGCAGATGTTGTTACTGGAGTTATTTCTGGTTGAAATGATGTGGTTTCAGTTGTTGTTACTTTAGTTGATGTAGATGTTGGTTCAGGGGTTGTTGAATGAGATGTAGATGTTGATGCAGATGTTACTTGAGTTGTTTCTGGTTGAGTTGTTGTGGTTTCAGTTGTTGTTGTTACTGTAGTTGTTGTAGATGTTGGTTCAGGGGTTGTTGAGTGAGATGTAGATGTTGATGCAGATGTTGTTACTGGAATTGTTTCTGGTTGAGATGTGGTTTCAGTTGTTGTTACTGTAGTTGATGTAGATGTTGGTTCAGGGTTTGAGTGAGATGTAGACGCTAATGCAGATGTTGTTACTTGAGTTGTTTCTGGTTGAGATGTGGTTTCAGTTGTTGTTACTGTAGTTGATGTAGATGTTGGTTCAGGGGTTGTCGAGTGAGATGCAGATGTTGATGCAGATGTTGTTACTTGAGTTGTTTCTGGTTGAGATGTTGTTGTGGTTTCAGTTGTTGTTACTGGAGTTGATGTAGATGTTGCTTCAGGGGTTGTTGAGTGAGATGTAGATGTTGATGCAGATGTTGTTACTGGAGTTGTTTCTGGTTGAGATGTGGTTTCAGTTGTTGTTACTGTAGTTGATGTAGATGTTGGTTCAGGGTTTGATTGAGATGTAGACGCTAATGCAGATGTTGTTACTTGAGTTGTTTCTGGTTGAGATGTGGTTTCAGTTGTTGTTACTGTAGTTGATGTAGATGTTGGTTCAGGGGTTGTCGAGTGAGATGCAGATGTTGATGCAGATGTTGTTACTTGAGTTGTTTCTGGTTGAGATGTTGTTGTGGTTTCAGTTGATGTCACTGTAGTTGATGTAGATGTTGCTTCAGGGGTTGTTGAGTGAGATGTAGATGTTGATGCAGATGTTGTTACTGGAGTTGTTTCTGGTTGAGTTGTTGTGCTTTCAGTTGATGTTACTGTAGTCAATGTAGATGTTAGTTTAGGAGTTGTCGAGTGAGATGATGTAGATGCAGATGTTACTGGAGTTGATTCTGTTTGAGATGTTGTGGTTTCAGTTGATGTTACAGTAGTTGATGTAGATGTTGGTTCAGGGGTTGTCAAGTCAGATGTAGATGCAGATGTTACTTGAGTTGTTTCTGTTTGAGATGTTGTTGTGGTTTCAGTTGATGTTAATGTAGTTGAAGTAGATGTTGGTTCAGGGGTTGTCGAGTGAGATGTAGATGTTGATGCAGATGTTGTTACTGGAGTTGTTTCTGGTTGAGATGTTGTTGTGGTTTCAGTTGTTGTTACTGTAGTTGATGTAGATGTTGGTTCAGGGGTTGTCAAGTCAGATGTAGATGCAGATGTTACTTGAGTTGTTTCTGTTTGAGATGTTGTTGTGGTTTCAGTTGATGTTACAGTAGTTGATGTAGATGTTGGTTCAGGGGTTGTCGAGTGAGATGTAGATGTTGATGCAGATGTTGTTACTGGAGTTATTTCTGGTTGAAATGATGTGGTTTCAGTTGTTGTTACTTTAGTTGTTGTAGATGTTGGTTCAGGGGTTGTCGAGTGAGATGCAGATGTTGATGCAGATGTTGTTACTTGAGTTGTTTCTGGTTGAGATGTTGTTGTGGTTTCAGTTGATATTACTGTAGTTGATGTAGATGTTGGTTCAGAGGTTGTCGAGTGAGATGTAGATGTTGATGCAGATGTTGTTACTGGAGTTGTTTCTGGTTGAGTTGTTGTGCTTTCAGTTGACGTTACTGTAGTCAATGTAGATGTTAGTTTAGGAGTTGTCGAGTGAGATGATGTAGATGCAGATGTTACTGGAGTTGATTCTGTTTGAGATGTTGTGGTTTCAGTTGATGTTACAGTAGTTGATGTAGATGTTGGTTCAGGGGTTGTTGATTGAGATGTAGATGTTGATGCAGATGTTGTTACTGGAGTTGTTTCTGGTTGAGATGTTGTTGTGGTTTCAGTTGTTGTTACTGTAGTTGATGTAGATGTTGGTTCAGGGGTTGTCAAGTCAGATGTAGATGCAGATGTTACTTGAGTTGTTTCTGTTTGAGATGTTGTTGTGGTTTCAGTTGTTTTTACTGGAGATGGTGTAGATGTTGGGTCAGGTGTTATCGAGTGAGATGTAGATGTTGATGCAGATGTTGTTACTTGAGTTGTTTCTGGTTGAGATGATGTGGTTTCGGCTGTTGTTACTGGAGTCGATGTAGATGTTAGTTCAGGCATTGTCAAGTCAGATGTAGATGTAGATGCAGATGTTACTTGAGTTGTTTCTGTTTGAGATGTTGTGATTTCAGTTGATGTTACAGTAGTTGATGTAGATGTTGGTTCAGGGGTTGTCGGGTGAGATGTAGATGTAGATGCAGATGTTACTGGAATTGTTTCTGGTTGAGACGTTGTGGTTTCAGTTGTTGTCACTGGAGTTGATGTAGATGTTGGTTCAGGGGTTGTTGATTGAGATGTAGATGCAGATGTTACTTGAGTTGTTTCTGTTTGAGATGTTGTTGTGGTTTCAGTTGTTCTTACTGGAGATGATGTAGATGTTAGTCCAGGGGTTGTCGAGTGAGATGATGTTGATGCAGATGTTACTGAAGTTGTTTCTGGTTGAGATGTTGTGGTTTCAGTTGTTGTTACTGGAGTCGATGTAGATGTTGGTTCAGGGGTTGTCAAGTCAGACGCAGATATAGATGTAGATGTTACTTGAGTTGTTTCTGGTTGAGTTGTTGTGTTTTCAGTTGTTGTTACTGTAGATGACGTAGATGTTGGTTCAGGGGTTGTCGAGTGAGATATAGATGTAGATGCAGATGTTACTGGAGTTGTTTCTGGTTGAGACGTTGTGGTTTCAGTTGTTGTTACTGGAGTTGATGTAGATTTTGGTTTAGGGGTTGTTAAGTGAGATGTAGATGTAGATGCAGATGTTACTTGATTTGTTTCTGTTTGAGATGTTGTTGTGGTTTCAGTTGTTGTTACTGGAGATGATGTAGATGTTAGTCCAGGGGTTGTCGAGTGAGATGATGTTGATGCAGATGTTACTTGAGTTGTTTCTGGTTGAAACGTTGTGGTTTCAGTTGATGTTACTGGAGTTGATGTAGATGCTGATTCAGCGGTTGTTGAGTGAGATGTAGATGTAGATGCAGCTGTTACTTGAGTTGTTTCTGGTTGAGACATTGTGGTTTCAGTTGTTGTTACTGGAGTTGATGTAGATTTTGGTTTAGGGGTTGTTAAGTGAGATGTAGATGTTGATGCAGATGTTGTTACTGGAGTTGTTTCTGTTTGAGATGTTGTTGTGGTGTCAGTTGATGTTACTGTAGTTGATGTAGATGTTGGTTCAGGGGTTGTCGAGTGAGATGCAGATGTAGATGCAGATGTTACTTGAGTTGTTTCTGGTTGAGACATTGTTGTGGTTCCAGTTGAAGTTTCTGTAGATGATGTAGATGTTGATGCAGATGTTGTTACTGGAGTTATTTCTGGTTGAAATGATGTGGTTTCAGTTGTTGTTACTTTAGTTGATGTAGATGTTGGTTCAGGGGATGTTGATGCAGATGTAGATGTTACTTGAGTTGTTTCTGGTTGAGTTGTTGTGGTTTCAGTTGTTGTTGTTACTGTAGTTGTTGTAGATGTTGGTTCAGGGGTTGTTGAGTGAGATGTAGATGTTGATGCAGATGTTGTTACTGGAATTGTTTCTGGTTGAGATGTGGTTTTAGTTGTTGTTACTGTAGTTGATGTAGATGTTGGTTCAGGGGTTGTTGATTGAGATGTAGATGCAGATGTTACTTGAGTTGTTTCTGTTTGAGATGTTGTTGTGGTTTCAGTTGTTGTTACTGGAGATGATGTAGATGTTAGTCCAGGGGTTGTCGAGTGAGATGATGTTGATGCAGATGTTACTTGAGTTGTTTCTGGTTGAGATGTTGTTGTGGTTTCAGTTGTTGTTAATGGAGTTGATGTAGATGTTGGTTCAGAGGTTGTCGAGTGAGATGTAGATGTTGATGCAGATGTTATTAATTGAGTTGTTTCTGGTTGAGTTGTTGTTGAGGTTTCAGTTGATGTTACTGTAGTTGATGTAGATGTTGGTTCAGGGGTTGTCGAGTGAGATGTAGATGTTGATGCAGATGTTGTTACTGGAGATGTTTCTGGTTGACTTGTTGTGCTTTCAGTTGATGTTACTGTAGTCAATGTAGATGTTAGTTTAGAAGTTGTCGAGTGAGATGATGTAGATGCAGATGTTACTGGAGTTGATTCTGTTTGAGATGTTGTGGTTTCAGTTGATGTTACAGAAGTTGATGTAGATGTTGGTTCAGGGGTTGTTGATTGAGATGTAGATGTTGATGCAGATATTGTTACTGGAGTTGTTTCTGGTTGAGATGTTGTTGTGGTTTCAGTTGTTGTTACTGTAGTTGATGTAGATGTTGGTTCAGGGGTTGTCAAGTCAGATGTAGATGTAGATGTTACTGGAGTTGTTTCTGGTTGAGACGTTGTGGTTTCAGTTGTTGTCACTGGAGTTGATGTAGATGTTGGTTCAGGGGTTGTTGATTGAGATGTAGATGCAGATGTTACTTGAGTTGTTTCTGGTTGAGTTGTTGTTGTGCTTTCAGTTGATGTTACTGTAGATGACGTAGATTTTGGTTTAGGGGTTGTTAAGTGAGATGTAGATGTTGATGCAGATGTTGTTACTGGAGTTGTTTCTGTTTGAGATGTTGTTGTGGTGTCAGTTGATGTTACAGTAGTTGATATAGATGTTGGTTCAGGGGTTGTTGAGAGAGATGTAGATGTTGATGCAGATGTTGTTACTGGAGTTGTTTCTGGTTGAGTTGTTGTTGTGCTTTCAGTTGATGTTACTGTAGTCGATGCAGATGTTAGTTCAAGAGTTGTCGAGTGAGATGATGTAGATGCAGATGTTACTTGAGTTGTTTCTGTTTGAGATGTTGTTGTGGTTTCAGTTGATGTGACAGTAGTTGATGTAGATGCTGTTTCAGGGGTTGTTGAGTGAGATGTAGATGTTGATGCAGATGTTGTTACTGGAGTTGTTTCTGCTTGAGGTGTTGTGGTTTCAGTTGTTTTTACTGGAGATGATGTAGATGTTGGGTCAGGTGTTATCGAGTGAGATGTAGATGTTGATGCAGATGTTGTTACTTGAGTTGTTTCTGGTTGAGATGATGTGGTTTCGGCTGTTGTTACTGGAGTCGATGTAGATGTTAGTTCAGGCGTTGTCAAGTCAGATGTAGATGTAGATG
The DNA here is from genome assembly GCF_019924925.1 of Ctenopharyngodon idella. Classification (NCBI taxonomy): domain Eukaryota; kingdom Metazoa; phylum Chordata; class Actinopteri; order Cypriniformes; family Xenocyprididae; genus Ctenopharyngodon; species Ctenopharyngodon idella. The sequence goes on from NC_067221.1 coordinate 26,773,068, forward strand.
CAGATGTTACTTGAGTTGTTTCTGTTTGAGATGTTGTGATTTCAGTTGATGTTACAGTAGTTGATGTAGATGTTGGTTCAGGGGTTGTTGAGTGAGATGTAGATGTTGATGCAGATGTTACTGGAGTTGCTTCTGGTTGAGATGTTATGGTTTCAGTTGTTGTTACTGGAGTCGATGTAGATGTTGGTTCAGGGGTTGTTGAGTGAGATGTAGATGTTGATGCAGATGTTGTTACTGGAGTTGTTTCTGGTTGAGATGTTGTGGTTTCAGTTGTTGTTACTGGAGATGATGTAGATGTTGGATCAGGTGTTATTGAGTGAGATGTAGATGTTAATTCAGATGTTGTTACTTGAGTTATTTCTGGTTGAGATGTTATGGTTTCAGTTGTTGTTACTGGAGTCGATGTAGATGTTAGTTCAGGCGTTGTCAAGTCAGATGTAGATGCAGATGTTACTTGAGTTGTTTCTGTTTGAGATGTTGTTGTGGTTTCAGTTGATGTTACAGTTGTTGATGTAGATGCTGTTTCAGGGGTTGTTGAGTGAGATGTAGATGTTGATGCAGATGTTGTTATTGGAGTTGTTTCTGGTTGAGATGTTGTGGTTTCAGTTGTTGTTACTGGAGATGATGTAGATGTGGGGTCAGGTGTTATCGAGTGAGATGTAGATGTTGATTCAGATGTTGTTACTGGAATTGTTTCTGGTTGAGTTGTTGTTGTTGTGCCTTCAGTTGATGTTACTGTAGTCGATGTAGATGTTAGTTCAGGGGTTGTCGAGTGAGATGATGTAGGTGCAGATGTTACTTGAATTGTTCCTGTTTGAGATGTTGTGGTTTCAGTTGATGTTACAGTAGTTGATGTAGATGTTGCTTCAGGGCTTGTTGAGTGAGGTATAGATGTTGATGCAGATGTTGTTACTGGAGTTGTTTCTGGTTGAGTTGTTGTTATGCTTTCAGTTGATGTTACTGTAGTCGATGCAGATGTTAGTTCAGGAGTTGTCGAGTGAGATGTAGATCCAGATGTTGTTACTGGAGTTGTTTCTGGTTGAGATGTTGTGGTTTCAGTTGTTGATACTGTATTTGACGTCGATGTTGGTTCAGGGGTTGTTGAGTGAGATGTAGATGTTGATGCAGATGATGTTACTGGAGTTGTTTCTGTTTGAGATGTTGTTGTGGTTTCAGTTGTTGTTACTGTAGTTGATGTAGATGTTGGTTCAGGTGTTGATGCAGATGTTGTTACTTGAGTTGTTTCTGGTTGAGATGATGTGGTTTCGGTTGTTGTTATTGTATTTGATGTAGATGTTGGTTTAGGGGTTGTCGAGTGAGATGATGTAAATGCAGATGTTACTTGAGTTGTTTCTGTTTGAGATGTTGTTGTGGTTTTAGTTGATGTTACATTAGTTGATGTAGATGTTGGTTCAGGGGTTGTTGAGTGAGATGTAGATGTTGATGCAGATGATGTTACTGGAGTTGTTTCTGTTTGAGATGTTGTTGTGGTTTCAGTTGATGTTACAGTAGTTGATGTAGATGCTGTTTCAGGGGTTTTTGAGTGAGATGTATATGTTGATGCAGATGTTGTTATTGGAGTTGTTTCTGGTTGAGATGATGTGGTTTCGGTTGTTGTTACTGGAGTCGATGTAGATGTTAGTTCAGGCGTTGTCAAGTCAGATGTAGATTTAGATGCAGATGTTACTTGAGTTGTTTCTGTTTGAGATGTTATTGTGGTTTCAGTTGATGTTACAGTAGTTGATGTAGATGCTGTTTCAGGGGTTGTTGAGTGAGATGTAGATGTTGATGCAGATGTTGTTACTGGAGTTGTTTCTGGTTGAGATGTTGTGGTTTCAGTTGTTGTTACTGTATTTGATTTAGATGTTGGGTCAGGTGTTATCGAGTGAGATGTAGATGTTGATTCAGATGTTGTTACTGGAATTGTTTCTGGTTGAGATGTTGTGGTTTCAGTTGCTGTTACAGTAGTTGATGTAGATGTTAGTTCAGGAGTTGTCGAGTGAGATGTAGATGTTGATGCAGATATTGTTACTGGAGTTGTTTCTGGTTGAGATGTTGTGGTTTCAGTTGTTGTTACTGTATTTGATGTAGATGTTGGTTCAGGGGTTGTTGAGTGAGATGTAGATGTTGATGCAGATGTTGTTACTGGAGTTGTTTCTGGTTGAGATGTTATGGTTTCAGTTGTTGTTACTGGAGTTGATGTAGATGTTGGTTCAGGGGTTGTTGAGTGAGATGTAGATGTTAATTCAGATGTTGTTACTTGAGTTATTTCTGGCTGAGATGATGTGGTTTCAGTTGTTGTTACTGGAGTCGATGTAGATGTTGGTTTAGGCGTTGTCAAGTCAGATGTAGATGTTGATGCAGATGTTACTTGAGTTGTTTCTGTTTGAGATGTTATTGTGGTTTCAGTTGATGTTACAGTAGTTGATGTAGATGCTGTTTCAGGGGTTGTTGAGTGAGATGTAGATGTTGATGCAGATGTTGTTATTGGAGTTGTTTCTGGTTGAGATGTTGTGGTTTCAGTTGTTGTTACTGGAGATGATGTAGATGTTGGGTCAGGTGTTATCGAGTGAGATGTAGATGTTGATGCAGATTTTGTTACTTGAGTTGTTTCTGTTTGAGATGACGTGGGTTCGGTTGTTGTTACTGGAGTCGATGTAGATGTTAGTTCAGGCGTTGTCAATTCAGATGTAGATGTTGATGCAGATGTTACTTGAGTTGTTTCTGTTTGAGATGTTGTGGTTTCAGTTGATGTTACAGTAGTTGATGTAGATGCTGTTTCAGGGCTTGTTGAGTGAGATATAGATGTTGATGCAGATGTTGTTACTGGAGTTGTTTCTGGTTGAGTTGTTGTTATGCTTTCAGTTGATGTTACTGTAGTCGATGCAGATGTTAGTTCAGGAGTTGTCGAGTGAGATGTAGATGCAGATGTTGTTACTGGAGTTGTTTCTGGTTGAGATGTTGTGGTTTCAGTTGTTGTTACTGTATTTGACGTAGATGTTGGTTCAGGGGTTGTTGAGTGAGATGTAGATGTTGATGCAGATGATGTTACTGGAGTTGTTTCTGTTTGAGATGTTGTGGTTTCAGTTGATGTTACAGTAGTTGATGTAGATGCTGTTTCAGGGGTTGTTGAGTGAGATGTAGATGTTGATGCAGATGTTGTTACTGGAGTTCTTTCTGTTTCAGGTGCTGTGGTTTCAGTTGTTGTTACTGGAGGTGATGTAGATGTTGGGTCAGGTGTTGATGCAGATGTTGTTACTTGAGTTGTTTCTGGTTGAGATGATGTGGTTTCGGTTGTTGTTACTGGAGTCGATGTAGATGTTAGTTCAGGCGTTGTCAATTCAGATGTAGATGTTGATGCAGATGTTACTTGAGTTGTTTCTGTTTGAGATGTTGTTGTGGTTTCAGTTGATGTTACAGTAGTTGATGTAGATGCTGTTTCAGGGGTTGTTGAGTGAGATGTAGATGTTGATGCAGATGTTGTTACTGGAGTTGTTTCTGGTTGATATGTTGTGGTTTCAGTTGTTGTTACTGTAGTGATGTAGATGTTAGTTCAGGAGTTAGTCGAGTGAGATGTAGATGTTGATGCAGATATTGTTACTTGAGTTGTTTCTGGTTGAGATGATGTGGTTTCGTTGTTGTTACTGGAGTCGATGTTGATGTTAGTTCAGGCGTTGTCAATTCAGATGTAGATGTAGATGCAGATGTTACTTGAGTTGTTTCTGTTTGAGATGTTGTGGTTTCAGTTGATGTTACAGAAGTTGATGTAGATGCTGTTTCAGGGGTTGTTGAGTGAGATGTAGATGTTGATGCAGATGTTGTTACTGGAGTTGTTTCTGGTTGAGATGTTATGGTTTCAGTTTTTGTTACTGGAGTTGATGTAGATGTTGGTTTAGGGGTTGTTGAGTGAGATATAGATGTTGATGCAGATGTTGTTATTGGAGTTGTTTCTGTTTGAGATGTTGTGGTTTCAGTTGTTGTTACTGGAGATGATGTAGATGTTGGGTCAGGTGTTATTGAGTGAGATGTAGATGTTAATTCAGATGTTGTTACTTGAGTTATTTCTGGTTGAGATGATGTGGTTTCAGTTGTTGTTACTGGAGTCGATGTAGATGTTAGTTCAGGCGTTGTCAAGTCAGATGTAGATGTTGATGCAGATGTTACTTGAGTTGTTTCTGTTTGAGATGTTGTTGTGGTTTCAGTTGTTGTTACTGGAGATGATGTAGATGTTCGGTCAGGTGTTATCGAGTGAGATGTAGATGTTGATTCAGATGTTGTTACTGGAATTGTTTCTGGTTGAGTTGTTGTTGTGCCTTCAGTTGATGTTACTGTAGTTGATGTAGATGTTGCTTCAGGGCTTGTTGAGTGAGATATAGATGTTGATGCAGATGTTACAGTAGTTGAGGAAGATGCTGTTTCAGGGGTTGTTGAGTGAGATGTAGACGTTGATGCAGATGTTGTTATTGGAGTTGTTTCTGGTTGAGATGTTGTGGTTTCAGTTGTTGTTACTGGAGATGATGTAGATGTTGGGTCAGGTGTTATCGAGTGAGATGTAGATGTTGATTCAGATGTTGTTACTGGAGTTGTTTCTGGTTGAGTTGTTGTTATGCTTTCAGTTGATGTTACTGTAGTCGATGCAGATGTTAGTTCAGGAGTTGTCGAGTGAGATGTAGATGTTGATGCAGATGTTGTTACTGGAGTTGTTTCTGGTTGAGATGTTGTGGTTTCAGTTGTTGTTATTGTATTTGATGTAGATGTTGGTTCAGGGGTTGTTGAGTGAGATATAGATGTTGATGCAGAAGATGTTACTGGAGTTGTTTCTGTTTGAGATGTTGTTGTGGTTTCAGTTGATGTTACTGGAGTCGATGTAGATGTTGGTTCAGGGGTTGTTGAGTGAGATGTAGATACTGATGCAGATGTTGTCACTGGAGTTGTTTCTGTTTGAGATGTTGTTTTTTCAGTTGATGTTACAGTAGTTGATGTAGATGTTGCTTCAGGGGTTGTTGAGTGAGATGTAGATGTTGATGGAGATGTTGTTACTGGAGTTGTTTCTGGCTGAGTTGTTATGCTTTCAGTTGATGTTACTGTAGTCGATGCAGATGTTAGTTCAGGAGTTGTCGAGTGAGATGATGTAAATGCAGATGTTACTTGAGTTGTTTCTGTTTGAGATGTTGTTGTGGTTTTAGTTGATGTTACATTAGTTGATGTAGATGTTGGTTCAGGGGTTGTTGAGTGAGATGTAGATGTTGATGCAGATGATGTTACTGGAGTTGTTTCTGTTTGAGATGTTGTTGTGGTTTCAGTTGATGTTACAGTAGTTGATGTAGATGCTGTTTCAGGGGTTTTTGAGTGAGATGTATATGTTGATGCAGATGTTGTTACTGGAGTTGTTTCTGGTTGAGATGATGTGGTTTCGGTTGTTGTTACTGGAGTCGATGTAGATGTTAGTTCAGGCGTTGTCAAGTCAGATGTAGATTTAGATGCAGATGTTACTTGAGTTGTTTCTGTTTGAGATGTTGTGATTTCAGTTGCTGTTACAGTAGTTGATGTAGATGTTGCTTCAGGGGTTGTTGAGTGAGATATAGATGTTGATGCAGATGTTGTTACTGGAGTTGTTTCTGGTTGAGTTATTGTTATGCTTTCAGTTGATGTTACTGTAGTCGATGCAGATGTTAGTTCAGGAGTTGTCGAGTGAGATGTAGATGTTGATGCAGATATTGTTACTGGAGTTGTTTCTGGTTGAGATGTTGTGGTTTCAGTTGTTGTTACTGTATTTGATGTAGATGTTGGTTCAGGGGTTGTTGAGTGAGATGTAGATGTTGATGCAGATGTTGTTACTGGAGTTGTTTCTGGTTGAGATGTTATGGTTTCAGTTGTTGTTACTGGAGTTGATGTAGATGTTGGTTCAGGGGTTGTTGAGTGAGATGTAGATGTTAATTCAGATGTTGTTACTTGAGTTATTTCTGGCTGAGATGATGTGGTTTCAGTTGTTGTTACTGGAGTCGATGTAGATGTTGGTTTAGGCGTTGTCAAGTCAGATGTAGATGTTGATGCAGATGTTACTTGAGTTGTTTCTGTTTGAGATGTTATTGTGGTTTCAGTTGATGTTACAGTAGTTGATGTAGATGCTGTTTCAGGGGTTGTTGAGTGATATGTAGATGTTGATGCAGATGTTGTTATTGGAGTTGTTTCTGGTTGAGATGTTGTGGTTTCAGTTGTTGTTACTGGAGATGATGTAGATGTTGGGTCAGGTGTTATCGAGTGAGATGTAGATGTTGATGCAGATGTTGTTACTTGAGTTGTTTCTGTTTGAGATGACGTGGGTTCGGTTGTTGTTACTGGAGTCGATGTAGATGTTAGTTCAGGCGTTGTCAATTCAGATGTAGATGTAGATGCAGATGTTGTTACTGGAGTTGTTTCTGGTTGAGTTATTGTTATGCTTTCAGTTGATGTTACTGTAGTCGATGCAGATGTTAGTTCAGGAGTTGTCGAGTGAGATGTAGATGTTGATGCAGATATTGTTACTGGAGTTGTTTCTGGTTGAGATGTTGTGGTTTCAGTTGTTGTTACTGTATTTGATGTAGATGTTGGTTCAGGGGTTGTTGAGTGAGATGTAGATGTTGATTCAGATGATGTTACTGGAGTTGTTTCTGTTTGAGATGTTGTTGTGGTTTCAGTTGATGTTACAGTAGTTGATGTAGATGCTGTTTCAGGGGTTGTTGAGTGAGATGTAGATGTTGATGCAGATGTTGTTACTGGAGTTGTTTCTGGTTGAGATGTTGTGGTTTCAGTTGTTGTTACTGTATTTGATTTAGATGTTGGGTCAGGTGTTATCGAGTGAGATGTAGATGTTGATTCAGATGTTGTTACTGGAATTGTTTCTGGTTGAGATGTTGTGGTTTCAGTTGCTGTTACAGTAGTTGATGTAGATGTTAGTTCAGGAGTTGTCGAGTGAGATGTAGATGTTGATGCAGATATTGTTACTGGAGTTGTTTCTGGTTGAGATGTTGTGGTTTCAGTTGTTGTTACTGTATTTGATGTAGATGTTGGTTCAGGGGTTGTTGAGTGAGATGTAGATGTTGATGCAGATGTTGTTACTGGAGTTGTTTCTGGTTGAGATGTTATGGTTTCAGTTGTTGTTACTGGAGTTGATGTAGATGTTGGTTCAGGGGTTGTTGAGTGAGATGTAGATGTTAATTCAGATGTTGTTACTTGAGTTATTTCTGGCTGAGATGATGTGGTTTCAGTTGTTGTTACTGGAGTCGATGTAGATGTTGGTTTAGGCGTTGTCAAGTCAGATGTAGATGTTGATGCAGATGTTACTTGAGTTGTTTCTGTTTGAGATGTTATTGTGGTTTCAGTTGATGTTACAGTAGTTGATGTAGATGCTGTTTCAGGGGTTGTTGAGTGAGATGTAGATGTTGATGCAGATGTTGTTATTGGAGTTGTTTCTGGTTGAGATGTTGTGGTTTCAGTTGTTGTTACTGGAGATGATGTAGATGTTGGGTCAGGTGTTATCGAGTGAGATGTAGATGTTGATGCAGATTTTGTTACTTGAGTTGTTTCTGTTTGAGATGACGTGGGTTCGGTTGTTGTTACTGGAGTCGATGTAGATGTTAGTTCAGGCGTTGTCAATTCAGATGTAGATGTTGATGCAGATGTTACTTGAGTTGTTTCTGTTTGAGATGTTGTGGTTTCAGTTGATGTTACAGTAGTTGATGTAGATGCTGTTTCAGGGCTTGTTGAGTGAGATATAGATGTTGATGCAGATGTTGTTACTGGAGTTGTTTCTGGTTGAGTTGTTGTTATGCTTTCAGTTGATGTTACTGTAGTCGATGCAGATGTTAGTTCAGGAGTTGTCGAGTGAGATGTAGATGCAGATGTTGTTACTGGAGTTGTTTCTGGTTGAGATGTTGTGGTTTCAGTTGTTGTTACTGTATTTGACGTAGATGTTGGTTCAGGGGTTGTTGAGTGAGATGTAGATGTTGATGCAGATGATGTTACTGGAGTTGTTTCTGTTTGAGATGTTGTGGTTTCAGTTGATGTTACAGTAGTTGATGTAGATGCTGTTTCAGGGGTTGTTGAGTGAGATGTAGATGTTGATGCAGATGTTGTTACTGGAGTTCTTTCTGTTTCAGGTGCTGTGGTTTCAGTTGTTGTTACTGGAGGTGATGTAGATGTTGGGTCAGGTGTTGATGCAGATGTTGTTACTTGAGTTGTTTCTGTTTGAGATGATGTGGTTTCGGTTGTTGTTACTGGAGTCGATGTAGATGTTAGTTCAGGCGTTGTCAATTCAGATGTAGATGTTGATGCAGATGTTACTTGAGTTGTTTCTGTTTGAGATGTTGTTGTGGTTTCAGTTGATGTTACAGTAGTTGATGTAGATGCTGTTTCAGGGGTTGTTGAGTGAGATGTAGATGTTGATGCAGATGTTGTTACTGGAGTTGTTTCTGGTTGATATGTTGTGGTTTCAGTTGTTGTTACTGGAGATGATGTAGATATTGGGTCAGGTGTTATCGAGTGAGATGTAGATGTTGATGCAGATGTTGTTACTTGAGTTGTTTCTGTTTGAGATGACGTGGGTTCGGTTGTTGTTACTGGAGTCGATGTTGATGTTAGTTCAGGCGTTGTCAATTCAGATGTAGATGTAGATGCAGATGTTACTTGAGTTGTTTCTGTTTGAGATGTTGTGGTTTCAGTTGATGTTACAGAAGTTGATGTAGATGCTGTTTCAGGGGTTGTTGAGTGAGATGTAGATGTTGATGCAGATGTTGTTACTGGAGTTGTTTCTGGTTGAGATGTTATGGTTTCAGTTTTTGTTACTGGAGTTGATGTAGATGTTGGTTCAGGGGTTGTTGAGTGAGATATAGATGTTGATGCAGATGTTGTTATTGGAGTTGTTTCTGTTTGAGATGTTGTGGTTTCAGTTGTTGTTACTAGAGATGATGTAGATGTTGGGTCAGGTGTTATTGAGTGAGATGTAGATGTTAATTCAGATGTTGTTACTTGAGTTATTTCTGGTTGAGATGATGTGGTTTCAGTTGTTGTTACTGGAGTCGATGTAGATGTTAGTTCAGGCGTTGTCAAGTCAGATGTAGATGTTGATGCAGATGTTACTTGAGTTGTTTCTGTTTGAGATGTTGTTGTGGTTTCAGTTGTTGTTACTGGAGATGATGTAGATGTTCGGTCAGGTGTTATCGAGTGAGATGTAGATGTTGATTCAGATGTTGTTACTGGAATTGTTTCTGGTTGAGTTGTTGTTGTGCCTTCAGTTGATGTTACTGTAGTTGATGTAGATGTTGCTTCAGGGCTTGTTGAGTGAGATATAGATGTTGATGCAGATGTTACAGTAGTTGAGGAAGATGCTGTTTCAGGGGTTGTTGAGTGAGATGTAGACGTTGATGCAGATGTTGTTATTGGAGTTGTTTCTGGTTGAGATGTTGTGGTTTCAGTTGTTGTTACTGGAGATGATGTAGATGTTGGGTCAGGTGTTATCGAGTGAGATGTAGATGTTGATTCAGATGTTGTTACTGGAGTTGTTTCTGGTTGAGTTGTTGTTATGCTTTCAGTTGATGTTACTGTAGTCGATGCAGATGTTAGTTCAGGAGTTGTCGAGTGAGATGTAGATGTTGATGCAGATGTTGTTTCTGGTTGAGATGTTGTGGTTTCAGTTGTTGTTATTGTATTTGATGTAGATGTTGGTTTAGGGGTTGTTGAGTGAGATATAGATGTTGATGCAGAAGATGTTACTGGAGTTGTTTCTGTTTGAGATGTTGTGGTTTCAGTTGATGTCACTGGAGTCGATGTAGATGTTGGTTCAGGGGTTGTTGAGTGAGATGTAGATGTTAATTCAGATGTTGTTACTTGAGTTATTTCTGGTTGAGATGATGTGGTTTCAGTTGTTGTTACTGGAGTCGATGTAGATGTTAGTTCAGGCGTTGTCAAGTCAGATGTAGATGTTGATGCAGATGTTACTTGAGTTGTTTCTGTTTGAGATGTTGTTGTGGTTTCAGTTGTTGTTACTGGAGATGATGTAGATGTTCGGTCAGGTGTTATCGAGTGAGATGTAGATGTTGATTCAGATGTTGTTACTGGAATTGTTTCTGGTTGAGTTGTTGTTGTGCCTTCAGTTGATGTTACTGTAGTTGATGTAGATGTTGCTTCAGGGCTTGTTGAGTGAGATATAGATGTTGATGCAGATGTTACAGTAGTTGAGGAAGATGCTGTTTCAGGGGTTGTTGAGTGAGATGTAGACGTTGATGCAGATGTTGTTATTGGAGTTGTTTCTGGTTGAGATGTTGTGGTTTCAGTTGTTGTTACTGGAGATGATGTAGATGTTGGGTCAGGTGTTATCGAGTGAGATGTAGATGTTGATTCAGATGTTGTTACTGGAGTTGTTTCTGGTTGAGTTGTTGTTATGCTTTCAGTTGATGTTACTGTAGTCGATGCAGATGTTAGTTCAGGAGTTGTCGAGTGAGATGTAGATGTTGATGCAGATGTTGTTTCTGGTTGAGATGTTGTGGTTTCAGTTGTTGTTATTGTATTTGATGTAGATGTTGGTTTAGGGGTTGTTGAGTGAGATATAGATGTTGATGCAGAAGATGTTACTGGAGTTGTTTCTGTTTGAGATGTTGTTGTGGTTTCAGTTGATGTCACTGGAGTCGATGTAGATGTTGGTTCAGGGGTTGTTGAGTGAGATGTAGATATTGATGCAGATGTTGTTACTGGAGTTGTTTCTGGCTGAGTTGTTATGCTTTCAGTTGATGTTACTGTAGTCGATGCAGATGTTAGTTCAGGAGTTGTCGAGTGAGATGATGTAAATGCAGATGTTACTTGAGTTGTTTCTGTTTGAGATGTTGTTGTGGTTTTAGTTGATGTTACATTAGTTGATGTAGATGTTGGTTCAGGGGTTGTTGAGTGAGATGTAGATGTTAATGCAGATGATGTTACTGGAGTTGTTTCTGTTTGAGATGTTGTTGTGGTTTCAGTTGATGTTACAATAGTTGATGTAGATGCTGTTTCAGGGGTTTTTGAGTGAGATGTATATGTTGATGCAGATGTTGTTACTGGAGTTGTTTCTGGTTGAGATGATGTGGTTTCGGTTGTTGTTACTGGAGTCGATGTAGATGTTAGTTCAGGCGTTGTCAAGTCAGATGTAGATTTAGATGCAGATGTTACTTGAGTTGTTTCTGTTTGAGATGTTATTGTGGTTTCAGTTGATGTTACAGTAGTTGATGTAGATGCTGTTTCAGGGGTTGTTGAGTGAGATGTAGATGTTGATGCAGATGTTGTTATTGGAGTTGTTTCTGGTTGAGATGTTGTGGTTTCAGTTGTTGTTACTGTATTTGATTTAGATGTTGGGTCAGGTGTTATCGAGTGAGATGTAGATGTTGATTCAGATGTTGTTACTGGAATTGTTTCTGGTTGAGATGTTGTGGTTTCAGTTGCTGTTACAGTAGTTGATGTAGATGTTGCTTCAGGGGTTGTTGAGTGAGATATAAATCTTGATGCAGATGTTGTTACTGGAGTTGTTTCTGGTTGAGTTATTGTTATGCTTTCAGTTGATGTTACTGTAGTCGATGCAGATGTTAGTTCAGGAGTTGTCGAGTGAGATGTAGATGTTGATGCAGATATTGTTACTGGAGTTGTTTCTGGTTGAGATGTTGTGGTTTCAGTTGTTGTTACTGGAGTCGATGTTGATGTTAGTTCAGGCGTTGTCAATTCAGATGTAGATGTAGATGCAGATGTTACTTGAGTTGTTTCTGTTTGAGATGTTGTGGTTTCAGTTGATGTTACAGAAGTTGATGTAGATGCTGTTTCAGGGGTTGTTGAGTGAGATGTAGATGTTGATGCAGATGTTGTTACTGGAGTTGTTTCTGGTTGAGATGTTATGGTTTCAGTTTTTGTTACTGGAGTTGATGTAGATGTTGGTTTAGGGGTTGTTGAGTGAGATATAGATGTTGATGCAGATGTTGTTATTGGAGTTGTTTCTGTTTGAGATGTTGTGGTTTCAGTTGTTGTTACTGGAGATGATGTAGATGTTGGGTCAGGTGTTATTGAGTGAGATGTAGATGTTAATTCAGATGTTGTTACTTGAGTTATTTCTGGTTGAGATGATGTGGTTTCAGTTGTTGTTACTGGAGTCGATGTAGATGTTAGTTCAGGCGTTGTCAAGTCAGATGTAGATGTTGATGCAGATGTTACTTGAGTTGTTTCTGTTTGAGATGTTGTTGTGGTTTCAGTTGTTGTTACTGGAGATGATGTAGATGTTCGGTCAGGTGTTATCGAGTGAGATGTAGATGTTGATTCAGATGTTGTTACTGGAATTGTTTCTGGTTGAGTTGTTGTTGTGCCTTCAGTTGATGTTACTGTAGTTGATGTAGATGTTGCTTCAGGGCTTGTTGAGTGAGATATAGATGTTGATGCAGATGTTACAGTAGTTGAGGAAGATGCTGTTTCAGGGGTTGTTGAGTGAGATGTAGACGTTGATGCAGATGTTGTTATTGGAGTTGTTTCTGGTTGAGATGTTGTGGTTTCAGTTGTTGTTACTGGAGATGATGTAGATGTTGGGTCAGGTGTTATCGAGTGAGATGTAGATGTTGATTCAGATGTTGTTACTGGAGTTGTTTCTGGTTGAGTTGTTGTTATGCTTTCAGTTGATGTTACTGTAGTCGATGCAGATGTTAGTTCAGGAGTTGTCGAGTGAGATGTAGATGTTGATGCAGATGTTGTTACTGGAGTTGTTTCTGGTTGAGATGTTGTGGTTTCAGTTGTTGTTATTGTATTTGATGTAGATGTTGGTTCAGGGGTTGTTGAGTGAGATATAGATGTTGATGCAGAAGATGTTACTGGAGTTGTTTCTGTTTGAGATGTTGTTGTGGTTTCAGTTGATGTTACTGGAGTCGATGTAGATGTTGGTTCAGGGGTTGTTGAGTGAGATGTAGATATTGATGCAGATGTTGTCACTGGAGTTGTTTCTGTTTGAGATGTTGTTTTTTCAGTTGATGTTACAGTAGTTGATGTAGATGTTGCTTCAGGGGTTGTTGAGTGAGATGTAGATGTTGATGGAGATGTTGTTACTGGAGTTGTTTCTGGCTGAGTTGTTATGCTTTCAGTTGATGTTACTGTAGTCGATGCAGATGTTAGTTCAGGAGTTGTCGAGTGAGATGATGTAAATGCAGATGTTACTTGAGTTGTTTCTGTTTGAGATGTTGTTGTGGTTTTAGTTGATGTTACATTAGTTGATGTAGATGTTGGTTCAGGGGTTGTTGAGTGAGATGTAGATGTTGATGCAGATGATGTTACTGGAGTTGTTTCTGTTTGAGATGTTGTTGTGGTTTCAGTTGATGTTACAGTAGTTGATGTAGATGCTGTTTCAGGGGTTTTTGAGTGAGATGTATATGTTGATGCAGATGTTGTTACTGGAGTTGTTTCTGGTTGAGATGATGTGGTTTCGGTTGTTGTTACTGGAGTCGATGTAGATGTTAGTTCAGGCGTTGTCAAGTCAGATGTAGATTTAGATGCAGATGTTACTTGAGTTGTTTCTGTTTGAGATGTTGTGATTTCAGTTGCTGTTACAGTAGTTGATGTAGATGTTGCTTCAGGGGTTGTTGAGTGAGATATAGATGTTGATGCAGATGTTGTTACTGGAGTTGTTTCTGGTTGAGTTATTGTTATGCTTTCAGTTGATGTTACTGTAGTCGATGCAGATGTTAGTTCAGGAGTTGTCGAGTGAGATGTAGATGTTGATGCAGATATTGTTACTGGAGTTGTTTCTGGTTGAGATGTTGTGGTTTCAGTTGTTGTTACTGTATTTGATGTAGATGTTGGTTCAGGGGTTGTTGAGTGAGATGTAGATGTTGATGCAGATGTTGTTACTGGAGTTGTTTCTGGTTGAGATGTTATGGTTTCAGTTGTTGTTACTGGAGTTGATGTAGATGTTGGTTCAGGGGTTGTTGAGTGAGATGTAGATGTTAATTCAGATGTTGTTACTTGAGTTATTTCTGGCTGAGATGATGTGGTTTCAGTTGTTGTTACTGGAGTCGATGTAGATGTTGGTTTAGGCGTTGTCAAGTCAGATGTAGATGTTGATGCAGATGTTACTTGAGTTGTTTCTGTTTGAGATGTTATTGTGGTTTCAGTTGATGTTACAGTAGTTGATGTAGATGCTGTTTCAGGGGTTGTTGAGTGATATGTAGATGTTGATGCAGATGTTGTTATTGGAGTTGTTTCTGGTTGAGATGTTGTGGTTTCAGTTGTTGTTACTGGAGATGATGTAGATGTTGGGTCAGGTGTTATCGAGTGAGATGTAGATGTTGATGCAGATGTTGTTACTTGAGTTGTTTCTGTTTGAGATGACGTGGGTTCGGTTGTTGTTACTGGAGTCGATGTAGATGTTAGTTCAGGCGTTGTCAATTCAGATGTAGATGTAGATGCAGATGTTGTTACTGGAGTTGTTTCTGGTTGAGTTATTGTTATGCTTTCAGTTGATGTTACTGTAGTCGATGCAGGTGTTAGTTCAGGAGTTGTCGAGTGAGATGTAGATGTTGATGCAGATATTGTTACTGGAGTTGTTTCTGGTTGAGATGTTGTGGTTTCAGTTGTTGTTACTGTATTTGATGTAGATGTTGGTTCAGGGGTTGTTGAGTGAGATGTAGATGTTGATTCAGATGATGTTACTGGAGTTGTTTCTGTTTGAGATGTTGTTGTGGTTTCAGTTGATGTTACAGTAGTTGATGTAGATGCTGTTTCAGGGGTTGTTGAGTGAGATGTAGATGTTGATGCAGATGTTGTTACTTGAGTTGTTTCTGGTTGAGATGACGTGAGTTCGGTTGTTGTTACTGGAGTCGATGTAGATGTTAGTTCAGGTGTTGTCAATTCAGATGTAGATGCAGATGTTACTTGAGTTGTTTCTGTTTGAGATGTTGTTGTGGTTTCAGTTGATGTTACAGTAGTTGATGCAGATGTTGGTTCAGGGGTTGTTGAGAGAGATGTAGATGCTGATGCAGATGTTACTGGAGTTGTTTCTGGTTGAGATGTTGTCGTTTCAGTTGTTGTTACTGGAGTCGATGTAGATGTTAGTTCAGGCGTTGTCAAGTCAGATGTAGATGCAGATGTTACTGGAGTTGTTTCTCGTTGAGATGTTGTCGTTTCAGTTGTTGTTACTGGAGTCGATGTAGATGTTGGTTCAGGGGTTGTTGAGTGAGATATAGATGTTGATGCAGATGTTGTTACTTGAGTTGTTTCTGGTTGAGTTGTTATGCTTTCAGTTGATGTTACTGTAGTCGATGCAGATGTTAGTTCAGGAGTTGTCGAGTGAGATGATGTAGATGCAGATGTTACTTGAGTTGTTTCTGTTTGAGATGTTGTTGTGGTTTCAGTTGATGTTGCATTAGTTGATGTAGTTGTTGGTTCAGGGGTTGTTGGGTGAGATGTAGATGTTGATGCAGATGATGTTACTGGAGTTGTTTCTGGTTGAGATGTTGTTGTGGTTTCAGTTGATGTGACAGTAGTTGATGTAGATGCTGTTTCAGGGGTTGTTGAGTGAGATGATGTAGATGTTGATGCAGATGTTGTTATTGGAGTTGTTTCTGTTTGAGATCTTGTGGTTTCAGTTGTTGTTACTGGAGATGATGTAGATGTTGGGTCAGGTGTTATTGAGTGAGATGTAGATGTTAATTCAGATGTTGTTACTTGAGTTATTTCTGTTTGAGATGTTGTGGTTTCAGTTGTTGTTACTGGAGTCGATGTAGATGTTAGTTCAGGCGTTGTCAAGTCAGATGTAGATGTAGATGCAGATGTTACTGGAGTTGTTTCTGGTTGAGATGTTGTGGTTTCAGTTGTTTCTACTGTATTTGATGTAGATGTTGGTTCAGGGGTTGTTGAGTGAAATGTAGATGTTGATGCAGATGTTGTCACTGGAGTTGTTTCTCTTTGAGATGTTGTGGTTTCAGATGATGTTACAGTAGTTAATGTAGATGTTGCTTCAGGGGTTGTTGAGTGAGATATAGATGTTGATGCAGATGTTGTTACTGGAGTTGTTTCTGGTTGAGTTGTTGTTATGCTTTCAGTTGATGTTACTGTAGTCGATGCAGATGTTAGTTCAGGAGTTGTCGAGTGAGATGATGTTGATGCAGATGTTGTTACTGGAGTTGTTTCTGGTTGAGACGTTGTGGTTTCAGTTGTCATTACTGGTGTCGATGTAGATGTTGGTTCAGTGGTTGTCAAGTCAGATTTAGATGCAGATGCAGATGTTTCTGGAGTTGTTACTGGTTGAAATGTTGTGGTTTCATTTGTTATTACTGTAGTTGATGTAGATGTTGGTTCAGGGGTTGTTGAGTGAGATGTAGATGTTGGTACAGTTATTGGTTGAAAAAAAAAAAAAATTATAAATTTAAACATTGGACCAAAACATCTGCTCATAATAACATAGACTACTGTCTAACACTTCATGGCTACTCTGACAAGTCTCCATTGTTAATTAGGAATCGAGTGTTTAAAAGTAAAAGTAATTTTTCTTTTGAAATCCACATTTTCATCATTTGTAAAATCACATTTTTTATCTTAAAAATATTTCTTAAAATATAACATTGTCATAGTAGGTTGCAGCAACAAGATTTGTGAGGCTGGATCTAATCGCAGCAGCCACTTTATTTAACAATACAAACAAAATAACAAACCCGCAGTGGTAACACTTTAGATTACTGTTCCCTCATTAATGAATAACTACATAGGAACAAATGAGTATTGCAATATTAACACTCTGTTAACCACTATTAACAAACATACTGATTAATGAATTAGTAAGTAATAGTGCTTGGCCAAATGTGGTAGTTCACTATTAGCTAACCAATAATTACTATTTTTTCATACCTCCCAGAGGACTGCTCACTGGGGGGAGTGAATAAACAGTGCCCTCTTACACTCTCATTACCCACAACTTAGGTGTCCTTGAGCAAGGCACCTGATCCCGAATCGCTCCCTGGGCACCATACTGGGCCACACATCACGTCACTTTCATTTTCACTCCCTAGTGATGACTGAAGTCATTATAACCTTTTTGAGGTTTTTGTAAGGTTTTGGATAGAAATTCCTTCCGATGTATTTGGTAACACTTGAGTCATTACTAGTGGGTTACCATGATCTTCACTTTACAATACTGATCCAAATAATTAGTAATTCCTTCAGAAGGATGTAGTAACACATGTCATTACTATCCAAAACCTTACAAAAACCTCAAACGTTTACAGTGATCCAATATTAAGCAGTTATCATCAGAGGTGGAAAGTAGCTAATTACAAATACTTTTGGTACAGTACTTCAGTACATTTTTATTTATTTATTTATTTATTTATTTATTTATTTATTTATTTATTTCTACTTTCTTGAGTATAATTAAATTGTGGTACTTTTACTTGAGTTGAATAAACTGCAGACAGAGCAACAGGACGAGCTGGCATTTGATAGGCACTTTTTAAACTACAGCAGTGGAACCTGGCGCTTCAGCCAATAACAAACAGGTCTGATTGGGTGCAAAACCAATCAAAACTTCCAAAAAATATAAATTGGTATCACTGACGTTTTAATATTTTAGTGAATGTAAGTGAGCTATGCTCATATTCTGATTTTAAATTGTAATTTTGGCATCTCCTGAAATGGGTCATACCATTGATATTACCAGAGAACTGAGCAGTTGAAGTAAATAGAAAAGTCGGCTCATACATGGAAGCAGTTATTGCATGGACACGGGCAGGTTTAAACAAAGTCAGGATCTCAGGCCCCCCACACCTCACTCCCCAACATTACTTAACATTTTACTCTGAATTGCATAAAAGTAATATTGAATAGAATTAAGTGAGACATTAAAAAATGTATTTATTTTACTTTGAACTGCATAACAAAAATTGTATACGCTTTGGCACGTACTCCCTTCAGCTTTAAGATATAAACCTTCTTGGTTTTGGATTCATCAAGAGTCTTAATTTTGTCAATTTTCTTCAGTCCTCCGAGTCCCCTGTCATTTTAGCTATGAGAAAATCTCTCGGTTTTAGCTTGAAAAATTGTCTTCTTTAACTATATTGTGAAATAGGCTGATATTCTGATATTCTGACTCATATTCTGATTCTCAAATATGTGTTAGTGATTGTATTTTGTCTTTTAAACACCTTTATAATGATCATGTTAGATGATAACGGGTGATTGGCGCCACCATCCTAATAGTTTGCTCTTCAGCACAGGAAATTAGAGTTTTTGGATTTAACGCAAATTCATCCACTTCTCTCGAAAGACATGAAAGTAATGGCCGGTGATCTGGGAGAATAATAGAGTAAACCATTTAGTTACCTACACAATGTATTTCTGATGTGAATAAAACACGGTGTCAAATTAGAAGAGTTTTAATTGCTGCTTCCATAGACATCAGTGTGAATTTTACTAACTAAATATGATTTTTTTGCTAGTATTATGTGTATTTAAATGAAACCTAAAATAAACATGTTGTTGAGGAAAAACTGCTGTAACAGCGGTCATCAACTGATTTAATTGCTTGGTCAGCAGGGGGCCCCCCAAGCTACTGCATGGATGGAGCAAGAACAATGTAAGTGTCTAAAATGTATGCACACAGTTCAGTTGAATGGTAAAGCTTGCAGTCTTTAAAAATGCATTTAAATTACATGTACGAAGCTGAAATAACTTCAACATTGGCAACAAATGAAATAAGATTGCATGATTTATCAGATGCACATAAAAGTGTAGTTCATCACTATGGCAACGGTGGGCTTCTGACCTATACCCCAATTTATGAGATTAATGTCTTGTTTTCCTGCAAAATCACTATATTATATATATATATATATATATAGCAGCTACAGCAGCTAACGTCCTTAGACCAGGAAGTAGCTTGTTTCTGTCAACACCGCTTTGGCTCCCTTTTCCCTATACACACCAAATCTAGATTAAAGACCTATCTCTTTAACCTGGCGTACACATAACACACTATCACATTTCAATAATTCAGATCCCTAAAAGGATTGTTTGGTTGCATAAATTAGGTCATCTGGAACCGCAAACACTCTTCAATGTACTTGTTACATCGTAAGAGGAATGGCATATACGCCAATATTAGTCTGAGCCTAGTTTCTCCCAAGGTGTTTTTTTTTTTTTTTTTCTCCATTTTTGTCACAGATGGAGTTTGGTTTATTGGCACTGTCAACTTTTGGCTTGTGTAGTTGCAGATACTTAAATAAAATAAAATTACTTCATGTGTAATCCTGCAGTTTATTTTTTATTAGTGTTTAAATTTGGCAATAGTTCCTTCCTCACATAGTCATATTTTGATCATGAGTGATGAGGCTTTGCGGACCAATCGTCACATGCTTCCTGCTAGACCAATAAGGTGGCTGCTTTTTGGAACGACATGTAAACATGAGTCCAAGATGTCTGCACCCTTGTCGTCAACATCAAGTGGCGAAGAAGAGGAAATTATGGCCAGTTCTCCTTCAAAACTCAAAAGGAAGTAAAAAGGATTATAAACAATATGCATCTCACGTCCATAAAGAAAGAAGAAACAAATTACTTTACACGCACATGGTTGGATACATTCAGAAACGGCGTCAAACAGTGTCTTGGCTTCCAGGGTGAGAATCAGAGAATAGCAGAAACATACAAACATTGTCTAGAAATTGAGTTTGACAATGTTCCCGAAGACGCTAAGTTTCACTCCACTTGCTATTTCATTGACAAAAAGCGCTTGAATGCGGCCTGAGAAACTGGTCACACAGCGTCCTGAAGATCAAGATGCTCACAAAGGCCATTTTGTGTCATCAGGTAGTAGTACCTTTACAATTGAATGTCCGACAAGGTACCATAGCTAACTTTCAATTACAATTACATAATTTATTTAATATTTATTGTACAGTCAGAGTCAGATTTGCATTGTTTTGTATACAGCTACAGCCAGAACACTCAATATTGTTTAAATGTTAACACAGTTTTTACTTAATGGTTTGTATTTATAAATTCATTTCACTATAGTTTTTTTTTTTTTTTTTTTTTTTTTAATTTATTTACAGGCCAGTTGCTGAAAGCTGCTGAGATGAAGCTAGACATGCATGCATTCTTGTGCATATTCAAGACAAAGACTGTGTCTCTCTGGAGGTGCGATACTGTTACAGACAGTAAATCAGGTTCTTGACAAAGTTCATTACTTATATTTATATTAAGTAAAACTAGATTTATATATTACATTGCTCAAGCAAGTTGCAAAACATTTAAACATAGGCTATATGTTAAAATCACAAACATTTTAAATTAAAACTTACAGTAGACGAAAACAGCCGAATCTCGTCTTTTCTTTCGATTCTAAATCTTTATACAACAAACCCTGCAGGTCATAAAGAACTTTTGTTTTTCCACCTACACAAAGAGACGTGTCCTATCTATTATGCCCAGACAGCACAGCCATGTGGGGCCCAGATGGGTT
Organism: Ctenopharyngodon idella; assembly: GCF_019924925.1. Classification (NCBI taxonomy): domain Eukaryota; kingdom Metazoa; phylum Chordata; class Actinopteri; order Cypriniformes; family Xenocyprididae; genus Ctenopharyngodon; species Ctenopharyngodon idella. The sequence continues at coordinate 26,793,547 of NC_067221.1, forward strand.
TCACCTGGGCTGTCTAACTGGGGCAGAGCCAGTTTTGTCCAGATGAAATGAACACTGCTCAGTGTGCACACTACAGGCTGTTAAATGTAACATTGAATCAATGTTGGAGTTAATGAGATAATTAAGTGCTAACAAGCAGAATCACAGAAGGACAGAGGAACAACAAGAACAGAAAGTGAAACACAAGAACTACAGCTGATTTCAGCTGAATGATTCAGCTGAGAATGATTAAACAACTCCATAAACAGAATTAATAATAATAGTTTATTTAAAAATAATAGCTTACTTTGTAGTTACCATGATGGTGATCAATGTTTGTTTTAGTTGAGCTCTTGACGCTTGACATTTTAACATTGTTTTTTTTTTTTTTTTTTTTTTTCTCTCTGGCTGCTGTGACTGTTACAGCGAGAACATCAAGAGAAAATGTGATCAAATGTTGACTATTTGTTGATGATACAGATGTAATCATCATGAAGTGGCATTATTTGCACTCATGACAGTCATTGATTATACAAACCCTGTGACTCCACAGCATGAAATCAACTCTTGAGAGGTTTAGACACACACAGACATCAAGAATCAGCATATGAATCTCAACAATGGTGACATGCTTCATGCTGCAATGCATTCTGGGTGCATCATACAAAATTCATCAATGACTGATCATCATCTGATCACATTTTCTTTTGCCTTTCTTGCCATAACAAACAGTTACAGCAGCCAGAGAAAAACTAACATTAAAAGGTCGAGTCAAACTGCACAACTAAAGCAAACACTGATCTTGATAATGGTGATATCAAACCAAACTATTATTTTCAACAAATCATCAACATTTAAACCTCTGGAAATTCTCAATAACAACTTCTGTAGACATATGATAGAAATAAAGATAATCTGGTTAAAAATAAGTGAAGCTGGTAGTGCTGTTTGTGGAGTTATTTAATCCTTCTCTGCTGAGATCTTGAGAGATTTAATTTTGAGCTGTAATGAATCTATTGTAGAATTGTTTAATTTTGGCATTATTCATAATTAAGGGGGGTAGGGTCGCATTTTGAGTTATTTCAGCCAACTTGGGCCAGTGTGTGCTTCTTTTTTATGTTTATGTGATTACACAGATTACACAAGATACACAAATTAATATTTTGTGTAAAATTATTTACTCGTCGGGCAAGTAGCTGCATAATAAGTGGGATAATTTCACAGTGGGGTCTTGTATCACCCTGAAGAGGTTTCTTTGGCATAACAATCTTCTGACTGTACACTATCCCTTAGTCTCACCCTTTTTTATAACTCTGGGCATCCCCTAGGGGGCACGCCCCCAATTTGGGAATCACTGTAAATAAAGGTGACTTGACTTGCATTTATTACATGTCAAAGTTAAAAATTATAGTAGTATAATATAGGTGCCAGTGTTGGTTGCAATTACAAAGAAAAAAGAACAGGATCTAATCGCAACAGTTTTAGAACCATAGAAAACAACTGAAACACATACTGAACTAAAACATATGACAAAACCAGAAACAAATACAGATCACCCATAACAAAAGTATAATATGTAGTAATATAATAAATGAATATAATAAGATGTATTAACGGTAATCAATTGTTTTAGAAAACAGATATTTATATTCCTAAATAAATCTCATCATATTAGGATATCTCATAATATGTTCCTATTTTTTCTAATCTTTTTTTCTTTTTGTGACTTAGATATAATTCACTTGCAGTATATTATATGCATACATATTTATTAATAAATTAGTAATATACACATACATATTTATTGCTTTTTCATCAAAATATTTAGTCATGATAAAACTTCCATTTACATCACATATACTCACATACTTAGATTTAAATAGACCTCTTACCTGTTGATTTTGATATATCAAACAGTAAAGCCAACCCAGCATATAAAATAAAGCGGTACATCTTTCAAGAGTTTGCTACCGACCCTAATGCAAGAAAAATATCCTCTGAGAAGCAACCTAACATGAATAATGCTTCTTTAATGACTGATCATGCTTAAATGGAAACTGACTGAGAACTGATGTTTTGACATCAGTCTAATATTGTCTTTAAACTCCACCCACCCATTATTTTATACTAATATAACAGGTTCTCAGTGTGGGTCTCCAGAGTTCAGTAAGATTTTTTTTTTTTTAAATATCAAAATATCAAATATATAGATTCACCCCTTTAAATACTGTCTTAAAATTAACAAAGAACTGATGTAATATTATGTTATATTTGTAGCGATACAGCTGAACACTTTCACATCTTTTATGATAGCCTACACTCTTAAAGAAAACATCTTTGGTTCCACAAAGAATCTTTAACATCCATGGAAACTTTCCATCCCACAAAATGTTTGTTATAGTGGAAAAAGGTTAGGTTAGGAACTCAAAATGGTTGTGGTTACATTGTTGCAAACCCTCTTGGAACCTTTTTTTTTTTTTTAAGTGTGTCTTTACAAAAACAAATCTAAACCTTGACAAAAAGTAGTATTTTGTCTAAAAACAACTAGAGAATTTATAAGCCTTTTTATATAGAGTTATATAGAAATCTAGAGGTTACACCATGGATTTAAAGGCATTGGGCCAGATTTACTAAACGCGGCGAATTAGCGTGAGAGCGCAATTCCACAAATGCGCCGATGGGAGTGGCAAGTTTTGCGCATGATCTACTGCTGACGCGCAAATTAAAGAACACAGACGCAGTAAAATCATTTACATAATGACCAATGCAATCTAACAAGAGCAGTGCAAATTAGCAAATTAGCATTAACATGTCATCTGGCAAACACGTACACATATATAATATTGTTTGCCAAGCCACCGTGAGTCTTTATAGTGTCAGTGGTGATGAGGTACAGGTGCTCGTGATTAGAATTCAGGGAAGAGTGAACGAGTGGGCGGAGTGTTGAGATCTGGTGACGATGCTTGTGTGTTGGTGGGCGTTTATTTACACAGTGTGTGTATATATATATATATATATATATATATATATATATATATATATATATATATGTATAGGCCAATGTGACTTGGCAAACTATATGTTCGGATAACGTCTTCCTCTGGCATTCCAAAGAAATTAATACGAGTGGAAAATATTTTCTCCCTTCTACCACACGCTCTCTGTTCTCTGCAGTGTACTAAATCCCGACAGTAGTTTTTTGTCTAAAGAGGGTTTGCGCTGGTGCAAACTGTTAGTAAATCTGGCCCATTGTCTCTATTTTTAACATGCTTTAATTGAAAATTAATAAAAAAAAAATAGAGGAAAAAATATGTTTGTATAATTTTCAATGGGGGAAAAAATTATAATAATTGATCATTTATTGCATAAATATTAATTAGTACCATGAAATTCTCTCAAATAAAAAAAGAAAAAATATATATTATTGAACAAAAATATATTGCATTGATTTTACTGAAAATAAATGTTACATTTCAGGTGTTCGGTCACTTTTGACCTTGAGCAACACAAGTGTGACCCCCAAATAAACAGTACCAGAGGGTTAAAAAAAATAACTTTCATTAATGTGTTATAAATAAACCAAAATTTAAAAATGAGCAATAGCATATTTAAAATTAACATTAACTATGTTGTTGTTCATAGTTCACAGTAGTTATTATTGCATTAACCAATGTTAACAAATTGAACCTTATTGTAAAGTGTTAAACTTCAGAAATTCCTGAATCTGATTGTCTGCTTGTCTAGTTTAAGTAATGTGGAGAAACCTGAATTTCTCCTGTTTATTTCCTGCATGGTTTTGTTTAAATAACAAATATGAATTCTATTGATAGATTTCTGGGTCCTTGCATTCCAGAAGCAGAGGTCGCCTTTGCAATTCAGAGGCCCGTTGGCCAAAATGTATGCAATGCAACTGCAATTACTTTATTATCTCTGTTATATTTAAAATAACACTGTTAACTCTTATTTCACTCTTAATAGTTTATTTACAAACACATTCTATCTATCACTATCCAGCATTACAATTACTACTTTAATACAATATAAAAATGAATAGGCTACATCTCATAATCAGTTGGCATCTGGGTAAGTGTGGACAGTCCTTCTTGCAGCATGGTGGTCCGCAGCTATGATTTTATCAGCTGCAGGCACAAAATATAAATATAGAAAATGAAACAATGTAAAAATGTTGTTAATGAAACTAAATGGGAGGCAGGGCTCGTTTTCTGACACTTAAAGGGATGGTTCACCCAAAAATGAAAATTATCCCATGATTTACTCACCCTCAAGTCATCCTAGGTGTATATGATCTTCTTTCAGATGAACACAATCAGAGATATATTTAAAAATATCCTTGCTCTCCAAAGATTTATAATGGTAGTGAATGGGGGGCCTGTTTTGAAGACAAAAATAAATGCATCCATCCATCATAAAAAAAACAATCCATACTGCTCCAGTGGGTTAATAAAGGCCTTCTGAAATGAAGCAATGGGTTTTTGTAATAAAAATATCCATATTTAAAACTTTATAAAGAAAAATAACACTGCAAATAAATGCTGTAAAAAAAAAAAAAAAAAAAAAACGACCAAATTTCGACAGTAACATGCTGTTTTCTATTAAAACAGTAATATACCGTAGAAAGGGTAATGCGTAATGTTTGACAATTTCAAGAAAGTAGTCTACTGCAATATACTGTGAATTAACAGCGTCAAAGTCGACATTCAGAAGCTGTGTTTCAAATCACAACCTATACCCTCATTCACTATTCCCTACATTAGTTCACTAATATAGTCCACTTGACAGAGTGAATGAAAACAAATGAGTGAATTCAGACACTGATGAACACCTGCTGTCAACAAGCAGAATCAATGCAGGACAGAGAAACAAGAACAGAAAAAAGATTAAATCAACTAAAGTTGAAAGAAAATATTAAATCATTCAAGATCTGATTAAATAACTCCACAAACAGCATTGCCAGCTTGTTACGGACAGAAGGGAGCGGAGACACTGGTAAGTGTAAACAGAGTTTATTGAACAACAACAGAGCATGCAGGCAGAGTGCAGGTGAGTTGAGGCAGATGTAGACTGGACGTGATACTGGATCTGATACTTGGGATGTCTGGCATGGAAGTCATCAAGGAGACTTGGATCAAGAATATCATTCCTAGGAACCCATGATCGTTCTTCGGGTCCATATCCTTCCCAGTCCACCAAGTACTCTAGGAAGCCACCACGACGCCGGGAGTCCAGGATGTCTTTGACTAGGTAGGCCACTCCGTCATCTACGATAAGTGGAGGAGGGGGATCTTCGGTGTCACCAGGCTCTGTGGAGGGAAGAACAGAGGGATGGTGAGGCTTCAAAAGTGAAACATGGAACACTGGGTGAATGCGATACTCAGGGGGGAGTTGCAGGTAATAGGTGACGGGGTTGAGTTGCTGGATGATGGTGAAGGGGCCAACGAACCTAGGACTCAGCTTCCTACAGGGCAGGCGAATTTTGATGTCCCAGGTTGACAGCCAAACCTTCTGTCCTGGTTGGTAGTTGGGTGCGTGGGAACGTCGAAGGTCGGCTGTCAACCTGCGCCTGCGTAGGGCTCGTTGGAGTTGCAGATGCGCTGAGTCCCAGACCCTCTCGCTCTCCTGGAACCAGTAATCCACCGCCGGGATGTCTGATGGTTCCCCATCCCAGGGGAACAGTGGGGGCTGATAGCCGAGTACGCATTGAAATGGAGTAAGACCTGTGGTGGGCTGACGAAGAGAGTTCTGGGCATACTCGGCCCAGCCCAGGAACTGGTTCCAGGAGTCCTGGTGGCCGTGACAGAAGGTACGTAGGAAATGGCCAATCTCCTGTATCTTCCTCTCCGTCTGCCCGTTCGTCTGGGGATGGTAGCCAGAGGAGAGACTTATGGCCACACCTAGGAGCTTGAAGAAAGCCTTCCAGACTCGGGAGGTGAATTGTGATCCACGGTCAGATACAATATCTTCAGGTAATCCGTAGTATCTAAACACATAGTTGAACAGTAACTCAGCGGTTTTCATCGCTGTGGGTAGTCCAGGCAGGGGAATTAGTCGACAGGACTTGGAGAACCGATCTACTATTACCAGCACGCAGGTATATCCGTTGGAGACTGGAAGGTCAGTGATAAAGTCCACTTCTAGGTGTGACCAAGGGCGAGTGGGAACGGACAGAGGTTGGAGCTTACCGGAGGGAAGATGGCGTGGACTTTTGGAGACGGCACATTCCCTGCACCCCTGTAAGTACCTCCTGATGTCGGGTGTCATGTTTGGCCACCAGAAGCGCTGTTTTAACAGCGAGAGGGTCTCGTTGACCCCTGGGTGGCCAGTGCCCAGTGAAGTATGTGAAGAGTGAATCAAGGGGGTGCGTCGTGCTCGTGGGACATACTTCAATCCGGGGGGACAACCCGGCGGGGCGTTGGCGGAGGCATTGGGCTTGGGGAGCGTCTCCTCTGACCAGGAAATGGGACTGACGAAGAGTTTTTCGGGGATGATGGGCTCTGGATCATTGTTGCTTTCCTCAGGACTATGAATGCAGGACAGGGCATCGGCTTTTATGTTCTTTGATCCAGGATGATAAGAGATGGTAAAATTGAATCTCGTGAAAAACAGAGCCCATCTAGCTTGGCGGGGATTCAATCTCTTGGCATTCCGTAAATACTCCAGGTTCTTATGGTCAGTCAGGACCACAAATGGATGTTTCGCTCCCTCAAGCCAATGCCTCCACTCCTCCAGGGCGAGCTTGATGGCGAGGAGCTCCCGGTTGCCAATGTCGTAATTTACCTCCGCCGGGTTGAGTTTCCGGGAGAAGAAAGCACATGGATGGAGTTTCCTGGGATTCCCCTGCTGCTGCGATAACACCGCTCCCACTCTGGTGGTTGAGGCGTCGACCTCGACGACGAAAGGGAGATCTGGGTCAGGGTGAGCCAGGAGGGGAGCGGTTGTGAACGCTGTTGGAGTCCAGGACAGAGACTTGGGCTTATTATGGAGGAGGTTGGTGAGTGGACTGGTGATGGAACTGTAGCCTTGAACGAAATGCCGGTAGAAATTTGCAAACCCCAGGAACCTTTGCAATTGTTTTACAGATGTGGGAGTGGGCCAGTCTTTTACTGCAGTTACCTTCCTCTCGTCCATGCGGACGCCGCTGCGATCGATGTTATAACCGAGGAATTGCACTGAGGGCTGATGGAAAGTGCACTTCTCGGCTTTCAGGAAAAGGTGGTAGTCCCTCAGGCATTGGAGGACCTCCGCAACGTGCTGGCGATGTTCGGCCATGCTCCGGGAGTAGATCAAAATGTCATCAATGTAGACCAGGACTGACTTTTGCAGGAACTCCCGGAGCACCTCATGCATAAAGTCTTGGAATACGGAGGGGGCGTTGACCAGTCCATACGGCATGACAAGATATTCGAAATGGCCAGTAGGTATCACAAAGGCTGTCTTCCACTCGTCCCCCTCACGTATTCTGATGAGGTTGTACGCGCTGTGGAGGTCTAACTTGGTGAACACAGTGGCGCCGCGTAGATGTTCCAGAGCTGATGGGACAAGAGGAAGGGGGTAACGGAACTTGACGGTGTTCTGGTTGAGAGCTCTATAATCGATGCAGGGCTGCAAGCCTCCGTCCTTCTTAGCCACAAAGAAAAAACTTGAAGCAGCAGGGGAAGTGGACGGTCAGATGTAGCCTTGTGTTAGAGCCTCGTCGATATACTCCTCCATGGCTTTCTCTTCCAGGATGGATAGGGAATAGATTTTCCCCCTGGGAACTGGCTCACCTGGGATGAGGTCGATGGCACAGTCCCATGGACGATGGGGAGGCAGCTTGGAGGCTTGCTTCGGACAGAAGACATCACTGAAGTGGGAATAACAGGCAGGGATGTCAGTAGAACGTTTTTCAAGTGGACTCTCCACTGTAGTAGCACATACTTGGATTTCTTTGGAACTTGGAGAACTGAAAACTGGGAACTCAGAAAAACAGTCTTGGAAACATTGGTTACCCCACTTCAGGATCTCTTCTGTCCGCCAGGAGATGGTGGGTGTAACAAGGTTCAATGTTTAGGAAGGAAGAGGACAGGGTCGGCTTGACTACTGACTGCTTTATTTAACAAATTCAGCATACAAAAAGAAAAGGTGTGCAGACAGGCACAAAACGGTCATAAACCATTCACAAATTCTCTCCACAACAAAACACGACACATCCAGCGTGGGCAGCAGTCAGTAGTCCTTCTCTCTCTCGCCCACTCCTGTTTCTCCTGGCGTTATATACTCTCTCCACACCAATTACTGAAACAAGAGACAGGTGTTCGTCATTTGCATTTAACCCACTCACTCACCGTTCGTCTCCTGACTCTCTCTCCCGCTGCCGACTCCGCTGAACCACGCCCCCCTCGCCACAGTGGGGTTGTGCTGCTCAAGCCATGGGCGCCCTAGAATCACGTCAGCTGTTGAATCCTCCAGAACCAGCAGATGGATCTCCTCCATGTGGAGAATTCCAACTTGGAGATGAAGTGGTCCCACGCTGTAACGTACTTTCCGCAGGGGTTTTCCAGTTACCGCGTGGATCTGGTAGATCTTCGGCGTGGGGGTTGTCTTGAGTTGAAGCTGGCGACAGAGGGCTCCGGAGATAAAGTTTCCAGCTGACCCAGAATCGAGGAGCGAACTGACTGGAAGACAGAAATCAGCAGCAGTAAGGTTTACAACAATGGTGAGTGGTTTCATCTTATTCAATGTGGGCAGAATGACACTCACCATAGGCCGCACTGGACGAGTGGGGCATTCAGAAATGTAATGCCCAGCACGGCCACAATACAAGCAAAGATTCTGGGTCAGCCTCCTCTGTTGCTCAGTCGACGAAAGACGGGAGTTTTCTATTTGCATGGATTCGTTGGCTGGTTCTGGGGAGCTGACGGATTCTGGCTGGCGGAGGTTGGATGGAAATAACAGCTGGCCCTGGTGCTCTTCGAGGCACAGCTGCATACGAGTGGCGAATCTGATGGATAACTTCTCGAGCCCGATGGAATCCTCGTATGCAGCGAGATGCAACCGCACACGTGGATCGAGGCCTTGACGATAGGTGGTGATAAGGGCTTGTTCATTCCAGCCACTTGCAGCAGCTAGGGTTCGAAACTGGAGGGCATAATCAGAAACAGTTAGTGAACCTTGTTTTAATTTACATAATCTCTCACCAATTGATGAATCCCAAGCGGGCCTTCCAAGAACTTCCTTGAAGTGGGAAATGAAACTCGACAAGGATAATACAACAGGATTATTCAGATTCCAGAGAGGTTCAGCCCATCGAAGCGCCTTTCCATCGAGTTGAGAGATTATGAAGGCCACCTTTGATTTATCATCCGGGTATAAGTGCGGTTGCATCTCCAGGACCAGCGTGCACTGCAAGAGGAATCCGTTGCAGTCCTCCGCCAGACCAGTGAAGGGTGCCGGTTTGGCCATGGGACTGGCGACCGCAGATGGTGAAGGAGATGCAGCGGTGAATGCGGAAGTGCTCGCTGGTGTTGTTACCGTGGAAGTGCTGGTGAATGTGCGTCGAAGTGCATCAACCAGGTCTTGAAACGGGTCTGGATTGCTCATGTTGGTTGTTCAGACGGTGTTGGTCCGGTCTTCTGTTACGGACAGAAGGGAGTGGAGACACTGGTAAGTGTAAACAGAGTTTATTGAACAACAACAGAGCATGCAGGCAGAGTGCAGGTGAGTTGAGGCAGATGAATATGTAGACTGGACGTGATACTGGATCTGATACTTGTCTTGTTTTCCCAGGGAGCGTGGATGCAGGTTGGCGTGGAGCAGACGAACACACTGACACTCACAGGAGACACAAGGAATCACAGAGAACGCTGGAGACAGGTAAGTAGTCGTTTAAAGGAGTCCTGAAGGTAAGCATAACAGGTCAGTATGCATTAACGAGACCGGACAGTGAGTGAGTGTTCAGGAGTGTGTTTTATGCTGCTGTGGTGATGAGTGCTGATGAGTGTCAGGTGTGGCTGTAATACTCAGGAGAGGGAGTGCGTTGTGATTGGGTGAGTGTAGAGCCTGGCGTGTCTGTGACACAGCTTCACTTATTACTAACCAGATTGACCAGGTCAGGAAGCAGATATACTGGCTAAACCGACCGTCTGCTAGCTGCCTCACGTTACAGAAGTCAGATAATTCCCAACACATAGAAACTCTTACACCTAGATATTATCACATAGAGACTGTGTCTGTACCCCAAATTAGTAAAAACAAAAAACTTCCAAACCCATTTAATGGTAAAAATTTAATTGATGTTCAACAAATAAAAAATAAAGATAATTCTGATAAACAAATGGTAAAGCTTGGGTTGTTAAATATTAGATCCCTTTCTTCACACTTATTACTTATTACTTACTAAAGCACTTATTGTAAATGATATTATCACAGACAATAATCTGGATTTGCTGTGTTTGACAGAAACTTGGCTAAAATCAGACGATTACATTACTTTAAATGAGTCTAGCCCTCAAGGTTATTATTATCGACACAATCCTCGTCAGAAAGGCAAAGGGGGAGGTGTTGCTGTAATTTATAGTAATATTTACAGTATTAGTCAAAAATCTTTCAAATATAATTCCTTCGAAGTGATGGTACTTTATGTAACGTTATGTAAGTTGACATTTGTGCTGGCTACTGTATACAGGCCACCAGGACACCATACAGACTTTATCAAAGAATTTGCTGATTTTCTATCGGAGTTAGTACAAGCTGCAGATAAAGTCCTTGTTGTTGGTGATTTTAATATCCATGTAGATAATGAAAAAGATGCATTAGGATTGGCATTTACAGACATTCTTCATTCTAAAAAATGAGTTAGACAACATGTGTCAGACCCACTCATTGTTGTAATCACACTTTGGATCTAATATTGTCACATGGAATCGATATTGATGCCGTTGAAATTCTGCAGCAGAGCGACGACATCTCAGATCATTATCTAGTCTCGTGTATACTACATTTAGTCAAGGCTGCTAAACTGCCTCCCTGCCATAAATATGGTAGAACCATCACTTCTACCACTAAAGATCGCTTTGTAAATAATCTTCCTGATCAGTTTCATCGCCTTAGCATACCAGATAGCTTAGAAGACCTCGATGTTGCAACAGAAACTATTGCCTCTGTCTTTTCCAGCACATTAGACTCAGTTGCTCCTTTGCATTTAAAAAAGATTAAGGAAATTAATCCAATGGCGTGGTACAATGAGCACACTCAGGCCCTAAAGGTAGCAGACAGAAAAATGGAGCGCAGCTGGAAGAAAACAAAAGTTTTTCGCATTTCGTGGAGAGAGAGAATGATTGAGTACAGAAAGGCCTTAAAAACTGCTAGATCTGCCTATTTTTCAAAACTTTTAGAAGAAAATAAGCACAACCCTAGGTATTTATTTGACACAGTGGCTAAATTAACAAGAAATAAAGCTTCAACTTCTGATGTTTCCAAAGAGCACAGCAGTAATGACTTTATGAACTTCTTTACTTGCAAGATTGACAATATTAGAGAGAAAATTATAACCATGCAACCATCTACTACAGTATCGCGTCAGACAGTGCATTGTAGTGTCCCTGAGGAAAAATTCAATTCATTTACTGCTTTAGGAGAGGAAGAATTGTCTAAATTTGTTAAATCATCAAAATCAACAACATGTATGTTAGACCCTATACCGACTAAGCTATTGAAGGAGATCCTTCCAGAGGTCATAGATCCTCTTCTTAATATCGTTAATTCATCATTATCACTAGGATACATACCGAAAACTTTTAAGCTGGCTATTATTAAGCCTCTTATTAAAAAAACACAACTTGATCCTAGAGAATTAGTTAATTACAGGCCGATCTCAAATCTCGCTTTTCTGTCAAAAATACTAGAAAAGGCAGTATCATCACAACTATGTTCCTTTTTAGAAAGATATAGTATCTGTGAGGATTTCCAGTCAGGATTTAGACCGTACCATAGTACTGAGACTGCTCACATTAGAGTTACTAATGATTTGCTCTTATCATCAGATCGTGGTTGTATCTCTCTATTAGTGTTACTGGATCTTAGTGCTGCATTTGACACTATTGATCACAATATTCTTTTAAATAGACTCGAAAATTATGTTGGCTTCTTCACGTAATAACCTAGAATACTGTCTAACACTTAATGGCTGCTCTGTTAAGTCTTCGTCGTCAGTTAGGAACCTGGGTGTGCTCTTTGATACCAATCTTTCATTTGAAGGCCATGTTTCTAGCATCTGTTAAACCGCATTCTTCCATCTTAAAAATATATCTAAACTATGACATATGCTCTCAATGACAAATGCAGAACAGTTAGTTCATGTGTTCATGACCTCAAGGCTAGATTACTGTAACGCTCTACTGGGTGGTTGTTCCGCTCGCCTGTTAAACAAACTACAGCTCGTACAAAATGCAGCAGCTAGAGTTCTTACTAGAACTAGGAAGTATGACCATATTAGCCCAGTTCTGTCAACACTGCATTGGCTTCCTGTTAAACATTGTATAGATTTTAAAATCTTGCTAATAACTTACAAAGCACTAAATAGTTTAGCTCCCCAGTACCTGAGCGAGCTCTTAATTCATTATAGTCCTTCACGTCTATTGCGATCTCAGAATTCAGGCCAGCTGATAATACCTAGAATATCAAAATCAACTGCAAGCGGTAGATCCTTCTCCTATTTGGCACCTAAACTCTGGAACAATCTTCCTAGCATCCTAGGAAGCAGACACACTCTGTCAGTTTAAATCTAGACTAAAAACCTATCTCTTTAACCTGGCATACACATAACACATTATCAATTTATTTTTTCAAATCCGTTAAAAGATTATTAGGCTGCATATATTAGGTCAGCCGGAACCGGGAACACTTCCTATAACACCAGATGTACTCATTACATCATCTACGCTAATATTAGTCTTTCTGTTTATCCCAAGGTTTACCGTAGTCAACCGGATCCAGGCCGTATCCAGGTGAGATTGAGGACCTACGCCTTGACATGACCACAACGCACACCTGAAGTGTCAGCAGAGATTGAGTCAACTAGATCAACTAGATCATCCATTGTGAAGGCCTCATCGACACGACAGCCAGTGGCACAGTTCCTCAACAAACCGTCCATACCGGCGTGATGAATACGATGGATTGAACTGGATTGAACTGGAATAAATACTTTGAATGTTGCAATCCTATCAGGCTTATGATAGCTACCTGAATCGTAACAAAGCACTGTTTGCCAGAGGAGAACTGGCCCCCCCGACTAAGCCTGGTTTCTCCCAAGGTTTTTTTCTCCATTTTAACACCTATTTGCCACCTGTTTGCCACCTGATGTCACCTGTTGGAGTTTGGGTTCCTTGCCGCTGTCACCTTTGGCTTGCTTAGTTGGGGACACTTGCATTTGACATTTGATATTCAACAGTGCTTTGCATCTGCCTACATTGACAGCATTTTCTTTAAGAGCTGCTGTGCAGCCAAAATTATATACCATTTATCACTGTAAAGCTGCTTTGACACAATCTGCATTGTAAAAAGCGCTATATAAATAAAGGTGACTTGACTTGACTTGACTTTATTACTGTCATTTGTCTACAGAAGTTCTTATTAAAAACAGTTACAGAGGTTTAGATGTTGATGATTTATTGTTTCGTTTGATGTTACCATGATAGAGATTTCAGATATGCTTTTATTTTTGCTGTTTTTGTGTTGACTTTTAGTAGTGTGTTTTGTGATGAACAGAGTTGATCTGTTTATCTTTTTTGTTGATTGTCACCATTGTTGACATTCACTTAGCACTGCTTATATGTATAAATGTAACAAATGTTTGATAAGAAATTAGACACTGGATGAGTTCAGTGAATCAAACATTGCATGATGATTATGTCATAATCAAAACATAACTAACAACACCTTTTTCTTGGCTTTTTTTGTTATAACAAATGTATCTTAAAGAACACACAGTTACAGCAGCCAAATAAAAACTGAGGTTAAAAAGTCAAGTGTCAAGAGCCCAACTAAAGCAAACCCTGATCTCCATCATGATAACGTCAAACGAAACAATAAAACAACATTTAAACCTCTGTTAATTCTCAATAAGAACTTATGTAGATGTATGACAGAAATAAAGTCAAACTGGTTAGTAATAAGAGAAGCTGGTAATGCTGTTTGTGGAGCTGTTTAATCAGATCTTCAGAGGTTTGATGTATTTTATTGTCAGTTGATTTCATCTTAGGCTGTGGCTGAAGTCAGTTGTAGTTCTTGTGTTTCTGCTAATCTAATGTCTTTTTTTCTGCTCTTGTTGTTTCTCTTTCCTTCAGTGATTCTGCTTGTTAACAGCAGGTCTTTGACACTTATTCTCAATCATCACTTAATTTATCACTGAATTATCTCATTAACTTCAACAGTGCTTCAGTGTTACTCTAACACTCTGTAGTGTGGACACATATAAGTGTTCATTAAACACTGGGGAATTTGTTGTGGGGTTTAAAGGGTTAAAGGTGTAAGATGAATAAACACGCATAGTGAAACTTTTTACAGTAATAAACTGTAAATTAATTTATATCAGAAAATTAACAAACTGCAGAAAAACAGTCATTTACTGGCAACTCTGTTGCCAGTAGATTACCGTAAAAACAGCAATGTACTGTAAAACCTAACAGTCAAATTTATTAAATGAAACAAGTAAATTTCACTGAAGTATTAGTGAAAGTTAATACAACTCAATAATTGATCAGTAGTGTAAATGTTGAATTGAAGTGGTATTTTATGTGTTTTTGCACAAGATGTTGGTTCTTAATGTTTTGTTGGGATTTAATGGGGTTTCTGTTGTCTGAGTTTTGTGGGTCACCATTGTGCTGAAGAGTAGAGCCTGAGCTTCAGTCAGTGATGAGCTGAGAAACACTGATTTTATGCTGCATGTTGTTTTATTTAAAGGCAGTAACTGTGTAGTTGCTGATGCAGTGACTATCTCTTAGCTAATTTTAATTGCACATGTGCTGTTGTTAGCTAGCAGTTATCTATAAGAGATTTAAGCTGACTTGGTGTTTCTAGTTTTAAAGATTTTGTTTATTTTTTTATTTTTACTTTAGTAATTTTCTTTTTTAGTGGACTCAAATGAAATAATTTCAAGTGAATAATATGCTCATATAGTTATAAATATTAGTTTATGAATTTAAATGGCAGTCAGCCAATTTAAGGCAGTCGATTTCTGCAAATGAAATTAATTAATTTGAGTTTTAATTGAGTGCATGGTATTTTTACAGCAACATACTGCAATGTAGATTACAGTAAATAACTGTAAAAATTAACAGTAAATTACCTGCAACTTTTGTTGAATGCCGGCTCATTATTGGACGGCTCCTGCATCAGCATTACATGCATGCATTGTGCTGCTCATGTGTATAGCATCAGAGACCGACACGGAAGAGACGAACAAATAGTATTCTTGTCACTTCATAACATTAAGGTTGAACCACTGTAGTCACATGGACTATTTTAACGGTATCTTTACTACTTTTCTGGGCCTTGAAAGTGGTAATTATGTTGCTCTCTTGGGAGATCAGAAAGCTCTTGGATCTCATCAAAAATATCTTAATTTGTGTTCCAAAGATGAACGAAGGTCTTAACGGTGTGCAACGACATTTTTGGGTGAACTAACCCTTTAAGCTTTACCACTGCAACAGTCCAAAACATAGTAGTGCATAAGGTGACTTAAATACAGCCAACAGGTGGCGCTGCTTCTGTTTTAATGTGCAATTGAGACACTTTCAGATTAAGATACTACTAAAGATAAAAACAAACTGTAGAAATGCAAGACAAGATGGCAATAGCATAGAAAGGTCAGTCTAAATTAAATAAGCTAATATGGTTGAAGTTAAGGCTTGAGTGCACAGATCATAACAGATAGGCTGCACCCGTTGGATATCTGCTAGTTATTTCTATCATTTTCTTTATGAATGGCCAAGGTCTATACTTTAACCGTTAACGCAGGTGCACTAATATATATATATATATATATATATATATATGATTAATAGATTAAGTAATATATGAATTGTTATTAATTAAATGTGTCATAATGTATTAATTGATTAATAACATATTTTATTAACTAATAGTGTAAGTTAATGTGTTAATTACCACATTGGGTTGAAGCCATGTACTTCAACTTCCAGTTGTCTGCTTTAATTAATCATTAACTAATGATTTGAAAATGTATCATTATGTTATGACTTTATTTGTTGAGGCACATGACTATTAACTAATTGTTAGCTAATATATCATTATGGTTTTGACATCCAACTATACAACCGTGATTCCTCTGTACCAGATGAACAGCTGCATCCAGAACGTTGTTGTTCATGGCACAAGAATGTATCAGGTTAAGCTTGAGGTCTAGGATTCAAAGGCAGAACACTGAGAACATACGGCCGGGCACTGCTATTTCGTAAAACTGTGTCAAGACCAGACAAAGAGAATAGAACCCATTATAATCAATGATAGTGATGCTACACTGGATGCGGCACGACGCAACACAACACATCAAAACGTCACTTCTGTTATGAAGGACAAATGGACTTGCAATGGTCTGTCATGTCCAGAGTAGACAGCTGTTGTGGTATGACTCGATAATGGTCGCATCCAGTTTAAACAGTGCAACATCAATCTGTAGTTCAACTTACCCATTATTCAAACATTACACTCACTGCAAAGTTTCAAAACCCATTAATTACATATTAGCTAACAATTAGTTAATATGTGCCTCAACAAATAAAGACAAGGATTTCGGATATTTACATCTTTCTGGGAAACATTTTGTCCCATAATGTACAGTAGAGTTTACCAGGACTGCACACATGCATGCACACACACAGACACACACACACACACACACACACACACACACACACACACACACACACACACACACACACAGGTTTGTTTTTGTGAATTGTGCGGACATTCCATAGACGTAATGGTTTTTATACTGTACAAACTGTATTTTCTATCCCCCTACACCAACCCTACACCTAAACCTACCCATCACAGAAAACTGCACATTTTTACTTTCTCAAAAAACTCATTCTGTATGATTTATAAGCCTTTTGAAAAATGGGGACATGGGGTAATGTCCTCATAAGTCACACACACACACATGCAGAGCACACCCCTGATGTCTTTTCCTGTAATTCAGGGCATTTCATGTATTTCATGAGCTGTTTACTTTCTCTTTCACTTTAGCAGAAACAAATTGTTATGATAACCTGAAGATCCTGTGTAAGATGTTAAAAACAGCTAAGGCATACCATTTTATTTTATGACTTTTATTTTACAGACTCATATCAGATTCATTTTGAGTTTGATAAAGTTGTATTCTTTGAAAGGTTTCATACTGATCTGATTGTCTTGATGCAGAAAGAGGCAAAGAAAGGCTGAAACAGAAGCAGACAAACATTTTTAGTTTAGCAGGAAACTTCTCTGACGTCCTGCTTCCTCCATATTAGTCTCTGTTTTCATCATTTCACATCTGGTGGACGAGAGACTCACTGAAACACGGTAAACTATTCCACTTTTCTCTTTTTTTACTTCATTCAGTCACACTACTTTTGTAAAGCACTGGAAAATGTCATTATTTAATTGCTTTTCTGGTGTTGTTCTTGCTTGATTTATTGTATTATTGTGAACTGTAGGCAATATTGTGATTTGAAGTCTATAGTGATCCATGACATCTGATTATGAGAAACCTCCTCAATACTCAGCAGACTAATAGTTGATGACAAACTATGAATCACTCAATTAATGAGAAATAAAAAAGGTGCAACAGATACTGTGCCTTCTTATTAAAAATGTCTTCTAACTTTTTGTTAAAATTAAACATACTTGGATCAGAATTAAAAGAAAAAAAAAAGCATGTTATGACCCCTTTAAATATGTAGAGATAAATGTTTACATCATAATCGTTGTAGGTACAGTAACTGATTGTTTATTGGTTGTTTTAGGTGTTACTATGGTGATGTCAGTCAGAATGACTCCTCCTCTTCCTCTGATGTTTCTGCTCTTGATTCACAGTGAGTGACTGATGTTACAGCAACACTTCATTCTTCAGTATATTCACTGATCAAAGTAAAATTACTCATATCGCTCTCAAAGAATGTCAGTATTTGTGCAGCATCCGTGGCAAATATCTCATTTCTGCTCTTCTTCATCACCTCTGCTCATCTTTTTCACTATTGGATCCTTAATAAAACCAGCTTTGATTATTTTTTATTGTCTGAATTATCATGTGTTTGAATATTTTATAGTGCAGCATGTTGTTTGTGTCTGATTTCTTTACTCCGGTTTCACAGTTTTGTCTCTGTGTTTATTTCTGCAACGTCTTCCATCAAAAATCATGAAGAACTGAAATCATTTATCATAATCATTAGGTTTTGGGAAGATTACTGTTATACATACTCTATTATGAGGTGTCATTTTCATGCAATAAAAGTATTCACATGATTTCCCGAGTTTATATGTGTGACGGGTGGCTGCTAACAGGAAGCGCACGACGAGGTAGAGTTCAGGAATAAATCCACACAGGAGAAACACAGGGCAAAAACATCCACATAACAAAGACGACACCAGACCAAGAACACAGGAAACACTGGGCTTAAATAACAAGGAGAACAGATAAGATAATTAACTGAACAGGTGAATGTAATCAATAATCAGACACACCGGGGAAACTGGGTCACGGAAAAAACACAATGAAACATATGAACTCTGACAACATGGTCCAGTGTGACTGATAAAATAACACGTTCATCTTGATGAATTCTGTGTTTCAGGGGTTTCTAGTGCTGATTGGGGTGTGAGTTACAGTCCTTCACACATCTGTGCACTAAAGGACTCATCAGTGATAATGAACTGCACTTATACATACCCTACTGGATATCAGATCATGAGAGTGTTCTGGACCAAAACAAATGATAAAGAGGACACAGGAGAGTTTCCAGATCTGTCTGAGGACCCTGAATACAGTCAGAGGCTTCAGTATCTGGGAGATAAACAGCAGAACTGCACCATCAGACTGAGTCATGTGACACTGAAGGATTCACACATGTACTATTTCAGATTCACCACTGATATACCTGATGGTAAATGGATTGGTAAACCAGGAGTGACTCTTTCTGTCACAGGTGACTTTCATGAGGTTTCTCTCTTCTTCTGTGCATTATTTTGAATAATAATCAGTGTATGACAGCAGCACTAGATATAATGTGTGTGTTGTGTTCAGATCTTCAGGTGGAGTCTCCTGAGAGAGTGACAGAGGGAGATTCAGTCCGTCTGACATGTAAAAGCAGCTGCACTCTGACTGACAGAGCAACATTCATCTGGTACAGAAACTCACAGCCATTAACTGAGAGAAGAGACAGAAACAATGAACTCCTGCTGCAGTCAGTCAGAAGTGAGGATGCAGGCAAATATAGCTGTGGGGTACACGGACACAATCACATCTCTCCTGCTGTTGAGCTCAGTGTCATGTGTGAGTATGAATTTAAGGACTTAAAGTTGTCTTTTAAACAGTAGCAGAGTTTATTACTATATTTGGGGTCAATTCATTTTGTAGGAGCTCTTGTGATAATCAAATGAAAGTGTAAATCAGTCCTAGAAGCAGATCATGCATCTCTGGAACAGAGCAGACCATTTTGAAAGAAACAAGTCAAACTGATGACCTCTCAAATCTACTATTAACGATCATCTGCACATTGTTCAAAATGTTCAAATTCATTATTTTCTGAAATTTATTTTGAATTTTCTAGACCCACCCAGGAACGTCTCAGTGTTGATAACTGGATCTGGTGAAATAGTGTCAGGAGATTCAGTGACTCTGATCTGCAGCAGTGATTCAAATCCTCCTGCTCTGAACTTCAGCTGGTTTAAAGGAAGAACGTTTGTAGGATCTGGAAGAATCTACAACATCTCAAAGATCAGCTCTGATGACAGTGGAGAATACAAGTGCAGATCCATCAATGAACATGGAGAGAAATACTCTGATGCTGTGACTTTAGACATCATGTGTGAGTTAATGATGATTCAGTAACTGTGGTAACCATCAAATTAATGGATTAACAATCGCAAAACACTAATATACACTTTCTTTTATCTATTTTAGATCCTCCCAGGAACGTCTCAGTGTTGATATCTGGATCTGGTGAAATAGTGTCAGGAGATTCAGTGACTCTGATCTGCAGCAGTGATTCAAACCCTCCTGCTCTGAACTTCAGCTGGTTTAAGGAGAATGAAAGCTCAGCTGTTGGATCTGGACAGAGTTTCAGTGCACTACAGAGTGGACGCTTCTACTGTCAGGCTCACAATCAACATGGATCTCAGAGATCAGACGCTGTAACTGTCACAGGTGAAGGTTTGGAAACCTGTATATAACTTTCTTCAGTCTGGACAGTTCATCTTAGCTGATAATGTTTCTCTCTTTCAGAGCATCATAGATCCAGTTGGCATGTAGTTTTTGGGATCACAGTGGAATGTGGAGCATTTTTCATCCTCGCCATCATCATTATCATCATCATACTGTTTATAATGTGAGAACCACAAACAACATTCATATTTTCAAATACAGTTGTCTATATGCTGTTAATGTCTGTCATTATAACAGAAAGAAACGAAGGAGTGTTAAATCTGAAGATCTCACAGTGACACAGGTAAATTATGCAGAAACAACACAACTTTACAGAAGCAGAAAATCAATCGATCAGCCGTTATCTGTTTCAGACTGAGGCAAAACAACTGTATGCACAGCGCCCTCAGGTGGTGTTACACTTGATGTAGAGAGCGATACATTAAGCACATTACATTTTAATACATGGGCTTGTAGACGAGTCTGTATAATTCGCTTTTCCTCTTCTTCTGAATCAGTTTCTGGTTTAAACATATATGGCTGAATTAAAGCAATATTTCCACTTGCCATTGTGTAACGTTTACTACAGATGAGTGAGTGGATCAGGTAGTTCGAGCTGCTGTGATTGAGTAGAGGCAGGGACTAATTTGCATATTTATAGATCTGCAAACATTAAATGGATCAAGGGTGTAGAGTTACATTCAAGCTATTTTAAAGCATTAAGAAATTATTTTCACAGGAAAATAATGTTTAAATATTTAATTTTGATTATCAAAGATGAGTTTTAAATGATCAAATTATTAACTGCAGAAAGTCAGGATATATTTAGTTTGAATCAGTCTTATGAGTCTTTTTTTTTTTTTTTTTTGAAATCATATATTTAATAATGTGCTATAAATTGTGCATATGTCACTACTCTTATTTTGTAATGTAAGTCCTTCTGTCTCTTTCCCTATAGCACTTTTATTACAACGAAGACGCGCATACAACTCTTGAGCTCAAGTCCACGACCCCAGAGATTTTCTAAACACCAGAATCCATCAGTAAGCCACCAGCTCTCCTCAATATAATCAATAAAACTGCCTTCAATAGTTTGACTGTTTTATGTATTCTGTGAAAGGTTTTATTGATGAACTTCAGTCTGTCTTTCTTCATCTCGAACCCTAATTAAACACACATGAACAGCTAATCAAGGCCTTCAGACTCACTGCACAGCAAAACCCCAGTTTAAAAGTACGTATGCTTAGAGATTGATTTCACATTTAAGAAGCAGTGTAAATAATTAAGTAATTAAGTGATGATTGACTAGTGAAGACTGTTAACAAACAGAATCACTGAAAGAAAGCGTCACTGTTTTTTAGACTTTCTTTTGTGATCCAATAAATAAATATTTAAATAACTTCTAATTAAAACAGTAACCCTTACTGTTTTAATTAGAAGTTATTTAAATATTTATAAACTAAAATAACTAGCTTCTGGCAGTCGACCAAACATGTACTGCGCAAGTCGACTTGTGCCACTAGACTAGAGTATCCCCTGATGTGATATATGACGTAGGATGTAAGCTTAGTTGCTTCTCACGGTTTAAACCCTTTACGTACAAAGATCGCCGATGACCCCAGGTTATTGTTGTTCAACATCCGCTGCACATTAAAACATCACAATCTTACTTGATCTGGACAAACTGAGTATCATTAGAAAGATTAAAATCTCCAGCTTCGATATCTGACTGCTGTTTATGATGAAACTAGGTTGCAGTGACAATGTTTTTTTTTTAATTTATGTCAGGAGTGCAAAATAATCAATCTGTAATTTTTAATATTTTGAATAGAATAAAAACACATACATTTATTCATTCATGTCTGCTCCAGTTTATTTGTGTTCACATACATGCACTACCTCCGTTAGGGCTCTCAGTCCAAACATGCACATATTTGGAGAAATATTGATTTATACTCACATGTTTGCAAAATATTTCACACACACACACACACACACACACACACACACACACACACACGCTATTCATTTTCAATTTTTCTTTTGCTTCTCCTTCAATTCAGGTTTTTACAATGTGAATCCATGTGAAAAAGCTCAGAAGAATATAATATAACAAAGAAACAAAAGATTTTTCCCTCATGCATGCTATTGAGAAAAAAAATCTCACCACGCCATAAGATGCCATAAGATATTTTATGATCATATGATCAATATTGTTTGAGTCAGCAGTTACATTGACTTTAAACATTTCTTATGATAAGCGATTGACTCTCCTGCAGCGTCGGTAAACAGACACTAAAGGGCACTGTTGGTACCTGTACCTGTCACAAGTCTGTTCTGTTTAGTTTAATTATCATGGACTTTTAGTTTGTTTTCATTCACATCATGTGTCCCTATGTTCAGTTTTCCCGCTCCTCATTTGTATTCATATGTGTCAGCTGTGTTTGATTAAAAATCTTGCAAAAAATTTTCCGCACTGGGGTCAATCTTAGCAGAGGAGGGTTAAACAACAAAAACAGCATTACCAGCTTCACTTATTACTAACCAGATTGACTTTATTTCTTATTTCTTTATTTATAAACAAACAAACAAACAAACAAAGCCAAGAGGAATACCGGGGTTAATCTGTTGGGTATTTATTGATGATGACTTCATCATCAAGAAGACTTAACAGATCTCATCCCATGCTTTATCACTGATAAAAAAGTGTGTTAGAACATTAAATGCATTTAAATAATGCATGCTGGGAACCATGGATGAGTTTTATATACATGTCAAATTCATTGAGATTCATATGCTGATTCTTGATGGTGATGTGTGTCTAAACATGGTAGCAGTTCAACTTTTTTTTTTCTTTTTGCACAATGTGTTTACAAATAAACATTACTAGAATGTTCAGTTGTTAATAAAAAATGAAGTGTCTATTTACACTAAGTGTAAATAGTGCCATCTTAATCATTTTAATAAATATGATAATTTACACTCCCATGTTTTTATCGCATCCTGTTAATGTACAATAATTTCCTCTATTTAAATTTTATGTAAAACTACTTTTTCAAACTACCCTGTCAAATAACCAGGATGACTGAATACGCAAAATTCCTGAAACAGTAGGTGAAATATACCCACATCCCAGCAAACAATTTTTTGTTCTAAGAAATTTGTCAAAACATTCGGTTTTAGCTATGGAAACATTCAAATGTCCAGTTTTCTTGATGTTAGGAGTTTTCTTTTTTTTCTTTTTTTTTTTTTTTTCAAGGTTATGATGTTCCTGAAACATTCTTTCAACTTAATTTTTATTAACAACTCAACATTATAGGAACGTTGATTTGTAACACTCCAAGAACATAAAAATGTCCAATTTCCTTAATGTTAATCCATTTGTGCCCATTTTTTTCTGAATGGTTTCATGTATATAGTCATGTTAATAGTGTCCCATGTGAACATGTTCTGCATTTATTTTCCCCCAGTATTTTTTTTTTTTTTTTTTTATGTTGAAAATCATATTTGAATGTGCAGCAACTATTGCCGTTGGGCAAATATTTTGTATGCACCCTTTCAATGACAAATTTGAATAGGAGGAGAACATTTGGCATCTAACTCAAAATAACTGCTTTCAACAGATGAATCTTTATTCATAAACAAATTTATGTAAAACGTTGGAGAACATTCGATGCAAACCCGAAAAAGCTGCATCTAGCTTATAATTGTAACTTAGGAATCCACTGGAGGCAAGTTGCAGAACCCAAGTGCAGTTTTATTCACTTAAATCCAAAACATGAACAAAAAGAACTAAGACTTAGCTTGCCGTGGAATGGCAAACATGGCATGAACATAACTCTTACCAACAGTGGTTACAGGGACAATACTAGACAAAGAACAGGGCAAACATGAGGGCTTAAATACACAAGGACTAATCACAAACAAGGAACACCTGTGCACAATCAAGACAATGAACCAATGAGAACGTGACAACATAGAACACATGACAAGGGAAGCACATGGCAGGATCACATGACTAGAACATGACAAACAAGGGAAGCACATGGCAAACAGGAACATGAAACATGACTAAACATCAAAATTAAGACATGAAACATGAACAAAACAAAACCAATACTAGACGTGACAGATCCCCCCTCTATGGGCGGCTCCCGACGCTGACTAGGAGGGTGGTTGAGCGGAGGCGGTTTTGGGGGGAGGGATGGTGGGCCAGGCCCGTGCAGGGGAATGTGACATAGACCATGACATGGCAATGGCGGGCTTGGGTCATGCAGCATGGGCAGACCTGGGCTGTGGAGCATGGGCGGATCGGTTCAGGGGACCAAGGCGGTGCCGGCAGCTCAGGGGGCCATGGAGGTGCAGGCAGTTCAGGGGACCATGGAGGTACAGGTAGTTCAGGGGACCATGGTATTGCAGGTAGTTCAAGGGACCATGGTGGTGCAGTTAGCTCAGGGGGCCAGACAGGCGTGGCCTCCGTGGCCATAGCAGGGTACCTATACATTTTTTTTTTTTTTGTGTGTCATGCCATTTAAGATATAGACCCATCCTTCCACCCTGCAGCCACACCTCCCACTTCCAATTACACCATGTACCTGTAATAACACCAGGCATTGACCATAGCACTGTTGAGTGCCCAGCTGTAGCATGGCCACCACCACTTCTTTGATCGGATGCCAATCCGGTAACGGTTCACACATTGGTTGTACAGGTCAACACCTCCCATATTCGTGTTGTTGCTCATGTAGGCTGTATACATGTAGCTTATGTATACATGTAGGCTGTTTCACTTTATCCATTGTATGTTTCTGTTTGTTCCGTCGTTGAGTGTCGATATCGGAGTACTCATTCTTCATATTGGTCACAACAGTGACCACGCTGTTGTCATTCCATCTTACGATGAGTTTTCCATTTCAATAAGGAATTCGGCATTACCTCTTGAGGTCTTCCGGAAGCTCTTTGCTGGTGTCAGTGGGATATCAAAGAGACGATTTTCCCAAAGTGTGCCACAGCTGCTGTAGCTCCTTTTGGTCATCTCATCAACCATGGTGAGTGTTGTGAATAGGCTAATCAGCACACACTTACGTCATTGGTAGTTCATATTATGCTGGGTTAGACCCTACTCTGAAGTAGGAGCTAATTTAGTTCCCCTAAAAGGAGATCCTAGAACTAAAATTGTTCCTAGTCCTGCGGTGCGAATACGCCAAAAAGCGGGTACTTCCGCCGTTAGTTCTAAGATCTATGAAAAGGTTCCTCTGGCATGAAAGCCCCTTTAATTGATTATCCCTCCCTGTGCTAATGTTGGTACGTGTGCCATAGGTTGCTGATCCCTGCCTTAGGGTGTCCCATTTGTCATTATAGTTTTTAGAAGGGTGTTCGAAGGCTCCCCCTTTGCAACCGATATGCACCCTTGATGTGCACTTTTGCTGAGACCGCACTGAAGCTAGCTCCACAGCAGAGTTCTACCCCACAGTCAAAGCAGCATTAGTGTGGGCTCAGACAAAGAACATGAGGGCTTAGAGTTCCATTTGGGACAGGGCTGTACAGTCAGCTCCAGCTCCAGCTCCCAAAATGCAACTTAATGTCACAGCAGATCACGTTTAATTTACCCCCACCTCACACAACTCTAGTGTATGATATATTGATTATTTTAACATTCAACTGGATATACTTGTAGCTACCTTTGTTGATGGTGTTTTTTTTTTTTTTTTTTTTTTGCACAGTAACAGTGTATTGTTTTGTTATCAATTTAGTTTGTCATTTCATTTAAACCTTTTGCATGGGTTACACAAAAATGGGCAGGCCAATGCTATTTAAATAAACTGTACTCACTCAACTACAGCTCATATGTGAACACATGCTGTACTGTAACTGTAAGGAAGTGCAAATAATGGAACCAGACATCTGTTATGTAAATTTTGCAAACAAAGATACTGAGAGCACAATTGGACCTCCACTACCAAGTCACAGCCAGGATGAAGTAAAAGCTCAACAAACTAGACCTCCACTACCAAGTCGCAGCCAAGATTAAGTAAAAGCTCAACAAACTAGACCTTCACTACCAAGTCGCAGCCAGGATGAAGTAAAAGCTCAAAAGTGCAGTAAGTAGAAAGTTTATTCTGAAGAATGAGATGGTGTTTGAGGAACTGAGAAATATTACATCAAATTTCAATCATTGTTCTCGGAGAACAATATGTTGTTTACATATTAAATATAAAAACAATGAATTGAATTCAATGAATTATCTTTTACTTTTTCAGCATGTGTTCTTGTTTACATAGTTTACCATATATTAATTTCTCCATGATTGTTTTTATAAAAGACCATTCAGAAGAACATTCTTTAAAAAGCCCTTTCAATTTCTAATGAGGTGTTATATCTTATAATACAGAGTGAATTTTTATTAATTTATTATTTTTATTAATTGTGTGTTTTCTTTCTGTTTGTCAGGAGGAAGTAGGAGTTTAGTGTTGATGACAGTGTGTCTCGGGCTCATTTGTGCTCTTCTGCTGGTCGGCAGCAGTATAGCAGTAGCGCAGTACTTCATGGTCACAGCAGAGAGAGAATCTCTGTTCAAGAGTAACAAGAACACAGCTGAAGAGTTCAATCAGACTATCAACAGCTTACAGGACAATTACACTGATCTAATGAATGAAAAAGACCAACTGAAGAACAACTTCAGCTCACTGAGTCAGAAGAACCTGGAGCTGGAAAGCAAAGTGACATCTCTGAGTGATAACTTAAAGAAAGCTTATGAAAAAGGTTAGTACAGATCTGTTTTTGTGGAAGTAGTTTCTTTTTCCTACTTTCCCTTTTCTTTTATGTATACAGTTTTTAAAAAGTGTGTTTCTGTTAGGATATCGGTGGGGTTCAGATTGGTTTTTTATATCCAATGAGTCAAAGAGCTGGTCTGAGAGCAGGCAGTACTGCAGGGATCGAGGAGCTGATCTGGTCGTTATCAAGAGTGAAGAGAAGCAGGTGAGTTTGTGTGAGTGTCTGTTCATGAATGAGAGGAATCATACTTATTCCTGTTTTTATTCAAACACAGAGGTTCATAACTTCATTAGTCAATGTGAGAGTGGGGTTGGAGAGTGTGTGGATTGGTTTGACTAATGGACACCCGGAGGGCAACATAAAATGGGTGGATAATTCAACACTGAATCAAGGGTAAGTGCTAAAATCTAGTATTAGTATTTTTATTATCATTTTAAAAACCCATCACAACCATCAGGAAATATCTGAAATCACACCTCTTCCACAACCAGCAAAGCAACTTATTATAAATCATTTCTATTAACAGAAAATTCTTATTCTCTCTTTTACTTATTTTGCTACTGCGATTCAAGTTGATTCATAAATTTTGGTGTTCTGAATAATTGAAAATCTGATAGACCTACATGTTATTCAGGTTTTGGGACCAAGGTGAGCCGAATACCAACCGTGGAATTGAGGACTGTGTTGAACTGATGCCTTCATATCCTGTTCTGAACTGGAACGATCTCCCTTGTTACAAAGAGAGACAAGGGATTTGCGAGAAATAGGGTTCATCCCATTTGTGTTTTTGCGTGTATTATTTTATAGGATCATTCATATTGTGATCACATAATTTCTGATTGAGGTTTATGCCGCCTTTTATTTCATTTTACATAAACCACTTTCATGACATCAATTTGTTTTATAATTTTCCGTAATGTACAAAATCAATAGTGTATATTCACATGTAAGGAAATGTAAAAGTGCCATTATTTTCTTGTTGCTTTAATAAACTCACATCCAGTGTGAATTAGGGTGATCTGGACTGGGACACCAAACCTCTGACGTGTTCATGTCTTTCTCCATCACAAACAGCTCTATGTTAATATGACCTTATTCTAGCTGTTATCATAGATTATCAAGTGTTGAGATGAAGCTGCAGAAGTCTAAAGTGTCCCAGATTACACTAAGTCACGCCCACTCACAGGAAAGCTTACACTCATTGTCGGGCACGTATTGTGTACAATGGCACCAGATGTCGGCGGGATGGGAGGATGAAGGCCGGGACGGAAGATAGTCAGTCCGGCCACATCACGAGTTGTTGGCGGGACGGGAGGATGAAGGCTGGGGCGGGGGGGGTAGTCAGTTCGGCCCCATTCACCAGTAACAGCAGATTATCAGTGAATTTCTAGTTGTCTCTGATGAAAGTTTGGTCAAGATGGCTCTTCACAAAATTAATCCACCTCTTCTTGATATCATAATTTTTAGGAAATTTAAATAAGGAGGCCAAGCTGTGTGCACACTACAGGCTGTTAAATGTAACACTGTTTTGGAGTTAATGAGATAATTAAATGATAAAGCAGAATCACTGAAGGACAGAGGAACAACAACAACAGAAATAAAAGAGAAACAAGAACTACAACTGACTTAAGCCACAGCCTTAGATGAAATCAGATAAAATCTCTCAAGATCTCAGCAGGGGATGATTTTTGCTTTGAAAAAAGGTGAGACATCAGAGTTTGGCATCTCACACACGAGACGCTGGAAAATACACAAACGCAGTGGTCAAATACATCCGTCTTGCACGTTTACTTAAAAAAAAAAAAAAAAATAGATATACAATAGATTTTCAGGACATAAAATCCAGGCCATTCATTTTTTTATTATCTACATTTGATTAAGGCAAAAGAATATATTTTTTGTAAAGCAACCCCTAATCATAACCCACTCAACAATTTGATCTCACAGTGATCTCACCATGAGCTCCCAGGATACTCGTTATGTGATCACAATGTGAGAACGCAGTGGGCTAAAAGTGTAACCTCACAGCGCACTCACTGTGTGCTCAAACTGTGAGCTTACACACTGTAAAATATAATTAGTTAGACTAACTTAAAAAGCATGCAAACCGGTTGCCTTAAAAATCTAAATAAAGTGAAACAGGAATAGTATGTTGTACTGACAAATGATTAGTTATATAGTTCACTTTCATAAGAGTTCTAGTAACTAAAAATAACTGTAGAGAGTACTTGATAATTTACTTTAAATAAAATTTCCATTGTTGTGTTTTGCATACTGAATGTTAAAGGCTATGTATGACTCAAATATGCACAGAAAATTTTAAAGTGTTGAATTCACACTCACAGTGTCAAAATTAACACTTTTTCTGGGTTTATATAGGTCCACACTAAATAGAGTTAAACTAACACTTTAAATAGAGTTACTTTTTTTAACACTTGTATGGAGTTAAAACAACACTGTAAGTGTTCAAGTGTAATGACTGACAGCTTGGAAATCATAGCAATGTTCTTGCACCTTGGGGTCTGTTATTATCACCAAAGTAATATTATAGTGCCAGAATACTCATTCTTTTCAGCAATTTTAACCAACCCAGGTGAAAGAAAAAGTAAATTTATATAATGTACTTAAAGTGCTCTATTTTCATGCACTAATTTTGTACTTAATATACTAAAAATTCTTCTTTAGTACTTCTTAAGATAATCTTAAGAACATCTAAGTGTACTCAACTGTGCTATTTTGAGACACCATGAAATATGAACTAAAATGTGCTTTTAATATACTATCTCTGTATTTAAAAAAATTATTTAGATACTACTATCTGTATTGGTTTCTGGCAATGATGTTCCATTGGTAGGTAGGTATAAGCCAAAATCAATAACATCAACAACCGCAGCATGGAGGGGTTTGCAATACAGATGTCTTATTTACAACATGACAATGTGTAGCCGCTGCGCTGGACTACTGCGTCTTATGAGGCAGCGACAGAAGCGTAGGAGGCTGGTATGAGGGGATTTATGCTGCGCTGTTGTCTCCACCAGTCTCAAAACATGTCTATGATATATTGTCATGTTCTGCTCATCTTAAGTGATTGAGTGATGATTGTTCGATTATTGAAGACACCTGATGATAACGAGCAGAATCATTGAAGGAAAGAGAAACACAGGAATTACAACTGTGTAGTTACTGAAGTGAGCTCATGCATGTGTTATTGTGTAACGAATTTCCACTGAGGCGAGTTGCAGTGAGAAATCAAGTACAGTTTTATTTACAATAATCCAAAGTGAGCAAAGCAAACAAACAAAGATAAGGATTGACTTGACAACATAACACTCACCAACAGTGGGTTACATAAAACAAGGCTAGACAAGAGAACAATGAAACATGAGGACTATTTATACAATGATAATAGGCTTGTTCGAGATGAACTACACAGGGGAGGAGACGGCCGGTAGGTCGGACTCTTCGTGCTGTCCGTGTTGTGCTGAACCAACTTCATTCATGGCAGACCACGTGATTTTTGCGTTGATTGTAGCCGAAGAAGTGGATGCGATTGAAATTCCCATGTTTTAAATATCAGATATTCAATATCAATATCAAGGAACTTGTCTCAGAAAAAAACACGCAACACACGTTGTCCTTGTCATCACAGAATCTGACCAATGAGAATAAAGTGTGTCGTCATCAAGGCTTTCACTGCTGATTTTGAGAAACTGCAGCGCCTGAGCTAGGCGGCTGGTCTTGTTTTGCTCTCACGGTACTTTGATGGCACATGTGATCGCAAGCCGGCTGCAGTGCTGATCAAGTTGGACACATTTTCTAACCAGAATGCATTGCTTTTGTCAGGCGGCAGCCGATCTTTGTGGAGCCGCATGAAGTCGAACAAGCCAAATGACAGAACAGGACTGAGAAACCACATTACTAAATTAACCAATGACAACATGACACATTCACAAGGGGAGCACAAGGCAAGATCTATGGAAGCCCGTTTCCGCCACTAAATAAAAAAATAAAAAGAGTAATTGCGACCTTTTATCTCAGAATTCTGACTTTTTATCTCGCAATTGCGAGTTATAAACTCGCAATTGTGTGATATAAAGTCACAATTCTGACTTTTTAAATCATAAAGATCACATGAGGGAACAGAGAATCACATGACAGGAACTATGACTATGAAAAAAAAAAGACATGAAAAACAAAGAACACCCAAAATCAACTGTGACATGTTGCTAGCTAATGTTTAATGGCAAGAGATTTATGTTTTACAGTAAAGCTTTATCATTATAATCAAAATATCATAATAATATAATATAATAATACATAATAATAACATAATAATAATAATAATAATAATAATTCAGGAAATATCTGTGAAAAAAACAGTGTTTTTCTGTTGAACTTAGTAATAATCATAATAATCTGTAAAATAAAATGTTTTTTTTCTGTAAAACATTTTGCATTTTTTTTTAAATGAGGGTATTTTACTTTAATTTTACAGTTTCTGTTTGGAAGCAGTAGCTGACAGTTATTTGATTGTTTTATTTATTTATTTTTTTTAGCGTATGCATTAATTAACATGAACAAGCACAAATATTAATGAAATATAATCATGCCATGGGTTATAAAACATTAAATTACACAATACGCATGAAAACAGATATTACATATTATAGGTTCCTTACAAAAGAAGATAAAATGTAGAAGGAAATTGTGAATAAAGGCATTACACTATTTGAAAAAAAAAAAGAAAGAAGATAACAAATTACAAAAGTAAAGTAAAATTAAACAAATACCTTCCAGATCATTACATCAGAATCGTATGTAATATTTAAAAAAAAAAAAAAAAAACATTAATCTGTGGTATATTCATTTTGAAGCATTGTAATGATTCATTGTGACAGTAAATGTGTTTTCAAAAGTTTTTGTTCTTTAATGTTATATACAAGAGTTATTTTAGTTATGCTGAGGGTCACTTTTTCACCTCTGAATACATTTTCTTGCAAAAAAATACACTCCAGCAACAGCTGCCGCTGCTGCCAGAGCTGCACCTCCTGCTGCTCCTATTACTGCTGCTTTTCCTACAGTTAATGCAACTGCTCCTGCTTTAGCAGCTACTGCACATCCTGCTCCTCCTAATACACCTCCTACTCCTCCACCTTTTGCTGTTCCAATGAGATATTTTTTGCGTACAATTTTATCCTGAGTATCCTTATAGTCCTGCTCAGTGTATCTCCTGTATCCAGGTGTTTCCCTCAGTTTGTTGATGTCTTTAAGAAGTTCAGTGACCTGAGATGGATCTTTATCTTTGTTGTTAAAAACATGATAGCGTCTTGAACACTGATCAACTACTGACTGCAGTGTTTCAGATTTTTTCAGGTATCTCTCTATCGACGCACGAAACAGGTCGTCATGAGTAAAGAGCACTATTGTGTGATTTAAGGCCTTTGCTCCGAAATTCTCCTTGATCCACTGCACAACTTTACTGTCCTTCTCTGTGAATGTCTGACCCAGTTTGATCACCAGCAGAAACACATCAATGCCATCACATATATCCTGTAACATCTTCACAATTTGAGTTTGAGCATCTGTGATCTTCACTGATGTATCAGAGAGTCCCACAGTGTCGATCACTGTGATTGTTTGTCCATCCACTTGTGTTTGTTCTGATTTACAGGTTCTGGTTACAGACTCAGGAGAAAAATCTTCTTCAAATGTTCCTTTAACTCCAATGATGGTGTTTCCTGATGAACTCTTTCCTGATCCAGTCGAGCCCAACAGCATAATATTCACGCCTGACACTGTAAATAATACAGATGGATATATTGATGGATGGATGGATCAATGGATGCATGAAGAAATGATAGCTTGAATACTTACTTAGAGGAATTTCCATGCTTTTGCTCTGCTTTTTGCCTGTGAGTAGAGTTCATATAAGTGCCTGGGCTGACACACATTCATGCGGCCCGCTTGTTTATGTCGGCTGGGCTTTTTAACTGGTCACACTAGAAAAGCAGCATTCTTTCAACAAACGGACAGGCTTAAAAGCATTCTGACTGGCTAAGCAAAGATAAACTACATCTGTGCTTGTGATAAAAACTAAAAAACAGCCAAGAAAAGGCAATGGAATAAATTATGTAATAAAACAGATTTTTAATTGTATTTGAAAACCATTGTTCAAACTATATGACTAATTATGAGTAAATTATCACTGCCATTCCTTCCTTAAAAAAACATTTTCTGATATCAAGGACTAGATTTGATCTTTGACCGGGAAATCCATACTTACTTATTTAGTTGAAGAATGTTGACAGTTCAGCTGAACCTGAACACAAAACGTGTTAGTATGTTGATAAGATTAAACCAACACAGAACATGAGGAAAAGAAAAGTTAATAACAAGTACCTTACTAATTTACCGGTGTAGCTCTTTATGTTAAGCCTGGTCACAGTTTAGGATGTTTCACCTTCCTTAAAATGACAAATTGTGTTAAACATTGTCCTAAACAAAGAGTAAACATTTCTACATATATTTTTCATAGTATATAAAAAACTGTACAGATCAATCAGTCATAGTCTCAATAATACTTTGGTGAACTACAGTCTTGCAGAGTTTTGTTTCAACCCGGAGCTATTTTTCTTGCATTCCTATGAAGGATCCATTATTTTGGCAACATGTAAAACCTCGATTAGATGATTCAGATGTGTTTAATTAAGGCTGAACCTAAACTCTCCAGGACTGACTTTAAGGGGCTGTTTACAAAACACCGTTTTCAACTCAAATTGGAAAACTTTTTATGCAATTTGGCCGTTCATTTACATGACAACAGCGTTTTGGGGCTTGAAAACAAAAAGTTTTGAAGATGGGTTTCAAAGTTTTTGAAAACGATATTGTTATCTTTACAAAGTGACATCGCCAACTACTGGCCAGCCATGAGTAATACAGCGTTTTTAGTTGTTTTCATGCATCTGTGTGAATGGGGATCTCTTTGACAACATTGTTGTGTGTACACGAAAAACGCAAAAGAAAAACTTTTCCATTTTTAGCACATCCTTATCGAGTGAGCAAGAAAGAATACAGAATATACACAATACAATCAACAGCAATATGTCACTAGACAAAAGTTTGCATGCTTCGTTACAGTCATTCCTGTTAGATGAGCTCTCTCAGGGTCTAAGAATGACTCAAGAGGAACTGACTATATTTCTCACTGTCACCCTTAAGACACCAACTGACTAGTTATTGTGTAGGATAGTTAGGACAGTTAAAAAACAAACAAACAAACAAATAAACATGTTTTATTATTTTTTTTTTATTTATATATTTTTTTTTATTAATTATTGTACTTGTGACTGTTGCTTGTGCTAATAATTTTCCATTGCCAATTTAGCTTCAAATGCAGTAAGATGATTTAATGATAATGAAAGTAAGTAAATAAAAAAACAATAACCATTATCATCATTATGAGTATGGTTTATCTGAAGCTGTGTGTTCTGTGTCCTGAAGCTTGAATACAATGGATCCCTTTAAGCCAGGCCAACCCTGTTCAAACACACCTGCCTGTGATTTTTAAGTAACCTTTATATAATAATGGCAGCATGTAGTTGCAGTGTTTCAAAAATGTACAGAGCTGTGAATCAAATGTTTAACTGCTCACTTTATATATATATATATATATATATATATATATATATATATATATATATATATATATATATATATATATGTACATATATAAAGTGAGGAAGCCTTAAAAATTCTGTGCATTTGAAATATTGTGGCAATGGTTTTAGAAAATATTCAGTAGTGACCATCACACATTTTTGTCTCCATAACTTTATAGCAAAATGAGTCAGACTAAATAATTTTAATGAATAAAATCATTCAAATGCATTTATCTGAAGAGCTTTCAAATTCAGTTAATTTGTGACATATATATAATTCAATACAAGCATGTTTGTACACTTTTTTACTTTAAGAAATATGAATAATAATAATAATAAAAACTTACTTGATATGGATGGATGATTGTGTAAATTGTTTCCTGAATGTGACGTACAGCTCAGTGGAGAGGACAGGACATATGTATAAGTCTAAGTCTATAAGTCTAAAAGGTAAGAAAGAAACACACTGACCCCGCCTATACTGACCTGATATGAATAGTGGAATGAACAAACATGCCCACATTCCCCACAGTAAAAAAAAAAAAGTTTGCTTAGTGTTTCTCTATTTACTACTTAAAATTTAAATTTGTAAAATTTGTTTGAAACAGGGCATAACTTAAATATCTTCCTATGTCCGCTATTTATACACATGGCAACTTTTAATAAAACATGGCAACAATTCATTGTTCTCTTTTAAAATAGTTTGAATATCAGTTCCCTGGTTTCCTGTTCTTGTGTTTGTTTTGTTGTATGTTTTAATAAAACCCTGCACTTAGATCTGCATCTCTGCCTCCCAGCTAACAGAATTTTGTTATAAGAACGTTCTCTAAATATTCAGTGTTGGTTCTGGGAACGTGAAAAATGTCCAGTTTTCTTAACGTTAGAGGAACATTTTTTAAAAGGTATGATGTTCCTCAACTTAACTTTCAACTTAATTTTGATTTAAAGTTCAACATTCTAGAAACGTTGATATTCCAATAACATGAAAATTTTAGGCTCCCAGCATGCATTGCGGCATGAATAAATTATGCAGCTGAATTATTTTTTGGATTGTCACCATTGTTGACATTTGTATGATGAGTTCTGATGTCTAAGTGTGTCGTTTTTAACTTTTACATATTTTGGACAATCTTACACATACAGTGGTGCTCAGAATTATTGGCACCCTTGGTAAATATGATCAAAGATGACTGTAAAAATAACTCTGCATTGTTTATCCTTTTGATCTTTAATTCATAAAATGAGCAAAAATCTAACCTTTCATTGAAGGAAAAGAAATGAAAGTGGGGGGAAAATCACATTATGAAATAAATGTTTTTCTCCAAAACACGTTGGACACAATTATTGTCACCCCTAGAATTTTTTATGAGTAAAATATCTCTGAAGCATATTCCCATTCATATTTACTTTTTTTTTTTAGCACACCAGGGTGATCATGAACATGAAATTGTCCAGCCATGACTTCCTGTTCCACAGGACTATAAACATGAGGAAACACAAAGGCCAAATTCCCTTAATCATTCATCACAATGAGTAAAACCAAAGAATATAGTTCTGATGTGCAGCAAAAGATTGTCGAGCTTCACAAAATAGAAAATGGCTGTAAGAAAAAGCTAACGCATTTAAAATCCCCATTTCCACCATCAGGGCAATAATTAAAAAGTTCCAATCAACTAAAGATGTTACAAATCTGCCTGGAAGAGGACCTGTGTCTAAATCGTCCTATTGCACAGTGAGGAGGAGAGTTTGAGTGGCCAAAGACTCTCCAAGGATCACAGCTGGAGAATGATTAGTTGAGTCTTGGGTCTCAGAAAGCCTTAAAAAATGATCAAACAGCACCTACATCCCCACAAGTTGTTCGGGAGGGTTTCAAGAAAAATCCTCTGCGCTCATCCAGAAACAATCTCCAGCATATTCAGTTGTCAGACAAGACTGTAACTTCAAACGGGGCCGGCTTCTATGGTCAGATGAAGCTAAAAAAAGAGCTTTTTGGCAGCAAACCCACCAGATGGGTTTGGTGCACACATGGATAAAAAGTACCCCATGCCCACGGTTAAATATACTGCTGGATCTTTAATGTTGTGAGCCTATTTTTCTGCTGGAGGTCCTGGACATCTTGTTCAGATACATGGTATCATGGATTCTATCAAATACCAACAGATAAAAAAATCAAAACCTGACCGCTTCTGCTGGAAATCCAATAATGGGCCATGGTTGGATCTTCCATCAGGACAATGATCCAAAACAAACATCAAAACCAACACAAAAATGTGTCACTGAGCACAAAGCCAAGCTTCTGCCATGGCCATCCCAGTCCCCTGACCTGAACTCTAAAGAAAATGAGTGGAGTGAACTGAAGAAGCACCAAAATGGAGCTGGGAATCTGAAGGATCTGTAAAGATTTTGCATGAAGGAATGGTCTCTGATCTCTTGTCAGGTGTTCTCCAAACTCATCAGGCATTATAGGTGAAGACTCAGAGCTGTTATCTTGGCAAAAGGAGGTCGCAAAAAGTATTGAATAAAAGGGTGCCAATAATTGTGGCCAACGAGTTTTGGAGAAAAATATTTATTTCATAATGTGATTTTCCCCCCACTTTCATTTCTTTTCCTCCAATGTTAGATTTTTGCTAATTTTATAAATTAAAGATCAAAAGGATAAACAATGCAGATTTATTTTTACAGTCATCTTTGATCAAGGGTGACAATAATTCTGACCATAACTGTATCACTTCAGTATTACAAATTATTTTTATAACATGTTGCCACACAAATTTGGTATAGTAAAAATGTCACATATTGAATACACAACCCTGTATGTTCTTTTTTTACAGGGTGTTTTATAACAGCATGATATAGAAAGGGCCATTTAACCATGTATATCAAAGAGGGAAATATAAAATACTTCAGTAGTAGATACGCAACTGAAATTACTTTTTGGTCTTGGTCATGTTTTGATTGGTTAAACTGCCTGTGTGACATGCACTTATGCCATATAAAGTTTTCACTAAAATTATATAATATAAATTATTGTAGTAATAATATAATATAATATAATATAATATAATTGAATTGAATTGAATTGAATTGACTGTGGGGGTTTATATGAATGAATGTAGAACTGACTGCCTTCTGAAACGTTTCAATGGCATTTTCTTTTCCAACCAAGGAAACGCTGTATTACTGCTGTTCCATAAGCGCCATCTAGCGTCTGAGAGTGAATTTGCATTTTCATTCAACCCGTCTACTGTTTTTGAGTATGTTAAATGTAGCATAATTTCACAAAGCTAAAGTCATACCATTCTGTTTTTGCTTTAACTCTTAAAAAAAAAAAAAAAAAAAAATCTGAATAGGTCATGAAAAATTGATCGGTGCATCCTTAGTAAATTTCTTGCTATAGTACAATCACCAAAAAAAAAAGAAAAAAAAAAGAGATTTTTTGATGCTATTCACTTTATTTAAACAATTTATTTGGATTCAACACCATTGTATCATGTTTCTGGTTCAAATGTGAAATGTGAATAACATGTTAAATTGACTTGAAACGATTACTCTTTGACTTAACTTGATGTTTTCATATTGAAATAACACATTTCAATCAAGTAACCCAACCAGGACTCAATCAAACAGGACTTTCAAAGGAACTGAAACAGGAGAGTAAATCTCAGCTCAGGTGGCACTAGATTCAAGAAGCAGGAGATAAAACATATAGACCTCGCTTCATATTGTTTAAGGCAAATTAAAAAATGTCTACCAACAAGAGACCCTGAAGTAAAAGAGTCCTGTACTCACATCGTGAAATCTCCGATTGTAATCTTGAAGAAGCAGATCAACGCGCTGCTACATTTCTCTCATATACGGTAATGCTTAACCCAATCTGCACCACTGTAATTGTGTATTGTTATATTATATTCCAAAAATCCTCTCCTTGAGGATAATATTTCACCCACACACGTTTGTTTGTTGTGCCTGCTCCAAAGTGACTTTCTGGCTCTTTCCCAGACAACAGAATTTTGTAATAAGAACGTTCTCTAAATATTCAGTGTTGGTTCTGGGAACATAAAAAAATGTCCAGTTTTCTTGACGTTAGAGGAAAGTTTTTTAAAAGGTATGATGTTCCTCAAACATTCTTTCAACTTAATTTTGATTTAAAGTTTGAGGTCACCGTCATGGAGATCAGCATTTGCTTTAGTTGAGCTCTTGACCCTTGACTTTTGTTGAGTTACAGTATTTCTTTATCAGCAATTGCAGGTGTTGTCAGAAAACATTTCTGCATTGATAAAACAGATCAACATGTCTGTTTTAATAACAGTGGTGACAATGATTATTTATACTGCAGTGTATGATGGGAGTTTTGTACTATGGTGAAACCCAACATGCATTGATGCGTGAATCACATTTGGAGGGCCTGAACATGCTTGAAAACTCATGAAACTTTGCAGATGCATCAGAAGTGGTGAAAATTTACATCTGATATGGGTTTCAGAATTAGGTGTGGCAAAATGCCTCAATAGCGCCACCTACAAAACTTCAACGAAGTGCCCCGACGCTACGTCTCGCATACAAGGATGAAATTCGTTAAACACATCTAACAGCCTAATACCTACAAAAAAGTCTCTTGAACCATAATCTGAAAACCGACAGGAAGTGAGATATTTTAAATTAACTTTGGAAAATTTGTGCAATTTTTGCCATTTCCAGACTCTGTACTTTAACGAACTCCTCCTAGAGCTTTAATCAGGTCAAGGTCATATTTGGTCAGTCTAATCTTAAGGCCTTTGCAATGTTAAATTGCGAAGATCTAGAGTTTTCGCTGAGGGGTGTGTCTGTGGCGGCCTGACAAAGTCTGATGTTTCGCCATGAAACAGGAAGTTGTTGTAACTTGGACGTACAATGCCCGATCTGACCCAAATTTCATATGTGTGATAAGAGTCCTGGCCTAAAGACATCTATATGCCAATATTCAGTTAGTCATAGCGCCACCTGCTGGCAACAGGAAATGACATGTTTTACACTGTTATTCACTCCCAGAAACACATTTCAATATGCTACAAAGTACCAAACATACTAGAAACACATTAACAGGAAGTTGTTGTAACTCAGGCATACAAAATCCGATCTGTCCAAACTTCACATGTTTGATAATAGTCCTGGCCTGAACACATCTACATGGCAATATTCAGTTACAGTCAAAGCGCCACCTGTTGGCAGCAGGAAGTGTGGCACTTTGAAATGAATTTGCCATATTTCCCTTGTATTTACTCGCATATGCATGTCGCCCACTGTTCACTGTTTTCCTAAAGGCCACCGGGTGGTGGTGAGCCCAGGTGCGAGGGCCCTTTCATTGCATAAAATTTTAGTTATTTTAAAAGTTTATATATATATATATATATATATATATATATATATTAGTTATAGTTATATATGTTTCCCACAATTTTAATTCCTGTGTAAATGCATTTATGCCACTTCAGAACAGCATCAAACAGTCTGTGTAAATGCACATTTTCGTGGTTTCTGTGCCACCTTTGCTGTGTAAAGATTGTAGGATTATTTGAATAATTAAATTTAAATGAAAGCCATTTGTTTAAGTTAAACTAAAATCATTGATTCTAGTTAGATGAACATAGTTGGTTCTATTGGGTTTTACTTGTTTCTGTCATGGGGAACCACTGTCCATGATTGAATTGAGTTGGTTGGACATAACTATTTTACATAGATTCTTCCTCCGTCAGTTGTGCTGTCACACAAGGATTATGCATAGATTAAAAATAAACCTTTAGTCCTGGTTTTACAGACAGGGCTTAGACTAAGCTAGGATTGGGCCTTAGTTCAATTAGGGCATTTAAGTAACTTTTATAAATGTGCCCTAGAAAAAAACATTACTGGTGTGTATCCAGAGACAAAACAATGACTAATATATTTTAAGATATGTCAGTGTAATGATGGGTCGACAGCATGGAGATCCATTTGCAGCTTTTATTAAGAATAGTGTATACACAGGTAAGGGCAGAGGCAGAGACGTAAACGGGGACAGGCAATGGTCGAGGCAGGCGGCAGACAAACGGTATCAGGAAGCAGGCAGAGATCAGGGCAGGCGGCAAACAAACACAGTCCAGTAAACAGGCAAGGATCAAGGCAGGCAGCAGAGAATCACAAGAGATAAACAGTCCAATCAGCAACAGTATAACAATCCACAGAAAACGCTTAGAAATGATCACCAGGGCAAATCAAGACTTCGCAGTGGGTGTGTGTGTGTGCGTGCTGCTTAAATAGTGTGAGTGTGATGTGGTGCAGGTGTGTGTGCAATCAGTCCCAGGAATGAGGGCCTATGGGAAATGTAGTCCGAATGATGGTATCAGTATTCCGGTGAAGGCTCCCTCCGGTGGTGCGGGGAAGGAAGTGCGGGAGCCTCACTTGTGACAGTCAGTGCAGGTTTATTTCACTTAAAAAAGCTAAAACATGCATTTTAGTCTAGGACTAGCTTAAGCCTTGTCTGTGAAACCAGGGGTTAATGTTAATAAAAACTAAGTTGGTTGTGTGGAACCACTGTCCATAATTGAATTGAGTTTGTTTAAAGTTTTTTTTTGAGTGTACTTGTTTTGGATAAAGAGATGTGCTTGTTGTCATTGTACAAAAGTGGAAGTGTTAATAGTATCTGATTTTGCAGATAATTTAGTTCAGAATATGAAAATAAAAGAGTATTTGCTCTGTTTTAAATGATTTTGTTCTTTCGTTGTACTTCTTGTTATCATCTGTTACTGTAAGCAGGGTGTGGCGGTTGGTCTGTGTTGTATTTATCCCACCCCTCCACTGTGATTGGACGGCTGGGTAAAAAGTGACAGTGATGAACACTGTGGTTTTCCCAAAGTTGAACATTTTTTCAGCTCTTGGCTTCCAAACTGAATTTCTTATAACACACCTCTGCTATACATTTTGACGTCTTTCATTGTGGATCGAGCTGTTGAAGGTCAAGCTACTCCATAGTTATTTAGAAAGTAGCCATTTACTATGCTTTTATTTTCAAACAAATCTCTCAACAGAGATCAGCAATGATGTCATGTCAACATACATCAAATTCCTTAGTCATTTACAGTAGTTGAGGATGAAAGTAAACAGGTTGGGCAGAAACATATATTATGTAAATTTTAGTCATGTGAGATCAGTCAATTGGCTGTAAGTGGCTGCTTCTCATATGCACTCAATGCAGTCTTGAAAGACCATAAATACAAACTGCATTCTGAACGACACCAAGTTTAGGAGCTCGCCGGTTCAAACTGATCACTTAATCCTTCCAGACAGTAATGGGTTCTAAGAACAGCAAAGCAGCATGTCAGAATGGCAGGAACTACAATTCTAAAGGCAGAAACCGTCGTCAAAAACGTCACAAACCTGTCAATGTTTATAGATTTAATAACAACTGGGGTGGTTTTGGAAACAGTGATGCTGGTCTTGGAGGCTTGGTTTTACCTGACGTAAATGGTCTGGTAGACTATGGATGCTCTAATAATTGTGGAGGCTGTGATGCTACTGGAGGACTAAATGGTCTGGGAGGCTTTGGGGACGGCAATGGTCTGGGAGGCTTTGGAGACGGCAATGGTCTGGGAGGCTTTGGAGGCTTAAATGGTCTGGGAGGCATGGATTTGTGTGGAGGCTTCAATATGGGAGGCTTCGATATGGGAGGCTTCAATATGGGAGGCTTCGATATGGGAGGATTCAATATGGGAGGCTTCGATATGGGAGGATTCAATATGGGAGGCTTCGATATGGGAGGATTCAATATGGGAGGCTTCGATATGGGAGGATTCAATATGGGAGGCTTCGATATGGGAGGATTCAATATGGGAGGCTTCGATATGGGAGCCTGTGGTTTTTGAGTTAATTACTTCAGACAGGTGAGTAACATTTGCTTAATAATCATTTTATGCACTTCTTTCTAAATATGTTTTTTTTTTTTTTTTTAATTTCTCTCCTTTGTATGTTTAATCAATGTTTATTTTAATAAAATGAAAGAAAAATGTGTCAGACAAGCTTGCATTCGGATTAAAATAATCTACTGACACTTGCTACCACGCCATTTAATACATTTACTTGCTTCCCGTGAAAATATCTTGAATCAAGTACATTTTTCACAAAATATCTTGAATTAAGTTAATTTTTTACAGCTGTTTCTATGCATTCCTTGGTGTAATTTGGTCACTGAGTCACTCTGTCTGCTATGGCATAAACATTGCATTTCATTGATTATTTGACGGTATGTGTACACAACAATGATGTACTAAAAATGGACAAGTTTTTCCTTTGTGTTTTTGAGAGCATTGTCAAAATGATCCCCATTCCCACAGATCCATCAAAACGTTTAAAAACACTGTATGCCAGGCCAGTACACTGATGCGCACCCTGTCACCATTTTCTCAAATTCACATTTTTGTAGTTTACATGGAGACAATAACGGCATCATTTTTAAAAACTTGCACGTTTTCAGACCCCCAAAACACCATTGTCATGTAAATGAACGGCCAAAACCTATTAGAAGTTTTCTGAAACAGCCCCATTAATCTGAAGAAAAATTAAAAAAAAAAAAGTTTTTTGGAGGATACAAAATTCTAAATAAATTTTAAATATCAAATGTTCTAAAAATGTTAGACGCTTTTTTTTTTTTTTTTTTTTTTTTTTTTTTTTCCCAGTGCATTTGGAGGCATAACAAACATTTGATTCAATATGATGTAACTGAATCTTTTTTTTATTCCAGGTGAATAATCTGTCTGGAGTGAATAGGTTTGTGGAGATGCCATGGCACAGTACGGTTTCAGCTCCAGTGAAGAACATCATCAACACAAAGACAACAGCACTGCAAACTACAATCAACATCAGGACGTCTTTAGTGTCATTATGAATGCTAAACCTCAAAAAAACAATGTTATCTGTAAATACAAATACAGTTCCAGCCAAAAGTTCAAAATAAACTGAATAACAATTTAATTAAATGAAGAAATTCTTTAACCTGACTGATAATATATATATATTGGTTGTGAGAGAACTTATATAGAGGATGAATAATCTATAGGTGTAAACTGGTTTCTTTTAGCTTTATAAGGTAAGCATTTCCCAAAAGTGACAAATTGGAAACAAGCCTGACAACATTCTTGAGCCTCAGCCTGAAGGTTTGATGATGTGACACGTTGTTTGTAGTCAATGTGTTGAAAACTAGTCACAGATTGTAAAGATTCAGTCAAAATAGACTTTACAGTCTATTTACTTCTATCCACATGACCTCTGGGCAAAGAAAACAAACTCAAAGTTGCTAGGAAAGTGAAGTGTTTTAAGAATGATG
This sequence comes from Ctenopharyngodon idella, assembly GCF_019924925.1. Classification (NCBI taxonomy): domain Eukaryota; kingdom Metazoa; phylum Chordata; class Actinopteri; order Cypriniformes; family Xenocyprididae; genus Ctenopharyngodon; species Ctenopharyngodon idella. The sequence goes on from NC_067221.1 coordinate 26,837,708, forward strand.
GAAATTCTTGTTCTCTCTCAATCTCTCTCTTTCTCTGTGTTCTTAATCATTTTATCAAATTGTTAAAATGTACTGTGCCTGGTAGAAGGGAAGAAGGGAAAAATATGGAACAAGTGTATGATATGACCAGTCTGTCTTATGATTTAGTAGTCTAAGCTTGTGGAGTGATGTGGAATTTGATTAGTATATTCATAGTAGAGATATGAGGTGAAACAATCATAAAGAAGTTAATATGTAACCTTGCTATTTTACACATCCCTTCACATATAAATGTGTGTAATTGATTGTTGAGTCTCTCTGTCTGCTTAAGTACCTCCTGCTAATAAAACATTCATGCAAAGAGCAAATTGGGAGTTGTGTCTGGTAATAAAAATAGTTGAAGCAAGTGATAGTCAAGTCAAGTCACCTTCGTTTATATAACACTTTTTACGAGACAGATTGTTTCAAAGCAGCTTTAACAGGAAAACGATGCAGACTAAGTTTGTTTCGGCTGTACAGCAGCTCTAGAAGAAAATAGTGTCATTGTTCAGCTTGAGTCAGTTCAGTGTTGATTCAATTCCATTTTAAAAATCAGTTTTAAGTTCATTTATCTATACAGCAGCTCTGGAGAAAACAGGCATTGTCAAGATCAGTTCAATTCTCATCCAATAGTGTCTGTACTGTCAGATCAGTGTCCCCAACAAGCAAGCCAGAGGCGACAGTGGCAAGGAACCCAAACTCCATCAGGTGACAGAATGGAGGAAAAAAAAAAAAAAACCCTTGGGAGAAACCTGGCTCAGTCGGGGGGCCAGTTCTCCTCTGGCCAACAACGAACAGTGCATGATGATGATTCAGGCAGCTGATTTTGATATTTTATTATCAACTGGCCTGAATTCTGAGATCACAATAGATGTGAAGGACTATAATGTGCTAAGAGCTCGCTCAAGTACTGGGGAGCTAAACCATTTAGTGCTTTGTAAGTAATTAGCAAGATTTTAAAATGTATACAATGTTTAATAGGGAGCTGATGCAGTGTTGACAGAATCGGGCTAATATGGTCATACTTCCTGGTTCTAGCTGCTGCGTTTTCAACCAGCTGGAGTTTGTTTATTAAGCGAGCAGGGCAACCACCCAGTAGAGCGTTACAATAATATAGCCTTGAGGTCATGAATGCATGAACTAACTGTTCTGCATTTGTCATTGACAGCATATGTCGTAATTTAGATATGTTTTTAAGATGGAAGAATGCGGTTTTACAGATGCTAGAAATGTGGCTTTCAAATGAAAGATTGGTATCAAAGAGCACACCCAGGTTCCTAAGTGATGACGAAGACTTGACAGAACATCTATCAAGTCTTAGGGATTATTCTAGGTTATTATGTGCAGAGGTTTTTTGGTCCAATAATTAAAGTGGCTTCATGGACAAGACATCATACCCACCTTAGGTCAGATATTACTTTCTATGACACTAATAAGCTATTAGTATTCTCTATATGATGAGTTTGCTAGTTTGTTGAATTCTAGTCACAATGAGCTTCTTCAGTGCTGGAATGATAAAGACCGAGGTCAAAAGCCTGTAGACAGAGATGTCAACATCTCTGAACATTCCTGAAATACACCGGGGATATTTTTTTTCAGGCCCTTCACCTTTTTACTCCAAAATCACGTGACTAGCTAGATGGAATTTACATTTTTAAAATATTTCTGTCCTTGACACAAGTCATTTTTATTTGAATAGCATGTTTCACAATCAATGTTGTTTCAAAGCATATTTATTTAAAGGAAATTAAAAATTATTTTTAGAAACATAGTCCATACAATGCAAGTGATTGGTGACCAAAACTTTGTTGCTCCAGAAATCACATAACACTGCATAAATTTAATTGGTAACACTTTACAATAAGGTTCATTAGTTAACAAGTTAACATGAACTAATGATGAACTGCACTTCAACAGCATTTATTAATCTTAGTTAATGTTCATTTCAACATTTACTAATACAGTATTAAAATCTTGTTAACATTAGTTAATGCACTGTGAACTAACATGAACAAACAATGAACAGCTGTATTTTCATTAACTAATATTACCGAAGATTAGTAAATACAGTAACAAATTTATTGCTCATGGTTAGTTCATGTTAGTTAATACAATAACTAATGTTAACAAATGAACCTTATTGTAAAGTGTTACCATTTAATTTATACTCCAACCGTTTAATTCATGACTTCTGATATGGTGTAATTGGTTTGGGAGGGAACAAACCAAAATGTAAGTCATTTTTCACTATAAATCTTGACATAGTCTTTCACAATCCTTCCACCATCTGCTCTGCAAAGAGCTCAGCAAATGTTCAGTGACGTTTGACAGCAGGAAAACAGTTGAAAAACTTACAGTCAGCCTCAGATGTCAAGCAGAGCAGTGAAACACTGAAAATGCCATTAATGGTCAGAACAGTAAAAGAAAACCTCAGGTGAAGACGACTAAAATTACCAGTCAAACATCTGGTAATACATTCTTTATCTACACATGGCCTATTTTCCTCCACAGGAGACACACTTTTGTAGTGGTGAGTTCATGTAGTGATGGGTGTTTTTGAAACAGCGCCATCATCTATTAGATCATCTGATTAGATCACATACTGTTCCGAAATTTCATTGGTTTCAGCTGATCTTAGGTCAGTTTTATAATTTAGGTTCATTTTTACTGACAAACACATGAAATGGAAAAATGAAGTGATATTCTTTCTCCAAACACACAAACCAAGCACTACAAATTAATAAAATAACACAAATTCGACATATTTAATGATTTTTAATGATTTTTGGATTATACTTAATAGATCATTAACACATTTGCAGCTGGTTTGTAAAAGATGTTATACTTGATTGGGCTGTTCTTGTGGCAGTTATATAGTCTCGACCAGCAGGTGTCGCTAGCGCGTGGTGTTTCAGGTGCTTCGAAACAGTGAGTCATTTTGCGAAGCTATTTCTTTAATTCATTCGGAAAGCTCATGCTGAGAAGTCCATGCTGTGAAATATTGGAGGCTGATTCACTGACTCTGACCAGCAGCAGTGACATAAACCCACCTGATCAGATCTAACGCCAACAGACTTTATGTGCCACAGAAACAAGAGCACAGCCATGTTTAGAATTTGGTCTTTGAACTCCCAGGTAGCAATATTCAATTTCAAATGTAATATGCCAAATGGCAAATGACAATGTAGCCTACTTCTGTATTTAAATGTACATTTTCCATAACAACATCGTTTGGAGCAAAATTATTCAAATTCAATACTATAATTTTCATTTGCTATTTCCTACACTAGTTTTAACATATAATTTAAACATATTTGCAAAATTATAATGAAAATGTATTAGAAATTATAAGATATGTTTAACATGCAGAATCAAAAATTGTAGCAAATGATCATTTAACTGTTATTTTTCTTAATTGCATTTACGCTCACAGTTAAGACACTTGCAGTTGCATTTTCATTAAATATCATGTGATCAATGTAGCAAAACTCAATGTGGATTTGAAAATGCATTCCGAGCCGATTACGTCCCCGCCCTGTCAATCGGATGAGATGTCCTGACTCTCTGTGGTCATTAAAAATCCCAGGATGTCCTTAGAAAACAGTAGGGGTGCAACGCCGGCATCCTGGCCCAATTTGCCCATTGGCCTCTGTCCATCATGGCCTCCTAATCATCCCCATATACTGATTGGCTTCATCACTCTGTCTCCTCTCCACCAATAAGCTGGTGTGTGGTGGGCGTTCTGGTGCAATATGGCTGCCATCGCATCATCCACAATAACCAAAGCTGTCCAGCAGGGGGCGACAGACAGGCTGTGAAAAACAACAGTTAACATTCATAATGAGGGTGAGCAGAAAGACACACTCAATACATTATGTAAAAAAAAAAAAAAAAGACTCAAAATTAGTCATCCTTATCATTTTTTAGATTTTAACATCAACTTGTTAGTTGACTGCAGAATTACTTTAAAACTTTGCTTTCTGAAAGCCAGAATGGTTGTGACTTCAAAATTGTTTTTTGTTGTTGTTGTTGTTTTTTTATACTGTGGGATGTTGTTTCACACAGAGTTAAATATATTGAGTTAGTGGACAACAACCCATGTATTTAAATTTGAAAGATAATTATTTTTCTTTAGAGAGTTTCATGGTTTGTGTAACATTAGCAGCTCATTATTAGCTGTCTGATAACATAGTCAAGCAAAAGGCTAGTCATATTATGGCACTTTTCCACTGTTTGCACGGCATGTCATACACCGATCGATCTGCGCAGCACCACTTCAAGGCGAACACACCTTTTGTTTTGTTTTCTCACCTCTCTCTCTCTCTCTCTCTCTCTCTCTCTCTCTCTCTCTCTCTTTCTAAAGAGGAAACTGCATTCATGGCCATATTTAGGCCCGGTTTCACAGACAGGGCTTAGCCTAAATCAGGATTAGGCCTTAGTTCAATTAGGATATTTAAAGGATTAGTTCACTTCAGAATTAAAAGTTCCTGATAATTTACTCACCCCCATGTCATGTTCATGTCTTTCTTTCTTCAGTCAAAAAGAACTGAAGGTTTTTGAGGAAAACATTCCAGGATTATTCTCCATATAGTGGACTTCACTGGAGTTCAATAGGTTGAAGGTCCAAATGTCAGTTTCAGTGCAGCTTCAAAGGGCTCTAAATGATCCCAGACGAGGAATAAGAGTCTTATCTAAAGAAACAATCGGCCATTTTCTAAAAAAAAAAAAAATGACCGAGTGTCAGGGTACTTCATCAGAGATGACATTAGACTAAAGTAATAAAAGTTAAACTGGTTATAATGTTTTCAAATATGCATATTTAATATTCAACAATATTGGTGATCTGCCTGCATTGACACTGTTGTATGTGAACTGAACTGAGCTGGAACGATGGCATCACTGTTTTCTGCTGAGCATTTGAATATATATATATATACATATTCAAATGCTCATCTTAAACTCTGCTTCTGCTATATCAGCACTGGGTGAGGTGTCATATCCTCATGGTAAATATAAGGTGCTGATCTCATAAAAACCCACTGCTGGTCTCATCCTGATCATTTGTCACTGGTCGTGTTGGTGAAACAGGTAAGAGCATCATTTACTAATCGATCTTTACATTGAAACATGTTATAGGGGAAACTGGGGTTGGTTGTCACACAGTAACTATAAGGTTTAAGGTCAAAAGTTCAAGTGGTTTTAAATTGGTTACAAAAAAAAAATCCTTGTTCAAAACTTTACATTAAAATATTTTTTGCTTTTCTGAATATGTCAGTACTTCTTGTGTATCAACCTAAGCATTAAGATGTCATTATGATCGTGGCTTGAATCTGTTCAGGAGTGTGTGATTATAAGTGTGGATACTTATGTATGTATATGTATATGCTTTATAGCTGTAAGTTTTTGTTTGTGGATATATACATACACTTGATAAATGGCCGAAATATCTAAACTTTTATGCTCCAGCATATATTCTATACTCGAGACATTATGCTTGACATTCTTTGTATTACAATATGTATTGAGTGTTTTTTTTTTAATGTTTTATTTAGTTTAATTACACTTTTTATTATTATTATTATTATTTATTTATTTTATTTTTTATTAATTTTATATATATATATATATTTATTTATTTCTTCCTCTGGGGGTGGGGTGGGAAAATATTTTTTCATGATTCTCCTGTATTTGTATCCTGTTATTATTGTAAAAGTTCAATAAACAGATTAAAAATAAATAAATATATATATATATATATATTTTGTAAATCTTGCTCTCCAAGTCAAAATTACATTATTACTGTATATTATAAGATCTGTTGAGTATCAAATGAACACAGTAAAGCCACAGTGACATACATTGAAACATGAATTAAGTACCCGATGAAGTAGATCTGAACTGAAAGCTGTGTACTCAAGACGTCAGTCGATGAATTGTATCTTTTCTTTGATGAGAAATAACAGACATGATGTTCATTAGCTTTTGATACCCAAAACTTTAAGGACTGTCCATACAAAAAATTTTATATATATATGTTTTACAATACATTCCTGCTTTTAAATAATAATTGGTAGTTTTACCCCAACACACTGAACAAAATAATAATTGTGAACCTTCACAATGGACAATGTATCGTTCTCTTTTTCTCTTTCGCTCTCTCTCTCTCTCTCTCTCTCTCTCTCTCTCTCTCTCTCTCTCTAAATGCTCAATATTATCAGCTTCTGTCTTTTGTGTTCCTGTAACTTTCCATTTAAAAGTAGGGTTGGCAACTTCAGGGTGGCTAACTTTAAAAGCATAAGATCCCACCCTCCAGTCTGCAAAGCATCACAAGAGATGGTGTTAAATGACCTCATGTCTCAAAACACATAACATTACAATATTAATGAGCGTAAACAACTTACAGAGCACTTACTTGTACCACCTGACTGCTGCAGATTCATTTCGGCGTTGATAGTGTTGTACACACTGCAGTTAAATTTGGTTGTCAATTCACCTTTTAGTGCTTAATCCCGTTCTGTACAGTTCAGTAAAATATGGGAGTGACAAATGCATTCTACAACCGTATTAACTCCCAAAAACAACAGGTAGTGACAATTGCCTTTACAGTTAAAATTTACATGATTACATTTACATGTTAAAATTATTTCATGTGTTTTGCTCAATATTAATACAAACCCGATTCCAAAAAAGTTGGGACACTGTACAAATTGTGAATAAAAAAGGAGTGCAATAATTTACAAATCTCATAAACTTATATTTTATTCACAATAGAATATAGTTACCATATCAAATGTTGAAAGTGAGACATTTTGAAATGTCATGCCAAATATTGGCTCATTTTGGATTTCATGAGAGCTACACATTCCAAAAAAGTTGGGACAGGTAGCAATAAGAGGCCGGAAAAGTTAAATGTACATATAAGGAACAGCTGGAGGACCAATTTGCAACTTATTAGGTCAATTGGCAACATGATTGGGTATAAAAAGAACCTCTCAGAATGGCAGTGTCTCTCAGAAGTCAAGATGGGCAGAGGATCCCCAATTCCCCCAATGCTGCGGCGAAAAATAGTGGAGCAATATCAGAAAGGAGTTTCTCAGAGAAAAATTGCAAAGAGTTTGAAGTTATCATCTACAGTGCATAATATCATCCACAGATTCAGAGAATCTGGAACAATCTCTGTGCGTAAGGGTCAAGGCTGGAAAACCATACTGGATGCCTGTGATCTTCGGGCCCTTAGACGGCACTGCATCACATACAGGAATGCTACTGTAATGGAAATCACAACATGGGCTCAGCAATACTTCCAGAAAACATTGTCGGTGAACACAATCCACCGTGCCATTCGCCATAAAACTCTATAGGTCAAAAAAGAAGCCATATCTAAACATGATCCAGAAGCGCAGGCGTTTTCTCTGGGCCAAGGCTCATTTAAAATGGACTGTGGCAAAGTGGAAAACTGTTCTGTGGTCAGACGAATCAAAATTTGAAGTTCTTTTTGGAAAACAACATGTCATCCGGACTAAAGAGGACAACCCAAGTTGTTATCGGCGCTCAGTTCAGAAGCCTGCATCTCTGATGGTATGGGGTTGCATGAGTGCGTGTGGCATGGGCAGCTTACACATCTGGAAAGGCACCATCAATGCTGAAAGGTATATTCAAATTCTAGAACAACATATGCTCCCATCCAGATGTCGTCTCTTTCAGGGAAGACCTTGCATTTTCCAACATGACAATGCCAGACCACATACTGCATCAATTACAACATCATGGCTGCGTAGAAGAAGGATCCGGGTACTGAAATGGCCAGCCTGCAGTCCAGATCTTTCACCCATAGAAAACATTTGGCGCATCATAAAGAGGAAGATGCGACAAAGAAGACCTAAGACAGTTGAGCAACTAGAAGCCTGTATTAGACAAGAATGGCACAACATTCCTATTCCTAAACTTAAGCAACTTGTCTCCTCAATCCCCAGACGTTTGCAGACTGTTATAAAAAGAAGAAGGGATGCCACATAGTGGTAAACATGGCCTTGTCCCAACTTTTTTGAGATGTGTTGATGCCATGAAATTTAAAATCAACTTATTTACCCTTAAAATTATACATTTTTTCAGTTTGAACATTTGATATGTCATCTATGTTGTATTCTGAATAAAATATTGAAATTTGAAACTTCCACATCATTGCATTCCTTTTTTAATCACAATTTGTACAGTGTCCCAACTTTTTTGGAATCGGGTTTGTATAGGGGGAGATCTGTTAGTGTTTAATGTTCTATTATTTTAGAATTTAAAAGGTTTTCTGGTAAGTGAGTTTTTGGGGTTATCATTGTGCTGAAGAGTAGAGCCTGTGGTTAGGTTGACGATCAACCAAACACTATCAAGATTATATATGACTTTATTTAGAAAGTAACGGCTGTGCTTTCTTCAGCACAGTGATAATCTCTTAGCTTTAATACACGCAGGTGTGCTTGTGCTGTTGGGTTTTTTTTTTTTTTTTTTCTTCCTTCAGGCCACAATTTATATGGAAGTGAATGACGTTTTTTATATCAATTCTGATTGGTCAGTTTCAGAATGCTGGATTAAAATTCGTCTGGGCTTCAAAGAATGAAAAAAAAAAGTCAAATAAAATACATCTTTTACGTTAAATATGTGTCTTAAGTTATGCACATTAGTAAGTAACTCCTCTGATCACCTGGTTGCCTCTAATGGACTGTAACTGATGTACATGTGATACAATGATCAAAGGTGTCCAGTAGGGGGCGATAGACAAAAGAGGACAAAAAGTACTTTTTTTTTCTAAAGGCAAAAACATCAACTAATCTTCATAATAAGAGTGAAATATCCAGCAGAATGTCTGGTTACACAACCCTCTTCTCTAAATATCTCTAAATATATTTAAATAATTTAAAGAAGATATCATTATTTTTCTTTAGTTAGTACTTCAGTGATGTTCTCTTGTTGAGGGAGGAACAATGATATTATAGACTGTGTGTAAAAACAGTGTTAACCACAGTCTGTCAGTCTAAAGCTAAAAGTGCAAGTGTTAAAACAGTCAGTCATTTGGTTGCTGTTGATCTGATGAGCTTCAACACGGTAAGACAAACACATTCATACTTAAATAAAAACTGATGATTATTTCTATAGATGAAGCTCATATAACACATGATTCCTGACATGAGAAATATCTTCTGTACATCTAATGATCAGTTCATTTACACACACTGATGTTGAGCATTAATAATCTTCAGATGTTCAAAGATCTTACTAACACTAAGAGCTGTTTAGAGTGATGAACATACACTGTTTATGAGTATATGAGTGATGATTTATGATGTATTATAGATATATTTTATGCTGATGTTGGTCAGAATGGCTCCTCGTCTTCCTCTGATCTTTCTGCTCATGATTCACGGTGAGTCTCTGTTTCATTATTATTATTATTATTATTATTATTATTATTATTATTTAAAGACCTATAATTAGTGATTAATGAGCAGTTTTCTGTGCTATATTGATGTATTTTCTTTTGAAGCAGGAAGTTTGGGTGAGGCGTGTCAATGGCCTTGTCCATTACATAAATATCCAAGAGTTTTTTTCGTTATGTCAGTCTTGAACATGAATTGCTAATTTGCTACTCGCTAGTCAGTGTCAGATGGTTTAGGGGAGGGACTTTCTCACTCATCAGAGCATTTGATTGGACAAACATCAGTGTATCACCAGATCATCAATATTTTTGGCTCATTTTCTCAGAAGACAGGGTGCCGTGTCAGTCGTATAATGCTTGTCAATGGAAACTCCATCTATAAGAGTCAAAAAAACATGCACAGACAAATCCAAATTAAACCCTGCGGCTCGTGATGACACATTGATGTCCTAAAACGATCGGTTTGTGCGAGAAACCGAACAGTATTTATATAATTTTTTACCTCTAATACACCACTATGTCCAACTGCCTTCAGCATCCGGTTGGTGAGGTCTGAATGCACTCTGATGCCAGAAGTGATGTCTCGCGCTCATTGACATATACACGCGAGAGATCACTTCCGCCATCAGAGCGTGTTTTCAGACCTCACCAACTCAAGGCAGTTGGACATAGTGTGAGATCAAATTGTTGACAGGGATGTGATCTGATTTAACTGGAGTAGTTATAAACATGACATTCATTATGTGAATGCTTGGCTAAAGAGATGCGTCTTTAATCTAGATTTAAACTGGGTGAGCGAGTCTGAGCTCCGAACATTATCAGGAAGGCTATTCCAGAGTTTAGGAGCCAAATGTGAAAACGCTTTCCCTCCTTTAGTGGACTTAGATATCCTAGGAACAACCAGAAGTCTAGAGTTTTGTGATCTTAAAGAGCGTGAAGGATTGTAGGGCGATAGAAGAACGGTTAAATACACATGAGCTAAACCGTTTAGAGCCTTATAGGCCAGTAGCAATACTTTATAATCGATACAGAACTTAATAGGTAACCAGTGTAGAGATTATAACATTGGTGTTATCCCTGCAAACAAGCCTGCACTGGCCCTTTACGGGCCCACTTAGGGCTGTCAGCGCAGGGCCCCTGAGAATTTGCTCATTGGCAAAATGTTGGCCTCTTAGTTTTGGCCCTGAACAGGCAGCCTTCACTTAGCCTCCAGGAAGCCTTAGTGCTGTTTTATTGAAAATAATAAAGTTTGAAGTCACCGTTATGGAGGTAAGCGCTTGCTTTAGTTGGGCTCTTGACCCTTGATTTCTTTACTGTAATGTTTCTCTGGCTGCTGTAATTGTGTGTTTCTGAAGCACATTTCTTATAACAAAAGTTATAAGAAGAAAAACTGATCTGATGATTCAGTTATCATATAGTGATCTGATCTCTGAGAATATTATTTAAAAGTTTCTGTTGTAATGTCAATAAAACAGTGTTAAGGCTGTTTTCATGATTTGTTGTAAATGATAAAACAACATTTTCATCCTGATGAATTCTGTGTTTCAGGGGTTTCTAGTGCTGATTGGGGTGTGAGTTACAGTCCTTCACACATCTGTGCACTAAAGAACTCATCAGTGATAATGAACTGCACTTATACATACCCTACTGGATATCAGATCATGAGAGTGTTCTGGACCAAAACAGAAAATAAAAATGACGAAGAAGAGTATCCAGATCTGTCTGAGGACCCTGAATACAGTCAGAGGCTTCAGTATCTGGGAGATAAACAGCAGAACTGCACCATCAGACTGAGTCATGTGACACTGAAGGATGAACACATGTACTATTTCAGATTCACCACTGATATAACAGAAGGAAAATGGCTTGGTAAACCTGGAGTGATTCTTACTGTCACAGGTGACTTTCATGAGGTTTCTCTCTTCTTCTGTGCATTATGTTGAATAATAATCAGTGTATGACAGCAGCACTAGATATAGGGTAGGTACAACCGGACTAAAGGTGCATTTGACTTTATTCTCGTTTAAACCACTAGATGGCACAAACATTCAGCTCAGCGCTTTTCTCAACAACTGCTTTTGATGAAGCTCATGGAAATTTGTCTGATCCTTTACGCAATCACGGACAGCAACGCAAAGTTGATTTGGCGCTAATTTGATCTAATGTTTAAGGGGTTTTTTTTTGTTTTTGTTAAATGTGAAAAGCACATTTTTCTTAAAGGAATAGTTCACTTTCAAATAAAAATTTCCTGATAATTTAATCACCCCCATGTCATCCAAGATGTCCATGTCCTTCTTTCTTCAGTCGAAAAGAAATTAAGGTTTTTAATGAAAACATTCCAGGATTATTCTCCTTATAGTGGATCACAAGTGCTTCCACCAGAACGTGATTCCGTATTCTTCAAAAAGCTTACGCTAAATGTCCTACGCCTTCCCTATTCAACTTACGGAAAAAACGGAACTGCCGCCGCGTTCGTTCCGTAAGTTGAATAAGGAAGGCGTAGGACATTCAGCGTAAGCTTTTTGAAGAATACGAAATTGCGTTCTGGTGGAAGCACTTGTGATGCGATCATTTGTGCCTATAAAGCATATACATTTTGATTTTTTTTTTTTCAGAAAAAAGACCTTAATTTCTTTTCGACTGAAGAAAGAAGGACATGGTCATCTTGGATAACATGGGGGTGAGTAAATTTTTATTTGAAAGTGGACTAATCCTTTAAGGTGTGCCTTTAGCCCCGTTGTACCGTGTGTGTTGTGTTCAGATCTTCAGGTGAAGTCTCCTGAGAGAGTGACAGAGGGAGATTCAGTCCGTCTGACATGTAAAAGCAGCTGCACTCTGACTGACAGAGCAACATTCATCTGGTACAGAAACTCACAGCCATTAACTGAGAGAAGAGACAGAAACAATGAACTCCTGCTGCAGTCAGTCAGAAGAGAGGATGCAGGCAGATATAGCTGTGCTGTACACGGACACAATCACACCTCTCCTGCTGTTGAGCTCAATGTCATGTGTAAATATAGACTCATTTGTTCCTTTTAAAAACTGGAGATTTTTTTTTTTTTTTAAATGAGATGATTTAATGATGCAATTTTTGTCACTTTTAGATCCTCCAAAGAGCGTCTCAGTGTCCATCAGTCCATCTGGTGAAATAGTGTCAGGAGATTCAGTGACTCTGAACTGCAGCAGTGATTCAAACCCTCCTGCTCTGAACTTCAGCTGGTTCAAAGGAGGAACGTTTGTAGGATCTGGAAGAATCTACAACATCTCAAAGATCAGGTCTGATGACAGTGGAGAATACAAGTGCAGATCCAGAAATAAACATGGAGAGAAATACTCTGATGCTGTGACTTTAAATGTCATGTGTGAGTTAATGATCATCTGCATATTGTTCATATATAAATTCATAATTTTCTATTATTTATTTATTATTTGTCTGTTATTAGATCCTCCCAGGAATGTCTCAGTGTTCGTAACTGGATCTGGTGAAATAGTGTCAGGAGATTCAGTGACTCTGATCTGCAGCAGTGATTCAAACCCTCCTGCTCTGAACTTCAGCTGGTTTAAGGAGAATGAAAGCTCAGCTGTTGGATCTGGACAGAGTTTCAGTGCACTACAGAGTGGACGCTTCTACTGTCAGGCTCACAATCAACATGGATCTCAGAGATCAGACGCTGTAACTGTCACAGGTGAAGCTTTTATTAACACACTCCTGTATCTTCACATCATTCATCAGTTTGGAGAGTTAATCATGATGATCTTCCTCTTTCAGTTCATCATGGTGCTGGTAGGAATGTGATTGTGATCGCAGCAACATCTGGAGGATTATTCATCATCATCATCATCATCATCACCATCCTGTTTATAATGTGAGCTCAAGAACAAAAAATCCTGCAGTGATTGTATAAGTACAGTTTTGGTCTGATGTGGAAGAAAATGGCTCATTTGTTTTTATTAGATTATTTAAAAAAAAAAAAAAAATATATATATATATATATATATTATATATTATATATATATATATATATATATATATTACATTAATATAAATGTATATATATTTATATTAATGTAATACATTTGTCCATATGCTGTTAATGTCTGTCATAACAGAAAGAAACGAAGGAGTGATAAAACTGAAGATCTCACAGTGACACAGGTAAATCATCCAGACACACGACTTTACAGAAGCAGAAAATCAATCGATCAGCCGTTATCTGTGTTTCAGACTGTAACTGTACCGACTGATGGGAAACTAACATTATCATTGTCTTTATTAACACAATCCAGAAAAAAACATTCATAAATTAATATTTCTCTCTTTATACCAGTGATTCTCAAACTGGCAGTGTGATTGTTTCACTTAAAACACTCCTTCTGTTCTTTTCTTCTCCTACAATCAAGTGTGAATCAGTGAAATATTTCAGAAATACTGATCTGATGTAGCACCTGATCTGGAAAGTTTGAGACAATCTGCTCTAGACTGAGAATCTACACTTCAGATCAAACTGATTTACATGTTTTAATTAATAATTACTTCTTTTCTTGCATTTCTGATGCGTCACAGAGAGATTCAGTCCATGACGAGCCTATTTCTGAACCGGATTCAGCCAATGACGCTCCGTATGCCAGTGTGAAACCAAAGAGATTCGGAGGAAAAACTCCTGAATCCAGAGATACTGAGGAGATCCAGTACGCAACTGTCCAACATCACAGAAAGAAAGAGACGGAGAGAGTAGAGGAGAATGAATGTCAGTATGATGATATAAGAGTTCATCAGGCTGATGCTGCCGTGAGGTGAGAAAAAAACAACTTAACCAGCACATTCAGATCATATCGCCTGTAACATTGTTGTGTTTCTTTTTCTTTTGTGTTTTTAGGCGATCAACTGTTCAAACTGTGGAAGACGCATCAGTGATCTACAGCAGCGTCAAATGAGTGACAGACCGTCATGAAGCCTGTGTTCAGACATCAATCTGGACTGCTGGGAAATGGAGGATTGAATAGTTGTGCAATAATTTACCCATCTGTTCGAACCACAACCAATACAAACAGGTTCAACACCAATACCCACATTAAGACTTATTTGTTCTCTTTGACTCTTTGTCTGTTTCTTCTGTATTTAATGTGTGTGTGTGTGTGTGTGTGTGTTAATGGTTTCTTTTTAAGTTTGAATATAATCATGTTTTAATATATGGTGTATTATATGTTTTGGTCTATATTATATGTAATATTTTGGTCAGTATTTTTGGTCTTCAGTTTTGGAAACTTAGAAATCAAAAATATACTTTAGCGAATGTCAGTTATACATTTATGTAAATAAGAATATGCAGTTTGTAACTCTTTGCATAACAATATTACATTTATTAAATAATAAAGAATGTTTTGACATAAGCTAAAGAAAACAATCCAGTGATATCTGTACTGCTTATCAATATTGAAATGCATAAAGTTTTTTATTTTTATGTATATATGTATTTTATTTATTTATGTATTGTGTATTTTATGAAGAGTTTCTTCTTCATGTTTTACCTTGTATGTTTTTTATAACTAGGGCCAATGCTTCAATAAACCTGATTATAAACCTCATGCAGTTTACAGCTGTAATGTCTCTGTGTCTGCTGGTTACACTGGTAGGACCTCTAGTGGTTGATGATAAACCGATCTTTCAAATATCGTGCAAAAAGTTTAAAAGCAGAAAGGGAATTTGTACCATCCCTTAAAACTGAGTGCTCTGTGAGTTGTTTATGGTAATAAAATGATTTTTTTTTAAAAAAAATAGGTCCTCTAACGTTTATGGTATCAAATCCCCCTGATGAAAGGAAATGTGTTTTAGATCAAAATAAAACACGTGTGTACCACCAGCAGTACAAAGTAATCAAATTACTAAGCAACCACTGACAGGAATAAGACAAAATAGGTATCATTTTAAAGCTTAGAAACTCGACTTTTTCATATATATATAACCACAACTCTTAAAGGGATAGTTCACCGAAAAATGAAAATTACACCATGATTTACTCACCCTCAAGCCATCCTAGGTGTATATGTCATTCTTCTTTCAGACGAATACATTCGGAGTTATATTAAATAATGTCCAGGGTAATCCATGCTTTTTAATGGGAGTGGATGGTGGCCCAAAATTTGAAGTCCAAAAAATTGCACCCATCCATTATAAAAGAAGTCCACACGGCTCCAGGGGGTTAATAGAGACCTTCTGAAGCAAATGCAATTCATTTGTGTAAGAAAAATATCCATATTTAAAACCTTATTAACTGTAATCTCTAGCTTCCTCTAACCGAGAGAGTGGCGTCCCAGCTTATGACGTAGGACGCAAGCGCAGCGTGAGCTCCGGTGACAAACGCGGAAGCACAGAGGAGAGAGCAAAACAAAATACCGGTCACAAATTAAAAGTACAAAACTAGGATTTGTGAAGAAAATGTTGGAGGATCTCGATATACGCCAAGAGGAGACTGAATTTTTTGCTCAGCCATATTTGTTTGAACTAGAATACTGACCAGGAACTCCGGGAGATGGAGGAGGGTGCAGGAGCAGCGGCACAAACAACAGAATTGAGATGGGGAGCTCATGACCCCTTATTTACGCTGCATGCGTTTGCGGCATCTGACTTGACGCCTATCTTTAGCAAAGTGGCAAGCCGCTTCTGAAACGTGCCGCGGTGCGGCTGGTGTAAACACAAGCACTGACTAGACTGGCCACGGATCATCTCCGGTAGCCGCGTCGCAGCCATAACGCGCCACCGTGGTGGTGCTCATGCGGGATATGTGAAGCTATACCAACAGAGGTTGAGAGTGCTTGCTGTCACGAATGGGCGATTGGAATACCACCTTTAGAAGTTTTTGATGCTGCCGGACTGAGCACTGCTGTGTAACACACTATGAAGGCTTTATGCCTTTGTTGAGCCAAAAGTAGCATTCTCCTTACCTCGTATAAACTGGAGGCGTTGACCAAGGCCTGAAGGACCTGCTGGTACACTGTCTGTGGAGTAAGTATTTTTTTGTGTGTGTGTAAATATTATGTTGTTATAGGTGTGGGCTAGCTGTATTCACTCTATGCATTTGTTTTACAGTCAGGTTGGTGGAATACCGAGTTGTGCTAGTTTTAAATGTTAAACTGCATGTAGAGATTAAAAAAAAAATAATTTAAAACAACTTTACAACAGTTACATGAGCGATTACTTAAAAACTTTATATAGCAATCATATTACAGTATTTGTTGAATATATACCTCATTTGGCTGAAACAACAGCGCAGGCGCAGGCACAGCTAACAATTTCAGAAGTCATCTTGTACTTCCACTGTTCTCTGCTTACTGTATCCTCGGAGCGGAAATGTTGACTGCACAGCACGCATTTATATAATTTTTTTCCACGGGTGTATTTACATACCAGCGAATCGCTCAGGATCCTTTACAGGGAATTTATCAATTAGTGCATCTCCCTTTGATGTCGGCGCACGTAATCACAAGACTTTAGCTTTGTTGAAGCAACCTGGATATTCACAAGAAATCACCATTTTAACTCTAATAAAATGTAGAGTATAGCAGGGGCGTTTCCTCCGAGGAGGCAAGGGAGGCAGTGCCTCCTAAAAAAGTAGGATGAAAAAGTAATCCATATTACATATAAAACAACACAAATATTACAAATTATGACATTAAAAAGAGCGCAAGTCACTCGTATTTCTAAAGGAACACTGCCCAACAGCGACACCCGCAGGTAAAGTTACAGCAGGAGTCATGCCTCCGGTTATATATTGTT
Source organism: Ctenopharyngodon idella (assembly GCF_019924925.1). Classification (NCBI taxonomy): domain Eukaryota; kingdom Metazoa; phylum Chordata; class Actinopteri; order Cypriniformes; family Xenocyprididae; genus Ctenopharyngodon; species Ctenopharyngodon idella. The sequence goes on from NC_067221.1 coordinate 26,854,924, forward strand.
CTTTCAAGCATTTAATAATAATTTAAAAAAAAAAAAAAAAAAAAAAAAAAAAATCACAATTATTCATCTTCAAGTGTATGTTGTTTTATCCTGTACTGTGTTCAAACTCCTTCATATGTTTGCATTTTAATTCTGAACTCATCCATTCCTGCGTCTCTAGTTTCTTCAGTCCCTGTTCGCTTTAACAGCGGCTCTTTACATCATTTTTTGAATGTTTTCTCTTGTATTTCTCGCTTCAGGCCGCATTACTAACGGAAGCGAAGGACGTCGCGTCATTTGAATATCAATTCTGATTGGTCAGTTTGGTAATGAGAGGAGTTTATGATGTCAGCCTCCTCTGGCATTTGTTAAGTAATTAAAACTCGTCTGGGCTTCAAAATATGTGTCTAAGTTCTGCACTTTATTAAGTAAATCATCTATCTGATCACCCGTTTGCCTCTCATGGACGTCACTGTTGTGCAGAAGCATTAATCACGTGACACAGGAATGAAAGATGTCGACAGACAAAAGAGGAAAAAGAGTTTCTCTTTCTGAGTGCAAAAACGTCAACTAACCTTCACAATAGGTGTGAAATATCCAGCAGAACATCTGGTTACTCAATCCTGTTCTCTAAACGTCTTCATAGTAAATGTATTTAAATTAACTTAAAGAAAAATATCATTTTTTTCTTTAAGTAGGTTTAGTTCAGTGATGTTGTTCTCATGTTGAGGGAGGGACACTGATATTTCCAGCACTGGTCATTAATAAACAGTGTTAACCACAGAAAGTCCTTCACTGTGAAGCTAAAGTGCTTGAGTTAAAACAGTCAGTCATTTGGTTGCTGTTGATCTGATGAGCTTCAACACGGTAAGACAAACACATTCATACTTAAATAAAAACTGATGATTATTTCTGTAGATGAAGCTCATATAACACATGATTCCTGACATGAGAAATATCTTCTGTACATCTAATGATCAGTTCATTTACACACACTGATGTTGAGCATTAATAATCTTCAGATGTTCAAAGATCTTACTAACACTAAGAGCTGTTTAGAGTGATGAACATACACTGTTTATGAGTATATGAGTGATGATTTATGCTGTATTATAGATATATTTTATGCTGATGTTGGTCAGAATGGCTCCTCCTCTTGCTCTGATCTTTCTGCTCATGATTCACGGTGAGTCTCTGTTTCATTCACATTAGAAACAATCTGTTTTTATTTAATTTTATTTCAAAGACTCCATAATGAGTGATTAACGAGCAGTTTTCTGTGCTATATTGATGTATTTCCTTTTGAAACAGAAGTTAGGCTGTGTAGCACCAGATCATCAATATTTTTGTCCATAAATTAATGAAAATGAACTAAAAATTGTAAAACACATTTATTTGTCATTTGTTGCATTATTTGATAGAGCAACATGTTGTTCATGGTGGATTTTTACTTTCATGGTTCTTTGCACTGCTTTCACACGTCTGTCTCTTTTCATTTCTGCTTTTCTGCAACACTCTCCTTCAAAGCTGATGAAGTAAATCACACTGAGATCCTTTAATAGATTTTAAGAAGATTAGCCTGTATTTTTTTCTGTAACGAGGCATCATTTTCATGTAATAAAATAATTCATATGCATTCTTAAGTTTTCAGGGTCTGATGTAACTGATAAAACAACATTTTCATCTTGATGAATTCTGTGTTTCAGGGGTTTCTAGTGCTGATTGGGGTGTGAGTTACAGTCCTTCACACATCTGTGCACTAAAGAACTCATCAGTGATAATGAACTGCACTTATAAATACCCTACTGGATATAAGACCATGAGAGTGTTCTGGACCAAAGGCACTGTAATAAAGGGTGAAGAGCCTCCAGATCTGTCTAAGGACCCCGAATACAGTCAGAGGCTTCAGTATCTGGGAGATAAACAGCAGAACTGCACCATAAGACTGAGTCATGTGACACTGAAGGATTCACGCAAGTACTATTTCAGATTCATCACTGATAAATCTGATGGTAAATGGACTGGTTATCCAGGACTGACTCTTACTGTCACAGGTGACTTTCATGAGGTTTCTCTCTTCTTCTGTGCATTATGTTGAATAATAATCAGTGTATGACAGCAGCACTAGATATAATGTGTGTGTTGTGTTCAGATCTTCAGGTGGAGTCTCCTGAGAGAGTGACAGAGGGAGATTCAGTCCGTCTTACATGTAAAAGCAGCTGCACTCTGACTGACAGAGCAACATTCATCTGGTACAGAAACTCACAGCCATTATCTGAGAGAAGAGACAGAAAAAATGAACTCCTGCTGCAGTCAGTCAGAAGAGAGGATGCAGGCAGATATAGCTGTGCTGTACACGGACACAATCACATCCCTCCTGCTGTTGAGCTCAATGTCACATGTGAGTATGAATTTAAGTTTTTATTTTTGAAAAGCAAAAAAAAAAAAAAAATTCAGATCATGTGTGTCTCTACATTCACATGCAAGTGTGAACTGCACAACAAAATCTTCAAAGTTAAATCAACACTCTCTCAGCTGAAGATTACAAACAGAATCATTGAAGAAAAGAGGAACAAACATCTGAAATCACAATTGTGGTGATCAGAGTTTTCTGTAGTGGGGTTTTTGACAATTTATTAGATTTTCTCTTGCTGTTGAATTAATAAATTCAGAAAACACTTTTACTGAATTCAAGACATCAGATGATGTTGCCTGATAATTAATGGTTACATCATCATGAATAGACCACAAAGACATCAACAATCATCATATGAAACACTACAGTGGTGACATACTTCATGCCAGCATACAAAACTCATTCATGGCTCCCAGCATGCATTGCAGCATGAATAAATTATGCAGTTGAGTTCTTTACTATTTTTTGACTGCTATTAAAATAGACATGTTGATCTGTGTTTTCTTTTTCTTTATCAATACAAAATCATTTTCTGAAAACTCCTGCAATTGCTGACAAAAAAATAAAATAGCCAAAGTCATAGATCAAGAGCCCAACTAAAGCAGCCACTGATCACCATGACGGTAACGTCAAACGTTGGTTTCCAATAGAGCGGGTGAAGGGTTATCTGTGTGTCACTGTCTTCCTTTATGCAACGCGACACAATTAAATTAAATACATTAAATACATTTTTCTGCGACATCGCGGTTGGAACAACAACACAAAGTATGACAATGATAATCTCAGGTACTGTTTATGTGCTTTATTTAATGTTAAAAGCATCTAATGTGAGTTTGAATATCATTTTGTGTGCCTTTTATAGACGTACTTAAAGCAATAATGGGCATTTTTTTACCTCAGCTCTTCAAAATAAAAGGAAACAAGAACGTTTAAACTGTCAACTCATTGTAAACAGACAAGTGTAATGTTAAAATGGTGTACTATTCATGAATTTAATTAAAATTGCTGCTTGAAATCCACCAAGTAAACTGACTAATCTGTTTAGGTCTGCCTCCTTGTTACACGTGACAGCGGAGCGCCGTAAATGAGGGAGAGAGGAGAGAAGTGATCGGGATTTATGTCTGAATCATTCGCTAATCTCTGGCCTGATTGGTGAATTATGTGTTTTGTTTTACACTGCGAGTGTGACCAATAAATTTGACTGATATAGCATCTTAGATTGTTGTAAAGTAAATAAGTGAACGCATGAATTCATCGTGATCTGAATACAGGGAAATACATGCAAGGGAATCGCCGTCATTTAGAAGGAAGACCACATTTATGTATGAATCGAGATCATGATCTTTTTTTCGATTAATCGTGTAGCCCTAGTTCATTCTTATTTCTGTTTCTTTCAGTGTTTGTTCACAGCAGATGTTTGAATGATTGAAATAATGTTTCAGGAACATCATACTAACCTTTAAATAACATTCTACTAACATTAAGGAAACTGGACATTTTCATGTTCTTGGAATGTTGAGTTGTTAATAAAAGAAAGAACATTTCAGGAACATTAACTTTTTAAAAACATTCCCCTAACACAGAAAACTGGACATTTTAAAGTTTCCATAACCAAAAAGGGAATGTTTAGAAAAAGATCTTTTTACAAAAGATGACTTTTACAATGCATTTCTAAAGTACAAACGCAGTACTTTAGAAATATATAAAAGACATTTAAACTAATATATATATATATATATATATATATATATATATATATATATATATATCATTTAAATATAACAGGAGCTGCTGTCTTTAGCATCTTTGTTAGCACACGTCTATAACTGACGCTGGTTCAAATCAATCAAGTGAAATTGAAAAAACAAAATAAATTCTGAATGTAGTGTAAATACTACCTGACACCTGTAGATCCTCCAGTGAATCATGTGATCTCTGTCAGTCCATCTGCTGAAATAATGAGTCTGTGATCTCAAATTTACTTTGATTGTTAGTGTTTTTAATTTTTTCTGTGTTAGATCCTCCAAAGAGTGTCTCAGTGTCCATCAGTCCATCTGGTGAAATAGTGTCAGGAGATTCAGTGACTCTGATCTGCAGCAGTGATTCAAACCCTCCTGCTCTGAACTTCAGCTGGTTTAAAGGAGGAACGTTTGTAGGATCTGGAAGAATCTACAGCATCTCAAAGATCAGCTCTGATGACAGTGGAGAATACAAGTGCAAGTCCATCAATGATCATGGAGAGAAATACTCTGATACTGTGACTTTAAACGTCATGTGTGAGTTAATGATAATCTGCACATTTTTCACATATAAATTCATAATTTTCTAATATTTATTTTTATTTCTTTTGTCATTTTAGACCCTCCAAAGAACGTCTCAGTGTTGATATCTGGATCTGGTGAAATAGTGTCAGGAGATTCAGTGACTCTGAACTGTAGCAGTGATTCAAACCCTCCTGCTCTGAACTTCAGCTGGTTTAAGGAGAATGAAAGCTCAGCTGTTGGATCTGGACAGAGTTTCAGTGCACTACAGAGTGGACGCTTCTACTGTCAGGCTCACAATCAACATGGATCTCAGAGATCAGACGCTGTAACTGTCACAGGTGAAGCTTTTATTAACACACTCCTGTATCTTCACATCATTCATCAGTTTGGAGAGTTAATCATGATGATCTTCCTCTTTCAGTTCCTCATGGTGCTGGTAGGAATGTGATTGTGATCGCAGCGACATCTGGAGGATTATTCATCATCATCATCATCATCATCATCATCATCATCATCCTGTTTATAATGTGAGCGCAGTAAAAAAGTTAATTTTTGGTTTAATATAGAAGGAAATGTCCATGTAGGAGGTTACATTCTCGTGTCCTTGCGCAATATTCCCTAAAAATTATCTAAAGGTGATGAAAATTCTGAACTTTTACAGAACATTCCGGACGTTCCTAAAACGTCCTCTTTTGGTAATGAAAGTGCTGCAGTTCAAGGTTCCTTATATGACTTTAGGGGGATGTTCCTTTTTGGTTATTTTATGGTCACATAGCAATGTTACAAAGGGGACATTTGGGACGTTAACAGAATGTTTCTGTATGGTTCTGTTAGTCAGATGGGGACGTTTCATTCAGGACAGTGCTGCATCTTCCTGACCCATTTGGAAATGTCGGTTAAGAAGCAGCCATTTCACCTATAGGTAAAATGCAAAGTTCCCATAAAAATAATAATAAAAAATAAATTACAATCAAATAGTAAATCCTTGCTATCTGTCATTTCCCTATATTTGTGGACCATTGGATACCTGGCATTTCTTTAAACCAATCACAAAGGTCCTGGGTGGCCTATATACCCCAATGGACTCTATGCACGGTCACTTCCACGTTTTTCCTCAGGCAGCCATCCGGTGCTGCACCAGAAGCCATTGTTCCTTATGAAGATGTTTCTAAATGACAGAGTGGAAGATGACTTCAGCTTACAAGAACTTCCTCGGATTACTGTAAATGTCCATCACATTGCGAGTCTGTCAGCTTTGTGTTTTGTCTTTGAATGTGTTAAGCGTGAACACCCATTGCTTATGCCTGATGGAGGATCTGCAGACCAAGAACCAGTGTGAAAGAAGTGCTGCAGTAACACTCTAGGTTGGTCCCCTAAAGGTCCTGCAAATGTTATTAGAATGTAGTGTAGAGACCTAGAGGGAACGTCCTACAGTAATAGTCCCCTAAACATTCCCAGTACGCTCTGAATGTTCCCTGAAAGTACACCAAATAACGTCCCACAACCCTTAAAAGAACTCCACATTGTGACCGTCTTGGAACCATCTGGGAACGTTACTAGGCAACGTCCTTGACACCAGAATAGAGGTGGCTCATTAATGTTGATTATTAGTGATCTTTAAAAACAGCATTCATATTTTCTCTTAAATACATTCATCTATATGCTGTCAATGTCTGTCATTATAACAGAAAGAAACGAAGGAGTGATAAAACTGAAGATCTCACAGTGACACAGGTAAATCATCCAGACACACGACTTTACAGAAGCAGAAAATCAATCGATCAGCCGTTATCTGTGTTTCAGACTGTAACTGTACAGACTGATGGGAAATTAACATTATCAGTATTTATTAACACAATCCAGAAAAAAAAAGAAAAAAAACTTTCAAAAACATATTTTCTTCTCTTTAGACGAATGCATCAACTGTCAACTGTGAAACGCTCTCATGTGGTGTGACACAATAAGAAAAAAATTTAAAAATTTAAAATTTAAAAAGGTTTAATTCTAATCTCTTATATGTTTGCAATATATTTTGATGTAGATTGATTGTCTAATCATTTGATAATCATTAGCATTTACATCAGCAGTGTATCTCACTTCAAATTCTGATTCTTTTTCTGCTGTACAATTATATTTCTGTATTTTACATCAATACATATCTGATTAAATCTGATGTGGCACTTGATCTGAAAAGCGAGACAAACTGCTCTACATTGAGAATCTAGACTTCAGATCAAACTGATTTACATTTCTTAATGAATAATGCTTATTTTCTCGTATTTCAGAATGATCTCTATTCTGACGCGTCACAGAGATTTTCAGTCCATGACGAGCCTCTTTCTGAACCGGATTCAGCCAATGATGCTCCGTATGCCAATGTGAATCCAAAGAGATTCAGAGGAAAAACTGAATCCAGAGATACTGAGGAGATCCAGTACACAACTGTCCAACATCACAGAAAGAAAGAGACGAAGAGAACAGAAGAGACTGAATGTCAGTATGACGATATAAGAGTTCATCAGCCTGATGCTGCCGTGAGGTGAGAAGACTTAACCAGCACTAATTTAACCAGCATTACCTTAACCAGCACAGAGTGTATAATCTAAAGTGTAACATCATTGTTGTCCTGTTTGTTTGTTTGTTTTTTAGGCAAACTGTTCAAACTATGGAAGAGCCTTCAGTGATCTACAGCAGCGTCAAATGAGTGTCAGAGTGTATATGTTGTGTTATGTATTAATGTAAGTGTTTTATAATGAGTTTCCATTTCATGTTTTTCCTCTCCGGCCCTCGACGAGCCAGCTCCAACCCTCCAGCACTTCTTAGCCCACAATTCCCTACCTACCACCATAGAATTCCCCAAGAAATTTTTTTGGGGGGAGCATATACCTGTGGGTGGGGAACTCGTGGGTGGGGACTCTGAACTGACCCGCCATGGCCGCCCGAGGCTCCGGATCCGCCCTGGAGACTTACGGTTAGGTCCCACGGTTAGCTCCAGGGCGCCCACCCCCCTCCCCAGTTGTTCCATCTACGGCGCGAGGCAGCGTCTACCGGGAGGGTGAAGTAATGTCACAGTTCCTCTCTGTCCCAGACTCCAACTCCCATCATCCTCCTCGTCTCTCACCTGCACGCACTTCCCAATCAGCACTCCATCACGGATTCCTCACACCTGGATCACCTCATCATCTCTCCTTTATAATGCACTCACCCACTGCACTCCTTTGTCGGTTCTATTGTTTGCCTTATGTTGGATTGTATCGTTCCTTTTGTGATTAAAACCCCTTATATGTTGAAGTCCGTGTCTGTGTGCTCTCTAATACAACCAACCGTAACAGATATGTGGTGTTGTTCTTAGTGTATTTCATATGTGAGGTTTAAGGATTTTGTTTTTGTTTTGTCCTAAATTAAGTTTATATATTTTGGTCCTTTTGTTGTTATCCTATTTTTTTTATTTTGTTTTCCTAGGTTTTCCCTGTTATTTGTTTGTGTATCCAATCATTGTTGACTTTGTTTTGCATCTGTTTTGTTTATTATAGTATTTTGTTTCTTTTCTCTTTTTGTGTCTGTGTGTGTGTAGTAATTTGCTATTTCTTTTGTTTTAGTTGGACACTGACTAATTGTATGTTTATTTAGTTGTAATCTTTTTTTATTTATTTTATTTTATGCAAGTCAGTGATCAGTTGTGGTGAGTTCTTTTGTACAACATCCTCATTCTTTTGTGAACTCTTCTACTGAATTTTAGTCTGAATTTTTTTTTTTTCTTTATATTTTAGGCTGCAGGGCCTTGAGGTTAGAAGGCTAGCTGTTCTTGCATTCTGGTGTTGATATTTCAAGCACAGAGTGTGGTTTGCTGCTTATAACCAATTGTGTGTGTGTGAGAGGTTTCAAGACAATCACTCTGATATCCACTGCCTCTCTTGCCTTTCATGGTAATGAGCCTGTGCCCTATTTCTATTGGGTAGTCACTTCCCCGTTTTTAAAGGGGTGCTGTAGTCAGCTAGTCATATTATATTCCTTTTAAGGATTTGGTATTCGAGTGTCACCTGGTTATTTCCTGCCACCATGAAACACATATAAACCATCACAGATGATCACATGACGGATCTCTAGCTCACTGCTTTCTCATGCTTTCCTCTAATAATTGATTATGTTATACTGATATACTGAAAATTACAATTGTGCACCTTTACAATGGACAATGGTCTTAAAGTGTTCAGTATTATCAGCTTCTGATTTCTTTGTTTGTGTAACTTTCCTTTTAAGTGATCAGTTTTATTTGTGATCGCCTCAAAAGACAAAAGCGTTTCTCTTTCTGAATGACCCTCACATCAACAATCCTGTTCTTTAAACAACTGAGTAAATATATTTAAATAAACTTAAACATCTTTTTTTTTTTTTTTTCATTAGGTTTAGTTCAGTGATGTTGTTCTCATGTTGAGGGAGGGACACTGGTATTTCCGCCACTGGTCATTAATAAACAGTGTTAACCACAGAAATGTCCTTCACTGTGAAGCTAAAGTGCATGAGTTAAAAAAGTCAGTCATTTGGTTGCTGTTGATCTGATGAGCTTCAACACGGTAAGACAAACACATTCATACTTAAATAAAAACTGATGATTATTTCTGTAGATGAAGCTCATATAACACATGATTCCTGACATGAGAAATATCTTCTGTACATCTAATGATCAGTTCATTTACACACACTGATGTTGAGCATTAATAATCTTCAGATGTTCAAAGATCTTACTAACACTAAGAGCTGTTTAGAGTGATGAACATACACTGTTTATGAGTATATGAGTGATGATTTATGATGTATTATAGATATATTTTATGCTGATGTTGGTCAGAATGGCTCCTCCTCTTCCTCTGATCTTTCTGCTCATGATTCACGGTGAGTCTCTGTTACATTCACATTAGAAACACTCTGATGTTTGTATTTAATTTTCAAAGACCCTATAATGAGTGATTAATGAGCAGTTTTCTGTGCTCTGTAGACTTTTACTTTTAAAACACGAGGGTGTGACAATGCAATAACTCATCCAGTTTATAAATATCCAATAGTTTTTTGTTATGTCACACCCTGCATGTGCATATCCATCGTAAATAGTATGTGAGATTAGAACTGTGTCCCAAAGCATAGTATGTTGAAAAGAGTATACTTCCTCAAAAATGTCAAATATTACCCAGAATGCATTGTTTTCTACGGTATATTACTATTTTAATGGAAAACAGCATGTTATTGTCAAAATTTGGCCCTTTTTTTACAGCAATTTTTTACAGTGTACTATTTCTGGTAGATTTTCCAAGTATGGATCTGTAACGGCTAATATTGCCCACAGCCCCTCGTTGGTAACACTTTATAATAGCCGCACGCTATGAAGCATTAGTTAAGCATTAGTAAATAGTCAGCTCATAAAGCATTAATAGACATTAGTAAGCAGTTTATAAATACAGCTGTAAATGCTTTATTCATTATTTATGAGCATATTTATAATGTGTTTAATAATTGTATTTTCATACTTTATTAATGATCAATATATCATTTCTAAAGTAAGTATTAGATTATTTACAAATCAGTTATTTAACAATTGTCCGTGGTTCATAAGATCATTTAGAAAGTGTAAGTAAATGATTCATTAACTATTTAAATGTACATTTATACATCTTATTATTTTGGCATATAGTAATAGTTACTCAGTGTGTTAATAAATGCTTTATTAACACATGTTGCTTATTTTTTATTGATATTCACTTGCTTTATTATTTTGTTTCTGGTTTATAAATAATGTAATAGTTTAGAAATGATAAATTGATCATTAATAAAGTATAAAAATACAATTATTAAACACATTACAGATATGCTTATAAACAAAGAATAAAGCATTTACAGCTGTATTTATAAACTGTTTACTAATGTCTATTAATGCTTTATAAATGACGAATGAACTATTTACGAATGCTTAACTAATGATTTATAGCGTGCATTATAAAGTGTTACCCCTTTCAGAATTAACAGAATTCGTTTAGTTTCATTGTTACACAGACGATACGCAACTTTACCTGCCTTTGAAATGGAAAGATGCAAACTCCATAGCACCATTGTTGGTCTGTTTTGAGGATGTTAGAGCCTATGGCCTTACATTTTTTAAAGTTCAATGAAGGGAAAACAGATGTCATGGTATTTGGACCTGATATAACACATGTGAGCCCACTTAATCTGGGTGCTATAAAATCATATGTGAAGCCCAGTGTTAAAACCTGAGTGTTATAATGGACAGTGATTTTAAACTGGATAAACAAATTAACTGAGTAATTAAATCCAGTTTTTTTAGTTGACTTTGAATTATCCAAAGTCAAATCTTTTCTGTCTTTTAATGATTCTGAAAGGGTCATACATGCTTTTATCTCAACTCGTCTTGACCTCTGTAATGGCCTTTATGTAGGTATCAGTCAAGCCTCCCTCAAACATTTGTAGATGGTACAGAATGCTGCTGATCATCTGTTAACAGAGACGCGTAAGCGAGAACATATTACACCCATACTGGCCTCCGTTCACTGGCTTCCTGTTCATTTTAGAATTGATTTTAAGGTTCTAGTTTTACTATTTAAGTCATTAAATGAACTAGCACCAAACTATCTGTCTGATTTAATACATCTGCATGCTCCATCGAGAGCGCTTAGGTCTGCTGACCATTTACTCTTGGTTGTCCCTCAAACAAGGCTGAAAAGCAGGGGGGACCGTGATGTCGCAGCCCCAAAACTTTGGAATAATTTGCCCCTACATGTTAGGCAGGCCCAAACACTTTCTGTTTTTAAATCCAGTCTTAAAACTCATTTTTACACACGTTTAATTCAGTATTAGAGCTGTTTTAAGATTTGGTTATTGTTTAATGTTTTTCACTATAAAACCGAGCAGTACTACTAACTTATAAAGATTGAGTACACTGCAATTAAAGTCTGTTTAATAATTGATGCAACTTAAAACAATCACATTTTCTTTTTTTTTTCTTTTTTTTATTATGCAAACAGACAATTACAATATTTACAGAAAAGAAATTAAATGCAAAATACAAAGACCAACAAAACATACATAACAGCCAGTATGATTTGGGTATGTGTGTGTGTGTGTGTGTGTGTGTGTGTGTGTAACTGGGTGTGGGAGTGGAAATATATGAATAAAGGAGCATGTAGGAAAGTACAACAGACATAACCAGAGTTAAGAAAAAATATATATCAAAGAGGAGGAAACAATGATGAAGATAATAATAGTATCACACGCAAAAAATGAGGAAGGTGACAATAGCAACAGTATTAATAATAAATAATAATAATAATAATAATAATAATAATAACAATAATAATAATAGTAATGATAAATCCAATTAATAAGAAATGACAAATAGTAATAATAGTATTAGCAGTAGTAGTAATGATAAATATTAAGAAATATACTCATTTCATCCGGAATGAGGGGGAGGTTAAAGGATCAGGAAGAGTAAAAATAAAGATAACAGTAATAGCAATAATGATAATAATATTAATAATGGTAATATTGATACAGCCATTAATAGTAATGATAATAGTAGTAGTTGCAATGGCAGTGATAATAATAATAATAATAATAATAATAATAATAATAGTATTAATAATGGTAATATTGATACAGCTATTAATAATAAGATATTATAAAGCTGCCTCTATTCCCCTCATGGCCATGGCATAGGATAGACCCCCGTCAGTGTCATGTTGCAACGAGCTATCAAGGTGCGGTGCTGCGGGGCCGAGGGTCCCAAAATCCATCCCCATCCGTCCCACACATGCCACGCTTACCCTGTCTGTGTTTTTTTTTTTTTTTTTAAATAAATATGGCTGCTTTCATTGTTATACTCATAATATGTTTGTCAACTAGTGTATAATGCATTAAAAAAGCATGGCATGCAGCATGGAACCAGCCCAGTGCAAAGCCCAGGCCGCCACGCCCACGCCACACTTACCCTATGTGTGTGCATTTTTTTTTTTTTTTTTTTTTTTCCCTTCCTGCTTTAAACTTATTTTATGTTCCAAATGAATGTGTGTGTGCACCTCATCTAATATGTGAAGCATTAAAACAGCGAGACAAGTGCTGAGCCAGCCAGAGACAAGAAATCCCAGGTGAAAGTACAAGCTGGAGGGCGAAAGCCCAAGGCCCCCGGTCCCACATCACACCCACCCACACCTAATCAAAACCGCACATGTCAGGGACTAGTATGCCACAGCCAACCAGGGTCCAGAAACAGCAAAAAAAAAAAAAAGAGAGAGAGGAGAGAGAGAGATTTAAATGTAATCTTATAAGTATTTTATTTATATTTGATATTAGTCGGTGTTGCTACCTCTTCCTGACCCCCCTCCCCCCAATCATGTGTGAATATTGATGGTGTACCATTGAGGATGGCTTCAGATAAAGAAGGTCGGTGGATTCATGACTGTAGGAAGTTAAAGAGAGATGACCAAGAAGGGTGTAATTCTGATGTATTATTTTGAGTGGAGGTAGACAAGTTTTCCATGGAGATGTACTCTATTAGTAAATTTTTCCAAGTTGTAATGTGTATGGTGTTCCTTGATTTCCAGTTCATGAGGATAGTTTTCTTGGCGATAGTTAGAGCCATTAGGAGTAATTGACTGTTTGTACTGTTTAAATTGATTATGGATATGTCACCTAATATACAGAGGGAGGGAGACAGCGGGATGTGACATCCCATAAGGTTGGATAGTGAGTCAGTAACGTTTTCCCAGAATTTTTTAACTGAGGTGCAATCCCAAATAGCGTGTAAATAGGTGTCTGGAGTGTTTTGTGTGCAATGTGAGCATGTTTCTGAAGAAAAACCCATTTTAAATAATTTCCGTCCAGTTAGGTGAAATCTATGAAGTACTTTATACTGTATAAGTTGTAAGTTGGCGTTTTTTGTCATGAAGTAGATATTTTTACAGATTTGTGTCCAGAAAGCGGCATTGAGAGCAATGGATAAGTCTGATTCCCATTTTACATTGGGTAGGCTTAATGTATTGTCTGATTTGGATATTATTTTATATATTTTGGAGAGTAGTTTTTTTGGGGAGGTTATATTAATTAGCTCTGAGATTGGAGGGGGAAGATCTAGATTAATTGTCTGAGTGTCGATTTTTGATTGAATAGATGATTTGATTTGTAAATATTCCAAAAAACAATTACTCCCAATGCCGTATTTCTGGACCAAGTGGGAAAATGGTGCCAAGTTGTTATTAAGCAGGATGTGTTGAAGTTGTGTGATGCCCTTATCTACCCATGTGCGTAAGTTGAGTGGCTTCTTGTTAACCATAAAATCTGGGTTATTCCAGATTGGGGTGTATTTAGATGGTGCAAGAGGGGTGTTCGTGATTTGATGAAATTTCCACCAGGCTGTCAGAGCTGCGGCTATTGTCGGTGTTTTAAAACAGTGATGCTTTTTGATTGTCTGATTATAGAAAGGTAATTCTGAAATGTTAATGTCTTTACAAATTGACTGTTCAACATCTTGCCATGTGCTTTCTGATGGGTTTGGGTGAATCCATTTGTATATATTTTGGAGCTGATTGGCCAAAAAGTAGTGGTAGAAATGTGGTGCTTCCAGTCCTCCTTGTGTTTTTGGTTTCTGTAGTGTAGTTAATTTAATTCTTGGGGTCTTATTTTTCCAATAGAATTTAGTGACGATTGAATCTAGTGATTTAAACCAGGTGAGGGTGGGTAGTGCTGTCATTGTAAATAAATAGTTTAATTTAGGGAGTATAGTCATTTTAATTACTGATATTCTGCCCATAATGGATAGTGGTAAATTCATCCAGCGATGAAGGTCGTCATTTATTGTTTTAAGTAATGGAGTGAAGTTGAGTCCAAATAGCTCTGACAGCCTGGGGGAAACATTAATACCTAAGTATGTGATATAGTTGGTGCACAAAGGAATAGGTGGTGTCTGGGATGTCACATCCAAGCTGTTGGAATGTAATGAGAGTATGGCAGATTTACTCCAGTTGATCGAGTATTCAGAGATATTAGAGAATGAATCAATGAGTTTAATAGTTTCTTGTAATGATGATGGTGGGTCTTGTAAATATAGTAATATATCGTCAGCGTAAAGACTAATTTTGTGGTGCATGTTTAGTGTTTGAATTCCTTTAATGTAGCTGTTTTGACGGATAGCTGCTGCTAGTGGCTCAATGAAAATGGTGAATAATGAAGGGGAGAGTGGGCATCCTTGTCTAGTCCCCCGTTGCAGTGTGAAGATATGTGATGTTAGTCCATTGGTGATGACAGTGGCTGAAGGTGATGTATACAGAATTGTGATCCAATTAATGAATGACTCCCCAAAACCAAACCTCTCTAATGTGGAAAACAGGAATTTCCAATTGACCCTATCAAAAGCTTTTTCTGCATCGAGAGTAACTATGATGGTTTTGGTTTTCTGAGTTGATGAATAATGCATTAAGTTAAAAAGTCTGCGTGTGTTGTTGGATGAAAGTCTACCTTTGATGAAACCGGTTTGATCTGGATGGATTATAAATGGTGTGACTTTTTCTATTCTATGTGCTAGTGCTTTGGCTATGATTTTAATGTCTACATTGATTAGGGAAATCGGACGATAACTTGACGGTAATGTTGGGTCTTTATTTGGTTTAAGAAGGAGTGAAATTGTGGCTGTGTTCATATTATCTGGGAGTTTTGATTTTTGTTTTGATTCAGTAATCATACGGATGAAGAGTGGTGATAAAATGGACCAAAAGTGTTTGTAGAACTCAGCAGGGAATCCGTCGGGGCCTGGTGCTTTATTGTTTGGCATGAGTTTGAGGGCATTAAAAAGTTCATGTTCTGATAAGGGAGAATCCAGAGTATTTATTTGATGTTTACTGAGTTGAGGTAAGTTGATACTGTTGAGAAATGAGTCAATGTCTTTCTGATCTGGGTCTTTATTGGAGGAATATAATTTACTGTAAAAATTTTGAAAGATTTGATTTATTTCTTCTGGTGAGTTGGTGGATTTCCCTGCTGTGTCTGTAATCAGTGGTATTGTAGCTTTTTCCTTATTTTGTTTGATTTGATTTGCCAAATATTTACTAGATTTGTTACTATGATGAAAGTTTTCTTGTCTTAGCCTATGAATTAGGAATTGTGTATGTTTATTGATTAATTCATTCAATTTGAGTTTATATTTTCTTAATGAATCCTGTGTTTCTTCTGTTGGGTTATTTATGTTAATGTCTTCTAGTTGTTTAATTTTTTGTTCCAATTCTACTTGTTGATCCTTTTCTTTCCTTTTTTTGTAAACGGAGAATGAAATTATTTTTCCTCTTAGTACGGCTTTCCCTGTTTCCCACAGAAGAGATGGAGATGTTTCCGGGGAGTCATTCATCTCTAGAAAGCATGCCCACTCTCTTTTGAAATAACTGTCAAAATCATGGTCTTTCAGAAGAGATGTGTTAAATCGCCATCTGGTAGTGGGTTTATGTTGACTAGTTGTGTTCCATTTTAATGTTACCGGGGCATGATCACTAATGAGTATTGGATGGATCTTCGATTCAGAAATATTTGATATGATAGAATTACTGGTGAGAAAGAAGTCAATGCGGGAATATGAGTGGTGTACTGGTGAGAAAAATGAGTATTCTTTACTGTTAGGATGCTGTAGACGCCAATCACATTTTCTGAACGAGGAGTTTAGTTTTATTTTCTGTGTAGCTCAACATTTTTGAGTAAACCCTTATACTTAAATTATTATTTTTTAAGTTTACTGAGCGACATAAAGTGACATTACCCATGTCATGTCGTTGCCGACATTACCGACGTTATCAGAAGACTCCATTCAACATGAGTTGCAGCAGATCTCAAGTTACGTCACACTGTGTAAGGAGAATAAATGTTGAAATTGAGTGTTATTTTGTGTGTTTTTGCACAAGATTGATACAGGGGAAGATGTGTTATTGTTTAATGTTCTGTTATTTTGGTATTTAAAGGTGTTTCTGTGATGTTGAAGTTTTGTAGGGTTACCGTTGTGGTGAAGAGTAGTGCCTGTGGTTAGGAGGATAATAGGCTGTGAAATGTTCATGTTCAAGTAAATATAGTGATAGTGTATTTGATGGTTTCATTAGTTGCATTCTGGTGTGTTGTTAAATACTTAACCTTAAATATTATGTGTTAGTTTATTCAGAACTTCAATTAAATTGTAATTAGCAAGACTGTGTTGTTCAAAATATATATATTTTTTAAGTTCTACTAAAATAATCTTTGAGTTTGTAAATGTAAACATTTTAGTTGTTTACTTAAATGTTTTGAGGTAATCTGTGTTTACAAAAATAGATTATTCTGAAATTTTCAGGTTTTTGTCACGGTCACTAGCTCTGTCACCTTCCCCAGACTACAATTCCCAGCATCCCTCCTGATCCACACCTGCATCCAGTCAGCTCATCATCTCATCACATGGATTCCCTGCACCTGCACATCCTCATCAGCACTTCCTATAAAGACTCACTTCTCCTGCACTCCCTTGTCTGTCCTCATCATTGTATAGTTGGTTGTTTTTGTTTCTGTTTCTGTTTCAGAGTGTCTTGTATTATTTTGAGTTTGTTTGATTAAAGAAGTTTGATTAAAATGCTGCACTAAGATCCTGACTATCTCCCTTTGTGCTGCAACCAGTGCCCGTGACAGAAGGACAGACCTCAACATATGGATCTTGCAGCAGCGAATACCATCCTGGTTGAGAACCGCCTGTGTGAACTGCGGCAGAATGGTAGGCCTTTGGAGAGGTATGTGGAGGTGTTTCTTGAGCTCTCCCATCAGGGTGAGCTGGCCTGATGCCTCCCTCAATGCCAGTTTTCTAATGGGACTGGATAAGAACGCTATTCGCTATAGCGAACCTGCTCGTTATTTCTCCTTAGTCAAATCGATAAATCTTGTTCTTTATCTAAACGGTTCTAATTTTGAAGTTGAAGAGGTTGAAGTAAAAAAGTATCCTCCTCATCCAGTCCCATCGGAAACAAACGAGGCCTCGCCAGCTTACCTCACGCCAGTTACCTTCACGTACCACTCCAATGGCTCTGCCCATTCCTGCTCGCCTGTGTTTCCCAGAGGACGTAAATGGGCTTCTAACAGCGCTGACCTGGGGGCCAAGGTTACAGACCCGATGTCAACATCTGTCAGATCAGCGCTGAAGTCCGCCTTCCTTCCTACTACAGCTGTTAATGCCATCCCGGTCCTCAGTCCAGTGAGCAAGATGGCCGCCGCTCCAGAGCCTCGTCGCAAGATGGCCGCCGCTCCAGAGCCTCGTCGCAAGATGGCCGCCGCTCCAGAGCCTCGTCGCAAGATGGCCGCCGCTCCCGAGCCCTCGTCGCAAGATGGCCGCCGCTCCCGAGCCCTCGTCGCAAGATGGCCGCCGCCACGCCCGAGCCCTCGGTCAAGATGGCCGCCGCCACGCCCGAGCCCTCGGTCAAGATGGCCGCCGCCACGCCCGAGCCCTCGGTCAAGATGGCCGCCGCCACGCCCGAGCCCTCGGTCAAGATGGCCGCCGCCACGCCCGAGCCCTCGGTCAAGATGGCCGCCGCCACGCCCGAGCCCTCGGTCAAGATGGCCGCCGCCACGCCCGAGCCCTCGGTCAAGATGGCCGCCGCCACGCCCGAGCCCTCGGTCAAGATGGCCGCCGCCACGCCCGAGCCCTCGGTCAAGATGGCCGCCGCCACGCCCGAGCCCTCGGTCAAAATGGCCCCTGCCACGCCCGAGCCCTCGGTCAAGATGGCCGCCGCCACGCCCGAGCCCTTGGTCAAGATGGCCGCCGCCACGCCCGAGCCCTCGGTCAAGATGGCCGCCGCTACGCCCGAGCCCTCGGTCAAAATGGCCTCCGCCGCGCCTGAGCTCTCAGTTAAGATGGCCGCCGCCACAGCTATGAATCTCTGCCTCATCCAGGATCCTGTCCCTAATCTCAGTTCAGTAATGATTCCAGTTCCTTACCACAGTCCTGAGACGACTCTCTCCTTCGTCCCGAGTCCAGAGGCGACTCTCTCTCCTTCGTCCCGAGTCCAGAGGCAACTCCCGTCCTTTCCCCCGAGTCCAGAAGCGACTCCCGTCTTCGTCCCAACTCCAGAAGAGACTCCCGTTCTCGTCCCGAGTCCTATGATGGTGTCAGCTCCAGACTCCGCTCCAGTCCCTGAGTCAGACCCAGTCCAAGAACACGCTCCAGTCCACGAACCCGCTCTAGTCTATGAGCCCACTCCTGTCCCTGAGCCCGCTCCAGTCCCTAAGCCCGCTCCAGATTCAGCTCCTGTCCCTGAGCCCGTTCCAGTCCTTGAACCCACTCCAGGCTCCGCTCCAGCCCACGGGCCTGCTCCAGCCCACGACCCCGCTCCAGCCCACAAGCCCGTTCAAGAGTCTCTTCTAGCCCAAACACCCAGAGTCTCACCCAAGTATTTTCTTTGGGGGGGTCTATCCGTCCCCGACCTTGGTTTGCCGAGCCTGGGGTCTGGGCCAAGGCCACGGAACCTGAGGGGCCTGACCCGCCATGGCATCCCGAAGGGCCAGCACCGCCGTGGCTTCCCAAAGGGCCTACTCCACCATGGCGCCTGGAATCCCTGACCCGCCATGGCTCCGTCCTGGAGTCTTCACATCCACCTGCACCGTCACTCTCCTGTCAAGACTCCAGGACGCCTGCCCTCCCTCCCTGGTTGTTCCATCTACGGCGCAAGGACGCGCCTACCGGGACGGGGGAGTACTGTCACGGTCACTAGCTCTGTCACCTTCCCCAGACTACAATTCCCAGCATCCCTCCTGATCCACACCTGCACCTGCACATCCTCATCAGCACTTCCTATAAAGACTCACTTCTCCTGCACTCCCAGAGAGTCCCAGAGTTTCAGAGTGTCTTGTAGTATTTTGAGTTTGTTTGATTAAAGAAGCTGCTGCGCTAAGATCCTGAATCTCCCTTTGTGCTGCAACCAGCGCCCGTGACAGTTTTACAGTGTGGTAAACAATATTTTTTAAGTACAGTGTAATAACAAATTGTTGTTTATACTGTAACTATGGTTTACTTAAATTGAGTTGATTTACTTAAATGTTTTGAGGTAATTGGTGTCTACAAAAATTGAGTACTCTGAACTTATCAGGTTTTACAGTGTATGTGTAAATTACTTCATCCCAATTATGCTTGTATAGCACTTTGGTAAGCAATTGTTGTATTTAAAAAAAAAAGTGCTCTATAAATAAATTTTGATTTGACAACCCATTGCACTTTGGAGGAGCTTTTCATTCAGAACTACAGATACAAACAGAAAGTGTTAAACTACAAACATGGCAGATGTATAGCGGTTTAGATAAAGAGGTATGAGTGACTAATAATCATTTAACCTGATTTATTGTCATCACATTTACCTTTATGATGTGATAGTATCACCGTCCCAAAGCTTCTACTCTTCTGCTACAAACTCAAAAGTATCTACTTCTTCACGAAGGAAGAAAAAAAAAAAAAAAAAAAGAGTATACGTACTTTTAGGGCGCAGTATCTAAGTAAGCAAATTTGCTACTTGCTAGTCAGTGTCAGGTGGTTTAGGGGAGGGACCTTCTCACTCATCAAAGCATTTGAATGTACAAACATCAGCCAGATCATCAATATTTTTGGCTCATTTTATCAGAAGCAGGATTGCACACCCCTGGCTTATATTAACCCTTTAAGACCGTTTGCTGGTCTCTCTTTAAGAGCCAATAAAAACTGAACCCATATAGATAGCACAAAAATTATTTTTGCATACAAAATCAGAGACTTTACTCGTTCGGATGAAGCCTCCCACATGCTCCTGTTGCGTTGTTTTCACCCTCTAATGAGTCTGAGTAATATGCGTTTACAACAAAAACAGCACAGCCGCTAACTGAATACAAATATGTAGATTTCACATGCTCATAACTTCATGAAAAATGCACAGATCATAGAAAATGGCACATCATTATTTAAAGCAGATTCTCGATTAAAATGAACCCGAAATCATAATATGTTGCGTTGATCACACGATATTACTCACGGAATGATGTAACATACTTGGCTAAAAACATGTCTCTCATCTTTCCAGTATGCAGTGTGTATCCAATGTTCCCTGAACCATCCATGTTCGTTTTCCAACGTGGAATAACACAAAATAGATATCATTAGAAACTCAGGTTTTTAATGCATCTAATCATTTTGAAAATCTCCTAACGAGTGCTGAGAAGTGCCACTAAACCGGAGTTTACCGCCCGTGGGCGCCATCTGGCTGCGAAAAAAATGAATAACACTTTATTCAACTATACTTTATGCTATCACCACACAATTTGAACCAGATGCAGCTCACATATAGGAGAGCATCACCAAAAAAGAATTTTTCTCTGATCTTATTGCCTTCCTGAGATATTCTATGTCAAATAAAAAAATGAAAAATTATAAAAAAAAAAAAAAAAAAAAAAAAAAAAAATTATAGATATTTTTTTGTATTTTATCAGCAGTTTCTCAGCATGAAAATGTCCAAATGTAATGTAATTTATATTTTCTAAAAATTTAAAAAGTGTTCTATCAAATGATACCTACCTCTTGACTCTCCTTGCTACAGTTTTGGAGTTATGAGTCTTTACTTTTGTGTATGTCACTCAGAAAAAAAAAAAAAAAAAAAAAAAAAAACTCTAAAAAAGCCTTCAGGTTCTTAAAGGGTTAATGTAACAACATTAACACAATTCAGGACCAGTGTCCTGCAGTTTAGCAATAAATGAATCTGCACAGCTGGTTGTCTGCAGGCAGATGTGTGAGTCATTCAATACAATGGAAAACGTAATGTGCAAAACATTATTTTATCTTCACAACAATGTCTGCAACCAAACTTGATTGTAGAGAGATACCACTTAAACACATTGGGGAATGCTCATGCTCACCCAAAACACACAAACACCCCCACCTCCACCCCAAAGTCATCCATAGAATTGAATGGGAGATTATTATATTTTTTGTAAAAAAAAAAAAAAAAAAAAACACTGTGTTCAGGTTTGACTGTTTTGTGACAACTGCAAACAATAAAGTGATACAAAGATATATTTTTATTGTTATAATAATGATTTTATAATGTCTAAACACAAATCTAAATGAAAAATGGTAAAAAGATATACCTATGTGGAAACGGCAAATGAGCCCGTGAGTGATGTTCTGTAGTCATCGAATCCTTAGGCTGTCCTTAAAGGATTAGTTCACTTCAGAATTCAAATTTCCTGATAATTTACTCACCCCCATGTCATCCAAGATGTTCATGTCTTTCTTTCTTCATTCGAAAAGAAATTAAGACATTCCAGGATTATTCTCCATATAGTGGACTTCACTGGGGTTCAACAGGTTTCAGTGCAGCTTCAAAGAGCTCTACATGATCCCAGACGAGGAATAAGTGTCTTATCTAGAGAAACCATTGGTCATTTTCTGAAAATAAAATAAAAATTTACATACCTTTAAACCACAAATGCTAATCTTGCACTGCTCACATTATTATTATTACTATTATTTTCAATAAAACAGCACTAAGGCTTCCTGGAGGCTAAGTAAGGGCTGCCTGCGCAGGGCCAGTGCTAAAGGGCCAACATTTTGCCAATGAGCAAATTTTCAGGGGCCCTGTGCTGGCAGTGGGCTTGTAAACGGCCAGTGCAGGCTTGTTTGCAGGGCTGTTTCTGTGTGTTTATTTCTGCAGTATCCTCCATCAAAGTTCATGGAGTAATTGAGACTGTTTATCACTCAATTGATTCTGAGAAGATTCATTTATAAGATTTCCTGTCACTGTTTTCAAGTAGTAAAAAGTATTATCATGTTTTCATGGTTCATTGTAACTGATAAAACAACATTTTCATCTTGATGAATTCTGTGTTTCAGGGGTTTCTAGTGCTGGTTGGGGTGTGAGTTACAGGCCTTCACACATCTGTGCACTAAAGGACTCATCAGTGACAATGAGATGCACTTATACATACCCTACTGGATATTGGATCATGAAAGTGTTCTGGACAAAAACATTGGAAAAATACAATGGAGAGTTTCCAGATCTGTCTGAGGACCCTGAATACAGTCAGAGGCTTCAGTATCTGGGAGATAAACAGCGTAAATGCACCATCAGACTGAGTCATGTGACACTGAAGGATTCACACAAGTACTATTTCAGATTCACCACTGATAAACCTGATGGAAGATATATTGGTGATCCAGGAGTGACTCTTACTGTCACAGGTGACTTTCATGAGGTTTCTCTCTTCTTCTGTGCATTATGTTGAATAATAATCAGTGTATGACAGCAGCACTAGATATAATGTGTGTGTTGTGTTCAGATCTTCAGGTGAAGTCTCCTGAGAGAGTGACAGAGGGAGATTCAGTCCGTCTGACATGTAAAAGCAGCTGCACTCTGACTGACAGAGCAACATTCATCTGGTACAGAAACTCACAGCCATTAACTGAGAGAAGAGACAGAAACAATGAACTCCTGCTGCAGTCAGTCAGAAGAGAGGATGCAGGCAGATATAGCTGTGCTGTACACGGACACAATCACATCTCTCCTGCTGTTGAGCTCAATGTCATGTGTGAGTATATTTTGCCTAATTTTCTTTGAAAAGCTAGCACAGAGTGATGGGCTTTTATTTTAATATAAAACAAATAAAAAACAACAAAAAATCTCGTAGGGGGAAAAACAATTAGCAGGGCATTTACTCACCCTCATGTTGTTCCACACCCGTAAGACCTTCGTTCATCTTCGGGACAGGTTTCTGATCTCTAAGAGAAAAACATAATTACCACGTTGAAGGTCCAGAAAGGTAGTAAAAACATTGTTAAAATAGTTAACGCGACTACAGTGGTTCAACCATAATGTTATGAAGCAACGAAAATACTTTTTGTGTGCAAAAACAAAACTACTGACCAAAAAAAAAAAAATAATAATAATAATTTATTCATGCCGCAATGCACGCTGGGAACCATGAATGTGTTTTGTATGCTGGCATGAATCATGTCACCATTGTTGTGTTTCATATGCCGAATGTTGATATCTGTAGGGCTGTGACAGTGGCAATTTTTTACTACCGCGGTGGGAAATCACCAACAACCGCCGGTGTTGTGGTGGTGGGGTCCTGGGGGAGGGGTTGGTTTTTTATATATATATCACAGGTTGCGGTACTTTTGACGGACAGTAAAAAATCCATCATATTCAATTATTACCCGTCATTTTAATTTTTATATTTTAAAGATAAGACATTTAATAGCTTCTGATTTCATCCACATTTTCATTTTTATTCACGAATTTACAGGATAAGTAAATAGGCCTAGGCTATGCATTTATTTATACTTTGAAAAGAAAGTTGAATAAAGACTGCGTCACTTTCCGGTTTTCATCTTGAACACTTGTCACGGATCGTGAGTGAATGCGATCATCCTTTCCTCTTTACAGAACGAAATAAACATGAATGAAAATCAGAAAAAATGTTGAAAGACACAGTAGCTTACCGAAATCGTCAGTTCAGTTAGTGTTGCAAACAATGTCACGCAACATTATACCTCAGAAAAGCCATTCGTTGACCAAAAAGTTGATAGTCAGCAAGAAAAAAAACGAACTATTTATAACAAAACGAACTGGATTAGAAACTTAATTATGTAAGTATAAGTATTATAACCTTATTATTATAAAATGGACTTAAACTGGGTGCTTGCCTGTGTGTAATGAAACGCATTGTTTTATTCTGGAGATTGAACTCGCGCTCTGCAGACACACTGGAGCGCACTCACCACCAACTGGACAGGGGTGGGACATCAGCCTCAGTAATCTGTCAAAATGACGGACGGGCTTCAGATTTTTTCCGTCACTGCTAAAAGAAAAAACAAAACAAAATTCGGTTAACGCGACCTCTGAGATATATATATATATATATATATGTCACACTACCGCCGGTGACACTCCACCACCGCGGTTGCGCGGTTGTCATGCCGACCGTCACAGCCCTAGATGTCTGTGAGTGTATAAATGACTCAAAACATGTTTTAAACAGAAAATTAACAATGAAAGTGTTATTTATACACTCACATCAACATTCAGCATCTGAAACACAACGTTGTTACAAATGATGTTTTTCACAGTGGTTGAGGTTTATACTTTTCAGTAATGCTTGATTTTCTTAAGTCAGAAATTACAGAAACGTTTTAAATGATTTTGAAAGTATTTTAAACCACTTTAACACAGTTATTTGTTTGTTATTAAAACAGACATGTTGATTTGCTTTATCAGTGCAGAAATGTTTTCTGAAAACATGTGCAATTGCTGATAAAAAATAAAAAAAAACAACTTACCAAAAGTCAAGGGTCAAGAGCTCAACTAAGGCAAACACTGATCTCCATGATGGTGACCTCAAACTAAACATTTTCAATAAGACATCAACATCTAAACCTCTGTTAATTCTCAATAAAAACTTCTGTAAACGTGTGACAGAAATAAAGTCAGTCTGGTTAGTAATAAGTGAAGCTGGTAATGCTGTTTGTGGAGTTGTTTAATCAGATCTTCAGAGATTTAATCTCTTTTATCTTCAGTTCATCTAAGGCTTGTAATTTGTGTTCTTATTTGTCTTTCTTTCAGTGTTTGTTCACAGCAGGTGTTTGAATGATTGAAAGAATGTTTCAAGAACATCATACTAACCTTTAAATAACATTCTACTAACATTAAGGAAACTGAACATTTTTATGTTCTTGGAATGTTACAAATCAATGTTCCTAGAATGTTGAATTTTAAATCAAAATTAAGTTGAAAGAACGTTTGAGGAACATTATACCTTATAAAAAACATTCCTCTAACGTCAAGAAAACTGGACATTTTTTTACGTTCCCAGAACCAACCCTGAATATTTAGAGAACGTTCACATAACAAGATTCTGTTAGCTGGGTTATTATACACTGTTGAGCCAAAACATTATGACCAGTCAGAGGTGAAGCAAATATTGTTGATCATCTCCTAACAAGGATGTATTAAGGACTTGTGTTGATTAGATGGCAAGCAAAAATAAGTTCTCGTAATCAATGTGTTGAATGCTGGAGAAATGGGCAAGAATAAAGATCTCAGCGACTTTGACAAGGGCCAAACTGTTATGGAAAGGATACGTTTAGGGGTCTTACAGAGTCATTGCCTCTGCTGTTGAGTGGATAAATGAATAAATACTGAATTAATAAATACTACCATATGGAACCTGGTCATATTTATTTAAAATATTAAAATATTTCTCCTGTAGATCCTCCAGTGAATCATGTGATTTCCATCAGTCCATCTGGTGAAATAGTGGAGGGAGATTCAGTGACTCTGAGCTGCAGCAGTGATTCAAACCCTCCTGCAGAAATCAACTGGTTTAAAGGAAGAACATTTGTAGGATCTGGAAGAATCTTCAACATCTCAAAGATCAGCTTTGATGACAGCAAAAAATATAAGTGCAAGTCCATCAATGAACTTGGAGAGAAATATTCTGATGCTGTGACTTTAAACGTCATGTGTGAGTTTATTGTAAAACAGAAGATATAGAATATTTCAGCATGTCTATTATGATTTTCCTCAAATATTATCAGCACAGAAATGTCTTATGATCCTTATCACAATAAGTTTGGTGATTGTTATTAGACCCTCCCAGGAGCGTCTCAGTGTCCATCAGTCCATCTGGTGAAATAGTGTCAGGAGATTCAGTGACTCTGAACTGCAGCAGTGATTCAAACCCTCCTGCTCTGAACTTCAGCTGGTTTAAAGGAGGAACGTTTGTAGGATCTGGAAGAATCTACAACATCTCAAAGATCAGCTCTGATGACAGTGGAGAATACAAGTGCAGATCCAGAAATAAACATGGAGAGAAATACTCTGATGCTGTGACTTTAAACATCATGTGTGAGTTAATGATCATTTGCACATTTTTCACATATAAATTCACAGTTTTCTAATATTTATTTTGATTTATTTATTTATTTATTGGTTTGTTTTAGACCCTCCCAGGAACGTCTCAGTGTTGATAACTGGATCTGGTGAAACAGTGTCAGGAGATTCAGTGACTCTGATCTGCAGCAGTGATTCAAACCCTCCTGCTCTGAACTTCAGCTGGTTTAAGGAGAATGAAAGCTCAGCTGTTGGATCTGGACAGAGTTTCAGTGCACTACAGAGTGGACGCTTCTACTGT
The DNA here is from genome assembly GCF_019924925.1 of Ctenopharyngodon idella. Classification (NCBI taxonomy): domain Eukaryota; kingdom Metazoa; phylum Chordata; class Actinopteri; order Cypriniformes; family Xenocyprididae; genus Ctenopharyngodon; species Ctenopharyngodon idella. The sequence goes on from NC_067221.1 coordinate 26,881,783, forward strand.
CAGGCTCACAATCAACATGGATCTCAGAGATCAGACGCTGTAACTGTCACAGGTGAAGCTTTTATTAACACACTCCTGTATCTTCACATCATTCATCAGTTTGGAGAGTTAATCATGATGATCTTCCTCTTTCAGTTCATCATGGTGCTGGTAGGAATGTGATTGTGATCGCAGCAACATCTGGAGGATTATTCATTATCATCATCATCATCATCATCATCCTCTTAATAATGTGAGCACAATAATAAATTGCATTGATTGCATAAATTCACTTTTGCAGTGAATAAATTCAATTTTAGTCTAATGTAAGAAATGTCTTGGTTGTGTTTTTAATTATTAGTAATCTTAAAAAACAGCATTTATATATTCAGTTATTTTAATAGACTCATGCATATGCTGTTAATGTCTGTCATTATAACAGAAAGAAGCGAAGGAGTGTTAAATCTGAAGAACTCACATTGGAAGAGGTAAACCATCCAGACACAACACGACTTTACAGAAGCAGAAAATCAATCGATCAGCTGTTATCTGTGTTTCAGATAACAGCTGTATATCTCAGCTAACAATTTTTTGTTCTAAGAATGTTTTCCAAACATTCTCATTTGGTAATGGAAATGTTAAAATGTCCAGTTCCCTTTCAAGGGAACTCGCGCTGCATCAATGATGCTTTGGGAATGCCTCCGCGTGATTGTGTCAGTAGCACTTGTGCACTTGAAGCACTTCCTTAATTTTGAGGAATTAAATGATAAGGCCCAGGGAATGGAAACTTCACCCCGAGGTGGTGAAGCTTATATGGAAGGCTTTTCAGCCAAGCAGTAGTGGATCTGTCTGCATCTCAGGATACAACGCACTGTCCACTTTGGTTCTCCCTCACACATCCTCACACATGTTTCTCGGACCTGGTGTCTTTCCTCGACGGCTCTCCCTTGGAGATTCCAGTCAGGAGGGTCCTTGTGTCTCAAGTAGGGGGCGTGATTCTTCACCCCCGCCCAGAGATATGGATCCCATGAGCTCCACACTGAAGGTGTACATGGCGGCCTTTGCTGCCTACCATGTCCCTTTGGGTGTGTATCTCTGGGAAGAAACCCGTTGGTGACACGTTTCCTCCATTGTGTTTTTAGGCTAGGACAGAAGTATGACGACTTCTGTCAGAAAGCCTTAATATATAAGGAGGTATCCCTACAGGATGTATTATGCGGCAGGCTGTTCCTCTCCGTTCACATTTGTAAGGTTTTACAACCTCAACCTGGGCGCTGCTCCAGGTTCACAGGTGCTCATGTCTTAATTGTGCTCTCAGTATTCACATGGACAGACACTTGTAAGCATGGCATTTGGCCATTATTGTTCCCAAAGCGTCATTGACGCAGCGCGAGTTCCCTCGAAAAGGAACATCGCTGCAACAAGTCGCTGTGTCACCCTGCCATACTTCCTTCATCCCTGTGATCACTTGCTTTGGCTAAATCAAGCTAATGCCGGTCATTCTGGATGTGCTTTTATGCTTTCCTTTTGATTTAACACCAGGGAATTTACGCTGTATGCTCAGATTAATGCCGCATTTACACTAAAGGGCTTGATGCCCAATTCCGATTTGTTGACTTTATCTATATATCTATTTATTTATTTATTTTTTATGACCGGCTTACATCATCTTTTAAAAATTTACCCATATCCGTTATCTGCTTTTACACTATACACTCCAAGCAACTCCAGGTAGACATACTGACCCAGAAAAGTTAAGCTGAAAAGGAAGTAAAAACTGTGCGATTTGCAATGGACACAGACAAAATGATAATACAAGCTTTAAAGGTCAGCAAAATATTGGTCTCTAAAGACTTAAGTGGGTTGAGCCTTTGTCCTCCATTGTGGCATTGAAAAGAGTCATGCGAATGGCATTTGGAGTCCACCTGAGTTGACGTCTTTCGCAACCATCACTTTTTGAATGACGTACGCCTCACATTGACAGGGGAATATTCGATCTGTCCGCTTTCATAGCAGACCCAAATGCACATATCCGATTCATAACAGATTTATTTCCTTATATGAATAAAGCCTGAAACCGATCTGAGAATATCGGAATCCATGTGCTTTTTTCTTGCTTGCACGTTCATGGGTCATATCCGATCTGTGCCACATGGGAGGAAAAAATCTGAATTGGGTCACTTGAAATATGCAATGTAAATGTGGCCTACAAGAAAGCAAAGTGAGCCAAGAAAATGCCAAGAAAAGAGCATAACGTATAATGTGAAAAAGCCATTTACTTTGAACATTGCCAGGGAACTTTCTTTCCAGTAATTCTTTCTAACCATTGCCAATTTTTTAAATATTATATATTTAGTATTGTGATTGTGTTTCTTTGTGATGTATGTCCTTCTGTCTCTTCTGTAGCTCTTTGATCTAAAAGATGACACATATCAAGATCTTGAGGTCAAGTCCATGACCTCAAACTTGTACGAGACAGTCACAGTAAGTGAGACGTCAAAGTCATAAGATCTATCACAGATGGTCACATGACGATCTCTCACTAGGCTTGTTCAACTTGAAGCAGTGCTGCACAGACCGATCAGTACACAGCAAAATCCCCAGAGTTAAATCAACTCTGCTCAGAGTACATATGGTCCCTTTCTAAATAGTGTTAAAATAACACTGAAGCAGAGTTAAAGTTAGAAGGCATAATTAGACAATTAATTAAGTGATGATTGAGCATTAGTGATAAACACCTGCTGTTAACAGTCAAGGGTCAAGAGCCCAACTAAAGCAAACACTGACCACCATGATGGTGGCATCATTTTTTTTGACAAATAAAACATCAACATCTAAACCTCTGTTAATTCTCAATAAGAACTTCTGTAGATGCATGACAGAAATAAAGTCAATCCTGTTAATAATAAGTGAAGCTGGTAATGTTTGTGGAGTTGTTTAATCAGATCTTGAGAGATTTAATGTCTTTTATCTTCAGCTGATTTCATCTAAGGCTGTGGCTGAAGTCAGTTGTAGTTCTTGTGTTTCTCTTTTCTTCAGTGATTCTGCTTGTTAACAGCAGGTGTTCATCACTAATGCTCAATCATCACTTAATTAATCTCATTAACTTTAACTCTGCTTCAGTGTTACTTTAACACTATATAGAGAGGGACCAAATGTTCTCTGAGCATAGTTGATTTAAATCTGGGGATTTTGCTGTGTGTATGACATCAAAGTACCGCAAGAGTGATTCAAAAGCATACAGAGCTGTCAGCTCTCTAATCACTCTCGCAGTACTCTGGTTTTCCTACTCTTAAAAGTTTCCAGAGCAGCTGCAGAATTAGAACAGACAACAAATGACTTCTAGGTCACAGGTAAATCACGCAACACTTCCGAAAGGTAACACAGTCACATTTTAAAAAGGGCGAGCGTATCCTTTCATCACTGGATGAGAAAGGCATTAATACACACTGTATGTGTGTTACACTTAAACCAGAGCTTCAATAACCAGTCTCCTGATTGAAATGTCAAACTTTTCCACCTGGTTACATATATAATTTATTTTATATAATACATTTTTTCAACGTGGCTACATACAGTATATATACCCTATGTTGAGTTCTGTTCTTTGTTGATAATTGTCATAAAATGATAAATGTTAGATGTGTTGTGTGAGTTTGCTGTTCCTGAAGAATTTCCTATGTATTTTGTTTTCATGCATAAAAGTATATTGATGTCGTCATCTGATTCATTCATGTTTGGATTACAACCACCAAATTGACAGAATAACCGACCCTCTATTTAGTATTGTGATTGTGTTACTTTGTGATGTATGTCCTTCTGTCTCACCTGTAGATCTCTGATCCCAATGAATACACATTTACAGCTCTTGATCCCAAGCCCATGACCTCTCACCTGTACGACACAGTCACAGTAAGTGAGACGTCAAAGTCATAAGATCTATCACAGATGGTCACATGACGATCTCTCACTAGGCTTGTTCAACTTGAAGCAGTGCTGCACAGACCGATCAGTGCACAGCAAAATCCCCAGAGTTAAATTAACTCTGCTCAGAGTACATATGGTCCCTCTCTAAGTATGGTCCCTCTCTATCTGGTTAATAATAAGTGAAGCTGGTAATGTTTGTGGAGTTGTTTAATCAGATCTTAAGAGATTTAATGTCTTTTATCTTCAGCTGATTTCATCTAAGGCTGTGGCTGAAGTCAGTTGTAATTCTTGTGTTTCTCTTTTCTTCAGTGATTCTGCTTGTTAGCAGCAGGTGTTCATCACTAATGCTCAATCATCACTTAATTAATTAATCTCATTAACTTTAACTCTGCTTCAGTGTTACGTTAACACTATATAGAGAGGGACCATATGTACTCTGAGCAGAGTTGATTTAAATCTGGGGATTTTGCTGTGTGTATGACATCAAAGTACCACAAGAGTGATTCAGAAGCATACAGAGCTGTCAGCTCTCTAATCACTCTCGCAGTACTCTGGTTTTCCTACTCTTAAAAGTTTCCAGAGCAGCTGCAGAATTAGAACAGACAACAAATGACTTCTAGGTCACAGGTAAATCATGCGACACTTCCGAAAGGTAACACAGTCACATTTTAAAAAGGGCCAGCGTATCCTTTCATCACTGGATGAGAAAGGCATTAATACACACTGTATGTGTGATACACTTAAACCAGAGCTTCAATAACCTCCTGATTGAAATGTCAAACTTTTCCACCTGGTTACATATATAATTTATTTTATATAATACATTTTTTCAACGTGGCTACATACAGTATATATACCCCATGTTGAGTTCTGTTCTTTGTCGGTAATTGTCAATGTTAGATGTGTTGTGTGAGTTTGCTGTTCCTGAAGAATTTCCTATGTATTTTGTTTTCATGCATAAAAGTATATTGATATCGTCATCTGATTCATTCATGTTTGGATTACAACCACCAAATTGACAGAATAACCGACCCTCTATTTAGTATTGTGATTGTGTTACTTTGTGATGTATGTCCTTCTGTCTCACCTGTAGATCTCTGATCCCAATGAATACACATTTACAGCTCTTGATCCCAAGCCTATGACCTCTCACCTGTACAACACTCTAACAGTAAGTGAGACATCAAAGTACCGCGAGAGTGATTCAAAAGCATATGGAGCTGTCAGCTCTCTAATCACTCTCGCAGTACTCTGGTTTTCCTTCCTCCTATTAAAGTTTCTAGTGCAGCTGCAGAATTAGAACAGACAACAAATGACTTCTCTAGGTCACAGGTAAATTTAATGTGGCACCATACAGTATATATACCCCATGTTGAGTTCTGTTCTTTGTCGGTAATCGTCAATGTTAGATGTGTTGTGTGAGTTTGCTGTTCCTAAAGCATTTCCTGTGTATTTTGGTTTCATGGATAGAAGTATATTGATATCGTCATCTGATTCATTCATGCTTGAATTACAACCACATACTTGACAGAATACCCAACCCTCTAAAGGTTAGGTGTAGGTTTTCCTGAAGCCACACCACGAGTTGTGCTGGTGATGATGAACGCCGTTAGGACAGTCCACAGATGAGCCAGTTGAGGAACACTGGCTCATCAGTTTCACCACATAGCCAACTCCCACCCTAATCCAAATCCCTGAATTGATTCTTACTCAACCAGATCTAGTCACCCTCATAGAGGATCTGGACCCACCATGCATTCTTCTTAACCTATTGTTACCATTTTCTCTTGAACCATGTAATGTAAAAGTGGCCTAAGAGAAAACAAAGTGAGCCAAAAATGCCAAGAAAAGAGTATGGCATACTGTGAAAAAAAAGTCATTTACTTTGAATATTGTCAAGGATAATTTTTTTTTCAGTATTTTTTTCTAATCATTGTCAATTTTTTAATATCATATATTTAGTGTTGTGATTGTGATATTTTGTGATGTAAGTCCTTCTGTCTCTCCTGTAGATCTCTGATTCCAATGAAGACACATATACAGCTCTTGAGCTCAAGTCCACGACCTCTGACCTGTACGACACACTCACAGTAAGTGAGACGTCAAATTCAGATGATTCATCACAGATGATCACATGGCCGATCTCTTACTAGGCTTGTTCGAATTGAAGCAGCGCTGTATAGATCGGTGTATGACAAGTAAAGTAATTTAAAAGCTGACAGAGGTGTCCGTTCTCTAATTGCTCTTGCGGTACTTTGAAGTCATACACTGATCGGTCTGTACAGCACCTCTTCAAGTCGAACAAGCCTAATCTCTTTCACACAGACCATTCATCTGATTTTTTTTTTTTTTAGATCAACAGGAAAATGCTGCAATAAGAGGCGGAGCATGAAGGAACCAACCCTGAGATCTGTGGGCGGAGCCACTGATGATTGGCAGGGATCAATTTAGTGATGAGTCACAAAGTGTTTTATTTCAGTGTAGTTATATATGATGTGTATGTTAAATATGATGTAACAATGGAATTGAATGAAAGTTAAAATCTGGTGAATTGTAATTGTGTTCAAATATAAATATAAATGTTAAAATTAAGTCAAAGTCAATACACTGAATCAAATCATAATTGTGCACATTCACAATGGACAATGTATCGTTTTATAGTCTCAGAGTGCTCAATATTATCTGCCTCAGTTATTCTGTCTTTTATGTTGCTGTAACTTTACCTTTAAGTGATCAGTTTTATTTTTGATCATCTTTTTGATCATCTCAAATGTACAAACCCTCAAACTACCACCAGAGGTCACCATCTCCTGCTACTGCATCACCTATAAATTACAATTATTCCTCTTCATGTGTATGTTGTTTTATCTTGTACTGGGTTAAAATACGCTTATATATCAGCATTATAATTCTGAACACATCCATTCCTGTATCTCCTCTTTTTTTTAGTTCCTGTCCTTTAATAGCTGCTCTTTACCTCATTATTTGCATGTGTCCTGTTGTATTTCCTGCTTTAGGGAGAAGAGGGTATAGCTGCAGCTTGGAGATCTCTAAATTGGGGTGGGAGCTTCAAAATAGGATGTGGCTTCCTCCTACTGACAAATAGATACATGACATTCATGTGTGATTTCCCCCCCAAACCAGTTTAGTGCAAACTCTGCCCCACAGCCGATTCTAAAGATTTCATTGGTCATGTCAATCACAGTGCTGATTTCCTACACTCTAAGAAGAAATGTGTAAAAAAATGACACATATTATGGGTAGCACTCTAGTTTACACATTTTGTGTCAATATTTTATAAAAATGTGTTGGAAGAATTCAATTGTTTTACACATATTAGTTTTAAAATGAACACAACCTGTGTATTTGTTCACAGCATCAACACAATCTGTGCAGCCAAGAACACCTGTAATGTGTTAATATTACACATTTACACAACTTTGTGTTCATTTCAGAGGTGAAGACCAGACCTCCAAAACCAAGACCATTCAAGACCAGAGGTGTGGATGAGACCAGACCTTCCAAGACCAAAACAAGACCATTCAATCAAGATAATTCATTAATCATGTGACTATTGAACATAAGTGACGAACACCTGCAGTTAAAATCACAATTGTTAAGTCACCATCATGGAGATCACGGTTTGCTTTAGTTGGGCTCATGACCCTTGACTTTTTACTATTAGATTTTGTTTGGGCTGCTGTAACTGAGTTATAACAGCCAGACAAGCAAAGAGAAAAGATGATCAGGTGGTGTTGGTTATGTTTTCACATAATCATTATTTGACCTGAATCACTGAACTCATTTAGAGCCCAAATCTAATATTAAAAAGTCAAGGGTCAAGAGCTCAACTAAAGCAAACCCTGCTCTCCATGATGATGACTTAAAATTGTGATTTTCTCCTTTGGTGATTCTGCTTGTTAACATCAGGTCACCTTCCTGACACATTTACTGTGTTAAAATCATTACACAGTGAATGTGTCAAAATTAACACGAGTATTGTCCCTAAACTCACACACTGATGTGTAAGAATTTAGCCAATTTGAGTCGTTTTTTAACAAATGCTTTTTGACACATTCTGAATGTCTGTGTTTGACACAGTGAATGTGTCAAAATGAACACAAGTGTTGTCCCAAAACACAAGCACTGATGTGTAAGTGATGTTTTTTGACTGGACCTGACAAAGAGACCATTGCAACTTTGATCTTCATGTTCAGAAGTAGCACAGGTGTTTTATTTTGTTGATGTTTTCCTCTTTCCTTCAATGATTCTGTCTGTTAACAGCAGGTGTTCATCACTAGTGCTTGATTGATGACTTAAAGGGATACTTCAACCAAAAATGAAAATTCTATCATCATTTACTCATCTTTTAGTCAAGTTGTTCCAAATCTGTATAATTTTATACAAACAAAAGGAAGATATTTTGAGGAAAGTTTGTAACCAGGCCACTTTGGGGCACCATTGACTTCCATAGTAGGAAAAAAACTACTATGGAAGTCAATGGTGCCCCAAAACTGTTCAGTTTAACACATTCTTCAAAATATCTTCCTTTGTGTTCAGCAGAACAAAGAAAATTATACAGGTTTGTAACAACTTGAGGGTGAGTAAATGATGACAGAATTTTCATTTTTGGGGTGAACTATCCCTTTAATTATCTCATCAACTTCCCTCTTGAATGGTCTTGGTCTCGGTCTTGGAGAGTCTGGTCTTGACTACACCTCTGGTTAACCTTCCTGACACATTCACTGTGTTAAAATCATTGACTCAGTGAATGTGTCAGAATTAACAGGCGTTATCCCTAAACTCACCCATTGATGTGTAAGTATTTAACGCAGTTTGAGTCAGTTTTAACACATCCTTTCTAAGAGTGTATGAATGATCAATATATTAAAGGATTTAATGGTTTATTTGAAAATATACAGAATAAAATAGTGTTAATATATTGCATTAATATTTACTGATTCAGTATAAAAACACATATATAGAGAAATATATTTTATAATTGTTTACATTTTAAATGTAAATGTAATAACATCAAAACCTCAGACATACCAGAAACCCTTTTAAATTCCAAATTAAATTTCTAAATCAAAACACATGAAATAACATTTAATCTTAACATTTACTCTCATTTAACAGAAGCAAAGCATGCTGGGAAATCTGCTGTAACTCATTCTGTGAATGTGATATGACTGCCTTTACACTTGACATTGTATGCGACCACCATGACCAATCAAGCAGAACGCATCATCCCTTACGGAACAAAAATATATGGGAATATGCTGCAAAATATAATGCGATATAATACGTTTCCATTTATGGGAAACTAGTGCTTATATTTTTCAATATACTGCAATATATGTATTAACCATGTATGGCCATATATTGATACATATAAAATATTCAGAAATGAAGACAAAGATAGCATTACATGTAATATCCATAAAGTTTTGTCCTTTAATGTGTACATACTGTATATTGCACACACATGTTCCAATATAAATGTGAATGTATTGTACACACATAAATACACACATTCACGAAAAGATTTCTAGTTCCCAGCATGCTATGCATCTGACTGTTTTTGACAGAAATAAAGTTAAACTGATTAGTAATAAGTGCAATAAGAAGTCAGATGTAGTTGTTGTGTCTCTTTTTTTCTCTTCTTGTTGTTTCTCTTTCCTTCAGTGATTTTGCTTATTAACATCAGGTGTCTCCACTAATAATCAATCATCAAATAATTATTCACTTAATTATCTAATTAACTTCAACACTGCTTTAATGTTATTTTTAACACCCTGTAGTGTGGGGACCATATGCACACTGAGGGGTGTTAATTTCACACTGGGGATTTTGCTATGTACATTACAACCAACATTAAGAATTATTTTTAAAAAAAAAAGAAATAACATTTGTCTTATTTTACAGACAGGATAGGCTACGTGAAGCGATGTGAAGTATATATTCACATACATATAATCTTATATAGGCCTACAAAATATATTTTAACATTTAAAACAACATAATGTGGTGTCTTGATGCTATCATGAGCTGACATGCATTAAATTAATAAAAAAAAAAAAAAAAAAACATGTTATTCTAGTTGAAGCTAAATTGTAAAAAAAAAAAAAAAAAAAGTTTGGTAACACTTTATTTTAGGGTCTTTTAACTAGTTGCTTATTAGCATGCATATTAATAGAATATTGGCTATTTTTAGTACTTATTAAGCACATATTAATGCCTTATTCTGCATGACCTTATTCTACATTCTTAATCATACCCAATAGCAAACCTCTAGGAACAAAATTGTATCAGCACAGTACCTTTTTTACTGACAGTGTACTATTTCCAGTGGTTCCCAGCTTTAGTTGGGCCCTTGACTTTTATTAACTTACTTCTCTTTTAGCAATTGCAATAATGTTTTCAGCAGACATTTTAACATTTTTCAAGAAAGAGAAAGATGAAAAAAAAAAAGACTGACATGATGTTTTTTTTTTTTTTTTTTTTCCTGTAGTTTAATGATTGGTGTAAACAGTTATGTTGAAGGATTCATGTCTAAAAAGAAAACAAATTCAATTGTTGTGATACAGAGATCATTTGAGATCTGTGTGAGATCTTCCAAAATTTCTCAAAACAATCTCTTGTGTAAAAGTTAAGACACACTTAGACATCAACACTCATCATACAAACCTCTACAACGGTGACAATAAAAAAAAAAAAAAATCAAATCTAAATAGTAACAGTTCAGCTGCAAAATTATTCATGCCACAATGCATGCTGGGAGCCATGAATGTGTTTTGTATGCTAGCATGAAGCATGTCACCATTGTTGCATTTCATATGCTGATTGTTGATGTCTGTGAGTGTCTAACTAACACCATAGTTCTTAACTTTTGGCTTATAATATGGTTTCATAATTTTTTCTGAATTTCTGATTGTGACAGTAGTATCACATGGTCAGTAGCACAATATTCAAATTAATTAACAAAACACTCTTCACTATGACATTAACTAACAGTCAACATCACTTGCTGCTGTTCTCCTTCACTTTCTCTGATGCAGTAAAAGTGTCTGAACACACTGTTTAAACGGCCAGAGTGAAACTAATAATACAACCAAGAGTCAAGAGCCCAACTATAGAAAACACTGATCATCATAATGGTTCAAATGTTTGTTCCTCTTTCATACAGTGTCATCACTAATGGTCATTCTCTGGGTTCGGGCTTGAATCGTTCGTTCATCACGTCACAGCCCCATAGACAAGGCTATGTAACCAATCCTAAGTAACCAATCCTGAGCTCTTGTAGGCGGAGCCACATTTGATTGAGAGGGACTTTGATGAGTAACTGAAGAGTTTTATTTCTTTGTTGTAGTTTAAGAAACATGATGTAACAGTGGAATTAAAAGAAATTTAAAAGCTGATGAGTTGTTATTGTGTAAAAGTATATGTGAAACTTAACAATGGACAGTTTATCATTTTACGATCTAAAAGTGCTCAATATGATCAGCTTCTGTTATTCTGTCTTTTGTGTTCCTGTAATTAAAGTGATCAGTTTATTTGTGATGGTCTCATATGTGCTTGTTCAAACCCTCAAACAACCACCAGAGTGTGTTCCCACCCGTGATGTAACGAGGGCAGGGATGCACGCATTGCTTAAACTGCTGGCTCGCCATAGTAATATAATATATATGTGCTTGGACTGCAGGACAAACAACATCAAATAAGACAGACAGTTCACATAGAGCACTTGCTGAAGAGCAGAAGCTGATGCTACTGTGTGCCGGCATCTCTTTATAACTTCCGTGTATGCCGTCACGTCATGTCAACGAGTGCATCACGACGCAGCACCAATCAGGATTGGTCTAGTTTCACATGTGCTTCAGACACTTGCACGCTGAGGGAGTTCCCCAAAGTCTCGTCAAGACGATGCAGCGAGAGTTCCCTCGAAAGGGAACAGCACATATACCATCACTTGAAATGGTACTTCTACAGTAAAACAGTCTTTAGCGAATAAGTGGTGACTATTAAAGGGTTATTCCTAGAAATAAAGAGAGTCTCCGTTCAGTCTCCAACCAGACTTCCTTTGGTGGGTCAGTAACCTGAGTCGGCAAATTATTTAACATAGTGAAGAGCTACTAAGAACTTTCTCCAGCTGTGGTCCTGAACATACACCCATTCCAGTTTCTAGTTCCTTTTTACATGTACAGGACATTTCGACATGTGCACCGTAAGCATATTATTTGATGCTTAAATGAGGAAATAAGCAAAACTAATGAAATAACTTCTTCCTGTATGAATGTGTGTGTTTTCGTTAGATTAGAGTAGTTCAATAAAGTCTTGTGCTGTGTGCTTACAAATTACTGCCTTAAACTTCAGATTTTTGCTACCCTGCTCACAACAGTAATCATAACTTTATATTATTACCGTTGACCACGGGATAATATTTTGTCCAGAACTGGTAAAATACCCTAATCTCAACTTTTCAGTGGATGAATAGTTGATAAAGCGTTAAAAATTAATTCTGAATCAATTACAGTTTAATTTTATTCTTATTCACTGTAATTTAGTTACCTTTGAGTTATAATTGATCCGATTGGCCTTTAGAGATGATAAAAATTGGGGTGATATGATCATATTCTTCAATAGACTCTAAAATTAAGTTTTTCTTTCAATGTTACTCATAATTCAAATAACATTCAAACAAAGGACAAGTTGTAGTCTGTCTCACTTTCAAGTCCTTTTAGATCATTCAAGAATCAGTCATTTGGTCCCAAACAAACAAATACACTTGTTCCAGTTCCTAGTTCCTTCTTTGGCCTGCTATTTATAATGCCTGCTTCTGACCTTCCTAGAACATGTACAGGACATTTCGACATTTGCATTGTAAGCATATTATTTAATGCTCAAAACATGAATTAAGCAAAATAAATCATAAAAAACTCCATCTTCCTCAAAACACTCTCATTACACTTTTTTAGAAAAGGCATCTGACCTCCATCAAGAAAATTTCCATCACACTCATATGCAAGAGTGACAGAAATAATGACGGACGACATTTTCTTGCTGAGCATTTCCCATTTTTAACAAATGACAGAAGAAAACTTTCTTTTATTGAGAAATATTAACGTGGAGAACAGGAAATAAAAAATATCAGTGAAAAAGAAAAAAAAAATGGAATAATATATTGTAATATTATCTAAAATAATATAATGTTGTTAATAATTGTCACGTTCAAAGTTTCTTAATCATGTTCTGTTTATTTTTTATTTTTTGTCATGGTTTTGCTTGTCACTGTTTTGCCTGTATTCTAGACTGCAGTATGTTCTCATAGTTGAGTTACACACATGTTTCATGTTCCTTTGATTATCCTTGTGTATATATAAGCCCTTTCATTGTTCTTCGGATCTAAACTACACTGTGCCTGTGACGGAACACCATCTATGTGTTATCCACACATAATACGACCCATGGCCTATTTAGCAGGCCAAAACACCTAAAGTGGGGAAACTGGAACATGGGGAGAGCATGCAGATTTCACACAGAAGGGACTCTAACCAGCTAAGTGGCTACTCACTGAGCCACCATGCCTGTAACAGAAAACCGAAGAAAGCATAGGAAGAAATGGATATACCTGCAGTAGTAACAGAGAGCTGTGCAGGTAAACCTCACTCCCTGACCTCAAGAGGCGCACTAGTGACATCAGAGATTGTGGTCTTTAGCCTGCTTGTTAGTGTGCCTGCCTCCCATGCCGGCGACCCGGGTTTGAGTCCCGCTCAGAGTGAGGCAGCTAGGACCCAGAGGGGTTACACTGTTTCCAGCTTCTCCTAGAGCAGGGGGATTGCTCTTAAAATCCTAATTAAACTAAACTTTAAATTTAAAGACTGGTTATAGCAACCATACAACTGCAGAAAATTTTGAAACCCCTGAAAACACAGCTTAGGCATAACATTTTGTCATAACATTTATGTTTCTGCATTTTTGTGAAAATGAGGTTCGTTTGAGTGCTACAGACTTATATCACATTCACGTCGACTTACTGATGTTACAGCAACACCTCAAAAAACTTGGCAGCGTATGATCTAAATAATATTATTTAATTTGTTTTCACTGGATTTGATTATATGTCCAGCAAATCAGCAACACCCTCTACTCATGCTTCCTCTCCTACTTCCTCCGTTTGGTCTGTTTTCATCATTTCACCTCTGATGGACGAGTGCCTCACTGAAACACGGTAGAACAATTTTCTCTGTTCTTAGTTCATTCAGTCACATTACTTATTTAAGACACTGGAAAAAGTAATTATTTTTATTGCTTTTATGTTGTTCTTGCTTGATTTATTTTAAACGTTTAGCTGTTACATGAGTGAGTATTCTGATCTAGAGTCTATTTAAGTCTGTACATTTTCATTTGTTTTGTACTCATGTATAGTTTTTCATGATACGCTGGCAATAAATAATAATAAGGTCCCACTTAATATTAGGTGGCCTTAAGTACTATGTACTTACATTTAAATTAATCATTTGATACAATGCACTTATTGTGTACAAACATGTTTTTACATTGTAGTTATTTTAAAAATACCTGCATGTAATTACATCTGTAATTAATTTATGTAATTACATTTATAATTACTCTGTTGATCCATCCCTTACACCTTAACCAACCCTTAACCTACCCATACCACCAAACCTGTCCCTAACCTTACCTGTATCCACCAATAGCAGCAAAAGTGTTTTGCAATACAACATGAACACAATGAGTACATTGTACTTATTTTAACTGAAGTACATAGTAGTTAAGGCCACCTAATATGAAGTGGGACCAATAATAACAACAACAACAATAATAATAATAATAATGATCCACATGTCAATGACGCTGTGCATTGTCAGAGAGGGAATGAAAAATGGTCAAGAAATGTTGAACTGCTTTTTGGATGTACAGTTTTTTTAATAGTATAAGTGAACCTCAGAGATCAGAATTAAATAAAGAAAATGTATGATATGACCCTTTAAAGGTAAGTTTGCATTATATTAACTAAATTTACTGTAACTAATTGGTTGTTGTAGGTGTTGCTATGATGATGCCAGTCAGAATGGCTCCTGATCTTCCCCTGATGTTTTTGCTCATGTTTTATGGTGAGTCACTGATTTTACAGCAACGCTTCATTTTTTTTTTTTTTTACTTTAGTTCAGCAGTTTTTTTTTTTTATGATTTATTATGAAATATGTTTCTGGGGTTTAGTGTTGAAATGCTTTTGAATTTCGACCAAGTCAAATCATCTCTATTCATGTAGCGCTTTATACAATACAGATTGTCTAAAAAGCAGCTTTACAGAAATAAACAGGAACGTAATGATCAATGATGTACTAAAATTCAATTCAGCTTTAAATCAGCTCTAAATATAAGACAAAAGTGTCATTGTTCAGCTGAAGTCAGTTCAGTGTTTATTGACTTCAGTTTAATAAAGTTCAACAATTATGAGTTATTATAATTGATAGCAATTATTATTTCATCTATATAGAAAACAATTATGTCATCATTGAGCTTAGTTCAGTTCTCACCCGATGATTTCAGTGCAGTAAAGTCAATAATTTTGCTAAATATTAAATGAACCCAAACTCCATCTGTGAAAGAAATGGAGGAAAAAATCTCAGGGAGGCAGTTCTTCTCTGGCCAGAGGAACGAACATGGTGTGGTTTAATTCCACGCTGCATCACAGGTCAGATTGAGGAATGAGATAGTTCAGAATATTTCATCCATTTCCTTCTACTTGAAGATTGGGGTACAACATGTTGACATATGAAAGTAGGAGGAGTTGTAGCTGGCTATAGGGGTGTTTGGTACTCTTAACTGAAGGTCGATAGCTGTGGTCATCAAGGTCTTCACAAGGGATCTGTCTATAGGGCTTGTCTAGTTGTCAAGGTCTCCCCTGTCACCCAGGGCTGTTGTGGTCATATCTTGGTGCAGGTCCACCATCTAGTCTGGATACATTATGGATCTGGATGATTATGGTAACCTCGGGATGAGAATGACACAGACAGACAAATATTACCATAGATGCCATTACACTTATTACTAATTTAGTCCAGACTGTCCTCCAAACAAACACGACCCTATAGGTCGTTTTCAAGCACCTTATTACGACCTATATTTACGTTTTAAAGTCATGGCCCTCTAGCTGGCGTAAAAATAATGACAGTGTCGTGTTACGTCTGTCGTCATGAAATGACGTATGACTGTCGTTACCAATCAAAATGCGTGTTCATTTAAATGCAATGTGTGGACTTTTTTCACCATTTGTCCTTTTTCCATTTAGCAAAACTCATTTTTATTAATGACTACACCCACCCCACCCCACCATTCTGTTAGTTTTGTGGTATATTTGTCAAAGAAATACAAAGCTGAATATCATCAGCACAACTAAGGGTAGCATGTACAGGGTGAAAAGCAATGGTTCCAGTACTGAAACTTCATACTGAGGAGTTGATTTTGTAGCCTTGGCTGATATCTGCCACAGATTTCAAGAGTTTTCATGGCCCAGTGTATCTGATAAAACAACATTTTCATTATTATTTCTGTGTTTCAGTGGTATCTAGTGCTGGTTGGAGTGTGAGTTACAGTCCTTCACACATCTGTGCACTAAAGAACTCATCAGTGATAATGAGCTGCACTTATACATACCCTACTGGACATCAGATCATGAGAGTGTTCTGGACCAAAGGGCCATTACAAGTAGGTGTAGAACCTCCAGATCTGTCTGAGGACCCTGAATACAGTCAGAGGCTTCAGTATCTGGGAGATAAACAGCAGAACTGCACCATCAGACTGAGTCATGTGACACTGAAGGATTCATACAAGTACTATTTCAGATTCATCACTGATAAAGACAAAGCGATGGGCTTGACTGGAGTGACTCTTGCTGTCACAGGTGACTTTCATGAGGTTTTTCTCTTCTTCTGTACATTATGTTGAATAATAATCAGTGTATGACAGCAGCACTAGATATAATGTGTGTGTTATGTTCAGATCTTCAGGTGGAGTCTCCTGAGAGAGTGACAGAGGGAGATTCAGTCCGTCTGACATGTAAAAGCAGCTGCACTCTGACTGACAGAGCAACATTCATCTGGTACAGAAACTCACAGCCATTAACTGAGAGAAGAGACGGAAACAATGAACTCCTGCTGCAGTCAGTCAGAAGAGAGGATGCAGGCAGATATAGCTGTGCTGTACACGGACACAATCTCACATCACCTGCTGTTTATCTCAGTGTCACACGTATGTATCTATTAAAAAATGGAGATTTGGTTTGGATTAGATGATTAAATTTTTGTCTGTTTTAGATCCTCCAAAGAGCGTCTCAGTGTCCATCAGTCCATCTGGTGAAATAGTGTCAGGAGATTCAGTGAATCTGAACTGCAGCAGTGATTCAAACCCTCCTGCTCTGAACTTCAGCTGGTTTAAAGGAGGAACGTTTGTAGGATCTGGACGAATCTTCAACATCTCAAAGATCAGCTCTGATGACAGTGGAGAATACAAGTGCAAGTCCATCAATGATCATGGAGAGAAATACTCTGATACTGTGACTTTAAATGTCATGTGTGAGTTAATAATGGTTCAATAACTGTGATAACGAACAGATAAGTAAATAAAAATTCCAATACAAGATAATACAGTTTCTTTTGTCTGTTTTAGATGAACCCAGGAATGTCTCAGTGTCCATCAGTCCATCTGGTGAAATAGTGTCAGGAGATTCAGTGAATCTGAACTGCAGCAGTGATTCAAACCCTCCTGCTCTGAACTTCAGCTGGTTTAAAGGAGGAACGTTTGTAGGATCTGGAAGAATCTACAGCATCTCAAAGATCAGCCCTGATGACAGTGGAGAATACAAGTGCAGATCCAGAAACAAACATGGAGTGAAATACTCTGATGCTGTGACTTTAAATGTCATGTGTGAGTTAATGATCATCTGCACATCGTTCACAAATCCAAATACATAATCTAATATTTATTGGGAATTTAAATGTGTGTCTGTTTTAGACCCTTCCAGGAAAGTCTCAGTGTCCATATGTCAGTCTGGTCAGATTTGGGAGGGAAATTCAGTGACTCTGAGCTGCAGCAGTGATTCAAACCCTCCTGCTCTGAACTTCAGCTGGTTTAAAGGAGGAACATTTGTTGGATCTGGAAGAATCTTCAGCATCTCAAAGATCAGCTCTGATGACAGTGGAGAATACAAGTGCAGATCCAGAAATAAACATGGAGAGAAATACTCTGATGCTGTGACTTTAAACATCATATGTGAGTTTTATGAATCATATTCTCCACATACACCTGCTTACGCATTTATTTTGTTAGTATATTTTGTCGTTCAGTCCTGATAAACATCTGATGTGTGTTTTTGTCTATTTCAGCAGAAAGATGTTTCTCATGGTCTGCAGCGTTTGGTATTGGTGTTGGTGTTGGTGTTGGACTCTGTGGAGCATCTGCTGCTCTCATTGTATTGTATATTCGGTAAGACGTTCTTTACAAAAATGAACTGCAGTGTAAATGTAGTGTTACTGTGCTACATTAAGCAAAGTATACCTGTTTACCACAATTGTACTACAGTTTAAATATGCAGTTATTTTGCTAACCCGCAATAGATTGTTTAATATATTTTTCAATGTATTCAAACCAGTTAATATATTGATCATAAATATGTGGAAACATATTTTGTTTCCATAAGGGAAGGGGTTTGTGTGAGCTAGTAAGAATTAACATTTTTAAACAGCATTGTTGTAAACACACATGGTAAAGTGTCTTTAAAGTTCCCAAATGTCTTCATCTATGTGAATCAACGTCCATTCAGTTAAAAACATGTTATAAGCATATGAAACTCTTTAAATGTGCTGTTTATTCACCTTTCTTTTGACAGTCATACAAAAAGGATGAAAAGATCTGCTATAAGATTTTCTCAGGTGAGATGAGCACAATTATATATTCAGCCCTTTTAAATCATGCAGAGATTTTAAGAATATAAGACATATGAGTCTCATGTCCAAACACCTGATTCTTCAGTTTTAGATTCAGGAGTTTCTATAATCCACTAAAAACTGATTTACATGATGATCCTCTGAACATTAAAGGCAGTACCGTTAGACTGTCAAATGTTTAAACCTTTCTGTCTTTGTCCCTGTAGATTGCGGATCCCAGTGCTGAAGTATACATAGAGTAAGGCTGGCTTGATTTCCTGACAGGTCTGAAATCATCAGCTTTTACAGGAACAGAAACCATGCAATAAAACAATACATCTGCAAACATGGATGCATAATCTTCTCTGCTCACCCATTCCTGAGCCCCTCTTTCCCTTCTCTTTCTTCACCAGGCTCAGGTCACTAAAAGTTTACTAATCGTGACTACCACAAATAGTATCAAACAGTATCTTGTGAATTCATTGTTTTTCCTTTAATGTTTGGCATCATTTAACTCTGTTAAAGTCTGTTCGTCTGTTACATGTAGACCCACTGAATGTTGTCCTTTTTATTGTTCAGTTTGTATATCTAAAAAGTCTCTTTTGAACCACTCATTTTTATTAAATAAACAAACATTAAAGCAGCCAAAAATGACCAGCAGCCAAGAGTTTTAAATGTCTCAGTACGATTGGTCAAATGGTCTCAATTTCACAGCATATATATTACCATATTATGTGATCCTACCCAACCAAAAATACCAAGTTCTGTCATGAAACTCTAGATGGCGTAGGCTGATGGTCCTTAACACAACCTGATGACATTTACACATTAACTACATAGCATAAGCTGACTTGGTTCCCATTGCATCTGCAGCCACTGAGCTTGTTGCTCAATATTTAAATGGTTAGTTCATCCAAAAATGAAAATTATGTCATTAATTACTCACCCTCATGTCGTTCCACACCTGTAAGACCTTCGTTCATATTCGGAACACAAATTAAAATATTTTTGATCAAATCCGAGAGATTTATGACTCGTCTATAAACAACTATATAATCAACACTTTCAAGGCCCAGAAATGTACTAAAAACATAGTTAAAACAATCGACGTGATGGTTTTTACGATGTCTTTAATACCTTTCTGGACCTTGAAAGTGTTGATTATATTGCTGTCTATGTGTAACAGAGGCCAGCTAGTAGTCGCTGTCCGAGTAAACCTCACTCCTCTGATCTCAAGAGATGCTCTAGTGACTGACGCTAGGGGTTGCAGCCTTTAACCTCCTTGTTAGAGCGTCTGACTCCCACGCCGGAGACCCAGGTTCGAGGCCCGCACAGAGCGGGCAAGTAAGACCTGGGTAGATGGGTTATAATTGGTGCCGTGACCCGGATGGGAGTGAGGTTTGGGGGGGTGAGTGTAACGGAGGCCAGCTAGGACCCGGGTAGGGGGGTTACATATGGAGGAGTCATATACCGCTCAGATTTCATAAAAAATATCTTAATTTGTGTTCTTAAGATGAACAAAGGTCTTACGGGTGTGGAACGACATGAGTAATTAATGACAGAATTTTCATTTTTCGGTGAACTAACCCTTTAAATAGTTGTTTGGTGTTTGCTTTGGCAATTTGAACAGCACTTTCAAAGTTCCTCTGAAACTCTCCATCTTCCACAGCTCCACCTGTATAGATCTGCTATGGGTTTGCATTTGTATATGGGGAGCCTTTAGAACCGGTTAGGAAAAAATCATCAGGTGGAAATTATTATAAATAGATGTTATTCCTCCCTTCAGGTGCATTTGAATTACTCTACGCCATCTGGTAGAAACAAGCAGAACTGTTTCCAGTTTGATAGAGCACACAGGGCCTGAGTTGTACACTTTCAGAGACAGAATTTAAATATAAATAAACAAAAATGACTAAATGCCTTTTTGTTTGGTTTATCATAGCACAGTCAACATATACAATAATATTTATCACTTGCTAGCAGTGTTTTATGTCATTTCAAAGGGTTTCTTGCTAAATGACACAAAAAGTTTGTATTTATACCATCGCATGCAGATGTAACCCCTTACAGGTCCTAAATGCCCTGCTCCGAGTGGGGCTCGAACCCGGGCCGCAGGCATTGGAGGGAGACACACTAACAAGGAGACTAAAGACTGTAGTCTTTATTGTCAGTCACAACAGAGTCTGTTCCAGAGAGTGAAAACCCAGAGCCTGTTTTGGAAAGTGCTGCTAATCAAGGCCCCATCCCACTCTGAATTTCCTGGTGGTTATGGCTCCCCTAAGTCAGCACTTCCCTGGTCAGCCCTGAACATTAAGTCTGGTCCGGTCCCCATCCCTCCCTCTGTATTTCCTGGCCAGTTTGGGACTCCCATGTTTTCATTACTCCCTTTGCCTCTCTATTTTGTGGGCTGTTTGAAGAACCAGTGGTGTACAATCCAGAGTGTAATCCATTTTTTGAGTGTATTGTTTTGTGGAAGCGGTATATTGATGATATTTTTTGTTAATGGAGTGGTACGGAATCTCAGCTTCTGGATTTCCATAGCTTTGTCAATGCTAATTGCTTTGACTTTTATTATGGACATCCAGAAGTATCAAATCAATTTCTTAGATGTCAATATTATTCTCACTGAGACTGGAATTGATACTAGCCACAACATGCTTTTACATGGGTCATCATATCACCCGTTTTCTCTTAAGCGTTCCTTTTAAGCGACCGATTTCACAGTTGCAGTAAAAGATGAGGATTATCAATATCAAGCAAAAATTATGGCTGATTTAGACAACGATCATACAAAGAAAAGTGGATTCAATTTGCTTTAGATCATTTCAGTCATACTTCTCAATGAGATTGTCTTAACATGAAATCTAAGAATAAATAACAGCGAGAATTGTTTTGTCCAATACTCTCCATTAGCCAAAGATGTTGAAGGCATAATTAAAAACATTGGTACATTGTTGATACTGATCCTCTTTTGCGTACAATCTTTGCCAAGCCACCTCGGGTTGTTTATCCCCAGCTAACAGAATTTTGTTATAAGAACGTTCTCTAAATATTCAGTGTTGGTTCTGGGAATGTAAAAAACGTCCAGTTTTCTTGACGCTAGAGGAACGTTTTTATAAGGTATAATGTATTATGGTGGGGTAAGTTAAAACGCTGGCTCAATTTACTCCACAGCATTTGGCTCACTTTGCCCCATAGCTGCCATTTTAGGAAAAGCTAGCTAGCTTACAAATTCAGAATATTATTTAGCTAAATGACTTGCATGGTTTTATACGTTGCTAAATCACCAATATGCATCATAAATAGTTTTAGACCTGGACAAATTTGCTTTGATGAAACAGCCATTATATCTGTTATGTTAAAATTTTACTTTGACAAGCCAAAAACAGTTTTTTAAAGTAAATAAGCGACTTCCACTCCTCCCATGTGCTTCTCCTTTTCACAGTTTGGCAGAAATGATGGGTGGTTCTAAAATATATGGTCATATTACTGTAGATTATGTCGTTTTCACGGCTTGTTACTGTATTCTTAAAAGTTTCCAACTGTATAAGCTATGTACAGTATGTTACTATAGATTTTCAATGCATTCTGGGAAAATATTAGCCTACTGTATATCTAAATACAGTACTAAATGACCGCGAGAAACAACCACACACCTCCTCACGCATGACAGACTCATCATGAAGATGAAAGTCCACAGGAGTATGGTAGGTTAACTTTTCTTTCTTTTTTCACTTTATATGTTTTATTCTGATGTTATTTGCAAGATATAAAGCTACGTTTTATGGCTTTTCCATAAAAATACCTGAACAAGCGTTCATTTTCTGGCCTTTTCCTCCTGCAGCATGGTGAAGATGAAAGTCCTAGGACAGAGTACGTGAAATTGGTGGGTGGGTATACTTTAAAACACATGTAGGCTAATTGCCTTATTTGTTTTATACAAACATTATTTGCAAAGTATAAAAACGTTTGAGTTAATAAATATTTGTATGAACATCGGAGTGGGTGAGCATTTCCCATTTAAGCCGCACTAACTAGAAGTTTCCTCCCGCAGCGGTGCTGGCAGACTGGCTGGACCATCGCGAGACAGGCGAGAAGAGTCGTTGTGAAGACAAAAAGCCTACTACGTGAAATTGGTAGGTCAGCTTTAAAATGCATGTAATCACCTTTTTTGTTTTGTAACAATGTTGTTTGCAAGGTATAAATATGTTTGAGTTTATAAATGTCCGTAAGAACATCGAAGTGGGTGCTCATTTCCCTGTTAAGCAGCACTAAGTAGCTCCCGCAGCGGCCCCGGCACTGGCAGAGACCGGATGAACCAACGTGAGACAGGCAAGAAGTAGAAATTTGTTTAAAACACATGTGATCGCTTTTTTTGTTTTGTACTAATGTTGTTTGCAACTTCAAGGTATAAATACGTTTGGTGCTGGCACTCATTTCCCAGTTAAGCCGTGCTGACAGCATTTTCTTCCTGCAGCGGCACTGGCAGACGGGCTGAACCATCGTTAGACAGGCAGGAAGAGTCGTCGCAATAAAAAAGACCCTTTTCTTTATAGCATGTGGTTTTAAGATGTAAGATGATATGTATTCGCTGGTTATTGTTGTATACTGCTACTAATTAAGTACTTTTATTTTTATATTTCCAACATTTATTTTCTACTGGCACGGTGTGATTTTAGTGGTTTAACTTTAATTGAATTTTGTTAATTGATGAAATTAATATGCTGGTAAATCTGTATTGAAGTTCAGAAATGTAAAAGATGAAACCTAAATAAAGTTGATGTGAAGCAATAACTTGTGTTATTGAATATATAACAGTAAAATTAAAATAAATTAAAAAAAATAATAATAAAAATTAACAGTAAAAATAACTCCAGTAGTTTTAAGCATACTGTAAAATAAAGTACAGCATTATACTTACAGCAAGGTTTAACAGTGTAGGAAACAGATTGAACTATGTCTAAATCATCTCGTTCTGCTGAATCCCAAAAGACTAGGTTTAAAGGATTCCCATCAACCATTACAGAGACAGAACGAGTATTTAAGAAAGTGGGAATGTATCCCAACAGGGATATTGGCATGTTTTTCCAACAGTACAGTCCCCCACAAACACAAACGTTATGTCCTGCATTTGTGTTCACATACTGTAAAACACAATCCCTTCACAACAGTGATTCAACACAGAAAAGATGTCACTTATTTTTAACCAATCAACATCTAAACCTCTGTTAATTCTCAGTAAGAAGTTCTGTAGACATCTGACAGAAATAAAGTCAATCTGGTTAGTAATAAGTGAAGCTGGTAATGCTGTTTGTGGAGTTGTTTAATCAGATCTTGAGAGATTTAATGTCTTTTATCTTCAGTTGATTTCATATAAGGCTGTGGCTGAAGTCGTAGTTCTTGTTGTTCCTCTGTCCTTCGGTGATTCTGCTCGTTATCACCTAATTATCTCATTAACTCCAACACTGATTCGGTGTTACATTTAACAGCCTGTAGTGTTCACACTGAGTAATGTTCATTTCATCTGGGCTAAACCATGTGCTAAACATGGGTGTGCTGGTTGGGAGGTGTCCGACCAGCGGGACCGTTACAGTTAAGGAGTTAAAAAGTCAAGGATCAAGAGCTCAACTAAAGCAAACCCTGATCTCCATGATGGTGACTTAAAATTGTGATTTTCTCCTTTAATTCTGATTGTTAACAGATCACCTTCCTGACACATTTACTGTGTTAAAATCATCACAACAAGTGTTGTCCCTAAACTCACACACTGATGTGTAAGTGATGTTTTTTGGCTTGACAAAGAGACCATTGCAAATTTGATCTTCATGTTCAGAGACCAAATGGCGCCTCACCCACAGTTGTTAAAAACTAACACTGTGGCAGTTATATCCCACTCTTTATTATATTAAATGTTGAATTGTTCATTCAGTTTAATTAAATCAATTAGGTTCACTTCACAAATGATGATTGGCTGTTAGTGCTGCTTTTAATGAACATTAGTGAACATGAGTCTACTGAAAGAAAGAGGAAGAACAAGAACAGAAAAAAGAGAACAGACTTGTAAACACAGACTTAGATGGAAATCAACTGCAAATAAAATACATCTTTAAATATACCTAATTAAATCTCTTAATTTCTCTGAATATGGCTATTAGAGGTTTAGCATTATTGCTGCTGTTGTTTCATTTACATTTCATCTGAAGTCACCATTGTGGTGATTGGTGATCCGGTTAGTCAATAACAGTATATGTAGCAAGTTTTCTTTAATAAAAAGGAAAACAAAACAATAGAATGTGTTGATGAAGAAGATGCATTTTCATCTGTTTCTTGACAATGGTTAAAGACTCATTTGCTCATACTGAGTCAGGCAGGTAATTTCACCTGCTGGGAACAGTCGAGGCAAAGATGAAAGTGATTAGCAATGGTTGTTCTGTAGGTAGAAATCAGTGCCTTGAATTTGATCTGAGAACTCAATTAGAACAATGGTGGTATGCATTTTGTACATTTCATACCTGTAGTGGATTATATTAATGAATAGAGATTCAAATGTAATGCTCTTCACCATTGCTTTAACGTGAGAATTCCCTCTACAAAGGTGCGCGAAGACGCACACATGTATGCAGAACCAATCACACACATCCATCTCCACCTGTCACTATATCCACTCCATGCAGTGACTGAATGTTATGTTTATGTGTACAGTATGTGCAAGCGATGAATCGAAAGCAGCGGGATAATGTCATTACACGTGATCGCACGCACATACACATCAAAATAACATTTGGTTAGTGCTTGGACTATGGCGTGTGGCTGAGCAGTGTAGTGAAAGGATAATCATATTATTCTTTGTTGTATTAATATACAAAAAAGGAAAATGGCTCTCAGAAGGCTTATAGAGGCGACTCGTTTGGGAGCAACACATCACTAAGAGAGAGAGAGAGAGAGAGAGAGATTGCGTGAGTGAGCATTACCTGTGTCTGATATAACATCCATTATTCAGGTCGATGTCCATTATATTATATCATTATAAAAATCCTTTTGAATGTCCACTGAGGAAAGTGATCTTTGTTATTTGTCCTTTTTACAGTTAAGGGAATTTTCCATAACATACAGCGCTAAAACAATGTCCTTTGTTTTGCAAAAGTCCCTTTCAATTTAAAAGTCTCTTGCGACTGACTCATTCCATATTACACACTAATGGACCCTTTCTCAATAGCAAATACAACATATCATTTATATAAAATATTTACTGAACAACAATATTTACATTATAAATGACAATAGGAAATAAACACAATTGTACAATTCAGTCAAATGTAGAAAAGCAGTGCTCTACAGGATGCAAGTTAAATATAGCCTTAATATTAAATTATTAAATTTAACATAGCATAATTCGATTTGCTCAGGAACAAGTAATAGATTAATAAGACCAAAGATTGCCCATTTTATGTACCCAAAATTAATTATATCTCGTGTTTAACCACTATAAGAGTCAGCGGCAAATCCTCGAAGCACTGGCCGAGATGAAGCTGTTCTCGTGCGTACACGAGCAATGAACGGCCGCTGGGGGCCTGGAGCTCGCATCTCCGAAAACATCTAAACAAACTGTAAAATTGCCGCTATGATTAAATATGAGTCACATATTTCAGGTCTAAACAACTACATTCTAAAAAAAACCTCTTAAATCTACAGTTGTACAACATGTGTAGTATTTGTAAAAAAACAAAAAACAAAAAAAAAATATGGCAGATTTGCTTGGCTGCCATGACAGTCGCTTCAAGGAGAGTGATACAAATGGTGAAAAGGTATCACTAGAATAGGTGCTGTTATCACCAGAATATCGCACGGCTCTCAGCCAATCAGATTCAAGAACCAGAAAGAACTGTTATATATATATATATATATATATATATATATATATATATATATATATATATATATATATATATATGTATAGGGGATAAGAAACTGTGATAATTATAATGGGAATTATTCAGCATACCAAATGGAACTTTTTGTCTTTTCTTTATTATGTTGTCCTGTACTATGTTTAACTTTATTTGCAATAGCTTTAGCAGCACCCGTTCCTCCTGTTAGAGCTGCTCCTCCAGCCAATAAAGCCGCAGGCAGAGCCACTCCTCCAGTAGCAGCGACCAGAATCGCACCTCCAGCTACTGCTGCTCCTACACCTGCCACACTCGCTCCCACTAAAGCTGTATCCTTAAACTTCTTCATCATTATCTTTTTCTGAGCTTTCTCATACATCTCATTTGTGTAATGCTGTCCACCGTTCTTCATCACCATGCTTTCTATCTTCTTTAATAGTGTGGTAACCTGTGTTGGGTTTTTATTTTTGTTACTGAAAACATGATAACCACCTTTACACTGTTTGACTAACTCATTAATCTGATTGTTTTCAGTGAGGAACTCCTGTATAGATATATCTAACTGATCTCCTCTAGTGAACAGAATGATGGTGTAACGAGCAGCATCTTCTCCAAAGTTCTTCTGAATCCATTTCACTGCGTCTTTCTCCTCGTCTGTGAATCTCATGTCCAGTCTGATGACCAGCAAAAACGCATGAGGACCAGGAACAGACATCTCCACACACTTCACTAGTTCCTCCTTCAGTTTTTCTTCACTGATTGATGTATCAGACAGTCCTGGAGTGTCGATCACTGACATGTTTTGACATGCCACTCTCTTCTTATATTTCTGACATTCCTTAGTCACAGAGTTAGAAGAGAATTTCTCTTCAAACACTCGTAGTCCGAGGATGGTGTTTCCTGTTGCGCTCTTTCCAGCTCCAGTTTTACCCACCAAAACAATCCTGAGTTCTGACAAGATAAAAAAAAATAAAATAATATATATATATATATATATATATATGTAAGGACAGACGTAAACATGTAATTAATAAAGATTTAGTCTACACGTTCTCTAGTCTCTAGCACTGGAGCCAGTTTTATTCAAACCGACCAACAGCATAGTATCTCCATTTTCTGAATTATAAACAAAAACATTATTTTGATTCGCCTTTTAGTTTAATTTTGATTTTTGCCTATTATTATATTGCCACCATTGTTGTTTTTGTCCAAAATGTACTGCGTCCAAATCATTTAGATGAAGGATGAGTTCACTTTCAAATGAAAATTAGCCCAAGCTTTACTCACCCTCAAGCCATCCTAGGTGTATATGACTTTCTTCTTTCTGATGAACACAATCAGAGTTATATTAATAAATATCCTGATGCATCCAATCTTTATGCCCTTACGGAACAAAAATATATGGGAATATACTGCAAAATATGATGCAATATATTACATAATACATTTCCATATATGGGAAACTAGTGCTTATATTTTTCAATATACTGCAATATATGCATTGAATATGTATGGCTATATATTGATACATGTAAAATATTTAGAAATTAAGACAAAAATAGCATTACATTCATAAAGTTTTATCCTTTTTTGTGTACATATATTGCACATACATGTTCCCATATAAATGTGAATGTATGTTCACACATATATACACACATCCACAGATTGGGTTACAGCAGATTTCTAGTTCCCAGCATGCTTTGCTTTTGACTGTCAAGGGAGAGTAAATGTTAAAATTAAGTGCTATTTCATGTTTTGCTCAATATTGATATAGGGGGAGATCTGTTACTGTTTAATGTTCTATTATTTTGGAATTTAAAAGGTTTTCTGGTATGTGTGAGTTTTTGGGGTCACCATTGTGCTGAAGAGTAGAGCCTGTGGTTAGGTTGACGACTGGCTGAACAGTATTATGACTATAATAACTTTATTTAAAAAGTAATGGCTGTGCACGTAAAAGCACAGTGATAGTCTTTTTGGTAGAAACTTTAGTACATGCAGGTGTGCTTTTGTTAACTAACTTGAAAATATGAAACATAAAAAAATGTGTTATATAATATATTTGACCATATATGTGTTTATACTGCATGAGTAAATATATCTGCAATATATTATGCATGCAGTACCATATCTGATCACATATAAATCTATATACGTAAATGATTAGATTTTGATGGCTAACGTTTCTTCTCAACCGCAGAAACCACCACATGTTCATCAATGCTGTCAAAATTGTTAATTTTTCTGTTTTTGTTGATCACAAAGTACAAAGTAGATAAGGAAAACTAGGATGCCGGGTGTATTCATAGCGCCGCCATTACTGTTTACAGTGCGTGGAATGGTGCGCTGTGATTGGTTGAGCGGATATATCGCATTCTGCAGAGAAGGGAGACTGGCGTTTGTCACGGTTTGGAAAAATAGGGAGAAAACATGACAGAATAACACGATGGATATCGCATTTTGAAAAATGGCGTTTATCGCGTTTTGGAACCAAACTCTTCATATTGCACAGACTGAAACAAATAATGCAAAATGATCAGAATAGAAAAGAACGTGGTCATGGATCAAAATATAATAAGCGTGAATCGAAAAATTAAAAGTGCATTTAAAAAAAGAACAAGCATGAATCAAAACTTTAAACACATTAAAAATGATATTGCACAATCAGTGGCGTGCAGTGGTGTTCTGAAATGAGGAGGCACATTTTTTATGAATCAATGTAAATTCATGTGCATTACTCTTAACGTTGACACATCTTCCTTGTTAAATGAACATTACTTTACATTACATCAAAAAAGAAAAAAAGAAACCAAATACAATTCTATTTTGTAATTTTACATTAACAATGTATTGTAATAAATGTTCTATTTATCAAAACCAAGTCAATCTCATCAAGTTAGTGTTTTAAGCATTTCTACATTCATTCCAAAATAATAACTAAAAGCAGTAATAATTTAAGCAATATATTTTATTTGTGTATTGATGTTTTTCTTTTTAACTGTCAACTTTTAACTGTCAACTATTTTGGATCATCAGTCATGCTCCGTAAACACCGTCTGTCACAGACACAAGGTGTACAGGTGCTGGTCATATAATTAGAATATCATCAAAAAGTTGATTTATTTCACTAATTCCATTCAAAAAGTGAAACTTGTATATTATATTCATTCATTACACACAGACTGATATATTTCAAATGTTTATTTCTTTTAATTTTGATGATTATAACTGACAACTAAGGAAAATCCCAAATTCAGTATCTCAGAAAATTAGAATATTGTGAAAAGGTTCAATATTGAAGACACCTGGTGCCACACTCTAATCAGCTTATTAACTCAAAACACCTGCAAAGGCCTTTAAATGGTCTCTCAATCTAGTTCTGTAGGCTACACAATCATGGAGAAGACTGCTGACTTGACAGTTGTCCAAAAGATGACCATTGACACCTTGCACAAGGAGGGCAAGACACAAAAGGTCATTGCAAAAGAGGCTGGCTGTTCACAGAGCTCTGTGTCCAAGCACATTAATAGAGAGGCGAAGGGAAGGAAAAGATGTGGTAGAAAAAAGTGTACAAGCAATAGGGATAACCGCACCCTGGAGAGGATTGTGAAACAAAACCCATTCAAAAATGTGGGGGAGATTCACAAAGAGTGGACTGCAGCTGGAGTCAGTGCTTCAAGAACCACTACGCACAGACGTATGCAAGACATGGGTTTCAGCTGTCGCATTCCTTGTGTCAAGCCACTCTTGAACAACAGACAGCGTCAGAAGCGTCTCGCCTGGGCTAAAGACAAAAAGGACTGGACTGCTGCTGAGTGGTCCAAATCTCTGATGAAAGTAAATTTTGCATTTCCTTTGGAAATCAGGGTCCCAGAGTCTGGAGGAAGAGAGGATTGATTGAGGTCCAGTGTAAAGTTTCCACAGTCAGTGATGGTTTGGGGTGCCATGTCATCTGCTGGTGTTGGTCCACTGTGTTTTCTGAGGTCCAAGCTCAACGCAGCCGTACACCAGGAAGTTTTAGAGCACTTCATGCTTCCTGCTGCTGACCAACTTTATGGAGATGCAGATTTCATTTTCCAACAGGACTTGGCACCTGCACACAGTGCCAAAGCTACCAGTACCTGGTTTAAGGACCATGGTATCCCTGTTCTTAATTGGCCAGCAAACTCGCCTGACCTTAACCCCATAGAAAATCTATGGGGTATTGTGAAGAGAAAGATGCGATATGACAGACCCAACAATGCAGAAGAGCTGAAGGCCACTATCAGAGCAACCTGGGCTCTTATATCACCTGAGCAGTGCCACAGAGTGATCGACTCCATGCCACGCCGCATTGCTGCAGTAATTCAGGCAAAAGGAGCCCCAACTAAGTATTGAGTGCTGTACATGCTCATACTTTTCATGTTCATACTTTTCAGTTGGCCAAGATTTCTAAAAATCCTTTCTTTGTATTGGTCTTAAGTAATATTCTAATTTTCTGAGATACTGAATTTGGGATTTTCCTTAGTTGTCAGTTATAATCATCAAAATTAAAAGAAATAAACATTTGAAATATATCAGTCTGTGTGTAATGAATGAATATAATATACAAGTTTCACTTTTTGAATAGAATTAGTGAAATAAATCAACTTTTTGATGATATTCTAATTATATGACCAGCACCTGTATTTTTAATTTCACCAAGCTGATTGCACTAAAAACCTCAGTAGTCATCATGTTTTCAGGCCATTTCAAGTTTGATTTTGACGTGACATAAAGCGGTGATATTTAACAGGGTGATCTGTTTACTTAATTTTGTCCATTCAAACTGACGCGCGGAACGCCCGCGTCAACAAGAGGCGGGGATTTATCGCACAAACTAATCATATCCAATCATAACCAATTACATCCAATCATAGCGCGATGGGGACATTGCCTCCTCTCACGTGACTTTCCCCCATTCATTCTCAATTACCCCCAACAAAACCCACTGCACGCCGGAGGTCTAATGGTTTTCTATGAGTGGAAAGGGAGGCATGACTCCTGCTGTAACTTTACCTGCGGGTGTCGCTGTTGGGCAGTGTTCCTTTAGAAATACGAGTGACTTGCGCTCTTTTTAATGTCATAATTTGTAATATTTGTGTTGTTTTATATGTAATATGGATTATTTTCTCATCCTCTTTTTTTTTTTTTTTTTTTTTTTTTTGAGGAGGCATTGCCTCCCTTTCCTCCTCGGAGGAAACACCCGTTTGTGTTCTTACAATTGTTTTCCTTGCTTTTATTACTCTGTACTTTGTTCTGTCTTGCATTTTCTGCTCATATTTTACTCTTTTGTACGCTTGTGCTGTTTTTCTCTTTGCTTTTCCAAATGTTGCAGTTCGAGTTTCATGTAAATTAGGCTGGGCTTAAGCGTCACCATTGGTCCACTAGTTCTAGATTTACAGCTCCTCCTCTAGCCAATCAATCGATAAGAGGGAGATGACATCACTTCACATCACTTTGACTCATGGCTACTAATGCTCACACGTGTGATTTTTTTTTTTTCCCCAAACGGTTCAGCGGAAATCCCTGCCCTACAACCAATTTCATTGGCTCAGGTTACAGTGACGGGTAGGTTTAGGGATCAGGGTTGGGTGTAGGCAATCGTTATTGTGATTGACATGGCCAATGAAATGTTTAGAATCGGCTTCAGGGCGGGATTTCCGCTGAACTGGTTTGGGAAAAAAAAATCACGCTGCTCACACTCATACAGGGGAAGATAACCGTCACAGCTGGCAATTTCCGAGCTGGCGTAAAATCTTACACTTTCTTCCTAAGCTGAATACGGAAGACGGTCTGGCGGAAGCCAGATATTTTACTTTATAACTTGTTAAACATGGATATTTTTCTTACACAAATGCATCGTTTCATTTCAGAATGACTTTATTAACCCCCCGGAGCCGTGAGGACTATATTTATGATGGATGGATGCATTTTCTTCAGCTTCATACTCGTTGTTTTCCATTCACTGCCATTATAAAGCTTGGATGCATCAGGATATTTATTAATATACTCTGATTGTATTCATCAGAAAGAAAAAAGTCATATACACCAGGGATAACTTGAGGGTGAGTAAAGCTTGGGGTAATTTTCATTTTAAAGTGAAATAATCCTTTAAGTCCAAGTATGGCCGGATGCCTCCCAACCAGCACACCGATGTTTAGCACATGGTTTAGCCCAGATGAAATGAACATTACTCAGTGTGAACACTACAGGCTATTAAATGTAGCACTGAATCGATGTTGGAGTTAATGAGATAATTAGGTGATAACGAGCAGAATCACCGAAGGACAGAGGAACAACAAGAACTACGACTTCAGCCACAGCCTTAGATGAAATCATCTGAAGATAAAAGACACTAAATCTCTCAAGATCTGATTAAACAACTCCACAAACAGCATTACCAGCTTCACTTATTACTAACCAGACTGACTTTATTTCTGACATACATCTACAAAAGTTGTTATTGAGAATTACCAGAGGTTTAGATGTTGATTTGTTGAAAATAATAGTTTTGTTTGATGTCACCATTATCGAGGTCAGTGTTTGCTTTAGTTAGGCAGTTTTACTCTTGACTTTTTCAGTGTTAGTTTTTCTGTGGTTGTTTGTTATGGCAATAATGACAAGAGAAAATTTTTATTAGAGAGTAGCAGTCAAGCAACAGGAGGATCTACATACTGTATTTTTGTGTTATTTCTAGTTTGATTTTAGTGCTGTGTCGTTGCTAGGAAGTTTGTTTACTCTATTCACGTGGCAAGTCGCGTTTGTTCTCGTTTCACTCTGAGTCAGTAAGGCGTGGCCTGCTGAACTAATTAACGTTGTATCAAGTGGGTATAAAACTGTGTAGTATACCACGGCAGCTCGTGTGAAGCCCTCATTGTGTGAAGACCGAAGAGTGTAAAGACCAGCGACTCTACCTGCGCGACTCCACCGAGCAAGGACACAGACAAGGCACTTCAGTATTGCTCTTTTCTTTTTCCTTCATTCCTTCCTCTTTTATACAGTTTGTTCTTGTTTGTCTATCTTGCGACCTGTTTTAGATATGTGCTTCCAAATTCCCACTATTACTATCACTCGTAAATCGCATGCCACACGTTGGAGGCAGTGCAATCATAACAACCTGCGTATTTTACCCATGTCATCTAGTACATTACTTTCAATTTCTATTGGTCTCTGGAATTGTCAATCTGCTGTAAACAAAGCAGACTTCATTACATCTATTGCTACTCATTCAGGTCTCCATCTCATAGCTCTGACCGAGACATGGATCAAACCAGAGGACACTGCCACACCGGCAACCCTCTCTTCTAATTTCACTTTCTCTCACACCCCACGCCAGATTGGGAGGGGTGGTGGTACTGGTCTGCTTATGTCCAATGAATGGAAGTTCAATCCTTTACCAGCTCTCTGTGACTACAGCTCATTTGAATCACATGCAATTACCATCACCTACCCTGCTAAAATCCATGTTGTAGTGCTTTATCATCCCCCAGGTCAGCTAGGTAACTTCTTGGAGGAGTTAGATGTGTTACTCTCATCCTTCCCTGAGGATGGTACTCCTCTGCTAGTACTTGGAGATTTCAAGATCCATCTAGACAAACCTCAGGCTACTGACTTCCACACTCTGCTTGCCTCGTTTGATCTCAAGCAAATGTCTGCTACAGCTACCCACAAATCAGGTAACCAATTGGACCTCATCTACACACGCTGCTGCTCCACTGATAAAACACTGGTTACTCCACTACACATCTCAGACCATTTCCTCATCACTTTTAATCTCAACTTGACCCCTAACTCAATACACTCTCCACCACGTTACTTTTCGGCGAAACCTACGCTCACTCTCACCCTCCCACCTATCCTCTTTGGTCTCATCCACACTTCCTCCCCCTAAACAGTTCTCATCATTGGACACTAACAATGCTACTGACACTCTTTGCACCACGCTAACATCTTGCTTAGATGACTTCTGCCCCCTCTCATCCAGACCAGCCCGCGCTACCCCTTCTGCCCCCTGGCTATCCGATGTTCTCCGTGAGCATCGGTCTAGACTCAGGGCTGCAGAGAGGAAATGGCGCAAATCTAAAGATCCTACTGATCTTAGCTTCTATCAGTCACTCCTTTCTTCTTTCTCTACAAATGTCTCCAATGCTAAAACCACATACTATCACAATAAAATTAACAATTCTACTGATTCCCGCACACTTTTCAAAACTTTCTCTTCTCTTCTTTGCCCTCCTCCCCTCCCTCCCACATCAGCTCTTACAGCTGATGACTTTGCCACATTCTTCACACATAAAATAACAACCATCAGCAACCAATTCTCCACACCACATACTGACAATAACATGTTAACAGAAAACACGCAAATTCTCCCTTCCTTCTCTATGCTCTCTGACGCAGATGTTTCCAAACTCATCCTTTCTAATCACCCTACTACCTGTCCGCTTGACCCAATCCCCACTCATCTTCTTCAGGCCATCTCCTCCTCAATTGTACCTGCACTCACTCACATTATCAATTCTTCTCTTCACACTGGTACATTTCCCACAGCTTTTAAGCAGGCTAGGATTACACCACTGCTTAAAAAAACCCACTCTGAGTCCAGCACATTTAGAAAACTACAGACCGGTATCCCTTCTTCCATTCATTGTGAAGACACTTGAGAGAGTTGTGTTTAACCAACTGTCTACTTATCTCACACAGAACAATCTCCTTGACAACAACCTGTCTGGCTTCAAGAGTGGCCACTCAACTGAGACTGCCCTGCTCTCAGTTACTGAAGCTCTGAGATTGGCACGAGCAACTTCAAAATCATCGGTACTCATCTTGCTGGATCTGTCTGCTGCTTTTGACAGAGTCAACCACCAGATCCTCCTGTCAACCCTCATGTCGAATGGCATCTCAGGAACCGCACTCCAGTGGTTCGAGTCTTATCTCTCAGGTAGGTCCTTCAGGGTATCTTGGAGAGGTGAGGTGTCTAAGTCGCATCATTTTGCAACTAGGGTACCTCAGTGCTTGGACCACTTCTCTTCTCCATCTACATGTCATCACTAGGATCTGTCATTCAGGAACATGGTTTTTCCTATCACTGTTATGCTGATGACACACAACTCTACCTCTCATTCCAACCAGATGATCCGACGGTTGCTGGTCGCATCGCAGCCTGCCTAACAGCCATTTCTGCCTGGATGAAGGACCACCACCTTCAACTCAACATTGCTAAAACGGAACTGCTTGTGGTCGGTGCCAACCCAACACTTCATCACAACCTTTCCATTCAAATTTGGTCGTCAACCATAACTCCTTCCAGGACGGCCAGGAACCTTGGAGTGGTGATGGATGATTGTTTAAGCTTCACAGATCATATTGCTACAGCGGCCCGGTCCTGCAGATTTGCCCTGTACAACATTAGGAAGATCAGACCCTTCCTATCGGAGCATTCCGCACAAATTCTTGTCCAAGCTCTTATTCTATCCAGACTGGACTGTTGTAATGCTCACTTGGCAGGCCTTCCAGCATGCACTGTCAAGCCTCTACAACTGATCCAGAATGCTGCAGCAAGACTGGTCTTTTCTTTAACGAACCAAAGAGAGCGCATGTCACACCTCTCTTCATCAGTTTGCATTGGCTGCCAGTAGCTGCTCACATCCAATTCAAGGCTCTAATGTTTGCCTACAGAACATCCACTGGCTCTGCACCTCTATACCTAAACTCACTTCTTCAGACTTACGCACCCTCCAGAAGCTTGCGTTCTGCAAGTGAACGGCGCCTTGTGGTGCCATCGCAAAGGGGCACAAAATCACTCTCACGGACCTTCTCCTGGTCTGTTCCGGGTTGGTGGAATGACCTACCACGCTCTATCCGAGCAGCTGAGTCTTTAGCCATTTTCAAAAAACTGCTAAAGACATATTTTTTTCATCAACACTTGACCCAGCAATATTAGCACTTTTTCTTTTACTTTTCTTTTTTCGATTTTCTATTCTCTTTCTCCATCTAAAAAAAAAAACCCTTGCTACGAGCACTTTACTGATGAAACTGTGACTTGACATGGCACTTACATACTGTTGTACTCAAATTAATTTTATTGCTTTTACTATTCTCATTTGTAAGTCGCTTTGGAGAAAAGCGTCTGCTAAATGATTAAATGTAAATGTAAAATGTGTTCAGCTACTGTCAGCTGCTTTATGATAAGAATATAATTGTCATGTAGTGCCTTAATTCACTGATCTAATGACTGAGCTTTATATGAATAAAATGATCATTTTGTGTTGTGTTTCTTCTAAAAATATAATGATAAAACAGTTTTAATCAGAAAAGCTGAATGAGTTTTAAAACACATTGTACACTAAACACTTTAAAACTCCAGCAAAACTTCCTCTCACACAGACATCAAGAATCAGCGTATGAATCTCAACAATGGTGACATGTTTCATGCCACAATGCATTCTGGGTGCATCATGCAAAAAAAATGCATTGCGGCATTAAGCATGTCACCATTGTTGAGATTCATAGGCTGATTCTTGATGTATGTTTGTGAGTAAATCTCACCGTAGTTAAAAGTGTTTAGTGTACAATCTGTTTTAAAGCTTATTCAGATTTTTTAATTAAAACTGTGCTGGATCTTTACGTGAATCAAAATAAAACAAAGTTAGTAACATTTTGCTCATATTAAACTCATTCATAAGATCAGCCACTACACAATGTTGATATTCTTATCATGAAGCAGCTACAGCATCAGATTGTGTTTTCTCTTGCTTTTCTTGCTATAACAAACTCAGTTACAACAGCCAGAAAAACGCTAACATTACAAAGACAAGTCAAACTACCCAACTAAAGAAAACACTGATCACCATGATGGTAACATAAAAAACCCAAACAAATTTCAATAAAATATCAGCAACAAAAAAAACTATCTCTCTTAATTCTCAATAAGAGCTTCAGGCCTTAAGATCAGACTGACAACATGTTGTTCTGGTTAAATCTCAACAAAGAGTTAATCACAGTATAAAACATGTCATTTCCTGTTGGCCACAGGTGGCGCTATGACTGTAACTGAATATTGCCATGTAGATGTCTTCAGGCCAGGACTCTTATCAAACATGTGAAGTTTGGGGCAGATCGGACATTGTATGCCCGAGTTACAACAACTTCCTATTTCATGGCGAAACATCGAACTTTGTCAGGCCACCACGGACACGCCCTTCAACGAAAACTCAAGATATTTGCAATTTAACGTCGCAAAGGCCTTTAGATTAGACTGACCAAATATGATGTTGATCTGATTAAAGCTCTAGGAGGAGTTCGTTAAAGTACAATGTCTGGAAATGGCAAAAATTGCAAAAATTTTGCAGAGAAAACTCCAAATATCTTTCTTCCTGTTGGGTTTTCAGATTTTGCACCCAGGCACTTTTTTGTAGGTATTGGGCTGTTATACATGTCTACCAAATTTCATACCTGTACATGATACGAAGCGCAAAGGGCACTTAATTGAAATTTTGTAGGTGGCGCTATCAAGTTATTTTGCCACACCTAATTCTGAAACCCAAATCAGATGTAAATTTTCACCACTTCTGACGCATGTGCAAAATTTCATGAGTTTTTGAGCATGTTTAGGCCCTCAAAAATGTGATTCATTTCGGAGAAGAAGAATAATTGACTGAGCAATTACAATTGAGTCCTCACACCATCGGTGCTCAGGCCCTAAATATTGATACTTGATCAGTTATTATTCAATCATCTATTATGTCATAAAATCATCAAATTATGTGTCTTTGTAAACACTGTTACAAAGACCCCCAAACATTAAAAGTCAAGTCAAACTGCACAACTCGAGGAAACACTGATCACCATAATGGTAACCAAACATTTTCAATGAAACATCATCATCTAAACCTCTGTTAATTGTCAATAAGGACTGTAGATGAATGACAGAAATAAAGTCAGTCTGGTTTGTAATAAGAGAGATTTAATATCTTTTTAGTTGATTTCATCTAAAGCCTGATTTACACTTGATGTGTCCGCAAGTTCACTTGGATGTGCATGGCAAAAATTTTGGCGGAAGTGCGCATTGAGTGCGTGTGAACCCGTTTCACTTGGCTGTGTGCACAGCATTTTTTGTAACTTTGTGCACAGCTCAGCTTCCTATGATGCACGAACTTGAGGCAAATCTGGCCGAGTGTGCATGTCATCTGTACCGACACCCAGTTTGCACGTCGCATCACAAGTGCTTCCACCAGAATGCGATTCCGTATTCTTAAAAAAGCTTACGCTGAATGTCCTACGCCTTCCCTATTCAACTTACGGAAAAAACGGAACTGGTGCCGTGTTCGTTCCGTAAGTTGAATAAGGAAGGCGTAGGACATTCAGCGTAAGCTTTATGAAAATACGGAATCGTGTTCTGGTGGAAGCACTTGTGATGCGAACATTTGTGCCTATAAAGCATATACATTTTGATTTTTCTTAGAAAATGACCGATTGTTTCACTAGATAAGACCCTTATTCCTCGTCTGGTATCGTTTAAAGCCCTTTGAAGCTGCACTGAAACTGTAATTTTGACCTTCAACCATTTGGAGACCATTGAAGTCCACTATAAGGAGAACAATCCTGGAATGTTTTCATTAAAAACCTTAATTTCTTTTCTACTGAAGAAAGAAGGACATGGACATCTTGGATGACATGGGGGTGAGTAAATTATCAGGAAATTTTTATTTGAAAGTGAACTAATCCTTTAAGGCTGTGGCTGGAAGTCAGTTGTAGTTCTTGTGTTTCTCTTTCCTTCAGTGATTCTGCTCGTTATTATCAGGTGTCTTCAATAATCTAACAATCATCACTAAATTAATCACTTATGTATCTAATTAACTCTAACACCCTAGACAGCAACATCACTCTTAGAAATGATGTGTTAAAACTGACTCAAAATGTGTTAAATTCTTACACATCAATGGGTGAGTTTAGGGACAACGCTTGTTGTGTTAATTCTGACACATTCGTTAAGTCAATGATTTTAACACAGTAAATGTGTCAGGAAGGTTAACCAGAGGTGTAGTCAAGACCAGACCCTCCAAGACCGAGACCAAGACCATTCAAGAGGGAAGTTAATGAGATAATTAAGTCATTAATTAAGCACTAGTGATGAACACCTGCTGTTAACAGGCAGAATCATTGCAGGAAAGAGGAAAACAACAACAAAATAAAACACCTGTGCTACTTCTGAACATGAAGATCAAATTTGCAATGATCTCTTTGTCAGGTCCAGTCAAAAAAAAGTCTTACACATCAGTGCTTGTGTTTTGGGACAACACTTGTGTTAATTTTGACACATTCACTGTGTCAAACACAGTTTGACACAGTTTCAAAAAGCATTTGTTAAAAAACAACTCAAATTGGCTAAATTCTTACACATCAGTGTGTAAGTTTAGGGGCAACACTTGTTTTGTTAATTTTGACACATTCATTGTGTTATGATTTTAACACAGTAAATGTGTCAGGAAGGTGATCTGTTAACAAGCAGAATCCCCAAAGGAGAAAAATCACAAGTTTAAATCACCATCATGGAGATCAGGATTTGCTTTAGTTGAGCTATTGACCCTTGACTTTTTAATATTAGATTTTGTTTGGGCTGTTGTAATTTTAATTATAACAGCCAGGCAAACAAAGAGAAAAGATGATCAGGTGGTGTTGGTTATGTTTTACTGTAATACTTTTACATGTAATACTTGACCTGAATCACTGAACTCATTTAAAGCCCAATCTCTGAGTTAGATTTATATTATTGATTACAGCAGCACTGTGATTCTACAGCAGAAGATCAGCTTTTTCAATATAATCCAAAAGATTTCTCAAAAGTTCAATCAAGCAAGCAAGCAATCAATCAGACATCAAGAATCAGCGTATGAATCTCAACAATGGTGAGAATAATAAAGCATGTTGCAATACATTCTGGGTGCCACCAATCAAAATTCATCCATGGCTCCCATCATGCATTGCTGCATGAATAAATTATGAGCTGAATTGTCTTAGTAATTTCCTTTATTCTCACTATTTTATTTTTTGCTGTTGTTATGTGACTTTTTAGTAGATTGTTTTCTAATGTTCATAGTTGATCTGTTTATCAGAATATGTTGCTTGTCACCCTTGTTGAGATTTACAGGCTGATTGTTGATGTCTGTGTGTGCCTAAAAGATTTTTTTTTTTTTTGATCAAAACAAATTTTGAGAAATCCTTCAGATTATATTGAAAAAGCTGATCTCCTGCTGTAGAATCACTGTGCTGCTGTGATCAATAATGTAAATCTAACTCAGAGATTG
This sequence comes from Ctenopharyngodon idella, assembly GCF_019924925.1. Taxonomy (NCBI): domain Eukaryota; kingdom Metazoa; phylum Chordata; class Actinopteri; order Cypriniformes; family Xenocyprididae; genus Ctenopharyngodon; species Ctenopharyngodon idella. Next base: position 26,922,853 of record NC_067221.1, read on the forward strand.
GGCTCTAAATGAGTTCAGTGATTCATGTCAAATAATGATTATGTGAAAATATAACCAACACCACCTGATCATCTTTTTTCTTTGATTGTCTGGCTGTTATGACTCAGTTACAGCAGCCAAACAAATCTAATATTAAAAAGTCAAGGGTCAAGAGCCCAACTAATGCAAACCCTGATATCCATGATGGTAACTTAAAAATTGTGATTTTCTCCTTTGGTGATTCTGCTTGTTAACATCAGGTGTTCATCATTAATGTTCAGTAGTCACACTACTAATGATTTATCTTGATTGAATCGTCTTGTTTTGGCCTTGGAAGGTCTGGTCTTCACCTCTGAAATTAACACAAAGATGTGTAAATGTGTAATTTTAACACATTACAGGTGTTCTTGGCTGCACAGATTGTGTTGATGCTGTGAACAAATACACAGGTTTTGTTAATTTTAAAACTACACATAATATGTGCAAAACAGTTGAATTCTTCCAACACATTTTTATGCAATACTGACACATAATTTGTAAACTAGAGTGTTACACATAATATGTGTCATTTTTCTACACATTTCTTCTTAGAGTGATAGTGTGGCGAAGATCTGGTCCACATCTGGTACATGTGGATTACATGCAAATCAGATGTGGGCCGGATCTGGGCCGACACTATGTTGTTCCCTTATGAACACAGAGCATTGTTAATTTAACACCAGGGAATTTACTGTGAGTGTTAGTGAACACTAACACTATCTGGAACTTCTTACTATCTACTATATATATTATATATATATATATGTGTGTGTGTGTGTGTAATGTAATGTAATGCCACTGTTAGTTTTGTGTAAAGTTCTTACCGTCTTCTGATCTCTCTATCTGGTATGTCATTTTATGGCTCATTCCCCAGCTTTTTTCTGTAGTCTCGACTACATTTTTGTCTCTCGTTCTTTTATTAGAGAAGTCCTCGAATCTGTCTAGTGATATAGTATCCAGGTTATCTTGTAGATGAGTTGATTTCTTTGTTTGTTTGAAATAAGAAACAAAACTCTCCTTTTCTTCTTGAGTCACAGTGTGTGTTTTTCTCTCTTCCGTTGCACTTTGCATTTCAAAAGTCTCTGCCTTTATTTTTGCTCGTTCTTGTCTTGCCTCTCTCTCTTGCTTTTTTCCCCTGTATGTATTTTCTTCCTCATGTTGTTTCTTTTCACTTATTCTTTCCTTTACTTGTTCAATCACAGCATGTGTTGTTCTTTCTTCCATTACACTGTGGGTTGTAAAATTCTCGCATGCCATGTTAGCTTGCTTTTGTTTCATTTCTTGCTCTTTTATTTTGTATGTCTTTTTTTCCTTTTGTTTTTTATTTATTCTTATGCTCTTTGTTCGAGACAATGAGTAAATCTTATTATTGTAAAGCTGGTGATTATTCTGTATAATTAATTCATCAATCTTCTGTAGTAGCTCTGTGATTTCATTGATCTCATTTTTACTGTTGATCACATGATAATTCTCTCTGCAGAGACTGACCAACTCTTGAAATGTTGTACTATGCGTAAACAGCTTCCATTCTCTCTTTGAAATTTGTTCTCTTCCAGTAAACAGAACCAGAGTGAATTTAAACACTTGAGCTCCAAAGTTTTCCTGAATTTCCTCCACAACATTCCTCTCATCCTCTATGAAGTCTTCCAGGTTGATGATGAGCAGGAACACGTGAGGCCCAGGATAACAGAGATACAGACTCTTCGTCATCTGGTTCTTCATCTCTTCATCAGTCAGGTGAGTGTTGAAGAATCCTGGAGTGTCGATGATGGAGATGTTTCTGTCTTCTACTCTTCCTGTCTGTATCTCACTCTCTCTGGTTCTGCTCTCTTTAAACACCTCTCGACCCAGTATTGCATTTCCTATTGAACTCTTTCCAGCTCCACAGACTCCCAACAGCACAATCCTCACCTCCTGTAAATCATCTGTCAAACATTTAAAGTTTGAGTTATTGTTTTTATTTGTATCTTCAGATTTTCTGAAGCATACTTTTTTTTTTTTTTTTTTTTTTTTTTACATTGACTCAGTTAAGTTGAATTTACTTAAAATTTTAAGTAATTTCAACTTGACAAATTTAGTTATTTAAACTTATAAAATTTAGTTGGAATAACTTTATGAAAGCAAGGTGAACTTACTTTTCAATACCAAAGTTTATGTTCATTTACAGTTTTTTTTTTTTTTTTTTTTTTTTTTTACGATTGCTAACAAGCATTTACCTACTTAAAGTACTTTTTCTAAACTCTTAATTCAGCAACACACCTACATCAGCCAAACAGTTAATTTTCTGCCCCAAACCATATTTTGATAAATAAATACTAACTCTACATTTAAAAATTCTAAAAACCTTTTTCAGCATATACTAACTCTATCAAAACACAGCAAACCTGATTCAAAATCGAGTCACTCTGTCAAAACACTAGCACTAGTTTTCTATCCAACATGAACATAGTCAATCATAGTGCAATGGCTCAAAATGCTAACAGTTGATGTCATTACGAAAACTGAATTGTCATGATTCAGTTCTACCTGCAAAAAATATGAAAGCCATTGTTTTTAAAATTCAGTTTCCTTTATTGAAGTAAAAGTAGAACGCTTACATGTAAGCCATTCTACATTTTTGGTTGAATGTTGAATGTGTGCATTCTTGGCAACACAGCAACTATCTAAAAGTGAATGAGTCATTACTTTAAAGAATGTGCAGTAGAAAAAAGAAGAAGAATGTGACAGAATTGATTAGGGCAGCTACTGGTCAAATGGGTTCCCTATGCAGAACTTAATTTGCACCCTTGGTTGAAATTTCTTTCTCTTTTCTCTACGCAGACCACATATTTTGCAAATATGGAACAGTGGTAGTGGAATTGTTGTAGTAAAATTGTATATGAAGCTTTTACTGAAATGAAAACACGAAATTGCTGCCATTGATCAACAACAAATACAACATGCATGGCCTTGTTATTATGAAAGCTTTTTTTCTGCCACAGAATAAAAAAGCATGAAAGGTAATTGTGACTTTTTATCTCACAATTCTATTTTTTTTTTCTTTTCTTTTTTTCTTGCAATTGCATTTACATCTCATAATTCTGACTTTTCTCCCCTCAGAATTGTGATATATAAACTATAGGAATTGAAAGAAAAAAAAAGTCAGAAATAAGCTTTCATAGGTTCCACATGTGAAAGGGGGAAAATCATAGAGATGCACAATCCAGCACACATACTTACTCCTCTCCTTCAACTAGATATTTCTCTCTCTCTCTCTCTGCTCCTCTGTGTTGTTCTGCATACACACTGAACAAATCCATTTCAAAGAATCTTATTTTACTGTGTGTCTATGTCATGAAAAACTTCAACACCTGACTATGCCTCAGACTGAGATTGGAATCTGCTATTTTTCAATATTTCAGTGATCTGCTAATTAAAAATGCTTATCAATTGCTTCAGTATTTGTTATATATATATATATATATATATATATATTTATATATTTATTTATTTATTTATTTATTTTTATTTTATTTTTTTTCAATAATTTTAAGCTGCTGTTGTTGCAGAAGTAGAGGTTTTATACTATATTTAAAGATTGGAACATTCATTTCTGACTTGCTGTGTTTGAGCATTTGTAAATAAGATCAGAAAGATTCATGATTTTGGTATGGGGTAAGCTTATATGAAGAAAAATGTAAGCATTTTAGAAACATGTTAATTGACTGCATTTTGTGTGAAAACAACATGAATTGTGTTAATGGTATGTCCACAACGGACGGATGTTCTGCTGAATGTGTTTTGAAAATGTGACTACAGATTGGACAAAAGTATGTTAGCAATTGAAAAAAAAAAAAAAACTGTAACTTAACTTTTTTGAGTTACCATTTTGCACTCAGTTAAGTTGGATTTACTTAGAATATTACAGGGTTTTTTAAATTGCTTTGGTGCAGTTTTCACAAGCAATTGGTAAATTTTCAAAACTCTTAGTACTAATATCACAACAGATCATCAAAAGTGCACTTTTTTTCAAACGTTTCAGCATATCTTCAATTGTGTTAGTACAATACACAAAATCACAAAGTTTCCTTTTCACAACACAAAATAAGTGTTTCATCTATATAAATGTTTCATTCACAGTAACTGCCTTTCATAATGCTATTACTATCAAACTTTTGATTTGCATCTCTTCTCGTTCAGTTTAATACATTTGTCTATTATTTAATCTAACTGGACTTAATGATTAATCAGTGAATCATTTGGTACACCTATAGATTTCTATAGATATTTATTCTTTAGGCATAGTTTCTATAGAACTTGTTTGCATTTTCCGATATGGATAACCAAATGTAATGAATTCTTTTTACATTATAAGCAATTTATCTTAGATGATGACCACAATTGTCAAAGTGAGTGTGTGGGGTCATGGTAAACCCTGTGTTGTGAACCACATGTCACCACTAGGTCTAAAATTACTGGTATTACCATCCTTTTGGTTTGGACATTTGGTTCACAACGCAGGGTTTACCATGATTTTTTTTTTTTTTTTGGTCCCCATGAGGAAAACAGTTTATAAATCATATGAAATTATATTTTTATAAAATGTAAAAATGCAGAAAGTTTTCTGTGATGGGTAGGTTTAGAGTTAGGGGATATAATATATAGTTTATACATTATAAAAATCATTATGTTTATGGAAAGAGTGAAAGAGGGGGGTGGGGGTGTTGAAATTTGTGAACACAGAGCAGGATAGAGTTATAACTGACTGTAAGGACTGACTGTATAGCGTCAGACTGATTAGAGGCATTACCATGGTATAGAGAGACAGTCACAATATTGTAACTCACCCTTCATCTGTAAAGATCAACTACAGTATAGATTCAGTCATATGGTACAGTGAGATCATTTACTGTATTGGCAGCAAACACTGTTCTACACAAAACCTCATGACTGTCATACTTCACACCTTTTGACAACACACTGAATAGATATTATTACAAACATTATGGATTTTATGTGATTTATGTAATTTAGGTAATGTAAGTGCATTTTCTAATGTGGCATCTGTAGCCTGTGTAACTAATTATTTCAGCATCAAGGGTGATTTGAAATGTGTATCTTGCATTGTTTGCTATTGAATTAACTGAATGTTAAAAGTACTAAACTGAAAGAAGATCATACTGTTGTGTTTCTGTGATTAAACCAAATGTTCTCTTTACATATCACAATGATCTTGTGTTTTGAAACAATGATTATGTAGAATGAAAGCATGAGATCAGGTTTTGAAAGAATGACTAGCTGTGTTACAAGTGTGATCAGTTTGGAGATTTGAAAATATACATATTACTTGTGAAAATAGTACCAAAGCAAATAAAAAAAAACTAAGTATTTTCAACTTCACAAATTTGGTTATTTGAACTTTTGAAGTTTAGCTGGAATAACGTTACAAAAGTAAAGTGAACTTTATTAAGTTTTTAATACCACAACTCATGTTCATTTAACCTAATTTGACCTTTTTTCTTAGTTAAACCAAATTAATATTTTATTTCAATTGTTCTTGTCAATTGTGTGTGTGTGTGTGTGTGTGTATATATATATATATATATATATATATATATATGGAACGTCCAGGGGTCAGAAAGTAAAAGTTCTGCCATATTTTTTATTCCACCCACTGAAGCAGTGTTAAAGTTAATAAGATAATTAAGTGATTAATTGAGTGATGATTGACAATTATTGAAGACACCTGATGTTAACAAGCAGAATCACCAAAGGAGAAAATCACAATTTTTAAGTCACCATCATGGAGATCAGGGTTTGCTTTAGTTGAGCTCTTGTCCCTTGACTTTTTAATATTAGATTTTGTTTAGGCTGTTGTAACTGAGTTGTAACAGCCAGACAAGCGAAGAGAAAAGATGATCAGGTGGTGTTGGTTATGTTTCCACATAATCATTTTTCAATCTGAATAACCAAACTTATTTAGAGCCCAATCTCTGAGTTAGATTCTGAGTTACATTATTGCAGCAGCACTGTGATTTGACAGCAGAAGAAAATGTGAAGGAGAAAATTGTGATTTGTGATAGGTATCTTCAATAATGGTCAATCATCACTTAATTAATCACTTAATTGTCTCATTAACTTTAACACTGCTTCGGTGGGTGGAATAAAAATATGGCAGGACTTTTACTTTCTGACCCCTGGACTTTCCACCTCTGTGTGTGTGTGTGTGTGTGTGTGTGTATATATATATATATATATATAATTTTAGTAGTTTGTTTTGTCACCATTGTTGAGGTTTGTATGATGAGTTTTGAAAAGATGTCAGTGTTCTCAGTTTGTGTCAGTGTTAATTCACTAGTGCTCTTTCTATCACAGCTAAACTTGTTTATTTCAAAGAAAATATTTTCATAGTTCAGTAGGGCCTCAACCTTACTACTACTGTATTTGCTTTGAAACAGTCAGTGATTTAACATAAAACAGACAACTTCAGCTGATCTACTTTATCAAAGCACAAGCGTTCTTAATAATAAAATACTATTGCAACTGGTGTGTTTATAAAAAAAAAAAAAAAAGTCATCCAAGAAAATCCATGGGTTAAGTACTCAACTAGAGCACACACTTTTCACTATAATGGTGACTTCAAACATTTTTTTTTCCCAATAAAAAAAAAATCAACATTAATTAGAGCTAAACCTCTGTTAATTCTCAGAAACAACTTATGAAAGAAATAAAGTCAAACTGGTGTGTAATAAGTGAAGCTGGTAAAGCTGTTTTTGGAGTTGTTTAATCATCCTCTGCTCAGATCTTGAGAAATGTCATTGATTTGATTTGCAGGTGATGTTTTAGTGGCTGAAATCAGATCAATTATTGTTTACAGTAGAAATTAATTTAAATACGAATAAATTTCTCAACCGAAACATGGCTGAAACGTTTAAAGTGAAATAATTATTTCACCAGATAACATAAAAGAACAATTTAAATTAAAGCTGCAAGCAGCATTTACCAGGGTTCAAGCATTTAAGCACATAAAAAAGTATTATATTTTATTCAGCAAGCATGTAAACACTTAGATCATAGATGGAAAAGACTATTTACAGCCAATGGAGCCAATTTAATGAGGAAAAATATGTTTTTTAAAGGTTTTTTGACAGTTATAGCGCCACCTATTGCTTGATCGCCATTTTTTTGGGGTGTCCTCAGAGTGTGTCCATACATATGCGTGTTAATTTTGGTGAAAATATCTCATTTCGTTTTGAAGTTATAGATACTTATACAGGTGCTGGTCATATAATTAGAATATCATCAAAAAGTTGATTTATTTCACTAATTCCATTCAAAAAGTGAAACTTGTATATTTATATATATTTATTACACGCAGACTGATATATTTCAAATGTTTATTTCTTTTAATTTTGATGATTATATCTGACAACTAAGGAAAATCCCAAATTCAGTATCTCAGAAAATTAGAATATTGTGAAAAGGTTCAATATTGAAGACACCTGGTGCCAAACTCTAATCAGCTAATTAACTCAAAACACCTGCAAAGGCCTTTAAATGGTCTCTCAGTCTAGTTTTGTAGGCTACACAATCATGGGGAAGACTGCTGACTTGACAGTTGTCCAAAAGACGACCATTGACACCTTGAACAAGGAGGGCAAGACACAAAAGGTCATTGCAAAAGAGGCTGGCTGTTCACAGAGCTCTGTGTCCAAGCACATTAACAGAGAGGCGAAGGGAAGGAAAAGATGTGGTAGAAAAAAGTGTACAAGCAATAGGGATAACCGCACCCTGGAGAGGATTGTGAAACAAAACCCATTCAAAAATGTGGGGGAGATTCACAAAGAGTGGACTGCAGCTGAAGTCAGTGCTTCAAGAACCACTACGCACAGACGTATGCAAGACATGGGTTTCAGCTGTCACATTCCTTGTGTCAAGCCACTCTTGAACAACAGACAGCGTCAGAAGCGTCTCGCCTGGGCTAAAGACAAAAAGGACTGGACTGCTGCTGAGAGGTCCAAAGTTATGTTCTCTAATGAAAGTAAATTTTGCATTTCCTTTGGAAATCAGGGTCCCAGAGTCTGGAGGAAGAGAGGAGAGGCACACAATCCACGTTGCTTGAGGTCCAGTGTAAAGTTTCCACAGTCAGTGATGGTTTGGGGTGCCATGTCATCTGCTGGTGTTGGTCCACTGTGTTTTCTGAGGTCCAAGGTCAACGCAGCCATATACCAGGAAGTTTTAGAGCACTTCATGCTTCCTGCTGCTCACCAACTTTATGGAGATGCAGATTTCATTTTCCAACAGGACTTGGCACCCGCACACAGTGCCAAAGCTACCAGTACCTGGTTTAAGGACCATGGTATCCCTGTTCTTAATTGGCCAGCAAACTCGCCTGACCTTAACCCCATAGAAAATCTATGGGGTATTGTGAAGAGGAAGATGCGATATGCCAGACCCAACAATGCAGAAGAGCTGAAGGCCACTATCAGAGCAACCTGGGCTCCTATAACACCTGAGCAGTGCCACAGACTGATCGACTCCATGCCACGCCGCACTGCTACAGTAATTCAGGCAAAAGGAGCCCCAACTAAGTATTGAGTGTTGTACATGCTCATACTTTTCATGTTCATACTTTTCAGTTGGCCAAGATTTCTAAAAATCCTTTCTTTGTATTGGTCTTAAGTAATATTCTAATTTTCTGAGATACTGAATTTGGGATTTTCCTTAGTTGTCAGTTATAATCATCAAAATTAAAAGAAATAAACATTTGAAATATATCAGTCTGTGTGTAATGAATGAATATAATATACAAGTTTCACTTTTTGAATGGAATTAGTGAAATAAATCAACTTTTTGATGATATTCTAATTATATGACCAGCACCTGTATATATGAGAGCATAAAAAATAACCCTAGAACGTCTTTGATTGGATTTTTTTGCCATTTCCTATCAAAATTTTGACATTTGGGCTTTGATACTTAATTAATAAACTTAGGTTTCGTGTTTCCTACGCTGGTTTCGTCTCGATTGTATTAACGGTTTCGAAGATATTCACAAAAGTTTTTTAAGCGCTAAATCACAACGTTGCACAAACCATAAGCCGAAACCTGGCAAGTCTGGTATCGTTGGACTCGGCAAGGTTTCAGGAGTCTAAGGACATGACTCACATGAAAATAAGTCGACCACACCCACAGTTATATACATTTTCAGCCAAAACCATTAAAAACATATGTTTTTTAAACTTTTTTAACAGTTATAGCTCCAGCTATGGTCCGATCTCCATAAAAATTGGTGTGCCTCTTTAGAGTCATATCATGCATGTGCTCACTTATTTTCGTGAAGTTCTGAGTTTTCGTTTAGGTTTTATAGGCATTTGGCCTATATTTAGCCACGCCCACTTTCTAAATGACCCTGTTGTAGTGACCCAAAGGGTAAAGTTAAACTTTTTTTTGATCATTATTGATCTAGAGAGTCCAGAGAATTGTCCTGTACTGGTTTTGTTCCAATCGGGCAAAAAACCTAGGACTAGTTCGCAAAAGTAGGTTTTTTACATATTTGTGAATAATTAATGAAAGATTTGATTGACAGCATTGGTTCTTGAGGCAAAATTGTTCAGCATGAGGAGATCTATCAAAAGATATGCATATTATGTGGATTTGTGAAACACCACGTGATTACTGAGGCATAAAACTCGTTAGCGCCAACTAGTGGCCAATTTCTTTCAGAATTCTTACAGACCTCTAGGACCATGAGTTGAACATGCCCACCGAGTTTCGTTCCAACTGGCCTCCGTTAACCTTGTCTAATAGGTGCTCAAACTTCATTGGCTGATGGCGGCCATGTTTTTCAAGGTACGCCAGTGTCCTCATAGACTATCATGCCCCCTTGGACCAAGACACTGCATACCAAATTTCAAGTAAATCGGACTAACGGTTGCATAGTTACAGCTGTTTTCATGTTTTTTTGAAGTTATAGTGCCACCTATAGTCCAATCGATGCTTTTTTTTTATCGTGACCAAATATTGAGTCCCTACACATGTGTACCAAGTTTGGTGCAAATATCTCATTTCGTTCTCGAGTTATAGCCATTTTAGTAAAAGTGGCTCCGCCCTCATCATACATTTTGGCGCCCCTTAGCGCCCGTGAATCGAAATTTCAACTTTTTTTTGATAACTTTTGATATACAGACTCCAGAGAACATTTCTGCAATGGTTTGGTTCCGATCGGGCGAAAAACCTAGGACTTGTTCGCAAAAGTAGGTTTTGGACAAAATTCAAAATGGCGGAAAAATTTGCAAACCGGAAATGAAATCTGAGATATACATTTTGTTTGTTTTGAGCAAAGGATTACAATGATATAAGACGCTTGAGCCATTTCACGTTTTTGATCACTGTAGCGCCACCTATTGGCCAATTGGGGTCATAACTTCTGAGGTTCTCCCCAAATTGAGGACTATCATTTGGCAAAGTTTCAAGTCTCTAGGCCTTACGGTTTGGGCTGCACAAATCGTTTTACAGTGGAAGAAAAATAATAAAAATCCTTACAATTACAATAGGGGTTTAGCACTTTGTGCTTGAACCCCTAATAAAATAATTATGTATTTGGTTAAATTAATAAAATAAGCCAAATTGGGTTACATGAACATGAACTTTGGTATTGAAAACTATACTGTAAGTTCAAATAACTAAATTTGTCAAGTTGAAAATACTTTATATTTTATTTAAATACAACTTATCTGAGTAGTGAAAAATGATAACTCAAAAATTTAAGTTAAATGAGCATAAACTTTGGTACTGAAAACTTAAAAAAAAAATAAGTTCACCTTACTTTCATAAAGTTATGAAAGTAAGGTTTCAACTAAACTTTATAAGCTCAATTATCTAAATTTGTCAAGTTGAAAACTTAATATTCTAATTAAAACTTAAATAAGTCAGTGGAAATTAGTACCTCAAAAAGTTAAGTTGAGTGAACAAAAAACATATTTTAGAGGGAACGTCTGTACTGAAAACTTCAAAAAGTAAGTTCACCTTTATAAACTTTATAAGTTCAACTGCATTAAATTTGTCAAGTTGAACATACTTAAAACAAAAACAACTTTGCTGAGTCAGTGCAAAAAGTTTTGTTGAGTAATGGAGACCAGGGCACGTATTCTTAAAGCTTCTAAGAATCCTCTCAAAAAGCTCCTAATTTAGCTTAAAAATTTCTATAGGAGTTTTAGCTTAAGAGCAATTCAGGACCAATCTGAGAGCAACTCTGAGTGAGGAAATGACAAAAACTTTTATCTTAGTGAGGAGGCGGACCTGACCCTGTTGCTAGGTATGACACAGTCTTTTGAAGACTGTGATTGGTTGGTTGTCCAAGGAGGAAAAAAAAGATTCAAGTATAGTGTGTATTATAAGGCTTCACTTTGCAAAAAATTTCTCATTTACCATGCTGTTATTGTTGTACTTAACGTATTTAATAAGAAATGAACAGTGAACAATAAGGTTCTAAAAGTGTTGTAATTGTTTGAGCCTACAGAAGGTTGTGACGGATCCAAATCATCACTGCTGCGTAGTTGCATTTTTCCAGTTGTCAATTATGTTAATGTAGTAATTACTTCCATTTCTGGCGCTGTGGTATTTCTGCACTTTGTCGGAGATATTAGCGTGTCTGTAATAAGATCGGTCACAAACATGATCCCAGCGTCTTATTAACTCACTGTCATGCATTTTGTACAACACATTTCTTCTCCCTCTTCCATTTTGTCCATTTTCTCCACTGCTAAAAAACTCTTAAGCCTCTTAAAAGTCCTTGTCCGTACTCCTAACAATTTTGGACCTTAAGACCTCTTTTAAGGGTTGCGATGCTTTTTGGATTACTTTTTTCTTTACTAGGATTTTTAATTCATTTTAAAAGGAAATGCCCAGATTTCTAAGAATTTTCTTAGAATTTTGTCACTACTCTTTGCAGTAAGATTTTTTATGAATACGGGCCCTGACATGGCTGTACACATTTTGCTTTTAGGTCCGTAAAAATCAGTATAGAATGAAGCCAAATGGCATGTCACTTTGTACCAAAAGCAAAACATTATAATCAGTGACAATGTCTACACGAGGAAAATAGACAGTAAATGAATGCCTTGTTCTAATTCTGACATAATGCTGTCACGCTGATTCTGACTCAAAGTACAAGTAGATTTGGAATGTGTTCACTGGATAGCTTGAAAATGTTCCTTCATATTGCTGCTGAGAAAATGTGACCTTAACAAGAGTTGTTTTTTTTTCGTCCAAAAATGCTTTAAATATGGAACGGCAAGCAATCTAAACCAATTAGTCAAGATTTGAAGCTCTGAATGTAACAGCACAAATTTGAGCTACAGTGATCCAACAGCTAACCTTTGACCAACGTAATAGTAGTCAACTCTCAATTAAATTTTAACCTATGTAATATAGATAGTTTGAATGACACGCTATAACGTAATTATTGGATCAGAAGTCAAACCTTCTTCCTATAAGGCCACATTCCAAATACCTGAACCACACTGTAAAATCTAATTAGTTAGACTTATTTAAAAAGCATGCAAAGTGATTTCCTTAAAAAAAAAAAAAAAAAAACAAGTCACAAATATAGAGGGATTATATCAACCCAATTAAAACTTTCACAAAGTGTTTATGTTCTAAGTGTTAACAGCAAAGTTTTAAAAGATTGCTTGTTACATATCATTCATTATATATATATATATATATATATATATATGATGCTATGCCATTATACAATAGTACTACAATAGTAATAGGGCTATATTTCTGTCACAAGTCAAACTGAACTTTTATTTTGACTGGTTGCTGTATAGATCTTGAAGTTTCTGTGTATGTATATGATATTACAATAGTTTTTCTCAAATTAAACGGTAAAATGCTCATGAAGTGACTCTCAGAGCAGCTCTGGAGATGAAATTTATGTGTTCATGTCATCATATAGACAGATGGCAGACACTGGAAAAAACACCATGAGCGTCATCCTGCTTCAGTATGTGTAGTAAAACGTCTGCGCCTTTCATGCAGAACATGCAAGAATCATATTCAAATAGTTTTTTTATGGTTTAATATTCACAGACACTAGTCCATATTGTGATTTGATTTAAGTGTACCCACCTACTTTTGATTTATTCATCTAAAATTTGACAAATTCCATGACATTCCAAAAGACAGACAGCAAATCATAAATTAACTTAAATGCCTTCTGACTAGTGCCATGTTAATCTATATTCTATGTGACTCTCAGGACATGCCTCCATCTCCGTAGTGTTGTGATATGTCATATTCACTTAGAAGCAGTGGTGATGAGAGAACACGCTTGAGAAACAGTTTAGAGAGGAGAAATCTAAAATATTGGTCACAAATTATTGGTCACTTTATAAATAATAAAAGTATAACGCATCTATTAATAATTATATATAAATAAATATTTTTTTACTGATGCAAATATGTTAGAAACTCATCTGAAATCAAATAACTGTGATTGCTGCATCACTGCATCTACAGGAAGAGAATTACAATAATATAAATGAAGTTCCGAGTGCCCAACGAAATGAACACCGATCACCATAATGGTGAGTAAAATCATTTTAGAAAAAAAACATCAATTTTTATGTTATGTTCTCTAACATTTTTCAGTTCTACTGACAATTCAATATTTAAGATGACTTTGGGAAATCAGTGAATGCAAACAGAGAAAAAAAAAACTGCAGAAGTGGAGGAAATTAGTGAAAAGTCTATATTAAGAATTGTCCCGCCTAAAAAAAAAAAAAAAAAAAAAAAAAAAACTCAAACCAATCAATTAATCTTAATTTAGGTTTTCTGAGTAAAAAGGCATAGTATGTGAATAGTACAGATTACTAGATTTTTACAGTTAAGTAAAGTTAACTAAAAAGTGTTAGTTAGAATCACTGTTGGATTATACAGTGCAGCTGATCTTCAGGTCTTTGGAATTATTGGAAATCACAGACATTTCATTTTAATCAGGGGTGAGACTACAATCTGCTGGAGCAGCATATCAAACTCCTGAAAACTGAAAATTTTCAGTCTGCTGCTCTGTTGCACATCTCATTTTTGTAAATATAATTTTTTATGACAATGATTCTGTTAAAACTAATGAAACACATGTAAGTTAAACAATGTATATCCTAACAAAGATCACATTCACTTTTTACTACCTGTTTTATGATTCATTTTTGAGAATACAATAAACAACAATCACAGATGATAATTCAATTCTCAATATTATAATAAACGAGCTGAGTATCATATTAGGATAATTAATTTAAACTGACCTTCATGTGCCGATGCCATTATGTCTCTTGCAGTTTGTTTTTTGTCATTTGGAGTCTCTCAGTTTTTGTCTGATCGTATGATCTGAGTAAGAGAAACTAGATGTGTTTAAACTGAACTTTGCCCCTTTAAGTATTATCTCAATGCTGCCCTTTGACTGTATAATAAACATATGCAGCAGTATAATTTTGGGCTGTAGCACCTGGAAACAGAGAGAATAGTAAAAAAAAAAGTTTTTTTGTTTAATTGATTTTTCCTATAAAAATTATAGAATTATCTGTCAGTCAATTAAGCCAGTAATGACTTAAAAAGAAACAAAAGAAAAACTAGGAACAATCCAAATAAATATGTTGTACAACTACTGTATATACACAACACACCATTCATTTTATTGTGAAAATACCATGTACATAAAAAGTGACAACCTTAATTCCCACATTTGGTAAATTAAAGTCATATCAGCCTTTTAAAAAACACTTAATATAAAAGTGGTAATGAGTGTGTGTGTGTGTGTGTGTGTGTGTGTGTGTAGATACTTATTTTTAGTGTTGCTGATAAATTAGCAGCATAAGAAGAACAGAAAACCTATAAACTTCCAATAAAAAAACACAATTGAACTATAGCATCCTCTAGTGATCATTTGAGGAATGTCAGATACAAAGGCTTGATGTCAGTGTACAGAAGCTGTTTATCAGATTCTGTCAGGACCACTATCGTCAAATATGATTGATAATAGCATAGAGTTTGTATTGGCAGTATGGTTCTGTTCTGGGCAAGAACTCTCTGTGCATCCATGCAGCCTAGCATGGATAAGAGCAGGGAGAGCAGCAACAACCCCCCTAGGGTAAACAGAACAGAACCAGCATATGCAATGTAATTAATGTCAATAATTTAACATGTACACATATTTCAAGAATTAGTCTGATTCAGAGGAATCATAAGGCCAATCCTGACTGAATAGAGGAGGAGCTGGGGATGGAGGAGGGTAATTAGCTCCTGAGAAATGTGATAGCTGCTGATAATACTGAGGAGCTTATATATGGATGCTGTGATAGGCGTTGTATTCCTATAGGTAGACATAAGTCACCTGGGAGTCAGCTGACGCGAGCTTGACTGACATGACCTGCCAGAACTGACGCTAACGCTGGATTTACCGTGACAGACTGAATGAAGGGCTGTTTACACAACACTGTTTTCACATAAAAACAGGAAACTTTTTAAGGATTTTGGCTGTTCATTTACATGACTTTTTGGGGGCCTGAAATCAACTTTACTATAAATAAATTGCATTTTTAAATGTAATTTTAATTATTTCTTCTCAATTTCTAATAAGATGGAAGTTTTTGTCGTTTTCTTGCTCAGAGTTGTTCTCAGATTGGTCCTGAATTGCTCTTAAGCTAAGTGTAATGATGGATCAACAGAGTGTGGATCCATTTGCAGCTTTATTAAACACAGCAGTAGTACAGACAAGGGCAGAGCAGTACCGTAAACAGGGACAGGCAAGGGTCGAGGCTGGCAGCAGAGAATCAGAGTCAGGTCACAGGCAAGGATCGAGACAGGCAGCAAACAAACACAGTCCAGGGTACAGGCAAGGTTCAGGGCAGTCGGCAGGGGTTCACAAGAGATAAACAGTCCAGGTAACTACGAGACAGCAAATCAAGACTTCGCAAAGATGTGGTGTGTATGCGTGTCTTAAATAGTGATGCAGTGCAGGTGTGTGTGCAATCAGTCCCAGGAATGAGGGCCTATGGGAAATGGAGTCCGAATGGTGGAGAATCAGTATTCCGGTGATGGCTCCCTCCGGCGGTCCGGAGGATGAACCGTAGGAGCCATATTCATGACACTAAGACTCCTACGTAGAAATTTTAGCTAAATTAGGAGCTTTCTGAGAGGATTCTTAGAAGCTTTACAAATACGGGCCCAGATCACTTCAAACAAACTTTTTATTTATGTAACTGGAAGAATGTTTGTTCATAACTTTGAGAGAACCTGGCCAAAATGTTCTAAGAACGTTCCCTGTCAGCTGGGATAACAAATTTTAGAAAGAAGAAACTTTGTTTTAGTTGCTCTTCGCCTCTTAGTTTGAGTGTGTTTTCTTTCTGCTTCAGGCTGCATTTCGAACAGAAGCCAATGATATTGCATCATTTGAATATCAATATTTTGATTGGTTAGTTTCATAATGAGAGGAGTTTATGTTGTCAGCCTCAACTGGAGCTTCTATGAAAATTAAAATAATATTTATGCTTGTCAGTAAGTAAATCAGTCAACTATTTGCCTCTTCTGACCGACTGTTCGGCCTGCTGCTGCTTAGAAGCACTTGTGTGAGTGAGTCAAGTGACACAGTAGCTATGCAGATATCCAGCAGGGGGTGACAGACATTTACAAAAACACTAATGAGCGTTAATTGATTCGTTTCATTTCTTCATCATTCTTATTTGAAATGAACTTCTTATAACACACCCATATGCCACACGGTTCTTTTTGTGATTTTTTTAAGAAAATGCATTTTGGTGAACCATTGAAATTTCGAAACACTTATAACGTAACAAAGCCTTGTTTACTGAAATCACGTGACTTTGGCAGTTTGATACACGCTCCAAACCACTGATTCGAAACAAAAGATTTGTAAAGCAGTGTTTTGAAATCATTGAAATTGTTGAATAAAGTCGTTTTTTTTGTTTTTTTGGTGCACAAAAAGTATCCTCGTCACTTCATTACATTAAGGTTGAACCACTGTAGTCACATGAACTGTTTTAAATATGTCTTTAGTAGCTTTCTGGGTATTTGAAAGTGTTATCTTGCTGTCAATAGAGGCCTCACTGAACCATCAAATTTTATCAAAAATATCTTAATTTGTGTTCTGAAGATGAACAAAGGTCTTACGGGTGTGGAACGACATGAGGGTGAGTGATTAATGACAGAATTTTCATTTTTGGGTGAACTGACCCATTAAATTAATCGTTTATCTGAACAGTGCACATGCATGCATTTTAGACACTCATGTTGTGTTCTGCACTCCATCTATGAAATAAATGCACATCCTTGAATGACCACCTTGTTTTGTTATCCTTTAGGGTGGATCAAACAATTTTAGGGGACTCAAGCCACTCCAAATGGCAATTTTTAATGCTTTTATTTCCAAACAAATCTTCTATCTCTCAACAGAGATAAACCATGATGACAGAATACGTCAAATTCCTGCACCACAACTCTGAGGAGAAAATATGTCATTTACAGTAGCTGAGGATGAAACAGTGTGTGTGCGCGCTTGTGCATACATATACAGGTTGTGAAGAAACGTATGTAAATTGCAACCCTGTGAGATCTGTCGATTGGCTGGTAACATATGCTTCACATGATCAGTGTGCTCTTGAAAGACCATAAATACAAACTGCTTTCAGATCGACACCAGCTTTAGGAGCTCACCGATTCAAACTGATCACCTACGCCTTCCAGACAAGCAATGGGTTCAAAGAACAGCAAAGCAAAAAGCAATAATTACAAGGCGAACTACAATTATAAAGGCAGAAACCGCTATAAAAATCCCCAACGCGTCAATGTTTACAGATTTAATAACAACTGGGGTGGTATTGGAAACAGCGATGGTGGTTTTGGAGGCTTGGTTTTACCTGACCTAGGTCTGGGAGGCTTTGGAGGCTTTAATAATTGTGGAGGCTGTGATTTTACTGGAGGCCTAAATGGTCTGGGAGGTTTTGAATTGCCTGGAGGCTTCGACATGGAAGGCTTTGATTATTCTGGAGGCTTAGATATGGGAAACTTTGATTTCTCTGGAGGCTTCGATATGGGAGGCTTTGATTATGGACTCTGTGGTTTTTGAGTTAATTGGTTCAGACAGGTGAGTAACATTTGCTTAACGATTACTCTATGCGCTTTTGTTTGGTCGTTGAGTCGCAGTTTCATTACTGATTGAAATCTGATGAAGAAAAATAAACAAGATTCGTAGAAAAAAATACTAAGCATATTTTAAATGTAGGTAATGTAGTAAGAATGGTAAAATATTTATACTTGAGAAAAAGACATAAACACGTTTTACCAGTAATTTACCAATAATGATTTTTTAACATTTTTCTCAAATTGAATAACCTGTCCAGCGTAAATGGATTTGTGGAGATGACATGGGTTTCATCAACAACAAGGACAACAGCAACGTGATCTTCAATAAACATCAGGACATCTTCAGTGTCATTATGACTGTTAAACATCATAAAAACAATGTTATCTGAACGCACAAATACAGATCCAGCCAAAAGATCAAAAAAACAATTTAATTAGAAGAAGAATATATTTAATCAATGTCTAATTTAGAGATTGTGTGTGAGAGAACTATTATAGGGGACTAATAATGCATTGAGGTGAACTGGTTACTTGTCTTTTAGGTTTAAAAAATTACGACATGGAAACATGTCTGACAACATTCCTGAGCTTCAATCTGATGATTTGACATTAAACAAATGTCTTTTGCTTTGACCCATATAGTGTAGTGTTTATCATTTGTTATATGTTTCGTAATAAGTGTGTTGAAAACTAGTCACAGATTGTAAAGGTTTAGTCGTATTAGACTTTACACTCTATGCACTTAACCTCTCGGCAAAGAAAAACACAAAGCTGCCGGGAAGGTGAAGCCTTTCATGACAGATGGAAATTCTTATCATTCTTTTTCGTGTGTTTTGTGTGTTTTTGTATGTTGCAATTCAAAAATTGTTGAAATGTATACTGTGCGTGTTTTAACAGCCAAAGAAGGAGAAAAATATAGAGAACGGGCATTTGATATATGATTTAAGAGTCTAGACTTGATTAAAAATGTGGAATTTTATCTGCTTAATAGCAGAGCGATATGCATTTGAAACAGAGGTTAACATGTAACCCTGTGTTTTTAAATGCAAATTTGTTTGGTTGTTAACTGAATTGAATCTGTTTGCTAAAGTGACTCCTACTTATATAAAAAAAAAAAACATGTCAAGAGCAACTTTGAGTCGTGTCTGCTAGTGGTTGAAGTAAATGATAGTGGCTTTTTGGATGGTACATTATTAAACTAAAAGTAAATAGAATTGAGAAAAAATGTGTAAAAATTGTACCTTTAAGGGTACAACAGCTTGTCACTGGGGCAGTACCCTTGAAAGGACATTTCTGTATCTTTTCACCCTTAATAGATACATATTCACTCCTAAAAATAAAGGTTCTTTATTGCCATCGATGATTCCATGAAGAACCTTTAACATCCATGGATCCTCTCCATTGGTCAAAAGGTTTTTTATAGTGGAAAAAGGTTCTTTAGATTATAAAAATGTTCTTTACACTGGTTCTTTAAAGAACAGTAAAAGGTTATTTGGGGAACCACAAATGGTTCTTCTATGACATCACTTCAAAAACCCTCTTTTGGAACCTTTATTTTTAAGAATATAGAGTAGCAATTAAAGTACTACTGTGAACCTTTCAGGGGTAAACAAGTACAAAGATGTCCTTTTAAGGGTACTGCTCAGGTGACAAGCTATTATACTCCTAAAGGTACATTTTTTCATTTTTTTTCTGAGAGTGTATATGAGTTTGCTAGTTTGAATTCTCAACAAATATTGTTCGTGAAACAGAATCAGGGCAGTTAGACACAATGAGTATCTCCGGTGCTGGAATGATAAAGATAGAGGTGAAAGTCTGTCAAGGGAGATGTCGAAATGACTCTGTGAACATTCCTGAAATACACTGGATATTTTTCAGGCTCCTGTTTCTCAAAATCACGTGAGTTTGCAGTAACCAACATTTTTTAAACATTTTTGTCAGGACAAGTCTTTTTTTTTTTTTGTATAGCATGTTTAACAATCAATGTTTTTACAAAGCAGATTTACAGAAAATCATGTCTTAAAGTAAATCAAGTCAAAACGAAACCGATGTTTAGTATAATGCTAGTGCATGGTGGATCAAAACTTTGACAGTTCAAATAGTACATATCACTGCAGAAATGGACAGAACAACAACATGGAACAACAACAACCCACATCAGAGTCCTAGATACCCTAGCTACAGCACTGCCAAGGGCACATCCTCTGTGACTTGCAAAAACATATTTAGTAGCATTACTCCTGAAGCCAGTATATCTCCAAGTGCTAGGGAAAAATCCCCATGCTTCTATGCTTTATAGAAAAGGAAGTTAAGTACAACCTTCCTCCTTCCCTCCCTTCTGGGACAGGTCACAGTCCAAAGCCTCAAGAGCAGAGAATACAGACAGCCTTTTATTCTCATAGGCGCCCTGCTTGTGAAGTCATGGACTGTCGTCCACCAATGAATACTGGCGTGTGGTTACATGTGTTTCATACATGTAGCATGAATTTGTGAAAACCCACAACAACAACAACAAAAAAAAAAACATATTCTCTTACATCTTTGACTTACACAAAGTCTGCTATAGGCTACAGTATCTGACAACATGCGTTAAAAACGTAGCTAGTGTAAATGTTACGAAGAAGAATCTGAAAATGAATTTCATCTACAAACACTTGATTTTAAATCATAATCGATCATTTTACCCTGAAACACTGAACAAAATCATAATTGTACACATTCACAAAGGACAATGTTTCATTTATGGTCTCAAAGTGCTCAATCAGCTTCTGTTATTCTGTCTTTTGTGTTTCTGTAACTTGATCAGTTTTATTTGTGATCATCTCATTTGTTCAAACTCTCAAACTACCACCAGAGGTCACCATCTCCTGCTACTGACATCAACCTTGATGAGCGTCACCTGTCAATCACAATCATTCATTCATGACTGGGCACTTAATCTGGACTGAAAGACCGGCTGCGTCCGAAACCGCCTACTCAATGAGTAGGTACTTAATTTCAATAAGTACTTACTTAACGAGCGCTAAAAGAGTAGGTACTTAATAGCCAAATCTCGTTGAGTATGAATGCGATCCGAAAATAATCCGCCATGTTGACGTTATCATGTGACCTACGACGTTATCACAAGCGCAACAACTTAAAAGATATGAGTGACAGGTTTAATAATCTATCTGTAAATATCTTGATATTGATCACACTTGCTTATTTTGTGGTCTTGTTGAAGAAACAGCTGCCAGTAATTTTGTAATTGTAGTACAACTAATATATTTTGGGTTAAAGTTCTTATATTTTTATAATGTGAGTTTATTTTTTGTTGAATATGTTGTTAATTTCTTTATTTTATATGCAAAAATGTTCATCCACAAGCAAAAGTGGCATACATTTAATTTGTTTTCCTTTTTTTCTTTTTGAATTAGCTCTAGTTTCATCCCTCAGGCTTATAAATAATAAATACTTTTATGCATTATGATGTATTCAAAATATTTAACGTTATCATCATGCTTTATGTCCGTGTATATAATCTCAAACTATGATGTATACAAACACATGTTTGTTTTTTGTCATTATTGTTTATTGTTACCTAGTTCGGTTTTCTTCAGTGTTATCAATGTCTGAAGCCAAAGAAGATATCAGCAGCTGCTCGAAGATCTCGCCTTTGGAGAAGACTGATTTTATACTCAAAAAAAAGTAAGTATAACTACTTAAAATTAAGATTACCCCAGAATTCACTGATTTGCTAGCCCACCCCAACACTTACACACAATGATATTGATAAATGCTGACCAATACTTCATTATATTACTTTTCATTTTACTTCTTTAGTAAAACAAGCAAAATGTAATGTTTTGTCATATGACATAGCTATGCATGAATACACACTAGACAAATACAGCTGATGTGAATATATCTCAATTTACAGTCAATTCATGCAATAATTCATTGCTTAATAAAATATATACATTTACTGATAATAGCATAATTATTAAAAAAAAGTAAAAGAATTAATAAAAGTAATAATGACAATAAATAAATGCATATACAAGTCAACAGCACATGAAACAAAGCTTTATTCAAATTTATTGATCTAACAATCACGTATTTACAATCCTACTGCCATCTCAACACAGCTGTGCCAATTCTGCAGCTTTATTCTGATGAACACCTTCATCCATCATGTCCCTCACTGCTGCTCTTCTCAGTGGGGACATCGTTGATCCAGAGGATGAGGAAGATGATGATGATGGACCCCTGAACCCCACAACCTTGAAGCAAGAGTGGGAGAAGATGTGCAGGACAATGTGGCTGCTGCTGTGTCTGTTGCAAACATTCATGTGCTCTCCATCAGCATGACTAAATAAACAGATTAAAACATTTTACAAATCATTAATGTCAGCATTCTGTTTCTTGCCATATTTCATTTAATATTTTTACAATTACTTGCTAATTTTTGTCGTAGCTTCATTACTTTTGTGGTGTGGTGGGCTAAACCACTGAGCTGGTCAGCAGAAGATTGCTGGTTCAATCTCTGCAGCATCACCTCCAGTGTGTCCTTGATCAAGTCACTTGGAAGGAGGAGTGATGGAGGGTCTCGTCCATGGCTCTACACCATTTCCAGGACCTG
This sequence comes from Ctenopharyngodon idella, assembly GCF_019924925.1. Lineage (NCBI taxonomy): Eukaryota > Metazoa > Chordata > Actinopteri > Cypriniformes > Xenocyprididae > Ctenopharyngodon > Ctenopharyngodon idella. The sequence goes on from NC_067221.1 coordinate 26,945,639, forward strand.
CTGTGGCTCTCCATCCTCAGTGCTCACACCAGTCTAAGGACATTTCACATCCTACAATAATGCACAAATATAATACAAGTGTTCCTTAATTTACAAACCCGATTCCAAAAAAGTTGGGACACTGTACAAATTATGAATAAAAAAGGAATGCAATGATGTGGAAGTTTCAAATTTCAATATTTTATTCAGAATACAACATAGATGACATATCAAATGTTTAAACTGAGAAAATGTATCATTTTAAGGGAAAAATAAGTTGATTTTAAATTTCATGGCATCAACACATCTCAAAAAAGTTGGGACAAGGCCATGTTGACCACTGTGTGGCATCCCCTCTTCTTTTTATAACAGTCTGCAAACGTCTGGTGACTGAGGAGACAAGTTGCTTAAGTTTAGGAATAGGAATGTTGTCCCATTCTTGTCTAATACAGGCTTCTAGTTGCTCAACTGTCTTAGGTCTTCTTTGTCACATCTTCCTCTTTATGATGCACCAAATGTTTTCTATGGGTGGAAGATCTGGACTGCAGGCTGGCCATTTCAGTACCCGGATCCTTCTTCTACGCAGCCATGATGTAACTGATGCAGTATGTGGTCTGGCATTGTCATGTTGGAAAATGCAAGGTCTTCCCTGAAAGAGACGACGTCTGGATGGGAGCATATGTTGTTCTAGAACTTGGATATACCTTTCAGCATTGATGGTGCCTTTCCAGATGTGTAAGCTGCCCATGCCACACGCACTCATTCAACCCCATACCATCAGAGATGCAGGCTTCTGAACTGAGCGCTGATAACAACTTGGGTTGTCCTTGTCCTCTTTAGTCCGGATGACATGGCGTCCCAGTTTTCCAAAAAGATCTTCAAAATTTTTATTCGCCTGACCACAGAACAGTTTTCCACTTTGCCACAGTCCATTTTAAATGAGCCTTGGCCCAGAGAAAACGCCTGCGCTTCTGGATCATGTTTAGATATGGCTTCTTTTTTGACCTATAGAGTTTTAGCCGGCAACGGCGAATGGCACGGTGGATTGTGTTCACCGACAATGTTTTCTGGAAGTATTCCTGAGCCCATGTTGTGATTTCCATTACAGTAGCATTCCTGTATGTGATGCAGTGCAGTCCAGTATGGTTTTCCGGCCCTGACCCTTACACAGAGATTGTTCCAGATTCTCTGAATCTTTGGATGATATTATGCACTGTAGATGATGATAACTTCAAACTCTTTGCAATTTTTCTCTGAGAAACTCCTTTCTGATATTGCTCCACTATTTTTCGCCGCAGCATTGGGGGAATTGGTGATCTTCTGCCCATCTTGACTTCTGAGAGACACTGCCACTCTGAGAGGCTCTTTTTACACCCAATCGTGTTGCCAATTGACCTAATAAGTTGCAAATTGGCCCTCCAGCTGTTCCTTATATGTACATTTAACTTTTCCGGCCTCTTATTGCTACCTGTCCCAACTTTTTTGGAATGTGTAGCTCTCATGAAATCCAAAATGAGCCAATATTTGGCATGACATTTCAAAATGTCTCACTTTCAACATTTGATATGTTATCTATATTCTATTGTGAATAAAATATAAGATTTGTAAATTATTGCATTCCTTTTTTATTCACAATTTGTACAGTGTCCCAACTTTTTTTGGAATCAGGTTTGTACCAACAGTACTAATGGACAAATAAAATAGATTAAACTTATGTTTATTTTATGTAGATTTATTTATTTACGTTATTTTCATTCATGTAATGTAAGCAGTGTTGACAACAGTGAATTCTACATAATAGCACACATACATCACTCATACATAATCCATCACTCATAAGCCATAATACTTAAAGAAGATGTTCCTGTCAGATGTTAAATAAACATTTAATAAGCACCTTTAAGATGTGGTTTAGAATATGTAAATCCACTTCGGAGAATTAAGTTATGTGTGTTTACTAGAGCTCCCCTGTTATCATAATAAATCGTGTTTTTACTGTAAAATCACAACTATAGTGTCTAGCATCTTTACACATTCAGCGGTTTACTCTACAGTAGTTCAACAAATGCTATTTTATTACAAGGAACCGTGTTTTTAGTTCCCTTTCAGTCGGTCACGTTCGACGTACGTCAGTAGTGACCGACGAATTGGGATATCGCTAGAGAGCCCTATCAGCTTCGAGTGAACTACAACAGGCCAATGGAGTTGGCGTGCGATATTTGCATAATGCGCACCGCCCCCGCCAGGTGGTATAAATAGGGGAGCAGATGCAATCGCACTCTGTCTTTCGCTTCGGAGCCATCTAGTGTGTTTCCAGCCTTCAGACTTCAGTGAATTCTTCAAGCCAAAAAAAAAGGAAAATTTCTTTTTCTTGTGTTGGTGCAACGGCACTCCAGCGAGGTCGCGAGCTTCCGAGGAGCCTGAGCTTAAAGCTCTCAACTGCTGTTTTTACAGCATTCAATTTCCATTTCCCAGCATTGTGGTCTGTTGCGATTTGGGCCGGTTCCTCCGTTGTGTTCGGGGAGTGGTGTACCCGAACACATCGTGACACTCCCTGTGTGCTTCAGCACAAGAGAGCTGAATTTTTCCCCTCCTAAAAGAGCTTCACAGACGAACCCTGCGTCTTTTTCAAGATGTCATTTCGTCTGTGCGTTACTGGATGCGGTCGTTCATTGGTCCCCGCTGACGGCCACAATCGCTGCATCACGTGCCTGGGCGTTCAGCACGCTGAAGCAGCTTTTGTGGATAGTTCATGTTCTCACTGTGGGAACATGACTATTGCAGTGTTGAGATCGAGACTCTCGTTCCTTGGTTCTCAGGGAGCGGGGGTCCCCTCCCCTATGCCCCGTGCCGCCGTTTTCTCTGGCTTCGGCCGGGGTGACGGTGCGCCGGCGTGTAGGCAGGGTGATCTGAGGATCACGGTCAGGGCTTCCCCGCCGAGCTCCGCTCCGCGGGCCCCTGTCCCCTCTACCTCACTGCAACCGGTGGTGTTACCGATTGAGCGTGCTGGTCCCTCTACGGAGCGACCAGCCGTTTCTTTCGGAGCACCGGCGGATGACTGCATGTCGATCGCGGCATCGGAAGGTGAGCCAGAGTCCTCGGGAGATGAAGACTCGGCTGCGTTACCTCCCTCCGGGACCGTAGCGTTGTCCGAGCCTGATCCTGAGTTGACGGCTATGCTTTCCCGGGCTGCCGAGAAGATCGGGCTCGTCTGGAACCCTCCACCGTGTCCCGAACCTTCTCGGCTCGATGATTGGTACCTCGGGGCGGCCCGCGCTGGTCCCCAGCGCCCCGCCCCGATGCCATTCTTCCCGGAGGTGCATGATGAGGTGACCAGGTCCTGGCGGACGCCCTATAGCGTTCGTGCGAGACCTGGTCCCTCGTCCGCCTTCACCAACCTGGATGGCGGGGAGGCTAGGGGATATACGCGGATTCCCCCAGTCGAGAGGTCTGTTGCGATGCAACTGTGTCCAACGGCCTCTGGCTGGCGCGGTGAGCCGCGTCTCCCATCCCGGGCCTGTAAATTCTCGTCAGGCTTGACAGAGAAAGCTTACAGAGCCTGCGGACAGGCTGCCTCTGCCTTGCATGCCATGGCCCTTTTGCAAGTTCATCAGGCAAAAGCGTTGATGGAAATGCCCCAGGGAGGTCTTGACCAGCAGCTGCTTGGGGAGCTGCGTGCCGCCACGGACCTCGCCCTCCGGGCGACTAAGGTGACGGCACGTTCTGTTGGTCAGGCGATGGCCACGCTTGTGGTCCAGCAACGCCACCTTTGGCTGACCCTTGCTGATATGAGGGATACCGACAAATATCGGTTCCTGGACTCCCCCATATCACAGGTCGGCCTTTTCGGCGACGCGGTAGAGAGCTTCGCCCAGCAGTTCTCTGCCGCCCAGAAGCAGGCTGAGGCTATCAAACACGTCCTGCCCCGGCGGTCCGCTGCTGCCTCCACCCCGCCGCCGGCAGCACAGCCTCAGCCCGCTCGTCGCCGAGGGCGCCCGCCTGCGTCGTCCTCCGCCCCTGCTAAGTTGGCAAAGCAGCAGCCTACACCAGCCAAACAGCAGGGTGCCGGTCGCGGACGCGGCGCCCAGCCCGCTCAGGCCAAGCCAGGTGGCAAGAGGTCGAGGAAGACGCGACCCTGAGACGGGCGACCTGGAGGGGAAGGTTCCTGCTCTTCGGGAGAGGACTCCATCGTCTCTCCCACCCCCGGAGGAGGGCCGGGGGGAATTTGTGAAATTGTCTGTCCCGCCGCTGGCTCTCCGGAGTCCAGCGGTACCCACTTCATCACAAAAAGAGCAGTTTCCCAATCCTCCAGGTCACAAGAGACTGTGGCTGTCAGCGCGCGAGGCTCCGCCTTGCCACTCGCAGCCCACTCTCACTTCGCCAGCAGGTCCCAGTGTGATGGTCGAGGCCGCCCCCCAGCCGTCTCCCATTCACACTGTCACCTCGCAGAGTCTGACCCCACTTCGGGCCGCTGCGCCGTCCGAGTCGGGTTCCAGCACTCTGCTTCGCTGCCCCACCCCCGGTGCGTCTGTGGTGCCTTTGGTCCCGCTGGCTCGGTGTCTGGAAGCCTGGATAGCGCTCCCCAGCCCGTCCCGCTGGCTCATTCGCACTATCAGACTCGGCTATGCGATTCAGTTCGCCCGGCGTCCCCCGGTCTTCAGGGGTGTCCACTACACTCAGGTGTCCCTGGACAATGCTCCTGTTCTCCGGGCGGAGATTGCTGTCCTCCTGGCGAAGGATGCAATCGAGCCGGTCCCTCCAGCCGATATGAAGTCAGGGTTCTACAGCCCCTACTTCATTGTACCAAAGAAGGGCGGTGGGCTACGGCCAATCCTGGATCTGCGTGTCCTGAACCGGTCCCTTCACAGGCTGCCGTTCAAGATGCTTACGCAGAAGCGCATTTTCGAATGCGTCCGTCCCCAGGATTGGTTTGCAGCGATCGACCTGAAGGACGCGTACTTTCATGTCTCGATTCTGCCTCGTCACAGACCCTTCCTACGGTTTGCGTTCGAGGGTCGGGCATATCAGTACAAAGTCCTACCCTTCGGGCTGGCCCTGTCGCCCCGCGTCTTCACGAAGGTTGCGGAGGCGGCCATTGTTCCGCTCAAGGAACAGGGCGTTCGCATCCTCAACTACCTCGACGACTGGCTCATCCTGGCCAGCTCGCGGGAGCAGTTGTGCGAACACAGGGACATGGTGTTAGCTCACCTCAGTCGGTTGGGTCTTCGGGTCAACTGGGACAAGAGCAAACTCTCCCCCGGGCAGAGGATCTCTTATCTCGGTATGGAACTGGATTCGGTCGCCCGGACTGCGCGCCTCACCGAGGAGCACGTCCAGTCAGTGTTGACCTGCCTGAGTACGCTCAAGCGCAGGACAGCGGCCCCACTGAAACTCTTTCAGAGGCTCCTGGGGCATATGGCATCCGCAGCCGCAGTCACGCCGCTCGGATTGCTTCATATGAGGCCGCTTCAACACTGGCTCCGCGGCCGGATCCCGAGATGGGCGTGGCAGCGCGGTACGTTCCGTGTTCCCGTGACACCGAACTGCCGTCGCACCCTCACCAAGTGGTCGGACCCTTCGTTCCTGCGGGCTGGAGTTCCCCTCGAACAAGTGTCCAGGCATGCTGTGGTCCACACAGATGCCTCTGCCACAGGGTGGGGGGCCACGTACAACGGGCATGCAGCGTCGGGTCTGTGGACGGGGCCCCAACTGCATTGGCATATCAATTGCCTCGAGTTGCTAGCAGTACGTCTTGCACTGGGCCGCTTCCAGGAGCTGTTGACAGACAAGCACGTACTGGTCCGCTCGGACAGCACTGCGGCCGTTGCGTACATCAACCATCAGGGTGGTCTACGCTCCCGCCGTATGTCGCAACTCGCCCGCCATCTCTTGCTATGGAGTCAGAAGCATCTGAGGTCGCTTCGTGCCATTCACGTCCCAGGCGTGCTCAACCGTGCAGCCGACGAGCTCTCACGGCAGCCTCCGCTTCCGGGCGAATGGCGGCTCCATCCCCAGGTGGTCCAGCTGATCTGGCAGCGCTTCGGCGAGGCACAGATAGATCTGTTCGCCTCCCCGGAGACTGCCCACTGCCAGTTGTTCTATTCCCTGACCGGCGGCACGCTCGGCACGGATGCCCTGGCAATCAGCTGGCCCCAGGGCCTACGCAAATATGCGTTTCCCCCAGTGAGCCTTCTCGCACAGCTCCTGTGCAAAGTCAGGGAGGACGAGGAGCAGGTCTTGTTAGTGGCTCCATATTGGCCCACTCGGACCTGGTTCTCGGACCTCACGCTCCTCGCGACAGCACCTCCCTGGCCCATTCCTCTGAGGAAGGACCTCCTGACTCAGAGACGGGGCACCCTCTGGCACCCGCGTCCCGACCTGTGGAAACTCCATGTGTGGTCCCTGGACGGGACGCGGAGGTTCTGAGTGATCTCCCGCAAGCGGTCGCAGACACCATCACTTCCGCTAGAGCTCCTTCTACGAGGAACCTCTATGCGCTGAAGTGGAACCTATTCGTCGAATGGTGTTCCTCTCAACCAGAGCGAGAGGACCCCCGATCATGTTCGGTCAGAACCGTGCTTTCCTTTCTGCAAGAGGGCCTGGAGCGAAGGCTGTCTCCCTCCACCCTCAAGGTGTATGTTGCCGCTATCGCCGCACATCACTATGCAGTTGATGGTAAATCGCTAGGGAAGCACGATCTGATCGTCAGGTTCTTGAGGGGGGCGAGGAGACTGAATCCTCCCCAGCCCCCCTCTGTACCCTCTTGGGATCTGACCCTGGTTCTTACATCTCTCCGGGGTCGTCCCTTCGAGCCTTTGCAATCAGTCGAGTTAAAAGTACTGTCCCTAAAGACCGTCCTCCTGGTTGCATTGGCCTCGCTCAAGAGGGTAGGGGACCTGCACGCATTTTCGGTTGACGAATCGTGCCTGGAATTCGGGCCCGGTGACTCTCACGTTATCCTGAGACCCCGGCCTGGATATGTGCCCAAGGTTCCTACCACTCCCTTTCGAGATCAGGTAGTGAACCTGCAAGCGCTGCCTTCGGAGGAGGCAGACCCAGCCCTAGCTTTGCTCTGTCCCGTCCGCGCGCTGCGCCTGTACGTGGACAGAACGCGAAGCTTCAGGACCTCAGATCAGCTCTTTGTCTGTTACGGAGGCCAGCAGAAGGGAAAGGCTGTCTCCAAGCAGAGGATGGCCCACTGGATAGTGGACGCCATCGCCCTGGCGTACGAGTCCCAGGGCGTGCCTTGCCCGTTCAGGTTGAGAGCCCACTCCACCAGAGGAGTGGCCTCTTCCTGGGCGCTGGCGCACGGCGCCTCGCTGACAGATATCTGTAGAGCTGCGGGCTGGGCGACACCTAACACGTTCGCTAGATTCTATAGCCTTCGTGTAGAACCGGTATCTTCCCGTGTACTCGCTTCCACCAGCCGGTAGACGCGAAGAGCCCGTTCTAGTGTCGGCTTGCAATGCCACTCCCGCCCCCTGGGCCGGATACGTGCATCCTTTTTACTCCAGTCGAGTTCCCCGCTTGGCGAGCCCTGTCGAGTTCCTCCGCCTCCCCCTTCGGCTCGGACATTGCGGAGTGTCTGATGCCAGGCCAAACCTCCGTCACCGACGTTGACGTTTGGCTGGGTTCCACATGTCGTGACCCCTCCACGTGAGCGGTCCCATGTGTGTATTTGTCCACGGTCAACTCCCTACGGCGAGCCCGTGTCTTTCCCTAGCAGAGCCAGCTCTGCTGTCACCTGTCAGATGAGTCTCCCCCTACCCAGGTGGAGCCATCCCAGGGACTCCATATGCGTACTGCCCACGGCCAGTCCATATGTGTACTCTCCACGTAAATTCCTCCCATACAGGTGGGTAGTGGTCTCCGCAGCGTCCCCTACGGGTTCGCTTCCCCAGTGTAGTCTAGTTTACTTAGTGGGTATATCGGAACAGCAGTAGACTCTCTCGGCGTAAGCTCGCCCCCTCCCCGTCCCACTGGTGCGCCGGGTGGCTAGAGCTTGCGCTGGGCACTGGAAGGGGTTCATACTGTGGCGCTTTATTTGGGATCCCAATTCGTCGGTCACTACTGACGTACGTCGAACGTGACCGACTGAAAGGGAACGTCTCGGTTACGTATGTAACCCTCGTTCCCTGAAGGAGGGAACGGAGACGTACGTCCCGTCGCCACAGTTGCTGTACCCTCGCTGTAGTGCGGACTAGATTGTCTCCTCAGCGAAAAACAGAGTGCGATTGCATCTGCTCCCCTATTTATACCACCTGGCGGGGGCGGTGCGCATTATGCAAATATCGCACGCCAACTCCATTGGCCTGTTGTAGTTCACTCGAAGCTGATAGGGCTCTCTAGCGATATCCCAATTCGTCGGTCACTACTGACGTACGTCTCCGTTCCCTCCTTCAGGGAACGAGGGTTACATACGTAACCGAGACGTTTTCAATACTCACATTTTAAAGCATCCGCGCCGCTTTTCTCCTCCGTGTTCAATTATGACGTATCCTCTCCCGTGGCCTCCTGGGATAGAAAAGTATCGATCGAGGAAAACTTCAGAATCTGGGCGGAAGCAGTAGGCCATCTGGGAACTTCTCGACTACTCATTTATGATTACTGAGGTTTCTGACATACTTAATTGCTCGCCTACTGCTTTTTTATTATGTAGTAGAGAGTAGGCGGTTTCGGACACACTTTAAGTAGACGCACGTCCGAATCTCACGAGAATTAGTACGTCACCCAGGTAATTTTCGCCTACTCTTTTTGCTTCGGACATACTTATTCACTCGCCTACTGCTTTTCCCCTACTGAATAGTAGAGAAGTAGGCGGTTTTGGACACAACCTATGTCTTTCTGAGTGCAAAAACGTCAACTAACCTTTACAATAGGTGTGAAATATCCAGCAGAACATCTGGTTACTCAATCCTGTTCTCTAAACGTCTTCAAAGTAAATGTTTTTTTTTTTTAATTAACTTAAAGAAAAAGATCATTATGTTTCTTTAATTAGGTTTAGTTCAGTGATGTTGTTCTCATGTTGAGGGAGGGACACTGATATTTCCAGCACTGGTCATTAATAAACAGTGTTAACCACAGAAAGTCCTTCACTGTGAAGATAAAGTGCTTGAGTTAAAACAGTCAGTCATTTGGTTGCTGTTGATCTGATGAGCTTCAACACGGTAAGACAAACACATTTATACTTAAATAAAAACTGATGATTATTTCTATAGATGAAGCTCATATAACACATGATTCCTGACATGAGAAATATCTTCTGTACATCTAATGATCAGTTCATTTACACACACTGATGTTGAGCATTAATAATCTTCAGATGTTCAAAGATCTTACTAACACTAAGAGCTGTTTAGAGTGATGAACATACACTGTTTATGAGTATATGAGTGATGATTTATGGTGTATTATAGATATATTTTATGCTGATGTTGGTCAGAATGGCTCCTGCTCTTCCTCTGATCTTTCTGCTCATGATTCACGGTGAGTCTCTGTTTCTTTCACATTAGAAACAATCTGTTTTTATTTAATCTTATTTCAAAGACTCCATAATGAGTGATTAATGAGCAGTTTTCTGTTTTGTTGATGTATTTCCTTTTGAAACAGGAAGTTAGGCTGTGTAGCACCAGATCATCAATATTTTTGGCTGTTTTTTTATGAACATGAACTAAAAGCTGTGAAACACATTTATTTGTCATTTGTTGTATTATTTAATAGAGCAGCATGTTGTCTGTTGCTGATTTCTTTGCACTGTTTTCACACGTCTGTCTCTTTTCATTTCTGCTTTTCTGCAACACTCTCCTTCAAAGCTGATGAAGTAAATCACACTGAGATCCTTTAATAGATTTTAAGAAGATTAGCCTGTATTTATTTATTTTTTTTCTGAAATAAGGCATCGTTTTCATGTAATGAAAGTATTCATATGCATTCCTAAGTTTTCATGGTCTGATGTAACTGATATTTTCTTAGTCTTATTTTTCATACATTTCATTTTTTTTTTTCAGAGTGCATCATGTTGTTCTTGGCTGATTTCTTGGTTCTCTCTTCACTCCTCTGACTCTGTACATTTATTTCTGCTTTTCTGAAACACTCTCCATAAAAACTGATGAAGTGATTCACACTGAGATCATTTATCACTCAATAGATTCTGAGAAGATGAGCTTATATTTCCTGTAATGAGTCACTGTTTTCAAATATTAATAAAATATTGTCATGTTTTCATGGTCCAACTGATAAAACAACATTTTCATCTTGATGAATTCTGTGTTTCAGGGGTTTCTAGTGCTGATTGGGGTGTGAGTTACAGTCCTTCACACATCTGTGCACTAAAGGACTCATCAGTGATAATGAGCTGCACTTATACATACCCTACTGGATATCAGATCATGAGAGTGTTCTGGACCAAAGGCCCTGTAAAAATGGGTGAAGAGTATCCAGATCTGTCTGAGGACCCTGAGTACAGACAGAGGTTTCAGTATCTGGAAGATAAACAGCAGAACTGCACCATCAGTGCAGACACTGAAGGATTCACACGAGTACTATTTCAGATTCATCACTGATAAATCTGATGGTAAATGGATTGGTGTTCCAGGAGTGACTCTTACTGTCACAGGTGACTTTCATGAGGTTTCTCTCTTCTTCTGTGCATTATGTTGGATAATAATCAGTGTATGACAGCAGCACTAGATATAATGTGTGTGTTGTGTTCAGATCTTCAGGTGGAGTCTCCTGAGAGAGTGACAGAGGGAGATTCAGTCCGTCTGACATGTAAAAGCAGCTGCACTCTGACTGACAGAGCAACATTCATCTGGTACAGAAACTCACAGCCATTAACTGAGAGAAGAGACAGAAACAATGAACTCCTGCTGCAGTCAGTCAGAAGAGAGGATGCAGGCAGATATAGCTGTGCTGTACACGGACACAATCACATCTCTCCTGCTGTTGAGCTCAATGTCATGTGTGAGTACAGATTCATTTGTTCTTTTCAAAATGTATTGAGTTTATGTTTGGAACTACACTTTCATTTGTCTGTTTTAGATCCTCCAAAGAACATCTCAGTGTTGATAAACGGATCTGGTGAAATAGTGCCAGGAGATTCAGTGACTCTGAACTGCAGCAGTGATTCAAACCCTCCTGCAGAAATCAGCTGGTTTAAAGGAGGAACGTTTGTAGGATCTGGAAGAATCTACAACATCTCAAAGATCAGCTTTGATGACAGTGGAGAATACAAGTGCAGATCCATCAATGAACATGGAGAGAAATACTCTGATACTGTGACTCTAAACGTCATGTGTGAGTTAATGATGATTCAAAGTAATGGATTAACAATCGCAAAACATTAATATACACTTTCTTTCATCTATTTTAGACCCTCCCAGGAACGTCTCAGTGTTGATATCCGGATCTGGTGAAATAGTGTCAGGAGATTCAGTGACTCTGATCTGCAGCAGTGATTCAAACCCTCCTGCTCTGAACTTCAGCTGGTTTAAGGAGAATGAAAGCTCAGCTGTTGGATCTGGACAGAGTTTCAGTGCACTACAGAGTGGACGCTTCTACTGTCAGGCTCACAATCAACATGGATCTCAGAGATCAGACGCTGTAACTGTCACAGGTGAAGCTTTTATTAACACACTCCTGTATCTTCACATCATTCATCAGTTTGGAGAGTTAATCATGATGATCTTCCTCTTTCAGTTCATCACGGTGGTGGTAGGAATGTGATTGTGATCGCAGCGACATCTGGAGGATTATTCATCATCATCGTCATCATCATCATCATCCTGTTTATAATGTGAGCTCAATTTAAAATTAAATAAATAAATAAAAATCTGCAGTGATTGTATATGTTCAGTTTTGGTTTAATGTAGAAGGAAATGGCTCCTTTATGTTTGATTATTAATAATTTTTAAAAAAATAGTACACATATTTATTATTAATTTGAAATATTAAAAGGATTAGTCCACTTTCAAATAAAAAATTCCTGATAATTTACTCACTCCCCATGTCATCCAAGATGTCCATGACCTTCTTTCTTCAGTCGAAAAGAAATGAAGGTTTTTGATGAAAACATTCCAGGATTTTTCTCCTTATAGTGGACTGCAATGGCCTCCAAACGGTTGAAGGTCAAAATTATAGTTTCAGTGCAGCTTCAAAGGGCTTTAAACGATACCAGACGAGGAATAAGGGTCTTATCTAATGAAACGATCTGTCATTTTCACTGGTGCCACGTTCGTTCCGTAAGTAGAATAAGGAAGGTGTAGGACATTCAGCGTAAGCTTTTTGAAGAATACGGAAGGCAGAATGGCGAAGCACTTGCAAGGCGATCATTTGTGCCTATAAAGCATATACATTTGTATTTTTTTTTTTAAGAAAATGGCCGATGGTTTGGCTAGATAAGACCCTTATTCCTCGTCTGGTGTCGTTTAAAGCCCTTTGAAGCTGCACTGAAACTGTAATTTTGACCTTCAACCGTTTGGGGTCAATTGAAGTCCATTTTAAGGACAATAATCGTGGAATGTTTTCATCAAAAACCTTAATTTCTTATTGACTGAAAAAAGAAGAACATGGACATCTTGGATGACATGGGGGTGAGTAAATAATCAGGAAATTTTTATTTGAAAGTTGATTAATCCTTTAATGTCTGTCATTATAACAGAAAGAAACGCAGGAGTGATAAAACTGAAGATCTCACAGTGACACAGGTAAATCATCCAGACACACGACTTTACAGAAGCAGAAAATCAATCGATCAGCCGTTATCTGTGTTTCAGACTGTAACTGTACTGATGGGAAACTAACATTATCAATGTCTTTATTAAAGCGCCTCTACTATGCTACTTGAAAGGTTCCTAATTTTGTTTAGTAGGTCTCCTACAACAGGTTTACATGCATCAAAGGTCAAAAAACACTCATTTTCTCATAATATACATTGCACATCATCACATTTTTCAATGATTCTCAAACGATTTGTCGGATGAATAAGTCAATTCAATTCAATTCAGATAGCTTTATTGGCATGACAAAAAAATACATTTTGTATTGTCAAAGCATTTAACCAATATAGGAAAAATATTTAGAACAACAAAACATCTGAGTAAAGCCTATGTAGAAAAAATAATAAACTAAATAAAAATAATTTTAGTAACAAAATAATAAAATAAATAATTATTTAAAAAAATAATAAATAAAGATTATAATACAGAAATCATGTAACAACTGAACTTAGAATTTGAACATTATATACATTATATACATGTGTGTAGATCTAATGGGGGTGTGTTTGCTGGCTGTTTGTTTATTTCTGGTTGTCCCTCAGGAGATGGCAAGATGCTACAAATCTTGCAGCTATGTTGGAACATTTGGTTTCTTTGCCAAGAATGTAACAGAGTTTTTGGGTTGGGCTACAGGTGTAAAATTGGGGAAATATTTTATTAATTTTGGGGTAGTAGTGGTCTCTGATTTCTTGGTATTTTGGGCATTCTGTGAGGAAGTGCAGCTCCGTCTCCGTCACTGCTAGGATGCAGTGCGAGCAGAGTCTGTCCTCACGGGAGAGCCAGGTCTGTCTCTCTAAATCCCTCCTTTCTGCAAGCCTGCTCTGCTCTGATTGACCAGAAGGTCCAGTCTGTTGTGATTGGTCTCCCACTTACAGCTCCGGAGGCTTCCTAAAGCACAGCGATTGTACACACTGTAAAGACAGTAACGATGGTATTGATTTTACCCTATCAATCCGAGCATGAGTCTGATGATGAAATATTGGAAGAATTAGTTATTCAACCCGATTTGAGCAGGACGTTTCTCAGTGATACGCTACTCAGTTTAACTTACAATATGTTGCAACTGTAATTCCTCTCCATCAGCATTAACAAGTGTATGTCCATCAACAAACCAATGTATATATTTCTAATATATTGCAGGTGCACATGTGGGAACTGTATTATTAACAGTATTAATGACAGTGCATACGTTAGCCGAGCACTAACATAAATGACTGATGTAACATTAAAGTTTGTAATACAAATCTTGCTCCATCCTTTATCATTACTCAAAGTAGTAAGAACGAAAGACAGTCTGTATTAATGGACACAGTTTTAGGTAATAGTGGCCCACAGCTGATTAGCAGAAGTATTTCACTGAGACAGTAATGAGTTCGCCGGAGACATGCACAATATAGCTAAAACACAAAACTATGTATTTTGAACACTCAGTATAAAATACACCAATAATTAATCACACTTACAGTTTGTGATTCTGAGGAGCAAGTTGGTCCAAATAAAGCAGGTTCTGTCCCATCTTTAACCACTGATTCTTCACAGCCTCACACATTGGAAGTGAAAATAAACCGAATTTCCTTTCACAGCAGAGTTTTGTCGACATGTTATCCACATGAACACGCTACAGCGTTTGGGGGTTCAAGCTTTTGCAGGATGTCCACGCAGAACGTAGATGAGCATTATGCTAATGTGTTAACTTGTGACGTATGAACTTTGCAAAGATTCAAATTACAAACGACTCGTTTAAGCGGTTCAGAGTCGACTCTTTCTTTTGAGAGACAATAACTTTATTTATGATGCACTTTCAGCTGTATAACTTTGCAGACTGTTTACATTCACATACAGCTACACACTGTATGAAAGGTCATTTTCAAAAATCCAAATTAGGGGCACTTTAACACAATCCAGCAAAAACTTTCACAAACTGATATTTTCCTCTCTTTAGACCAATGCATATCAAACTCTGTGTGAAGCGCGCTCATGTGGTATTACACATGAAGAAAATTTTATATAAAGAAGATTTATTTTAAATAATTGAATTTTTAATAAGAAAAATAATATTTTGATGTAGATGGTTGTGACGGCGTCCCATGAAAAAAACCCTTTACTCTGAATATTGTCAGGGATCTTTTTTCTTGTATTTTTTATAGTGTTTCTATAAAAAATGTGTATATTCCTAAATTTATTATTGACCGTATTTTTAATATTATATATTTATTATTGTAATATTTTGTGATGTAAGTCCTTCTGTCTCTCCTGTAGGTCTCTGATCCCAATGAAGACACATATACAGCTCTTGATCTCAAGTCCATGACCTCTGACCTGTATGACACAATCACAGTAAGTGAGACGTCACAGTCAGATGATCCATCACAGATGATCACATGACCGATCTCTCTCTCTCTTTCACACAGACGGTTCATCCCAGAGCTCCTGAAGACTCCTGCAGGACTCTCGATCCTCAGAGCTTTTCTAAACATGAGAATCCATCAGTGAGTGTCTGAACCTGCAGCTCTTCTCAATATAATCAATAAAACTCTCTTCAGCACTAGTGTGATTGTTTTGTGGATCTTGTGAAAGGTTTTATAATGTTGTTGATGAACTTCAGTCAGTCTTTCTTCATCTTGTTGTTTGTTCAGATCAACAGGAAGATGTTGCAGTAAGAGGCGGAGCATGAAGGAATTAATCCTGAGCTCTGTGGGCGGAGCCACGGATGATTGACAGGGATCATCAGTTCTGAGTCACTAAAGATGTTTATTTCTTTATAGTTGAAGAAACATGAAACTGTTGCCAGATCGATTACAGAATAAACCATCTAAATGCTGATCAACTAAATCAAATTAACAAAAATTAAACCACAACCATATTTTCATGTTTTTCCTCAAAACAATTTATGAAAACCCACAAAAAACATATTCTCCTACATCTTTGACTTACACAAAGTCTGCTATAGGCTACAGTATCTGGCAACATGGGTTAAAAACGTAGCTAGTGTAAATGTTACAAAGAAGAATCTGAAAATGAATTTCATCTACAAACACTTGATTTTAAATCATAATCGATCATTTTACCCTGAAACACTGAACAAAATCATAATTGTGCACATTCACAAAGGACAATGTTTCATTTATGGTCTCAAAGTGCTCAATCAGCTTCTGTTATTCTGTCTTTTGTGTTTCTGTAACTTGATCAGTTTTATTTGTGATCATCTCATTTGTTCAAACTCTCAAACTACCACCAGAGGTCACCATCTCCTGCTACTGACATCAACCTTGATGAGCGTCACCTGTCAATCACAATCATTCATTCATGACTGGGCACTTAATCTGGACTGAAAGACTGCTGGACTCTGGCGTACTGTGTTATTGTTATGATATGACAATGATGACAATTGTTATTGTTCTTTCAAGCAATTAATAATAATAATAATAAAATCACAATTATTCATCTTCAAGTGTATGTTGTTTTATCCTGTACTGTGTTCAAACTCCTTCATATGTTTGTATTTTAATTCTGAACTCATCCATTCCTGCGTCTCTAGTTTCTTCAGTCCCTGTTCGCTTTAACAGCGGCTCTTTACATCATTTTTTTAATGTTTTCTCTTGTATTTCTCGCTTCAGGCCGCATTACTAACGGAAGCGAAGGACGTCGCGTCATTTGAAGATCAATTCTGATTGGTCAGTTTGGTAATGAGAGGAGTTAATGCTGTCAGCCTCCTCTGGCATTTGTTAAGTAATTAAAAGTCGTCTGGGCTTCAAAATATGTGTCTAAATTCTGCACTTTAGTAAGTAAATCATCTATCTGATCACCTGCTTGCCTCTCACGGACGTCACTGTTGTGCAGAAGCATTAATCACGTGACACAGGAATGAAAGATGTCCAGTAGGGGGCGACAGACAAAAGAGGAAAGAGTTTCTCTTTCTGAGTGCAAAAAGGTCAACTAACCTTCACAATAGGTGTGAAATATCCAGCAGAACATCTGGTTACTCAATCCTGTTCTCTAAACGTCTTCATAGTAAATGTATTTAAATTAACTTAATGAAAAAGATAATTTTGTTTCTTTCATTAGGTTTAGTTCAGTGATGTTGTTCTCATGTTGAGGGAGGGACTCTGATATTTCCAGCACTGGTCATTAATAAACAGTGTTAACCACAGAAAGTCCTTCACTGTGAAGATAAAGTGCTTGAGTTAAAACAGTCAGTCATTTGGTTGCTGTTGATCTGATGAGCTTCAACACGGTAAGACAAACACATTCATACTTAAAAACTGATGATTATTTCTATAGATGAAGCTCATATAACACATGATTCCTGACATGAGAAATATCTTCTGTACATCTAATGATCAGTTCATTTACACACACTGATGTTGAGCATTAATAATCTTCAGATGTTCAAAGATCTTACTAACACTAAGAGCTGTTTAGAGTGATGAACATACACTGTTTATGAGTATATGAGTGATGATTTATGCTGTATTATAGATATATTTTATGCTGATGTTGGTCAGAATGGCTCCTCGTCTTCCTCTGATCTTTCTGCTCATGATTCACGGTGAGTCTCTGTTTCTGTCACAGACACGCCAGGCTCTACACTCACCCAATCACATCGCACTCCCTCTCCTGAGTACTGACAAGCCACACCTGACGCTCATTCACGATCATCACCACAGCCACATATAAGTCACGCCAGTTCACTCAGTCACTGTCCGGTCTCGTTAACACATGCTAGTGTTTACTTACCCCCAGGACTCCCTACTCGACTACTTACCTATCTCCAGCGTCTTCAGTGATTCCCAGTGTCTCCTCGTCTCCTGTGCTTCTCCTGTGTGTTCGTCTGCTCCTCGTCTCCCGGTATCCACGCTCCCTAGAGAACACAGACAAGTATCAGTTTCCAGTTCATCGGCTCATCGACCCATTCATCTGCCATCACTCACCTGCACTCTTCTCACGCTCTGCTTACCTGAAAATAAACCTGTTAATCCTTACCTGTGTCTCCGCTCCCTTCTGTCCTGTAACAGAAGACCGGACCAACACCGTCCAGGTACAGCATGAGCACCCCGGATCCCATTCAAGAGCTGGTCGATGCACTTCGTCGCACTTTCACCAGCACCTCCATGACAACGCCACCAGCGAACACTTCCGCATCCACCGCCACAGCTCCTTCACCTCCCGTGGTCGCCAGTCCCATGGCCAAACCGGCGCCCTTCTCTGGTCTGGCGGAGGATTGCAACGGTTTTCTCCTGCAATGTTCGCTGGTCCTGGAGATGCAACCGCACTTATACCCAGACGATCGTTCAAAAGTGGCTTTCATAATCTCTCAGCTTCACGGGAAAGCACTGCGATGGGCTGAACCTCTCTGGAGCCTAAACAACCCCGTTGTTTCATCCTTGTCAAGTTTTACAACCCACTTCAAGGAAGTTTTTGGAAAACCCGCCTGGGACTCGTCGATTGGTGAGAGATTATGCAATTTAAAGCAAGGTGCACTAACTGTGTCTGATTATGCCCTCCAGTTTCGTACCCTCGCTGCTGCTAGTGGCTGGAATGAGCAGGCCTTAATAACCACTTATCGTCAAGGCCTCGATCCCCGTGTGCGGTTGCATCTCGCTGCATACGAGGATTCCATCGGGCTCGAGAAATTCATTCAGCTGTCTATCAGATTCGCCACTCGTATGCAGCTGTGCTTAGAAGAGCACCAGGGCCAGCCGCTATTCCCCTCCATTTCCCGCCAGCCAGAGTCCGTCAGCTCCCCAGAACCAGCTAACGATAACATGCAAATTGAGCACTCGCGTCTTTCCGCAGCTGAGCGACAGAGGAGGCTGACCCAGAATCTCTGTTTGTATTGTGGTGGTGCCGGGCATTATATCGCTGAATGCCCTTTACGTCCTGCCCGATTTTTGGTGAGTGCTGTCCTGCCCACTCTAAATAAAATGAAACCACTCACAATCGTAGTAACACTTACTGCTGCTAAACTTTGTCTTCCAGCCAGTGCGCTCCTCGATTCTGGGTCAGCTGGAAACTTCATCTCCGGAGCCCTCTGTCGCCAGCTGCGTCTCAAGACCACCCCAACGCCGAAGATCTACCAGATCCACGCGATAACAGGAAAACCTTTACGGAAGGTACGTTACAGCGTGGGACCTCTCCGTCTCCAAGTGGGAGTGCTTCACACCGAGGAGATACAGCTGCTGGTTCTGGAGGAGTCTACATCTGACGTGATCCTAGGGCGCCCATGGCTTGAGCAGCACAACCCCACCATCTCCTGGAGGACAGGAGAGATCCTGAAGTGGGGTAACCAATGTTTCCAGGACTGCTTTCCCGAACTCCCAGCTTCCAGTTCTCCAAGTTCCCATGAAATCCAAGTCGGGGCTACCACAGTGGAAAGCCCTCTCGAGAAACGTTCCACGGACATCCCAGCCTGTTACTCCCACTTCAGAGATGTCTTCTGTCCGAAGCAGGCCTCCAAGCTGCCCCCTCACCGGCCATGGGACTGTGCCATAGACCTCATCCCAGGTGAGCCAGTGCCCAGAGGGAAGATATACTCCCTATCCGTCCCGGAGGAGAAAGCCATGGAGGAGTACATCGACGAGGCTCTCAAGCAAGGTTACATCCGACCGTCCACTTCCCCTGCTGCTTCTAGTTTTTTCTTCGTGGCCAAGAAGGACGGAGGCTTGCGGCCTTGCATTGACTATCGAGCACTCAACCAAATCACCATAAAATTCCGTTACCCCCTTCCTCTCGTCCCAGCAGCCCTGGAACATCTACGCGGCGCCACTGTGTTCACCAAGCTGGACCTCCGCAGCGCGTACAACCTCATCAGAATACGTGAGGGGGACGAGTGGAAGACCGCCTTCGTGACACCTACCGGCCACTATGAATATCTTGTTATGCCGTATGGCCTGGTCAACGCCCCCTCCGTATTCCAAGACTTCATGCATGAGGTGCTCCGGGAGTTCCTGCACCGGTCTGTCCTGGTCTACATTGACGACATTTTGATCTACTCCCGGAGCCTGGCCGAACATCGCCGACACGTTACGGAGGTCCTCCAACGCCTGAGAGATTACCACCTCTTACTGAAAGCCGAGAAGTGCACCTTCCATCAGCCTTCCGTGCAATTCCTCGGCTACAATATCGACCACAGTGGCGTCCGCATGGACGAGAGGAAGGTCACAGCTGTAAAAGAATGGCCCATTCCCTCCACTATTAAAGAGTTACAAAGATTCCTAGGATTTGCCAATTTCTACCGCCGTTTCATCCAGCACTACAGTTCCATCACCGGTCCACTCACCAACCTCCTCCGTGGTAAGCCCAAGTCTCTGTCCTGGACCCCAGCAGCCACCCAAGCCTTTGAGGCCCTCAAAACCGCCTTCACGACCGCTCCCCTCCTGGTTCACCCTGACCCTGAGCTCCCCTTCATCGTCGAAGTCGACGCCTCAACCACCGGAGTGGGAGCGGTCTTATCCCAGCAGCAGGGGAATCCCAGCAGACTCCATCCATGCGCTTTCTTCTCCAGGAAGCTCAACCCGGCGGAAGTCAATTATGACATCGGCAATCGCGAACTCCTCGCCATCAAGCTTGCCCTAGAGGAATGGAGGCATTGGCTTGAGGGAGCCAAACACCCTTTTGTTGTTTTAACTGATCACAAGAACCTAGGATACTTACGTGAAGCCAAGAGACTAAACCCCCGCCAGGCCAGATGGGCTCTGTTCTTCACGAGATTTAATTTCACCATCTCCTACCGTCCCGGATCAAAGAATGTGAAAGCCGATGCCCTATCTCGTATCCACAGCCTCGACGAGAGCAACGAGGATCCAGAGCCCATCATCCCCGAAAGACTCATAGTAAGTCCCATATCCTGGTCGGAAGAGACGCTCCCCGAGTCCAATGCCTCCACTAGCATTCCGCCGGGTTGTCCCCCCGGATTGAAGTATGTACCCCGGTCACGACGCACACCCCTCATCCATTCAACCCATACTTCACTGGGCACTGGCCACCCCGGGGTCAACGAAACCCTCTCGCTGTTAAAACAGCGCTTCTGGTGGCCCAACATGACATCCAACGTCAGAAGGTACGTGCAAGGGTGTAGGGAATGTGCCGTCTCCAAGAGTCCACGCCATCTTCCCTCCGGAAAACTCCAGCCTCTGCCCGTTCCCACTCGTCCCTGGTCACACCTAGGAGTGGATTTCATCACCGACCTTCCTGTCTCCGAAGGATGCACATGTGTGCTAGTAATCGTCGACCGCTTTTCCAAGTCCTGCCGTTTAATTCCCCTGCCTGGACTCCCCACTGCCATGGAAACGGCAGAACTATTATTTAACCATGTATTTCGCTACTTTGGTTTACCTGAAGACATTGTATCAGACCGTGGATCCCAATTCACCTCCCGAGTCTGGAAGGCCTTCTTCAAACTCCTAGGTGTGACCATAAGTCTCTCCTCCGGATACCATCCACAGACGAACGGGCAGACGGAGAGGAAGATACAGGAGATCGGCCGTTTCCTGCGTACCTTCTGTCACGGCCACCAGGACTCCTGGAACCAGTTCCTGGGCTGGGCCGAGTACGCCCAGAATTCTCTTCGTCAACCCACTACAGGCCTTACACCTTTCCAATGCGTGCTCGGCTATCAGCCCCCGCTTTTCCCCTGGGATGGGGAACCATCAGACGTTCCGGCGGTGGATTACTGGTTCCGGGAGAGCGAGAGGGTCTGGGACTCAGCACATCTGCAACTCCAGCGAGCCCTACGCAGGCGCAGGTTGACAGCCGACCTTCGACGCTCCCACGCACCCAACTTCCAACCAGGGCAGAAGGTTTGGCTGTCAACCCGGGACATCAAGCTGCGCCTACCCTGTAAAAAGCTGAGTCCTAGATTCGTTGGCCCCTTCACCATCATCCGGCAAGTCAACCCCGTCACCTATCACCTGCAACTCCCTCCTGAGTATCGCATTCACCCAGTTTTCCATGTGTCACTCCTGAAGCCTCACCATCCCTCTGTTCTTCCCTCCACAGAGCCTGGCGACCCCGAAGATCCCCCTCCTCCACTCATCGCTGAAGACGGAGTGGCCTACCAGGTGAAAGATATCCTGGACTCCCGACGTCGTGGTGGGTCCCTTGAATACCTGGTCGACTGGGAAGGCTATGGCCCCGAAGAACGCTCATGGGTCCCGAGGAATGATATCCTAGATCCCAGCCTCCTTGACGACTTCCACGCCAGACACCCCAGCAAGCCAGGCCCCCGAGGCAGAGGTCGACCACCACGACGTCGGGGTCCGCGGTCCTCAGGAGCGGACCGTGGAGGGGGGGGTAATGTCACAGACACGCCAGGCTCTACACTCACCCAATCACATCGCACTCCCTCTCCTGAGTACTGACAAGCCACACCTGACGCTCATTCACGATCATCACCACAGCCACATATAAGTCACGCCAGTTCACTCAGTCACTGTCCGGTCTCGTTAACACATGCTAGTGTTTACTTACCCCCAGGACTCCCTACTCGACTACTTACCTATCTCCAGCGTCTTCAGTGATTCCCAGTGTCTCCTCGTCTCCTGTGCTTCTCCTGTGTGTTCGTCTGCTCCTCGTCTCCCGGTATCCACGCTCCCTAGAGAACACAGACAAGTATCAGTTTCCAGTTCATCGGCTCATCGACCCATTCATCTGCCATCACTCACCTGCACTCTTCTCACGCTCTGCTTACCTGAAAATAAACCTGTTAATCCTTACCTGTGTCTCCGCTCCCTTCTGTCCTGTAACAGTTTCATTCACATTAGAAATAATCTGTTTTTATTTAATTTTATTTCAAAGACTCCATAATGAGTCTTTACAGTTAGGCTGTGTAGCACCAGATCATCAATATTTCTGGTTGTTTTTTATAAACATGAACTAAAAGCTGTAAAACACATTTATTTGTCATTTGTTGTATTATTTAATAGAGCAGCATGTTGTCTGTTGCTGATGTTGCACTGTTTTCACACGTCTGTCTCTTTTCATTTCTGCTTTTCTGCAACACCTTCCTTCAAAGCTGATGAAGTAAATCACACTGAGATCCTTTAATAGATTTTAAGAAGATTAGCCTGTATTTTTTTTTTCTGAAATAAGGCATCGTTTTCATGTAATAAAAGTATTCATATGCATTCCTAGGTTTTCATGGTCTGATGTAACTGATATTTTCTTAGTCTTATTTTTCATACATTTCATTTTTTTCAGAGTGCATCATGTTGTTCTTGGCTGATTTATTTCTGCTTTTCTGAAACACTCTCCATAAAAACTGATGAAGTAAATCACACCGATCATTTATCACTCAATAGATTGTGAGAAGATGAGCTTATATTTCCTGTAATGAGTCACTGTTTTCAAATATTAATAAAATATTGTCATGTTTTCATGGTCAAACTGATAAAACAACATTTTCATCTTGATGAATTCTGTGTTTCAGGGGTTTCTAGTGCTCATTGGGGTGTGAGTTACAGTCCTTCACACATCTGTGCACTAAAGGACTCATCAGTGATAATGAGCTGCACTTATACATACCCTACTGGATATCAGATCAAGAAAGTGTTCTGGACCAAAGACACTGTAAAAGAGGGTGTAGAGCCTCCAGATCTGTCTGAGGACCCTGAATACAGTCAGAGGCTTGATCTGGGAGATAAACAGCAGAACTGCACCATCAGACTGAGTCATGTGACACTGAAGGATTCACAAATGTACTATTTCAGATTCACCACTGATAAACCTGATGGTAAATGGACTGGTAAACCAGGTGTGAATCTTACTGTCACAGGTGACTTTCATGAGGTTTCTCTCTTCTTCTGTGCATTATGTTGAATAATAATCAGTGTATGCCAAAATCAAATGTGTGTGTTGTGTTCAGATCTTCAGGTGGAGTCTCCTGAGAGAGTGACAGAGGGAGATTCAGTCCGTCTGACATGTAAAAGCAGCTGCACTCTGACTGACAGAGCAACATTCATCTGGTACAGAAACTCACAGCCATTAACTGAGAGAAGAGACAGAAACAATGAACTCCTGCTGCAGTCAGTCAGAAGAGAGGATGCAGGCAGATATAGCTGTGCTGTACACGGACACAATCACATCTCTCCTGCTGTTGAGCTCAATGTCATGTGTGAGTACAGATTCATTTGTTCTTTTCAAAATGTATTGAGTTTATGTTTGGAACTACACTTTCATTTGTCTGTTTTAGATCCTCCAAAGAACGTTTCAGTGTTGATAACTGGATCTGGTGAAATAGTGTCAGGAGATTCAGTGACTCTGATCTGCAGCAGTGATTCAAACCCTCCTGCTCTGAACTTCAGCTGGTTTAAAGGAGGAACGTTTGTAGGATCTGGAAGAATCTACAGCATCTCAAAGATCAGCTCTGATGACAGTGGAGAATACGAGTGCAGATCCATCAATGAACATGGAGTGAAATACTCTGATGCTGTGACTTTAAACGTCATGTGTGAGTTAATGATCATCTGCACATTGTTCACATGCAAATCCACAATTTTCCAACATTTTCAATTGTATCCGTTTTAGATCCTCCCAGGAACGTCTCAGTGTTGATAAATGGATCAGGTGAAATAGTGTCAGGAGATTCAGTGACTCTGATCTGCAGCAGTGATTCAAACCCTCCTGCTCTGAACTTCAGCTGGTTTAAGGAGAATGAAAGCTCAGCTGTTGGATCTGGACAGAGTTTCAGTGCACTACAGAGTGGACGCTTCTACTGTCAGGCTCACAATCAACATGGATCTCAGAGATCAGACGCTGTAACTGTCACAGGTGAAGCTTTTATTAACACACTCCTGTATCTTCACATCATTCATCAGTTTGGAGAGAGTTAATCATGATGATCTTCCTCTTTCAGTTCATCATGGTGCTGGTAGGAATGTGATTGTGATCGCAGCGACATCTGGAGGATTATTCATCATCATCATCCTGTTTATAATGTGAGCTCAATTTAAAAATAAATAAATAAATAAAAAAAATCTGCAGTGATTGTATATGTTCAGTTTTGGTTTAATGTAGAAGGAAATGGCTCCTTTGTGTTTGATTATTAATAATTTTTAAAAATAGTACACATATTTATTATTAATTTGAAATATTAAAAGGATTAGTCCACTTTCGGTTGAAGGTCAAAATGACAGTTTCAGTGCAGCTTCAAAGGGCTTTAAATGATACCAGACGAGGAATAAGGGTCTTATCTATTCTACTTACGGAACGAACACGGCACCAGTGAAAATGACAGATCATTTCATTAGATAAGACCCTTATTCCTCGTCTGGTATCATTTAAAGCCCTTTGAAGCTGCACTGAAACTAATTTTGACCTTCAACCGTTTAGAGTCCATTGAAGTCCATTATAAGGAGAAAAATCCTGGAATGTTTTCATCAAAAACCTTCATTTCTTTTCGACTGAAGAAAGAAGAACATGGACATCTTGGATGACATGGGGGTGAGTAAATTACCAGGAAATTTTTATTTGAAAGTTGATTAATCCTTTAATGTCTGTCATTATAACAGAAAGAAACGCAGGAGTGATAAAACTGAAGATCTCACAGTGACACAGGTAAATCATCCAGACACACGACTTTACAGAAGCAGAAAATCAATCGATCAGCCATTATCTGTGTTTCAGACTGTAACTGTACTGATGGGAGACTAAAATTATCAATGTCTTTATTAAAGCGCCTCTATTATGCTACTTGAAAGGTTCCTAATTTTGTTTAGTAGGTCTCCTACAACAGGTTTACATGCATCAAAGGTCAAAAAACACTCATTTTATCATAATATACATTGCACATCATCACATTTTTCAATGATTCTCAAACGACTCGTCGGATGAATCAGTCTCTCTAAATCCCTCCTTTCTGCAAGCCTGCTCTGCTCTGATTGGCCGGAAGGTCCAGTCTGTTGAGATTGGTCTCCCACTTACAGCTCCGGAGGCTTCCTAAAGCACAGCGATTGTACACACTGTAAAGACAGTAACGATGGTATTGATTTTACCCTATCAATCCGAGCATGAGTCTGATGATGAAATATTGGAAGAATTAGTTATTCAACCCGATTTGAGCAGGACGTTTCTCAGTGATACGCTACTCAGTTTGACTTACAATATGTTGCAACTGTAATTCCTCTCCATCAGCATTAACAAGTGTATGTCCATCAACAAACCAATGTATATATTTCTAATATATTGCGGTGCACATGTGGGAACTGTATTATTAACAGTATTAATGACAGTGCATACGTTAGCCGAGCACTAACATAAATGACTGCTGTAACATTAAAGTTTGTAATACAAATCTTGCTCCATCCTTTATCATTACTCAAAGTAGTAAGAACGAAAGACAGTCTGTATTAATGGACACAGTTTTAGGTAATAGTGGCCCACAGCTGATTAGCAGAAGTATTTCACTGAGACAGTAATGAGTTCGCCGGAGACATGCACAATATAGCTAAAACACAAAACTATGTATTTTGAACACTCAGTATAAAATACATCAATAATTAATCACACTTACAGTTTGTGATTCTGAGGAGCAAGTTGGTCCAAATAAAGCAGGTTCTGTCCCATCTTTAACCACTGATTCTTCACAGCCTCACACTTTGGAAGTGAAAATAAACCGAATTTCCTTTCACAGCAGAGTTTTGTCGACATGTTATCCACATGAACAAGCTACAGCGTTTGGCGGTTCAAGCTTTTGCAGGATGTCCACGCAGAACGTAGATGAGCATTATGCTAATGTGTTAACTTGTGACGTATGAACTTCGCGAAGATTCAAATTACAAACGACTTGTTTCAGCGGTTCAGAGTCGACTCTTTCTTTTGAGAGACAATAACTTTATTTATGATGCACTTTCAGCTGTATAACTTTGCAGACTGTTTACATTCACATACAGCTACACACTGTATGAAAGGTCATTTTCAAAAATCCAAATTAGGGGCTCTTTAACACAATCCAGCAAAAACTTTCACAAACTGATATTTTCCTCTCTTTAGACCAATGCATATCAAACTCTTTATGAAGCGCGCTCATGTGGTATTACACATGAAGAAAATTTTATATAAAGAAGATTTATTTTAAATAATTTAATTTTTAACAAGAAAAATAATATTTTGACGTAGATGGTTGTCTAATCATTTGATAATCATTAGCACTTACATCAGCAGTGTATTTCACATAAAATACTGATTCTTATTCTTCTTCAGTACATTGATCTTATTCCATCTGATGTGGAACTTCATCTGAAAAGTTTGAGATAATCTGCTCTAGACTGAGAATCTAGACTTCAGATCAAACTGATTTGCATGTCTTAATGAATAATGACTTCTTTTCTTGTATTTCAGAATGATCTCTATTCTGATGCGTCACAGAGAGATTCAGTCCATGATGAGCCTCTTTCTGAACCGGATTCAGCCAATGACGCTCCGTATGCCAGTGTGAAACCAAAGAGATTCAGAGGAAAAACTCCTGAATCCAGAGATACTGAGGAGATCCAGTACGCAACTGTCCAACATCACAGAAAGAAAGAGACGAAGAGAGCAGAGGAGAATGAAAACCATTACGACAATATAAGAGTTCATCAGTCCGATGCTGCCGTGAGGTGAGAAAACCAACTTAACCAGCACCACATGTTCTTGTTTCCTGTTTACACTTGTGGTCTTTGGGGTCAATGTGACCCCAAAAATGTATAGAGGGATTGTAAAAAGAAAAAAGAAAACATTTTTTAATACAAATGACATTTTTTTTTCCATTTACTTCTCATCTGTATGTTTATGCTGTGTTTTGGGGGATATGAATTAATTTTTTTCACCAATTTACTGCAAAAATCCTCAACTACACCATTAGCATGCATATGAAAGATTACATTTTTATGAAAAAAAAAATTAAATACGAGTTGTTTCTGGATATTGATCTAAGTGTTAGATGCAGAATTCTGCCATCTGCTGGTTAGAGAAAAGCTTGTAGGAATTACAGTTTTAGAAAAATAGGTGTAATTACCATATTCATCCAGCAGAGGCCCATAGAGACCCATTCATTTTTCTGGACTGCTCCTATAACAGCATTTGTCATAAATTTGTTGTGAATATATACATTGAAACATTATAAAATACATTAAATCAGTATTTTTGTCAAAGTATAGAATTTGTTATTGTTGTTTGAGGTCTTTTGAAGTGTCTTGTTTTTGCAATAATGTCAAATAAATTTGCAATAATTGGCATTAAAAGACAGGCTTACGGAAGCCCTAAAAGGCCTTGTTTTCTCATGATTACAACTTATTTTCTCACCATCTCGACGTAACAAAAGCTCTTTTTACAATGATTGTTTGATTCTGAAACAATGCACCCAGATTCTACTGTTGCTATAGTAACAAACACAACTTTCACGCGCATCTGATCGACGGATAAACCGTGAGCTCTTATGTTGTGGATATTTCAGCAAAATGTTTACTTTGCTTAATAATAAAGTCTACAATAAATAAATAAATATAAGCTAATCAATCACTGTTCAATCAATCATTTTATTTGTGTAATTAACATGTTTAAATTATTAACAGAGCATTCAACACCTCAAGCGCAGGCGGAGTGCCTTCAGAAGGATGCCAACACAGCTAACGGAATTTTGTTATAAGAACGTTCTCTAAATATTCAGTGTTGGTTCTGGGAATGTAAAAAAATTCCAGTTTTCTTGACGTTAGAGGAACGTTTTTTAAAAAAATTATAATGTTCCTCAAACGTTCTTTCAACTTAATTTTGATTTAAAAGTTAACATTCTAGGAACGTTGATTTGTAACATTCCAAGAACATGAAATGCTCAGTTTCCTTAATGTTAGTAGAATGTTATTTAAAGGTTAGTATGATGTTCCTGAAACATTCTTTCAATCATTCAAACTCCTGCTGTGAACAAGCACTGAAAGAAAGAGAAATAAGAACACAAACTACAACTTTCTTCAGCCACAGCCTTAGATGAACTGAAGATAAAAGTCATTAAATCTCTCAAGATCTGATTAAACAACTCCACAAACAGCATTACCAGCTTCACTTATTACTAACCAGACTGACTTTATTTCTGTCACACGCCAGTTTAACCAGCATAGATCATATAATCTGAGCTCTAACATCATTGTTGTTTTGTTTGTTTGTTTTATTTTAGGCGATCAACTGTTCAAACTATGGAAGAGCCTTCAGTGATCTACAGCAGCATCAAATGAGTGACAGACTGTATTATGTTGTTTTATAAAGCCTTTCCACTTTACTTTGTATGTTCAATACGGCTAATGCTTCAATAAACCTGATCAGTTATTAACCTCCATGCAGTTTAAAGGGATCATGAACTGCGTTGTTTTATTGTTTTATAATGTTTCCTGAGATGCACTTAAAATGTTAGTATGCTTTTTACATCAAAAATTTTAATAATTTAGAAATAAAAGGCTTTTTTTCCTACCCTGATTTTAGTCCTCTTATTTGAACGCTCTGTTTTAAGCGGCGTGTCTGCTGTAAGACTTCAGTGTAAACGCCCACTGCTGTGATTGGCTGACATCTTTACATATGAAATAGACAAGTATTACTCACTGGAAAACTTTTAGCACGTTTTTATTATTACAGCTCTCAAGGTTAACTAATCATGAAAAGTGCTGCATTACATCTAGATCTATAGCATTATATTTAGATAGTGGCATGAAAGGTTGCAGTGATGAACATTGTAGTCGATCACAGACATTAAGCGCATGAAAGTAGTGATCTTGTCATTGTAACTCAATTTCTGCACACTAATGAATGCTTTCATCATAAATAACAGTGCACACATGATTTAATATAATATAATAAAGAGATTAATTGAATAAAACGTGAGTTTTGGTGCGTCCAGAACTCAGTCACTGATAATTGATTGACCGCTCCAGCGATTGCATTCTTTGGTCACTTTTTTTTATATAATTTAATCACCAGATAACAGATCATAATAACAGAATGAAATCTATCAGTGATGTGACAAACAAAAAATATGAAGGATTTTGAGAACAGTTTTTGCTCAAATCATTTTGAAGTTCAATGTCATTCAGACTTAAACACATATCAAGAATCAGTGTATGAATCTCAATAATGGTGACAATCAAAAGCTTCATGCCGCAATGCATGCTGGGTACCAGCATAGTACAAGACTCATCCATGACTCCCAGCATGCATTGCAGCACGAATAAATTATGCAGCTGAATTGTCTGGTTATTTTTTCTAATTCTTATTATTTGCTTTTTTTTTTTTTTTTTTTTTTTCCTGTTGTTTTTGTGTTGACTTTAGTGTTCAGATGATCTGTTTATCTTTTTTTTGTTGATTGTCACCATTGTTGAGGTTCATTTGCTGATTCTTGATCTGTGTGTATGTGTCTTAAAAGGACTTAGCAAAGTTGTGTGCACAGTGTTTTTTTTTTTTTTTTATTGTTATTTAATATTTGAGACTATCTGGTTA
Organism: Ctenopharyngodon idella; assembly: GCF_019924925.1. NCBI lineage: Eukaryota > Metazoa > Chordata > Actinopteri > Cypriniformes > Xenocyprididae > Ctenopharyngodon > Ctenopharyngodon idella. Next base: position 26,975,845 of record NC_067221.1, read on the forward strand.
AAACGCTGCTATAAGAAATAATGTGAAGTTTTTAACAGATTAGACTGGATGAAATCAGATAATCAGACAACTACATGATGATAATATCCTTATTGTCAACAAAGAGCTAGCATCATCTGATCACGATTTCTTTTGCTGTACTTGTCATAACAAACAATTATCATAGCCAAAAGAGTCAACTGCACAACTAAAGCAAACACTGATCACCATAATGGTGACATTAAACCAAACCATTACTTTCAGACAGACATCAACATCTAAACCTCTTTTTCTCTCAATAAGAACTTTTGTACACATATGACAGAAATAAAATAAATCTGATTTGTAATAAGTGAAGCTGTAATGCTGTTTTTGGAGTGCATGAGCTTAACGTCAAACAAATGTTGGGTTTAGAAATCAACCTGATTTTCATTTCAACCAAGATTTGACATCTGAGGACACAGGAGTCCATATCCAATGCTCGATGGGAAACTTCTTGCTAAACATTTATAAGAATGTTAGGGGATAATGTTCTAACAATGTTATCACAAAATATTTTTTGGATTTTTTAAACTAATGTTATGCTGCCTTTTAGGAGAATATTCTGGGAAACAAAAATAAAACTTGCAACTGAAAACATTAGCAGTACATGTTCTAAGAACATTCTTATAACAATACAATTTCTAGCCGGGACTGCGCTTTGCCATTTTTCATGCCATGGACAGTCTTGCACACTTCCTGTTGCGTGCCAAGACCACAAGTGTGGATATTTCAACAAGCCCAGAAAACATCACCATCACAGCAGAGAGAGAGACCCGTTCATTTTTTTTTTTTTTTTTTTTTTTTTGATCTTTCTGTGACAAAGTTCTGCAAAGTTTGTTAAAACTTTACTGTCATGGTTTTCATTTGTTCTGAACTATATGTTTGCATAAAGCATGCTGATCCTTATGCTTAAAAGAAGAAAAAAAAAAAAATGAAATTAAAAAATCTGTAGTGATTACATCATCTGTTACCACTTCTTCATTGTGATTTTGTAACCCGTTTGTCAGAGAAAATCACTTCCTGTGTAGGTTTAGCACTGTTTAAGAAACACTACTGATATTTCTAAACAACACCTCTCATCTGTGAAGATGAATAATGGAGTTAGATAGCATTTATCAGAATATTGAACATGAAGATGTAAAGGACACACGTGGACCTCAAATACAGAGTCAAAGCCAGGATGAAGGACAAAAGCAAAAGCAAAGTAATCCGAAAGTTTATGAACTGAAAACTGTTTCAATTTAAATTTCAGTTTTGGTTTTCTATACACATTGTTTCAATGTTTCTGCTTTTATATGAAGTGTATTTCATGGAATTATTTTTCTATTTTCTATGTTCTTGTTCACATATTTTACTGTATAGCAAGTTTGTAATTTTAACAGAACACACTTATAACTAAAGACAAAGTTGGATTAATGGTTGATTTGAAATGTTATATCTTATATTATGAATTGTTTTTAATTGATGCCTGTGTGTTTTCGTCAGGAGGAAGTAGATGTTTGGTGTTGATGACAGTGTGTCTCGGGCTCATTTGTGTTCTTCTGCTGGTCTTCATCATAGTGCAGCACATCTCCATCACAGCAGAGAGAGAATCTCTGTCCAGTAGTTACAAAAACTTACAGGACAATTACACTGATCTAACACTGAAGAACCTGGACTTAGAAACTGAACTAAGGAAGTTATACGAACAAGGTCAGTACAAACGGATTTATATGTATATTTGCATTTTACAAAACAATCAATAAATAAAATTGTTTATGTTTATTGACAGGCAAAGGCAGGTTTTTCATATCCAGTGAGACGAAGAGCTGGTCTGAGAGCAGGCAGTACTGCAGGGCTCATGGTGGTGATCTGGTCATTATCAACACTGAAGAGAAGCAGGTGAGTTCACAGTTCAAGGTAATTCTGTTGTGAATACTGAAAAAGATTTGGTCTTAAACACAAACATCCAAACCATAATTAAAATAAACAGTCACACCAAAGTCTCATGTTTTAACACTGCTAGGAAAATAAATGCTATAATAATATAATAACAAACATCTTTCATATAACTGTTCTTGTCTTCTGACAGTCGATTACCAGATGAAAACTGTAAATGTAATTATGATTCTCACTCTTTTTGTGTTTTATGTATTTACACACAGAGGTTCATATCTTCTTTAGTCAAAGAGATTGTGTGGATTGGTTTGACTGACATTGAGAAGGAGGGCAACATGAAATGGGTGAATAATTCACCACTGAAGCAAGGGTAAGTGACAAAACACTCACAGAAAACCACATACTCTGTTCTAGTGAGTAATTACTTTTAGAGCTCTTCAGGAACTGAATATGATTGTGTTATTCAGGTACTGGGAAGAAAATGAGCCAAATAATTCTGGTGGAGAAGACTGTATTGAACTGGATCCTGCAAAACCTGTCCTGAACAACTGGAATGACAACCCATGCTCAGAGATGACAAAATGTGTTTGTGAGAATTTCACATCCGTTCCTGCATCTTCATGATGGTTAATTGATTTTTCAGCTTTATTATTTTAATTGCATCATTTCTGATGGTGCCTGTCAGCAAAACCTGTCACCAAATAATTCTAACAAACTTTATGCTTTCATGTTTTTGTTCATTTTATGTAATTTCCAGAATTAAGAGTAGCTATTGAGCTTTAATCTATTAGAAGAAAATAATAAAACTGCCATACATAATATCCTGTTTCTCATATTTTTCTGAAATAGATGGTCTGTGGATTAACTGAATTTTTTCCACTCTTTGTTATTTTATGGAAACAGTGTAGTCACAACATTTCTGATAATGTGTGTCTGGGAAATTTTCTCTTTGAATAAAATGGTCAATTGTCATTATTATCTCAGCATTTTTGTTTTTATGTCATTCTCTTTGCTTTATTGGGCTATAGGGCTATTTATTGGGATAGATTTCCTCCAGTCCAGCAGGGCGCAGCAGAGAGCAGGTTTATCAGACTGAAGTGATCAGAGAGGATCAGAAACACCAGATTCAGGGCACTTGCTGCAGTTTCCTGCATCATCAATACAAAGGTCCAGTTTGGCCTGTTTAAGGGTGTTTGAGTCCATTTGAGTGATCACAGATTCCTCTTGTTGGCTTCTGAAGCTGATAACATGTGCTTGAATGTACAGCACACAGTCATATGGGTCTGCAAAGAGTTTTTAAGTTGGACTGCAAGTTTTTATTCTTGTCGAAGGCCAGTGTGATATGAAACCACTTCCTGTTTAGGGTTAGCACTGTTTAAAAACCCTCTAAAGATCACAGCTGATCTGTGAAGATGTATTGTCTGACACAAATAATGGATTTAGAGGACATTTATTAAAATGCTGAATGCAGAGATATCAAGGACACATTTGGATCTCAAACACTGAATCACAGCCAGGATGGAGGAAAAGATCAAAAGCAAAGTAAGCAGAAAATTACTTTAAAGAGGAAATGGTGTCACAGGTGTTGTTAAAGATGTCACTAATGTTTGAGGAATGGTTACATACAATTTAAGAAAAATATGTCAGTGTTTATGCTTTTATATTTAATTTAGTAATATTGAATTATTTTTATTTACTTTTTTTAATGTTCTTTGGATATTTTACCATATATAAATGATTATCTTATAAAAGAATATTCTGTAAAATCTCTATTCACAGCATTATCTAAAGACAAAGGTACGGTAGATTACCCAAAAATGTTGATTTGAAACTTAATTTCTAATAATATGAAGGGTATTCACTTATATCTGTGTGTTTCTCTCTGTTTGTCAGGAGGAAGTCTGTGTTTGGTGTTGATGACAGTGAGTCTCGGGCTCATTTGTGTTCTTCTGCTGGTCGGCTTTGGTTTGGATTTTGAGTTCATTCAGTGTTAGTAAGTGCGTGGTAAATTTGTATAGGGTGGTGCTGTGTGTATTGAAAAGCTTGTTAACCGTTGTGTAGCCTAGACCTACAGTCTACCTCGACACTTCAGTTTTCATGGTTGGAGCTATTCAGCTTGGTTTCAACTAGTTTCGCCACAGAGCCCTTAATGTTCACATGTTGGGCTTGTATCGAATTCAAATGGATTAAAGCTGCAATATGTAAGATTTTTGCAGTAAAATATCCAAAAACCACTAGGCCAGTGTTATATATTTTGTTCACTTGAGTACTTACAATATCTTAAATGTTTGTAATTATTTGTAAATCGTGAGAAAATTGCAATTTTAACCAAGGCTCCGGGACGTGTGAGGAGTCGCCTGTCAATTGCATCATATCCACGTTTTCCACGTCATACCCTCGGTTTCCGGTTTTATTTTGTGGAAACCATAGAAACACCAAAGACGCTTTAATATATTACATGTTTTAATAGACAAGGGAACAACTGTTCGGTTACATTTATAGACAGAAAACGAATTATTGTTATATAGCTCAACACGTTTAGTCTTATTGTTTAAAATAAATCTAATTTTCTTGTTAATTCGTTTTTTTTTGTTTGTTTTTTTTGCGAGTACCATGCTTTACCATCAGAGAAAAACACTATTTTGTCAAGTAGCTAACATAGCATAATCAGATGCAGCTTTATTTTTAGTAACAGTAATACAGAATTTTCTCCATCATGCAATACGTTTTAAAATTAATCGCATGCCATTTATCAACACAAGCCATTCAGCATTTAATATGATATTCTAAAATCGATCTAGCTTATACTGCAGTGTGTCTCAAACAAGTGTCTCACAGCAGCCACCAAGCAAGCCCACAGAGTAACGTTATAACATTATTTTCAACACACTCAAGTTTATCTAATATGATAAACAGAGCTGCGTTACCTCATACTCATGACCGGAAAAGCGGAAGCGGCGCCGGCGACGGCGGCATGATAAAAGTTCCGCTGCTCGTGAGGCGTGTGTTGCGCAATCGCTCCAGCGGCCTCGTTCAGCTCCCACAACACTCGGTCCTGTTCTGCTTTATACTACAGTAACGTTAATAATCGCATCCATGAACATGATTTCTGTCCGAGTCCAATCCCTATTCTTTTCCACTGGCTGTGATGTAAAGACCACATATCCCAAGATTCCACGCTCATACTTGGCATCATCAAGCTACGACTTTGTTTTGAATAGGCGACCTCTAGCGGACGAAAAACTACATACTGCACCTTTAAGCGACTGCTGTGGTTATCACTTCAACAGAGAGGTGAAAGCGTGAAGCGAGTTTGTCAGAGCTGTGTGTGAGATTGTCGTTTCAGGGTGTTTGTTTCCCATGCACTTGCAGCACTCCAGTAAATAACAGCGCTTAATATGTGGGTGCGTGGTGGGGTTTTGGCCAGACAATCCTCTTCTCGGCCAATCACAGGCCCCCTCCTTGCTCGAGCCCTGGGGCTTCAGCCCCACCTAGCCCTTATGTTAATCCGGCCCTGACCAGAGCGTTAGACTCTGAATGAGATCAGTGATTCATGCCAATAAATCATAATCAATAAACAGCCAACATCACCTGTTCACATTATCTCTTTGCTTTCCTTTCCATAACAAATGTTATATTGTTACACACAGTACAGCAGCCACAGGAAAACTAGGGTTAGTGGTTTGACGTGTAGTCTCTATGGCTAATCATTTGATGTTTGTGTGTAGATCTTATGCATATATGAACATAAAAGTGATTTTATTTAAAAAAATGTACATGTATGGGTGGCAACTATGACTGTTGAAGCTCCGCCCCTCACTTCTGTTGGTGCTGCAGGTCTTCCGTTTTACATTAAGACTGAAAATTTGAGATTTTGAGGAAGAGAAGATGTACAGAAGAACGAGAAGCATGGGAGACAGAAATTGTGCAAATGAGCAGTCAGGTCAGTTAAAAGTTATTAAAATTCCCTTATTAATCTTACATGCAAAAACTAAACTTAAGCTAATGTGTTTGGAATGATTAATGACATGCTGTAATGACTTTGTTGGTATTCACTCTTTTTTTCAATAATTCAGCAGCCACTAGTCAATTATACGTTTACGGTTACCACACCTCAGGGCATCTTTCATATGTTTTATTTCAAGATGTTTTAGGTTATTAGCCTATCTCTAAAACGCTATAATTTTGCACAAAATCCGCATTTCCGACAAGTGTCTCGCTGCAGACAACACGGATGCACAGAAGCAGCCTCGGGCTTTGATCTCTTTGCGGTGACATCACAAGCGCTCGCGAAGTCGAAACCGGAAATAAGCTGCTGACATGACTGCACAAACAAACACATCACGGTCGTGTTTGTCTCTGCTCTAATCAAACCTGATTACCCGGCGTCTGCTGTTGACACAAGAGACCCTGAAGTTTAAAACGGTCTATTTTTAACTGCAGTCAAACTGCTGATATAAGGGCAGATCGTAGCTCTTAAGGTTAAGTGTGAAATGATGTACAAATCATAAAAAGTACATGCATTCATGTCTGCTGTAAATGGAAATTATCCTGTTCATTGTTCTTAATGGGTGTGATGATTATTTAACTTGTTTCACGTCAGACACATGATTTTATAGCTAAAGTAAAAAAAGCGTCTTTGTATTTCTTGTATGAAGGTGACCAGACGTCCCTGTTTTCCGGGGATAGTACCGGTTTTTGGTGTTATGTCCCAGTTTTTCAGCACGTTCAAAAAACAAACAAACAAACAAAACGACCAGTATAGAGCATCCTGCTCGGGACAATCGTGTGGTGATTCACCAACAACCAACAGAGGGCGCTGCGAGCTACTTCGTGATATGAAGAACATTACATAAACCTAAACGAGACCAGATCAGAGCGCTTTTATCAAAAGATACATCGTTAGTAACATACTAACTATTCATATAAAATTAAATTAATAGCCTACTGTTTGTATGTGCTGCTTTGTAACAGGACCTCAACAAGGTGAGGGACTGTTTTGTTTTTTTAAATGTCACATCTTAACCATATCACGTGGTGACAGTAAATTGGCTTGCAACAATTACATTTGCAGAAAAAAAATAATTTATGCTTAAAATGAGCCTAAAATGCAAAATAATAAGCCTGATTAAAGATAGTTATATTTATTTGCAAGCACAATCATAACAAAACATGTGAAAAATTTAAAAAGTTAAAAAAATATTTGTTAAATACAGTTTTATTTATCATATCTTCTCATGTTTTTTTTTTTCTTTGTTTTTTTTTTTTTTTTTTTTTTTTTTAATAATGTGTTTTTGTAAATACATTATTTATTTATTTGTTTTAATATAATATGGTTTTGAACTGCATGCTGTTTACAATGGTTGTGTTTAGTGTTTTTGTTTGTTTGTTTGTGGTGAATTGTATTAAAACCAGACCAAAAATCCTAATAATCAAACAAAGTCAGAGTAATAGAGTCAGAATAATTATTAATGTTAATAATAGCCTAATATAGAACCCCTAATACATAACCCATTAAAAAAAAAAAAAAAAAAAAAAAAAAAGTATTGTCCTTTAATTAATGGATAATAACAAATAAGATTTCAGTGATATTTTGACTACTCAAATAGGAAATCCAGTTTCCATCTTTAGATGTGCATATGTATTTCTTCATAATAACCTACTGTTAAACCACGTATTGCAGACCATTTAACATGAGCTGTGCTGCAAGTACAGTAAGTTTCATAAAAGAAAAGAAGAGGAATTGCCATACCACTATTTTAGAGACCAGAAAGAATTTGACAAAATACAGTTATTGATTGTTATGACTTTAGTAAATAATCATAAAACACTCATGTGACACCTGAAACAGTTTAAATATTTACAGTTGATATTACTGAACAATATAATACATATGATAAATTATAACATAATGAACAAAATATGAATGATGCACATCAAAGTTATCAGAACAATTATTACTATTACTTAGTGAGTTTCATAATAAAAAATAAATAGCCAGTTACTTGGGCTTTGTGCTATTGAGCAGATCATTAGATTCATCATTAGATTCATCTTTGCAAATACTCAAAAATTGTATGTATGCATAAATGTAAAGACAAAGATGAATAACTCAGCATCATTATTCCTGAGAATCCTGCTCTGAGGAATCTGTCCAGGGCCTCAGCAACTTTTGTCATTATTTATAAACTTTCTGAGATTAAACATTTATTTTTCAGAAGTGTATGTGCAATATATGCACACAATAACAGATAAAACTTAATGAATATTACATGTAATGCTATTTTTGTCTTGATGTATCAATATATAGCCATACATTGTCAATGCATATTGACAAAGCACTAGTTTCCCATATATGGAAATGTATTACGTAATATATCGCATTACATTTTGCAGCATATTCTCATATATTGTTGTTTCATAAGGGTATGACTGGAGCTGAATGAATTAATCATCATATACACACGATTACAGTTGGAAAGATTCATGCTTTGTTTTTGAATGCCCAAAGTAAATAATCTTAGAGTTAGCTATAACAATTTGAGTTGTTTACTTAAATGTTTTGAGGTAATCGGTATCCTCAAACATTTTGAGTATTCTGAACTTAACAGGTTTTACAGTGTCAACTTAGTAAACCTAGCCAGAATAATCCATTCATAGCCATATAGTCCAATGTGTAAACAAAATGATTTAGGCAAGACATATCAGCAGAAACATCACTACCTAAAAGGTATTTGCTGCCACCCCCTCTGTTACAATATATTCAGTTCCACCGGGTGGCACTTACATGAATATTCAGGATATTCCCCCTAGAGTTGTCAAAAGTACTGACTTCGGTACCACGTTTATTTTTAAGGTAAAAGTTTGATTAATAGCTTTAAACATTATTGACTCCAATATTCTTCGATATGTCAGTTGAGGCATCCAACACCAGAAAAGTTTACAAAGCACTGGATGGAGGAACAATTTGCTTGTGATAGAGCACTACACATTGATAGAGTGTGTTAGATACAAATACAAAAGCAACATCTTAACACACAAGTGAGCAGGCTTGTTAAAAAAAATCACTGAAGCATTTATAAATCATTAAGAGCTCTAAACTGTTTGACAGGTGATTCACAGGATCTGAGGATTGTGCTGCTGGGAGTCTCTGGAGCTGGAAAGAGTTCAACAGGAAATGCAATACTGAGACGAGAGGTGTTTAAAGAGAGCAGAACCAGAGAGAGTGAGATACAGAGAGGAAGAGTAGAAGACAGAAACATCTCCATCATCGACACTCCAGGATTCTTCAACCCTCACCTGACTGATGAAGAGATGAAGAAGCAGATGACGAAGAGTCTGGATCTCTGTTATCCTGGTCCTCACGTGTTCCTGCTCATTGTCAACCCGGAGACCTTCAAAGAGGACAAGAGGGATGTTGTGGAGCAAATTCAGGAGATCTTTGGAGCTAAAGCTTTGAAGTTCACTATGGTGCTGTTTATTGGAAAAGAAAAAATGTCAAACAGAAAATGGATGCTCTTTATGGATAGTGGAAATGTTCAAGACTTAGTCAGTCACTGCAGAGGTAAACATCACTCCATCAACAGTAAAAATGAGATTATTCCAATTCACATCACAAAGCTTCTGGAGAAGATTGATGAAATCATCAAAGAGAATGATGGCCAGTATTACAAAAATAAGATTTACTCAACAAAGAACAGAAAAGAAAAAAGAAAACAAAAGGACGAAAAGGACAGAAAAAAAGAGCAAAAGAATGAGATGAGACAAGAGCCAATAAAAATAGTACCTGAGACATTTAAAATGGACAGTGTAATGGCAGAGAGAACAGAAACGATAAGTCGTATTTCTCGTGTGAGAGAAACAGAGAGAACTCATGTATGTAAAGAAAACATTGTTGAAGGAAAGGAGGTTCGTACATCATCAGTAAGATCAATCTCATTTGAAAGAACGGAGGGAGAAAGTACAGTCCAGACACCAGAAACAAGAAGAATATTGGGCCAGAATACACAACAGAAAACAACAGAACAACATTTGGCCAAAGGAGGTGAGAATATTTAATAAAATTATTTCATATACCTTTTCCCAAAAGGCAAGACATTTTCTCGAAACAGTAACACATTCCTTAAAGAAAAAGAACCTCTAAACACAAAATAAAGCCCCGGTCTTGGTCAATAAACAGTTAATCTACATGGGTTTTCAAAACAACCTCTATAAAATGTACAGCCTTTATAACTCTGCAACATACTACTGTCAATACAAAGAATGCAGATTATTTATAAATTAATAAATTATTTTTACAACATGAAATAATAGTGAAAATGAAAGATGCATCAAACTTGGTGACTGTACCAAATATCCATACTTCCCTACTAGAAATACAGTATGCCAAATGGTAGGTGAAATATACATATTTCACCTATTGCATCTGCACAGCTTCTGACCAACTAATTTGTGTTAATTAGCTTATAACAAAGGAACATTATGGGTTCAAATCAATTGCTGAATTATTTCTTCTATAGTGACATTTAAAAAAAAAAAAAAAAAAAAAATCACTTTTAAATGTAAAATAACATGAAATTTCAACTACAGTCACTAGTTGGCTGCAGAGCATTTTAAAAAAAATAATTAGATTTATGTTGACATTATAAAATCATTATTATGACAATAAAAAATGTTTAGCATTTTTTTTTGTACTGAATATAATTTTTTGCAATTAAGACACACTATTATTGTCTGTTAGAGCCATAACAACATTAAAGGGTTAGTTCACCCAAAAATAAAAATTCTGTCATTAATTACTCACCCTAATGTTGTTCCACACCCGTAAGACCTTTGTTCATCTTCAGAACACAAATTAAGATATTTTTGATAAAATCCGATGGCTGAGTGAGGCCTGCAAATCATGTGATTTTGGTGCTCTGAACCACTGATTCGAAACAAATGATTCATGAAGCTTCATGAAGCAGTGTTTTGAAATCGCCCATCACTAGATATTGTTGAATAAAGTCGCTATTTTGTTATTTCTGGTGCACAAAAAGTATTCTCGTCACTTTATAATATTAAAGTTGTAGTCACTGTAGTCACATTAACTGTTTTAAATATGTTTTTAGTAGCTTTCTGGGCATTGAAAAAGGGAGTGTTATTGCTGGCGATGCAGGCCTTACTGAGCTATCGGATTTCATCAAAAATATCTTAATTTGTGAAGATGAACGAAGGTCTTACAGGTGTGGAACGACATGAGGGTGAGGGTGAACTAACCCTTTAATTATTTGTAATATTTTTTTCCCTTATATTAAGAATGATTATGTTTTTTGATAAATATATTGATTTTGTGTTATTGCATTGTATCACATGACATTGACTAGTTTTATACGTGTTGCGTATGCGTAAGAAATTTTGAAGAAGAAGGAAGGGTTGGAACTAGACAGTCTTTTCGCTGTAAAAAAAAAACAAAAAAAACTGGAATTCACGTTTTTGTAACTGGAATAATCGTTAAGAAGTTTTTGAATTTCTCTTATAATGTAACTTGACAAAGAAAAAGTAAACATTTACAAGACAAGTTTTGGATTCATGCGTCAAATCCTTTTTCACATATATAGTGGAAATGGTGAAGAGAAAGAAAAAGAAGAAAAAGTAATGATTTTATTGTTGTCCCATTCATTTCAATGAACATCCTGAGTGTTTTTTTTTTTTTTTTTTTCACACTAACATTCAACCAGATATCATTCCAATTAAATTTTTTGTTTGTAGAGCTAGCAAGTGTTGACAAAGTCGTGAAGTTTCATGACATTTAGATCAAGGGAACTTTTTTATTTTTATGTTTTTATAGAAAATGTCATTTGGGGACAGTGCATAAGGGTTAACACTGATCTGTGCTTATATGAGAAGCACCAGCAGAGTGTTAAAGTAACACTGAAGTAATGTTGAAGTTAATGAGAAAATTACATGATTAATTAAGTGATGATTGAGAATTAGTGATGAACACCTGCTGTTAACAAACAGAATCACTGAAGGAAAGGGAAACAACAGAAAAATGAAAAGCAAAACAAGCTGTTGTTTCTCTTTCCTTCAATGGTGTGGTGTTAACAGTGGGGATTTATGTGTTTGATTGATCTTGGAACTGAACTCTGCAGGACATCAGCTGTCCAGTAGCAGGGTTGGAAACCCCTGCTATAGCTGGAGACTATAATGCATATAACTTTATTTAGCATGTTTGCATCACTTTCCTTCTCTTGTTTTGTCTTCAATCATGTCAGATCTCAGGATTGTGATGGTTGGTAAAACTGGAGCTGGAAAAAGTGCAACAGGAAACACCATCCTGGGACAAAAAACATTTGATGCAAAACAATCTGCTCAGTCTATGACTGAGAAATGCCACCAACATCAGCAGGTAGTGAAGGGTCAAACCATCTCAGTGATCGACACTCCAGGTCTGTTTGATACATCAGTCAGTGAAGAAAAACTGAAGGAGGAAATAGCGAAATGTGTGGAGATGTCTGTTCCTGGTCCTCATGCGTTTCTGCTGGTCATCAGACTGGACGTGAGATTCACAGATGAGGAGAAAAACACAGTGAAATGGATTCAAGATAACTTTGGAGAAGATGCTGCTCGTTACACCATTGTTCTGTTCACTAGAGGAGATCAGTTAGATATATCTATAGAGGAGTTTCTGGCAGAAAATAGGCAGATTAATGAGATAGTCAAACAGTGTAAAGGTGGTTATCAGGTTTTCAGTAACAAAGGTGAACAAAATCAATCACAGGTCAGTGAACTGATCGAGAAGATTGACAAAATGGTGAAGGAGAACGGAGGAAGGCATTACACAAAGGAGATGTATAAAAGCACTCAGAGGAAAATATTGCTGAAAAAGGCAGCCTTAGTGGGAGCGGGTGTAGCAGGTGTAGGAGCAGCAGCAGCTGGAGGTGCATTAATTGGCGTTACTGGTGGAGTGGCACTGCCTGCAGCTTTAATGGCAGGAGGTGTGGCTCTAACTGGAGGAACAGCTGCAAAAGCTATTGTAGATAAAGTTAAGAAGTAATATGTTGAGCTTACTTAGAAAACCTGTGGAAATTGATTGCCTCAAATTTTTTAAGCAAATTAGTTCATGACTTTTTGACAAAGTTGATAAAGCGTACTGCAACTTATAATGTATAGGTTTACAAGATGACTTAAGTATTGGTAACTCAATTTGACAAGTTCTGCCAACAAAACAGTTTACTTAAAAATCTGCTGATTCATATTACAAGAAAAACTTGTGGAAACTGATTGTTTTTTAATTCTCAAGCAAGTTGTACTCAAAACTATGAGTCGTTATTACAAAGACAGACAACAGATCGATAGCACAACTCCAGGACATTTATTATTATTACTTAAATAGAAGATAAAAAGATTGATGTCCCTTTTCTGACATCTTGTAATTCTAGATTTACCTGGCCAAAAGTCAGCAAAGATTTTTGTTTTCCTGTCTTAAATCTTCAGTAACAAAGGCCCTGTTTACACCTGGTATTACTATGGTGGGGGAAACTTTAATCTGCTGATTGGTCAGTTTGAATGTCTCAGTTTTGGTCTTTAGTCACACGGTCAAGGAAGGGATAAAATAAGATTGTAACTGCTACTCGGTCTCTTTTCTTCGCTGGTGCTGTCTTTTCTCTAGCTCTCTTCTCTGCTCTCTCTCTCTGTTAACATTATACATACATGCTGGGTACAATTAACTGTATATGTTTTATCATCCTTCATCTATTTTGTAATCATTTCAAGTGTAACCATAATAAAATACTGTTATTAAACCTTTTCAATTGTACATTATGTGCTAACTAGATTTGATTCAACATTAACACTGAATCGTTACCCATTGTATTACAGTAGTCACACAATATAGCAATGCTCTCATGAGGCAAATCATTCAGCATCCACAGATTATTAGTTCGCTAGAGAAATGAACTCTTTCACTAAATATATACACTATCCCAGCTAACAGCATTTTGTTATAAGAACAATCTCTAAATACGTTCTCTAAATGTTTTCTTGACGTTAGAGGAACGTTTTTATAAGGTATAATGTTCCTCAAACGTTCTTTCAACTTAATTTTGATCTAAAATTCAACATTGTAGGAACGTTGATTTGTAACATTCCAAGAACATGAAAATGTTCAGTTTCCTTAATGTCAGTAGAATGTTATTTAAAGGTTAGTATAATGTTCCTGAAACATTCTTTCAATCATTCAAACACCTGCTGTGAACAAGCACTGAAAGCAAAGAGAGAGAGCATTTGATTGGTCAGAAAATCTGATGAGAAGCTGATTTGCAGAGAGATTGTAAGATTTGAACGCATATATCTTCTAAATGCGAATTTAGTTTTTAGCTGATGTATCCCAATTCAGAGGCTGCATCCTTCGAAGGATTTCTGCTTATTAGAATGTAAATTGACTACTAGCCTCTGCAGAAGGACCATCAATACTGTACAGAAGAGCTTGTGAGTGAATCACGTGACATAATAACCAAAGCTGTCCAGCAGGAGGCGACTGTGGGGGGAAAAACTAACCTTGTTAGTTAAAGATGGTGAAATAATAGAGCTGGAAGTCACGCAGTATTGCACTATCAAATTAGTAACAGTTGCCATTTTAACATAAATTTTAACATCAACTTGTCAAACACAGTAGAGTATAGAATTACCAGAAAACTTGATTATTTATTAGAAGAAATATATAAGAAAATACGGTTTCTTTACATATAAATATTGCATTTTGCCATTTAGAATGTTCTTCATTTACAATGTTCTTGACTTCAAAATTGTTGGGTTTTTTTTGTTTTGTTTTGGGGTTTTTTTTTGTTTGTTTTTACACTACACTGAGAAAATATAGACTAGTGAACAATAATCTACTCGCAGCTTCTTATAAAATCTGGTTACATAATCCTGTGCTCTAAACATCTTGTGGAAATGTATTAAATTAACTTTAAAAGATCATTATTTCCCTTTAAGCAGTTTCATCTCAGTGATGATGATGATGTTCTGTTAAGGGGGAAGGAGAGACAGAGACATTTCTGCCACTGTGTGTTAAAAAAAATGTGTTAACCACAGAAAGTCCTTCACTGTAAATCTAAAGTGCATGAGTTAAAACAGTCAGTCATTTGGTTGCTGTTGATCTGATGAGCTTCAACACGGTAAGACAAACACATTCATACTTAAATAAAAACTGATGATTATTTCTATAAATGAAGCTCATTTAACGCATGATTCCTGACATGAGAAATATCTTCTGTACATCTAATGATCAGTTCATTTACACACACTGATGTTGAGCACTAATAATCTTCAGATGTTCAAAGATCTTACTAACACTAAGAGCTGTTTAGAGTGATGAACATACACTGTTTATGAGTATATGAGTGATGATTCATGATGTATTATAGATATATTTTATGCTGATGTTGGTCAGAATGGCTCCTGCTCTTCCTCTGATCTTTCTGCTCATGATTCACGGTGAGTCTCTGTTTCATTCACATTAGAAACAATCTGTTTTTATTAAATTTTATTTGTATAAAACTCCATAATGAGTGATTATTGAGCAGTTTTCTGTTTTGTTATTTCCTTTTGAAACAGGAAGTTAGGCTGTGTAGCACCAGATCATCAATATTTTTGGCCATTTTTTATGAACATGAACTAAAAGCTACAAAACTCACATTTATTTGTCATTTGTTGTATTATTTGATAGAGCAGCATGTTGTCTGTTGCTGATTTCTTTGCACTGTTTTCACACGTCTGTCTCTTTTCATTTCTGCTTTTCTGCAACACCTTCCTTCAAAGCTGATGAAGTAAATCACACTGAGATCCTTTATAACTCAATAGATTGTGAGAAGATGAGCTTATATTTCCTGTAATGAGATGCTGTTTTCAAATATTAATAAAATATTGACATGTTTTCATGGTCAAACTGATAAAACAACATTTTCATCTTGATGAATTATGTGTTTCAGGGGTTTCTAGTGCTGATTGGGGTGTGAGTTACAGTCCTTCACACATCTGTGCACTAAAGGACTCATCAGTGATAATGAACTGCACTTATACATACCCTACTGGACATCAGATCATGAGAGTGTTCTGGACCAAAGGCCCTATACAAGAGGGTGTAGAGCTTAAAGATCTGTCTGAGGACCCTGAATACAGTCAGAGGCTTCAGTATCTGGGAGATAAACAGCAGAACTGCACCATCAGACTGAGTCACGTGACACTGAATGATTCACACGAGTACTATTTCAGATTCATCACTGATAAAGATGTGAAATGGACTGGCACTCCAGGAGTGACTCTTACTGTCACAGGTGACTTTCATGAGGTTTCTCTCTTCTTCTGTGCATTATGTTGAATAATAATCAGTGTATGACAGCAGCACTAGATATAATGTGTGTGTTGTGTTCAGATCTTCAGGTGGAGTCTCCTGAGAGAGTGACAGAGGGAGATTCAGTCCGTCTGACATGTAAAAGCAGCTGCACTCTGACTGACAGAGCAACATTCATCTGGTACAGAAACTCACAGCCATTAACTGAGAGAAGAGACAGAAACAATGAACTCCTGCTGCAGTCAGTCAGAAGAGAGGATGCAGGCAGATATAGCTGTGCTGTACACGGACACAATCACATCTCTCCTGCTGTTGAGCTCAATGTCACATGTGAGTATGAATTTATGTTTTTATTTTTGAAAAGCAAAAAAAAAAAAAAAAAAAAAAAAAGATTTGGATAATGTGTGTCTCTACATACACACTGTAAGCCTTAGTGCTCAATTCTGTTTTATTGCTCAGATGCGTTGTGTGGCTGTTCATTATTATTATTATTATTATTATTTTTATTATTATTATTTTATTTTTTATTTTTTTTAATGCAGCCTATTTGAGTGTGAACTGCACAGCAAAATCTTCAGAGTTAAATCAACACTGATTTATTGTCACTTTAACACTCTCCCAGCTAACAACGTAAGTTCTGATAACTTTGGCTAACATTTTGTCAAGGTTCTCTCAAAGTTATAAACAAACATTCTTCCAGTAATGTTAACAGTGTTTGTTCAACGTTATCTGGTCTTTAATAATGTTCTCAAAAGGTTTGCACAAAACCGTTATTTATACATTGTTTGTGGAAGTTTTATTTTAAATCTATACATAATGTTGGGAGAAAACATTCTTAGAAACAACTAACTTTAAATGAATAAGGCTGTATTTGCTCTGTTCTCATAATGTTGGCATATACCAATAACATAACAATATTATTATTACAAAATTATTAGTATATATAATATATATTAGGCTATATAAAAACATATATGAAATATCTTACCTTTCAAGCGACGTGGAAGCAAAATGACTAAAAATAAAATAAACTTTTACAGCGTTGTTATCTTTGCAAGCACAGACTGTTATTTAGTTTATCAGTCTTTTCATTATATAATTAGTATCAAACAAACAATAGTTCACAGTGATCAATGATTATTAAACGAAACCAAATAGGTGGTGATATGCAAGTATTTAAATAGCCATTAAACAGATGAAGAAGAAAGTAGTATGGCATGTTTTTTCTTAGCGTCCTTTCCATGATGACTCGTCGATTCAGTGCACTTCTGAGAATGTCTTGTGTGTTAAACGTAAACATAGGCTGCGTCCGAAAACTGAAAAATGCTGCCTCCGCAGGCAGGATAAGGAGGTAGAAAGGTAACAAGGCACATCCAATGATCGTTCCACATCCTGTCTCCTGAGATACCTTCATCTGATCGATTTTTGAAGGCAGCATAGATGTATCATTCGCTGCCTTTAATATCTCACAATTCTGCGCATTTCATTCCCTGACTGTTGAGCTAAAAAATAAAGATGGCATCTGAAATTTGAGGTTGGAGGTCAGTTTGTGTGTAAAGTGTACATTTTGACCAACTTTCCCCACTTTTGATGACATTTCTAGCGAGAAGTTAGCATTGTAGTAATTAAATATTCAATTTGTTGTCACCAAAGTGCTCTCCGTTTTGTTATCTATCATTAAATTGTTACGCTGCTTCGTGAGGTACATTTGTGCGCAAACGCTGCCTGCTAAGTCATTGCCTGACAGGGCAGTGAGGCAACAAGTCAGCTGCCTGGGTTTTCGGATGCAGCCCTACTCTGAATTGACTGAACTTTTACTTCTGGATGTGTTTTTGGAACCAGTATACCTCGAGTAAGCAAGCTTGGGTTAATCAACTTAGAGTTGATTAACCCAAATAGAGAATTTGATGCAGGGGCGTAGCCAGCAGACGGGCCTGACGGCCACTATATGAGTAGGCCCACCCAGTTGTTACAGAAATATTTTATTTATTAAAGTATTATTTCATTACGTTTCATATAATTACAAACATGACTGTGCCATCTCAAATCTTAAAATAAATGAAATGTGGTTTTGGATGATGCTTGATGAATTTGATTGACATCTGTGTTAGGCAATCAACGGTTATCCTGCCTGAACCATTTCGCGCCTGTGAGTTTGTTTTCACACATCCCACTGTACTTTACAGTTATGTGTTAGCTAGCAGCTGAAGTCAGCTGTAGTTCTTGTGTTTCTGCTCGTCTCTTTTTCTCTTCTCTTCTTTCCTTCAGTGATTCTGCTTGTTAACAGGCTTATTAAGGCTGAGATGAATCTATACTTAATATACACAGATTTTGTGGCTCAGATAAGGTCCAGTTTAGGTTTATTTCTTTGCTCTTGGCTGACATGTGGCATTGCTGTGGCCTGCTTGTGGCTCAGATCTGGCAAACAGAAGCGGCCCACACAAGGGCCGTAATTCATTGCAGCATGGAGGCCAGATCATCATGCCACATGTGCCAGATATAGGTCGGATCTGGGCCGACACAATGTTGCTATCTGGGATGTCACCAACCTGGGAAGAAGCTTGTTGTAGTCCAAACCATTCGTAATTGTAGGCCTTAAACTGCCATAACTTTAAAAGACAATATCTCCGTTTACATTGAACTTTCAGCGCTGTAACTTTACAGATACTGTTTATGCTCAAGCAGCAACATTACACACTAACTAAAGTTAAAAAAGTGAAATCGCAATGAACCACCCCTTTAAAAAATATTTCAAAAAACCCTGTATTGACCCGGGAGAGAACTACTCCATCAGCCCGCGCAGGACAACAAATGATGTTAACATTAACGTTACCTCGGGAACTAGTTCAGATGAGGCTGACGCAACAACCACAACTGATATATTCTTAGATTCCAAACTTGTTCAATCTTCAGCTGACAACAATTCAACAGTTTCTGGTCCTTTACTGGAGTGCCACCAATCAACTCAGTAGCCCATCCCGCCACAGGATTATGGCCCAGCGGATGTAGGATCTGCATGTGGAAATGACTGCGCAAGTGGGTCACTGAGTGGGTCACTGGGACAGAGTGATATCTGGCAAGGCACAGAGCTTCTCAAGCAGATGGTACAATGAATTTAAGTGGATGAAATACAGCTGGACTAGGGATGCAATATTTTGCAAGGCGTGCCGACACTTTACTGGTAGCCAAACTGAGCTAACTACTCCTTCGTGCGACTTGGATTTCAGAACTAGAAACACATTTGACAAACATGTCTCCGTCATGCTTGTGGAAAAAAGCACACAGTTGTGCTCAGTAAATTAAATGCATTCAGAGAAAGCCACATACCAAACAGCCGAGGGATTGCTTTGAATCAATTGCATGGGGATGCGCTTATACAAATAAACAAAGAACATTTAAAAGTTGTGCTCGACATAGTAATTCTGTGTGCAAAACAAGATATTGCTCTCAGAGGACACAGAGAAAGTAGTGACTCCCTTAATAAAGGGAACTTTCTTGAAATGTTTTTAATTGTTGTCCAAATATGACCCGGCCATTCGGACGAGGCTTGAAGATCTTCCGCGCGATTCAACACTCATGAGCCCTGACATGCAGAACGATGCGGTGACAGTGCTACTTTGGAAAATAAGGCAAGAACTACACGTTCCCAGTACTTATTATGCCATTCTGGCAGATGAGTACAAAGATATGTCGAAACAAGTACTCGTAGCTGTGTGCATACGCAGGATGCAGGATTCATTAAGGAAAGGACAGTTGGATTCATGAACACATTGGACCTGACTGTTGCTGGAATATCAGAAAAAAAAAAAAAACAGCTGATGGAGCCATTAGAACTAGACCCGCTTCTGTGTATTGGTCTTTGTTTCGACGGGGCAGCTGTCATGTCAAGGAACCATGGAGGTGTCCATGTAATCCTAAAACAAACATTTCCCAACACTATCTATGTTCATTGCTGCTCTCACAGATGAAATCTGGTTTTGTGCAGGGTGGTCTCAGCATCTGGACACATTTTTTGAAATTTTAAACTCTCTGCATACTTTCACTACTGGAGCTCAGAGACATGCTTTCTTCCTGGAAATTCAGAAAGAGATGCACCCAGATTGACAACCCTTAGAGCCCGAGTGACCTCCAGACACCCGCTGGAGCTCCAGAGCAGGTTCAGTAAGTAAAGTGCTACACCTGCTAGATGTAATTCTGGAAATGCGAGCCCAGTGTTCCGAGAAAAACGGCAAGACCAAATTTGAAGCAGATCCTTTGTTGCACCAGGTTCAAACGAAGAAGTTTCTGTTTTTGCTGGTGAAATTTGGAAGGATTTTTGAAACTACTGAATTTGCAACCAGGGGTTTGCAGAGCTCCACACTCTCTGTCACAGACACAATCAGTCTCATTGAAAATCTCAAATTGAAATTGGTCAAATTCTGAGACAATTCCGAGGGAGATTTTGAAAATATCCTAAAGTTATCTGACGAACTAATGACCAAGCATGATATTTTGGAGTGGGATGTCTCATCATCGTGTAAGCAAAATTTTCCCAGAAAGTTTTCCGATTTTGTAATCACTGGCACTGTGGACAAATGTTCACACTCTGGAGTTGGCAGTCGCGCCGGCGATACCACCTCGCTTTTCTTTTTTTTTTTTTTTATAAGTGTGAAAGAGACTCAAAATACAGAATTTGGTCACACATACAAAAAAAAAAAAAAATGTGCTTTTCGCAAAATAAAGAAAACAAACATGATGCGCGATCTGATGTCTCCCTTTCAGTGGAGTCATTTCTGAAATGCGTTTAAAAATGAACTGAAACTCAGCAAATACTTGCCACACAGACATGAGAGACATGTCTACATAATGCTTAGAATGTCTACAAGAAGTCAAACAAATATTCTCAGTTTATGTAATTCATTTGAAACCAAGGAGAGGTTCCTTCTTTTTCTTCTCACTTCATTATCTGTAATGAGCTGAGACCCCACACCCCCCGCGCCATTCACAAGGTAAATAGTTTAGGTGAACTGTATGCATCGCACCCCCTACAGAAAAGTAGTTTTTTAAATCATTGGAATGCATTCATTTGTTGGTGTTTTTGTGCTTCTTAGACCCTCCCAGGAACATCTCAGTGTTGATAAATGGATCTGGTGATATAATGGAGGGAGATTCAGTGACTCTGATCTGCAGCAGTGATTCAAACCCTCCTGCTCTGAACTGCAGCTGGTTTAAGGAGAATGAAAGCTCAGCTGTTGGATCTGGACAGAGTTTCAGTGCACTACAGAGTGGACGCTTCTACTGTCAGGCTCACAATCAACATGGATCTCAGAGATCAGACGCTGTAACTGTCACAGGTGAAGCTTTTATTAACACACTCCTGTATCTTCACATCATTCATCAGTTTGGAGAGTTAATCATGATGATCTTCCTCTTTCAGTTCATCATGGTGCTGGTAGGAATGTGATTGTGATCGCAGCAACATCTGGAGGATTATTCATCATCATCTTCATCATCATCATCATCTTTATAATGTAGCTCAGTTTAAAAAAAAAAACCCTTCAGTGATTTTATAAGTTCACTTTTGGCCTAACGTAGAAGGAAATGGCTCATTTGTAATTGATTATAGTACACATATTTTGAATGAATTTGATAGTCATTCATATGCTGTTAATGTCTGTCTTTATAACAGGAGGAAACGAAGGAGTGATAAAACTGAAGATCTCACAGTGACACAGGTAAATCATCCAGACACACGACTTTACAGAAACAGAAAATCACACGATCAGCCGTTATATGTGTTTCAGACTGTAACTGTACAGACTGATGGGAAAATAACATTATCAAAGTCTTAATTAACACAATCCAGAAAAAAAACATTCATAAACTAATAGTTTTATTATTTTATTATTATCTTTATACCAGTGATTCTCAAACTGTATGTACAGCGCCCTCAGGTGGTGTGACATAAAAACAAAATCACTTATTTTTACATGGCTTCATTCAAGTTTCTGATATATTTACAGTTTTAATATAGATTTTTTGTAATAATTTGATAATCATTAGTATATTTACATCACTGTGATTATTTCACTTCAGATACTTACTGTGTTCTTTTCTTCTCCTACAATTAAGTGTGAATCAGTGAAATATTTCTGAAATATTGATCTGATGTGGCACCTGATCTGAAAAGATTATCTGCTCTAGACTGAGAATCTACACTTCAGATCAAGCTGATTTACATGTTTTAATTAATGATTACTTCTTTTCTTGTATTTCAGAATGATCTCTATTCTGACGCGTCACAGAGAGTTTCTCCGTATGCCAGTGTGAATCCAAAGAGATTCAGAGGAAAAACTCCTGAATCCAGAGATACTGAGGAGATCCAGTACGCAACTGTCCAACATCACAGAAAGAAAGAGACGAAGAGAACAGAAGAGACTGAATGTCAGTATGACGATATAAGAGTTCATCAGCCTGATGCTGCCGTGAGGTGAGTAAAAACCAACTTAACCAGCAAAGATCATATAATCTAAAGTGTAACATCATTGTTGTCCTGTTTGTTTGTTTGTTTTTTTAGGCGATCAACTGTTCAAACTGTGGAAGAGCCTTCAATGATCTACAGCAGCATCAAATGAGTGACAGAGTGTATATGTTATATTATGTATTAATGTAAGTGTTTTATAGAGTTTCCACTTCATGTTTTACTTTACATGTTCTTACAACTACAGCTAAAGCTTTAATAAACCTGAGTAGTTATTAACCTCCATGCAGTTTAAGGCTGTAGTGTCTTTACTGGTTAACCAGGACTGAAGGGACCTTTGGTGGTGAATGTATAAATTATTCTTCATTTGGACAGCAATATAGTGTGGCCCATATCTGCCTCTAATTTCAAATGGCTTCAGATCAATCAATCAATCAATCATTTATTTATAAAGCACTTTAAAAGCCGCAAAGTATACCAAAGTGCTGTACAAGAAAGATTTCAATACATACACAAAATACAAAAAATAATAATAGCAATTAATTAAGATACATAAGTAAATACCTATAAAACTACACATCAAACACCTGTGAGCGGAAATAGGTCTTAAGACGTGATTTGAACATCTGCAGAGAGGTTGAAGAATGCACAGAGAAGGGAAGATCATTCCATAGCCTAGGGGCCAGATATTTTTAAAGCCTTTAATAGACCTTATTCTGAGCAGCGCCATGACAGGTATGAAAGCGAGGCTGTGAGGGATTGACTTACCATATTTTCAATGACATCCACTGTAAAAAGCTGTATAAAGTTCTTAGATCACTTACAATTTCCCACAGTTCATATTGTCAGTTTTTTTTTTTTTCCACTGAAATTTCTCTGAAAGATATTTTTGCAGTGTTTCATCAGTATAACAATCCCAAAACACATTAAATAACAGGACAACCCACTGAAGAGATGTATGTCTACCCCTCACAGCCTTGCTTTCATTCCCATTAAAAACCAAACAAGGCACTGTTGTGAATAAGGTCTATAGAGCAAATAACAAATACATTTGGCCATGCCCATGTGGTCATTTTCCCGCCCCTCCTCCACTCTGATTGAATGGCTGGGTAAAAAGTGGCAGTCATGGGCACTGCATTTTATCCAAAGTTTAAGTTTTTTCAACTTTTGGCTTCTGTCACGCTGTTGGTGTTTTTAAATACATGGCGCTTCCTTTGAAACCAACTGGAAAATGTGCTGGCCTTAGGAAAAAATGTTTGGAAACACAATGTTATTGTGTTTATGTGAGTGAATCACATGACAATAACTATCTAGATATCCATCAAGGCTCAGTATTGGCTGGCCCACAAATTCTGACATTTGTAAATGAAAACACCAGTGAACATGAATTGATTAGTTGTATATCTTCATTATTCTTAACTATACTTATTTGAGATTTAGAGGAGGCAGTTCTAATATCGGTCACCGGGGGGGCATTCTACTTCCTGTTTCTCAACAATTGAAAAATATTGATACCGCAGGATTTGTTAGCAAACTGTTTGTACTGTACAGTTGTGTTCTGCACTCAGCGTGGAATTGTTGCCATCATCTTGAATTGTCAATAGAACTGAAAAAAAAAAAAAAAATGGAGAAAATATCACATAAACTTACTTCATAAGTAGATGTTGATTTTTCGAAAATATTTTTGTTTAAAAATATTTAATGGTGATCGGTGTTCCCATTGGTTGGGCACTTGGAACTTCATTTATACTACTATAATTATTTTCCTTTTGATGCAGTGATGTAACAAGAAATCACAGTTGTTAGTTTTCAAAGGAAGGGAGGTAATCAAAAGGGTTGCTTTTAAAGGTGATCTAACTTCTAACAAAGTCATTGACATTATCAAGTACCCTCTACAGCTCTTTGTTAGTTAGTGAAACTCTTGTGTAAGTGACTAAGCATTTCTCAGTACAACATACAATTCCTATTTCACTTAGTTTTTTTTTTAGTTTTTTTTATTTAGGCAATCAGTTACCATGTTTTTTTATAAGTAAGTCTTGCAAATTTGATTTTACAGTGTGTAGGCTCACTGAGCACACAGCGAGTGCGCTGTGAGGTTACACTTTTAGCTCACTGTGACCTCACATTGTGACCATATCATGAGTATCCTGGGAGCTCATGGTGAGATCATGGTGTTCACACAGCCTCTCCACAAGCAAATATTTTGAAGCAGTGTTAAAGGGTTAGGTAATTAATGACAGAAATTACTCAACCTCATGTCATTCCAAACAACGTTCATCTTCAGAACACAAATTAAGATATTTTTGATGAAATCCAAGAGGATTTAAAAAAAAAAAAAAATTATCCCCAATAGAAAGCAATATAATTATCGTCATTCAAGGCCCAGAAAGGTACTAAAGACATTGTTAAAATAGTCAACGTGACTACAGTAGTTCAACCTTAATGTTATGAAGCGATGAGAATGCTTTTTGTGCACAAGAACTAAACAAAAATAATGACTTTATTCAACAATTTCTTCTCTACTCTGTCAGACTCATACACGGTTGACGCAGTGAACGCAGTTCAGCGCTTCTGTGTTTACGTCCAAATGCCGGCTCAGTATTGGCTGGTCCACAAGCCGGAACTCAAACTCAGGACACCCGAGCTGCAAGGCTATCAGCGCAGACGATAGGATATTTTTGACTTGACCGCAATGTTTCTTCTCCATCATACAATGCATTTTGCCTGTACATAAATTAACCATTATGTTATGTCATTGTGTCACAGACACGCCAGGCTCCAACACCGTCCAATCACAGCGCACTCCCTCACCAGAGTACTGATCACATGCACCTGCACCCAATCAGCACGCCAATCAGTCACCACATAAAAGACACTCACACACCTTCAGTCACTGTCCGGTCTCGTTTGCATCTAGACTTACCTTCATGCTAACCTCAAGGACTCCTAGCCATCTACTTACCTGTCTCCAGTGTCTCCAGTGTCTCCAGTGTCTCCAGTGTCTCCAGTGTCTCCAGTGTCTCCAGTGTCTCCAGTGTCTCCAGTGTCTCCAGTGTCTCCAGTGTCTCCAGTGTCTCCAGTGTTCCCAGTTTATGTGTGAGTGTCTTCCGTCTCCAGCATTGTTCCTCTTCACCACTACAAACACAAAGGACAGTATCACTCATCCATCTCTCATCATTCACTCCAAGATTCATTACATACTCATCTGCACGTCTGTATCCTCTGCTGTCTAATAAACATCATTAACTGTTATCTCCAGTCTCCGACCCTTCTGTATTGTAACACATTGCAGTTTAAAATCTATAAATCAAAATATTTATTGCATTTATGAAGAAAAGGCTTAGCACCCAAGGCTCCTATTGTCTCAATGATGTACTGTGTCTTTAAGTGGATTGCTGGCAGATTGCCGCCGGCAACAACCATTTTAGGATTGTTTGTGATTTGGTCTTAGTGACTTAGGAGTCCTCTTGATTACACTTAACTTTTTACAGATTTAGAAGCTAGTTTTAGTGCTAAATGCTTTGTGAAATACTCTTAGAACAAAAATTTAGAAGTCCTAAATTTAGGACTGACACGCCCATTATTTTTTACTCCTAAATCGGGTAAATTTTACCCGTGGCTGTTTTTCAAATGTACATAAGAGGTTTTCAATAAAACATTAAAGTCTCCCAGTCATTGACTTTTACTAAAATTGTGTAATTTACAATCCCTTGGTGTTAAAAATTGATTAGATAAAACCAGATCAAAAAACGGGGCATTTAAACCTATAAGCGCCGCACGGGTCAGATTTACCCGCTATAAAATGCCTGTATTTTCGCGCTGTCATTTTCGCGTCCCCTTATGTTTAAACATTGTACATTGCTAGGCAACGCCTTTCACTCACTGAATTAGCGGTCATCAGTTTCATAAATAAAGTCAAAATGAGTAAAACCCGGCGATATATGGATGCCGAAGAGGTAGAAGCCCTAAATGCCATGAGAGTCTGATGGTGGTGAGATCAGTGATGCATCCTGGGTCGGCTCAGCATCTGATGGCTCATCTGACAGCGATCCAGAGCCTCCGAGAAAAATTAGACTGAGTCTGTTCTTCAGGACAGGATTGCTACAAGAGTCAGCATCAATAAACTTTGGATGTAAATAATTAAGGTGAAGCTGCGCGCTTGAATTTGTCATCGCATCATGCAGTGTGGTGAATTATTATTAGGCCTATTCATTATTGTCTAAAGGCTATTTTAGTAATTTAAATAACAGGTATTATCTTAATATATGATTAATTATAATATTACACCACCCAAATATGTATTTACTTCCTTCTAATTCTCGTTGTCAGTAGACTTGTTTAGCTTGACCGTTATGAAAAGTGATTAGTGTATCCTGCATAAAAAAAGCCTTGAGCATAAAACAACAGGACAAAAATATAGTTGATGACTAGACATAATCATTTCATGACTCTAGACACTTCTTTGTGAAGACAGTGACATAGTATAGTGAAATAATATGTGCGGGGGTAAAATTTACCCGTATGGCGGTTTTAGGTATACAGTGACCCCTGGCGGTTCTAGTGTTAAGGTGTTTTGTGAATACAGCCTCTGATGTTTTTGCTGTGATGATCTGATGAGTTGAAACGTGTTTTATTAAGGAAGACACAAAATGTACAGTGTTGGGGGCTCCTCAAGAAGTAGGACTGAAAAACACTGCTCTACAGCATAAAATCAAAAAGCTTTAATCAGATAAACTGAATGACAAAATGTGTACACAAGTTTTGTGCTTCTGAACACATTGTAAACAAAACACTTTCGAACTTAATCAGAAGTCAGAATGTTTGATCTATGGCAAGAAAGTATTGTTCATGAAAATCTGTTAATAACAAGTAACTGCTTTTGGTCAGTGATGACATTAGTCAATAATTTCCCTTTATGATGATGATAGATATATCACCTGATTATCTTTCCTTATTACTTCCTTTGCAACAAAGTATGTGTTTTAATATAAGTACTGTTCCAAAAACCACAAACTGACATAAAAACAAAGAGTCAAACTGCCCAACTAAAGGAAACACTGATCACCATAATGGTGATCATTTTTTCAATAAAACATCCACATCTAAACCTCTCTTAATTCTCAAAAAGAACTGTAAACGGATGACAGAAATAAAGTCAGTCTGGTTTGTAATAAGAGAGATTTAATGTCTTTTCAGTTGATTTCATCTAAAGCTGTGGTTGGAAGACAGATATAGTTATTATTTTTCTCTTTCCTTCAGTGATTCTGCTCGTTATCATCAGGTGTCTTCAGTAATCAAACAATCATCACTTAATTAATCACTTAAGTATCTAATTAACTCTAACACTTGCTTCAGTGTTACTTTTAACACCCTGCTGGTGGTTCCTATGTGAACACCGGGGAATTTACAGGCTTGTTGATGCCCATGTTGCCATCTTGGTCTTTTATGTCCTCAGGAGTGATGTCTGAGAAGTCTTCTTCCTGTGCATGGACAGAAAAGAGGGTTTGATTTGTGTGCTCAGACATGTGTTTAAAGCATTGATCTTGTCCTCTGACATCCTTTACCTGATATTCCTCAGTGTTTTGTTTTTCAACCGTTATTGTAACTGTTGTTGTGTCTCTGAGTTCTCCTATATCCTGCAAGAAAACAAACTCACTTAAAAATGTTGGGATAAAAATAAATCCACTAGTAACCTAACTATTGGATTATATTAATAAATTATACCAAAGGGTCATTTTTTTACACATAGTGTCATTGTTTTTCTATCTAGTGTTGAATTACTATTAACTATAAAATTATAGTTTTCAGTCCAAAAATCTAAATCCTGTCATCACCACGGCTGTTCCTGGTCCCCACACATTTGTATTGAAAAAAAGCAGCTTGGACATTCTGCTGAACATCTCTTTTTGTGTTCCACAAGTAAGTACATGATGACAGAGTTTTCAGTTTTGGGTGAGCTATGCTTTAGAGCAGTACATTAAATTTTAGTAATCAAAGTAGGACTGGTAGGATGTCAGAGAGTTTGTCTTTACTTTAGCTTCCACGGTGAAGATGTACTGTTGAACATCGTTGTAGTTCAGAGGTTTAGTCAACCTGATGTTGCCGTTGTTACGGTCATATACCACTTCAAAGGCATCTGGTACTGGAGGCTGTTAATAGAGTGGAAGTGGAGAATTAAAATGGGGATATGGATAAATTCATAGTTACAAACTGAGTTTACACAGTATTATTTCATTTTCTTTTGTTTCTTTAAAAATTATTTGCATGCATCAGCCTTTGAGATTAGACATATTCAGTGTTTTAATAGATTGACAGCCTTATTGGTATGAAATCTAGTCTCATTGATTCACAGAAACTCATATGAGAGAGCGATCAGATGTAGAGTAACAGGATAAGGATCAGGGTGTAAAAGTTTAATGGTATCAATTTTTTTTATATAAAATAAACTGTAAGTCTTTGTTTATAATCAAAGTGCAGAGTTTCCAAGACAAGAACCCTAGCATCTGTAAGGTACAACACAAAGGTTGAGGCTTGAACACTGTCAAATCAAACGTAGGATGGAGTTTCACTCATTTATTTTATGTAGGACTTTAGCATTCACCAGTAATGCAGTTTTGTGGAAGCCTATTGCGTATTTCAAATATATAAGAATCATTCAAGACTCACCAATATAGAATATGTAATTCTTTTGTTTTCTGTAGTCGCATCTGCATCAATAGCTGTCACCGTGAGCACATTTGAACCCACGGCCATCGCCTGGAATGAAAGACACGGTTTACTAAGAGATGTGAGGGCCCTGAGAGGCCAAACATGTGACATTATACACACCTCTGACACTGTGGCGCTGTATGATTTGCTCTGGAATATCGGAGGGTTGTCATTGACATCCAGAACGTATAACTGCCGGGCGTGTTTCGGCTGACATGGAAAATGAAGTCAAGCTTTATATGCTGTAACATTATTTCTATAATACTTTGGTTTATATAATGAATTTATGATGAAATTGTTTAAATAAACATACCCCTCTGAAGCAGGAGACAAAATAAGACAAAGACTCTCCATACTAGAAGAAATAAAACATACAAAGAGACATACTATATGAACAAATAAAATGCAGTATCTATTGTATACTTTCTATCTATCTATCTATCTATCTATCTATCTATCTAATCTTTTGGGTCAGTGAGGGTGGAACAAACCATCCTTATTTCTTCAGCATCCAGTGGTCTGATGGTCCGTACGATAGCGGTTGTGTCTCCTTCAGTGTAAACCAGCTCTAATAGCGACAGAACAATGCCAGTCATATGTGGCTCCAGAACCAGACGATCATTAGGTCCGATAGTGATGATCTCTACATCTCCTGTAAACCAGATCAAATACACATTTAATATTCTAACACACAATCTGAAACATTAATACTAGATAATGCCAGTATTGTTTTTGCAGTACTACTCTTGTGATACTCCCTAATTACAAAAGGTCCATTTAAGGTCCTTTATCTCAATATTGACAACAAATTAAAATTAATAAAAACATTACTGTATATTAAATATTATAATAAAAAACTAATTACAAATATACATTATATTATAATTGTGGCAAATCTCACCTTCATATCCCTCCTCGACTCTTCCTACAACTCTGTTACTTGAACTTGCACAGTTTATCTCTGAGGAACCTTAAACAACAAGTAAATGGTTTCAGGACTTAACAAACAGCTGTTTAGTAGCACATGCTTCATTCATATATAAAATACAAAAAAAATAAAAAAATAAAAAAGTGGCATGGCTCAGCTGCCATTCTCAAATCTGTACTTCAATTTGTTGCCACTTAATAGGAAGTGTAAACTTGACATAATCAAAACTAAAACCTGATGAGCATTGTAAGTTTTTTGTCCTGTAAAGAATGTTTTAAACATAGATAGATAGCAGCATACTTACCGATAGCACTCCTCACACTGTGGACATGCAGACAAGCTAAGATAATTAACACAGAGAATAAGGCCATCTTTTCCGTAATTCACTGTCAGTGCAGGTTGAATTGTGAAGCCTGGCAGTGAAGCGAATGACTATTTATTGTCTCTCTCTGAGCTCTTATTTATTGGATGCCATAAACAGTTATGGCCTCTGCTGTAAGCAGGTATTAAAGGTGCCTCATATGATTGACAGCATAGTTAATTTGAAGATATCTGACATTTTAAACCCTTGTAACTAACCTTTACTTAATCTTGTTTTGTTACTCAAATTGAAGCTTACTGTATTATGTAGACGAGTTTTGTGAGAAAAAGATTGAGTGAGTTTATTACCTGCATTCAGATTTAGCATTTTCCTTCAGGTCAGTCCTGTTCATAATAAAAAAAATCTGTTTAAATGTATGATGTATCATATAATATATATATATATATATATATATATATATATATATATATATATAGTGGCAAGAAAAAGTATGTGAACCACTTGCAGAATCTGTGAAAATGTTAATAATTTTAACAAAATAAGGGAGATAATACAAAATGCATGTTATTTTTTATTTAGTACTGTCCTGAGTAAGATATTTTACATAAAAAATGTTTACATATAATCCACAAGACAAAAAACATAGCTGAATTTATTAAAATAACCCCATTCATAAGTATGTGAACCATTGATTCTTAATACTGTGTGTGGTTACCTGGATGATCTACAACTGTTTTTTTGTTTTGTGATGGTTGTTCATGAGTCTCTTGTTTGTCCTGAGCAGTTAAACTGAGCTCTGTTCTTCAGAAAAATCCTCCAGGTCCTGCAGATTCTTCAGTTTTCCAGCATTTTTTTTGCATATTTGAACCCTTTCCAGCAGTGACTGAATGATTTTGAGATCCGTCTTTTCACACTGAGGACACCTGAGGGACTCAAACACAACTATTAAACAAGGTTCAAACATTCACTGATGCTCCAGAAAAAAACACGATGCATTAATAGATGGGGGGTGAAAACATTTGGATTAAATTGTATTTAATTTTTCTTCCGGGAAACATGCAAGTATTTTCTGTTGCTTCCGAAGGGCAGAACTAAATGAAAAAAAAAATAAATAAAATTATATTCAAGCGAAATAAGAAAAATTTGGACCTCTTCATCCTGTTCAAAAGTTTTCACCCCCCGGCTCTTAATGCGTTGTGTTTTTTTTTCTGGAGCATCAGTGAATGTTTGAACCTTTTTTAATAGTTGTGTTTGAGTCCCTCAGTTGTCCTCAGTGTGAAAATATGGATCTCAAAATCATTCAGTCACTGCTGGAAAGGGTTCAAATATGCAAAAGATGCTGGAAAACTGAAGAATCTGCAGGACCTGGAGGATTTTTCTGAAGAACAGAGCTCAGTTTAACTGCTCAGGACAAACAAGAGACTCATGAACAACCATCACAAAACAAACAAAAAAAAAAAAACGTTGTAGATCATCCAGGTAACCACACACAGTATTAAGAATCAATGGTTCACAAACTTTTGAACTGGGTCATTTTAATAAATTCAGCTATTTTTTTGTCTTATGGATTATATGTAAACATCTTTTATGTAAAATATCTTACTCAGGACAGTACTAAATAAAAAAATAACATGACTTTTTTATTATTTCCCTTATTTTGTTAAAATTTTGCACATTTTCACAGATTCTGGTTCACATACTTTTTCTTGCAACTGTATCAGTTTAAATGCTTCAAGTTGTTTTACTGTTATATTATTATAATATGAAAACAAACTGAAGCATTTAAACAAATAATAGCTCAATTTATTTTTTAAGAAAAGTGAACATGTGAACTCTTTAATACTTATCTAAACATCCCTGAAACCAACACCACACAAAAAAATTTATTTAAATTGAGGTATGTAACTGAGGTATTTTGAGTTTGCACACAACACCTGTGATGGGTGTGTATTCGTAATTTCTTAGAGTTTTGTTAGCACTCTGTGCCCATCATCTGTTATTTCCATCCCTTAATCCACTCTTCTTTAAAACATGATGACATTTTATTAAGGCAAACAAACGAACACAGAATATTAATGCAAAACGAGGTTTCTCGTTAAGCGTTTTTTTCCATTGAAACCATAATAAAGAAAATGCGTTGCGTTCATATTCTGGGCTCATCTGCTCACCTGTATATAGTATGCATCATCAAAAGTGGTTAAACTGAATTTGATCTTTTAATATCACTGTTTTAGTGCACTTTAGGGGTGGGTTGAACTAAGGATTCTTTAGCCTGGCGTTGGTTCACCCTCCGCCTATGCTGCTTGATCAGCCCTTTAACTCTAACTTTTTCTGTGTAGTTAATGTGTTTAAAATTAAGTGGTGCAACATAACTCGATTTAAAATAAAACCCAGATAAACAAATCCTTGATTAGTGTTAAACTTTGCTTAATTTAATCCTTATTGGAGAAAATAACCACCCTGTTTTTCACGTTTGCTTTTTAAAAAACGGTCCCGCTGTTTTTAGTGATTGAAATCACTGCAGGTGCAGTATATGGATCACAAGAGCACAAAACTTGCATCTTGTTCACATATTTTTGGTTTTAAGATGGAAAATTGACAGGCTTGTGCTGCAGTTACATGGCTGTTTTGGGTTGATTTTTAAGGTAATCAGTGAAACTACTTAGTTCACATTGTTATAAGTGTTTTATTCTATTAAATATCTAAACGTAAGTGTGAAGAAGAAAAATGGAAAAAACTTTTAAATATCAATCTGCATATGCGGGGGACATAAGTTATGCTTATCTTTGCTCGCTCCTTTTAAGTTATCTTGAATAAAACAGCAAATTTTTTCATGAAGCACATACAAAAGACCTAAACCGGAAGCGATCTGATCTGTTTTACAGAATACAGAAGTTAGATTGACCATAAGCCCTATTAAATGGATTTCCCCACACATTTCGTGTCTGCGTCTGCACTTAGAGGGAACATTGCCTCACGTACCTTATTGCTTACTTCTGTGTTGCTACTGCCAACACTATAAAGATTATCTTATCACTGCTTAGTAATTATGATCCTTGTTTATCAGAACCTATTATATGTATTACACCAACATTTTAGTGACATTACAAAGGTCTTACAATAAACACTGCACTGAAAAAAATAACTTAGAATTTACCTGATAAAATCCTCATAGCAATTCGCACTTACACATTTTAAGTAAATCTTACTGCAACCGCTCTGTACAACTTACTTGTTATTATCAAGTATAATCTACTTACTAATGACCTTAACATTCATAAAGACACTAAGTAAATATTACTTAATTATATTTAATTTCATGTATATAGAATTGAATAAAATCTATTTAAGCAAATTCAACAAATACAGTAAGTAACTTAAAGTTTACTTGGCGGGGTTTTCAAGATGGCGGCTTGA
The DNA here is from genome assembly GCF_019924925.1 of Ctenopharyngodon idella. Taxonomy (NCBI): domain Eukaryota; kingdom Metazoa; phylum Chordata; class Actinopteri; order Cypriniformes; family Xenocyprididae; genus Ctenopharyngodon; species Ctenopharyngodon idella. Next base: position 27,009,914 of record NC_067221.1, read on the forward strand.
AGGGTCTCTTTGCAGTGTCTCTTTGCTGAGTTTTCTACTACTACAACCCGCATATTATAATTTTAGCACGCTCATGTCTTGTGTTTGCCATTATGAGCATAAATAACTACTTTTTGAGGCAATCAGAAAGCATGCCACGTAAAAAAAAAAAGGTCAGGTCTTTTTCTCATCTTTTACTTCGAGGAGCAGAGGCGTAGTTATCTTAATCAAGAGAGGTATGCCATTTAAATTAGTATAAGTTATAAAGGACACAAGAGGGCGCTCTTTAATTATGAGGGGGTTATTATATGGGGAAGAAATTGCTTTTATGAACATTTATTGGCCTCCTGGCCATCCGGGCGATTTTTTGACTAAAGCGTTTGCCAAATTAACCTGTGGTATTGAAAACTAAAAAAAAAGTTCACTTTACTTTCGTAAAGTTATTTCAACTAAACTTTATAAATTCAAGTAACCATTTGTCAAGTTGAAAATGCTTAAAATTCTAAGTAAATACAACTTAACTGAGTCAATGTAAAAACATAACTCAAAAAGTTAGAAATGTCCTGTTTTTTTTTTTTTTTTGCTTTTTTTTTTTCAGTGTGGGAGCAGATGTGTGTTTATCAGACTGAAATTATGTCAGACATACAATAAAAACAACTGCAGTTCATAAGAAACTGAGCCGACCGAGATACGATAATATTTTATAGAGCTGGAAGCCCTTTATAGTTTCAAATCTGATAGGTTGCCCTTGATTGTGTCCTATTGTTTCCTTTGTTATGTCTTGAGATAACAAGGAAATATCTTAATTATATATAATTAAGAAATATTGATAACAAGGGAAAATCCTTTGCATCCTTGTTGAGAACACAAGGAAATATAAGGACACAATCTAGGGAATGAGGTTTATGAGGGGTGGCAACATCAAAGCAAGTGCCTATACATATTTTTGGGGGATTAAAATAAAATATTCCAGTCAAAAACATTCTCTTCTGTCAAAATCAAACTTTGGCCTCAGATGACGCACAAAACTTAACACAGACTAATTTCCTGCCAAGTGAACACTAGTGAGATCAATTCATAACACTGTTACAAGAAACTCTTATTGGGATTCAGGAGTTATTTTACAGCTCAATGTCTATTACAGTATAAAATATTAATAAAGATACAGTAAAATACTGTAAATAGCCTGTTTAATTGCAGGCCAAAATCCAGTATAAAGGTCTTCAGAATTAATTAAGGAAGGAATAATATAGCATTCATTATTGCAAAATAAACCCTGACAGGATGGTCACATCCCTGACATGAACTTGTTATAATGAGCAGTTGACTGTTCTTTATTCTTCTTTGCCAATTTACCAAATATGTTGCTGTGAAATATTGATATGAGTTTAAATGATTCCATTGTGACAAGAAAGAGAGCACAGAGTGATATGAAAGACATGAAGCACAGCGTACGAGAATGGTTGCCGAACAGCAGCCAAATATAAACTTCATTGGTCGTTTAACATTAGAATGTTGTGACTGTCCAATCAGAATGAAGAATTCCAGAGTGCTGTATGATTAGCTATGTTTCCATCCACCTGTTTTTATGCACATTTTAGGATATTGCATCAGAAACTGCTGAGTATACATTCTAAAAATGCGCATAATTCAACTCAATTCACATTTATCTGTCTAGCACTTTTCACAATACATATAGTTTCAAAGCAGCTTTACAGAAAATGTCTGTCTACATTACATTTTAGATTGATCTATTATCAGAGGTGACTTTGTCCAAGTAATCTATTTCAGAAATGTACATATAAGGCTACAGGCAGGTGAGGGTTTTTTTCAGGGTTGGAGCTAAAGTCTGCAGGACAGCGGCTCTCTAGGACTGAACTTGCCTACCCCTGGCTCAGAAGAACAAACCACATGGGTTTCTTTGATGGATCAATGCTGATCAAACGTTGATGACGCAATCAAGTTTACTCTGAATGTCCGATAAAAGCGATACCACAGAAAAGCCGGGAATCTCCTCTTTACCAGACTTTTTAAAGCATAAAGATTGGATTAGCAGTTCAAAGGTTATTAAATGTTTAAGAACAATAGTTATTTTTAGCCGCAGGTGGCTGTCTCAGTCTTTAACCCTCTGGAGTCTGAGGAAGATTTGGGGTCCTGGAGTAGTTTTGACATGCCCTGACATTTGTGCTTTTTTCAGTTGTTTATAAACATATTAATGACAAAAGTCTCATTAGACTGTATTCAGCAGAAACTAGACTACAATAATATGTGAGCAACAAGTATGTACATGTTTTTATTTTTGAGAGAATTACGTATATGCATGGTTTTGAAAAAATAAATAAATAAATAAATAAGTCACTGAAATAAGGCCTCCATTTTTTCACAATACTTTTGGGAACTGTATATTTTAGTCTTTGCTTCAAAGTGATGTTAAAATCATTCTGCCTAGTCTGACACATAAAACAATGTATTGATTTTAAATTTCGAAAGGCACTTTTTGTTTAGGAAGGCCATATGTGAGGAGGCGTGAATCTTCATGAATAATGCTGTGATTCACACCTGAGGAGATTAAGACCCTGCCCCTAATGAGCCACATAATGAGCCATTCTGTCAGGAATGTGACTGAGTCAACTAAGAAAAAATGCAATGACAAAGAAATATATAACACAACAACATATTTTTATATAATATATAAGCACAACATTTTGTTTTTACTGTGAGTGTATACAAACAAGACATTCCACAGTTTTTAATAATATATAACTCTTATTTGTACGTCCAACATTGCCGGAGTATTTTGAGTCTCTTTCGCACTGGTAAGAAAAAAACCGAGGTGGTATTGCTGGCGTAACCACCGACCCCTGAGTGTTAAAGGGTTAAGTGATGACTGACCATTAGTGGTGACACCTGATGTTAATAAGCAGAATCACTGAAGGAAAAAGAAACAAGAACAGAAAAAAAGAGAGAGACAACAACAACAACAACTGATTTCCAGCCATAACACATTATTGCACTTATTATTAAACATTATGACTTTATTTCTGTAATACATCTACATAACTTCATATTGAGAATTAACGGAGGTTTAGATGTCGATGTTTTATGGAATGTTTCATTTCAGTGTTTACTTTTTAATATTAGTTTTTCTCTGGCTGCTCCAATTTTATGTTTCTGAAGTAATTTTTTTGGGGCAAGAGAAAACACGACCTGGTCATAAAGCTTATGTTCTGATAATGACTTGATTCATTGATGTCATTCAAAGTCTAAATCTCTGACTGTATGCTTGAAGTATAACTTTAATATTGGTGACAGATCAATTCTCAACATCACAAAACAAGCTACTAAAGTCAACAAAACAACAGCAAAATAAAAGCAAACAGGAACAATCAATGAAAATAAAAGGACAATTCAGCTGCATAATTTATTTATTTTGCAATGCATGATGGGAGCCATGGATGCGTTTTGTTTGGTGGCTCCCATCATGCACTGCAACATGAAGCATTTTGTTTGACTGTCACCATTGTTGAGATTCATATGCTGATATGTGTGTGTTTTTTTTAAAAAAGTACTACAGATTATAAAGCACTGCTGGTCTCAAGCTGTAACATCACAGATTTACTGTAAAGAAAAATTAATAAAACATTGTTTATATGAGCAGTTAATAATGCTGAATGAGACCACTGAATTATGCCATTATGTGATGAAAAAAATGACTTTTTATCAAACAACCTGAGAACAATAAGAATATTTTTAAAAATGTTTTAATTTTGTGTCATTTAAACACTTTTTACAATCACTGAAGTTAACTGAGCAGTATGTGGGACATTCCAAAATCACATACATCCAATCAAATAATATGGTATAAAATGAGGGGGGGGAAAATTCAGGAGATTTGTCATTGTACAATGTGTGTAAATGTTTGGTCATTTATCATAAGACCACCGAATTTCATTATTTTGCATTATGTTCATGATGATGGAGTGATTCTGATGAGGACACCAAAGGAAAATTATACAGATTTTGACCCGTTTATTCAAAAGAACTGGTTAAAAAAAAAAAAAAAAAATCAATGTCTTGTTTTGTTCAAGACTTGGAAATATATTACACAAATGAATCCTCCAAACAGCCCATGCTGGGAAGTGGAATCATTTCTGTGGTATTATCTTCTTCAGTTGAGCATAGGCTTTCTTGGGGTGGCCACATCGTTATCACTTTCTCTAACTTAATCTGCAGGCAAGCACAAAAGAGCTTGTTTTGATCATTGACTGCATTGCATTGATGGCTCTGTTTTACTGCTTTCAATCAAATGGCACTGGACCAACATTGTTCTTGATATGTTAAATGCTAAGCAATCATTTAAAACAATCTTGGTCTTTGCTTACCTTTACTGGAGGAGCTCTCAATATCCACAATCTCATTGAGAGAGCCAGTTTTGACTAGAGCGTTGTCATTGACAGCGGTGACGCTGACCCTCACTGTAGTGATATTCTGCAGAAAATGAACACAAGCAACTCTTTGTAGTGCAGACCAAAACTCCATATTTGCAAGGTTGTCTAATTTGCTAAGTGCATCAAACGGAATTTGGAAAAACTTTCAATGTGTCTAATACATGAAGCTCTGGCAAATCAAGCAACAAGCAAATTTAAGCAAATTTAGCACATCTGAGATTGCTTCTGAGAAATCTTTTGCCTTTATATATATATATATATATATATATATGCAGCAGGCAATCTCTGTGAACAGTCTGTGGGAATCTCGCCTGTTGTTGAGACTAAGAATGTGCCAGTCATTTCAATCACAAAACTGTTAAAGTCAAGAAAATTAATAGTCACATCATGCAATAATGCAAATAAGTGGAAATTAATACAATTCTTGGTGGGACTGCATGATCCATAGCAGCAATGACTACATCATACACATCCTGTGTCTCCCGATCCAGCTCTCCAATAACTAGTAGAGTCCCATCCTGAAACAGAAAAAAAAAAAAAAAAAAATTGTATAAGGCGTGTAGATAAGCACTCAAAGCATCAGCGACAGTTCCCGTAAAGTCCTCTCACCTCTCTGAAGCTAAATAAATCACTGTGTGAGTATGTAGTGATGGTGACACGTCCATTTTCTCCAATGTCAGAGTCTGTGGCTGAAATCACGCACACCTCTCCAGGTGACGAGGGTGTGTAAACACCTTCCTGAATCTCAATGCGCTCTGGGAGAGGAAGGAATTGTGGGTTGTTGTCGTTGACGTCCAGAACAGTGATGCTGACCTGAGCTGTGGTGCTCAAACCATCGACAGGCTGGTCTACAGCTACTACCTAAAGAAGATAATGCAAGAATCCCATTTAGAAGGAATAGTCATCCTGAACATTTGGTGAAAATTTGGGTTCAAGGGAAGAATGTGATAGTTTTGTACTTCTATGTTGTAATTGTCTATAGTTTCTCTATCCAAGGTGGCATTGCTCCTGAGTGATATTACTCCTTGACTGTTGATAACGAAGGTATCGCTATCCATGATAAAGTGACCTTTAGAGAACCCACCCTGATCAGAAAAAAAAAAGAAATAAAAGGTAAATATATTAAGCCAAACTTTGAAGTCTGGCTTGGCAAAGCCTTACTTATTTTAAAGTTTGTGCGTTATATTTGCCATTGCTAAAGTGTTCTGAGTAGTTGGTAGTTAATTGCTGTGCGGTAGTTAAAGTGTTCTAATTTGTTGCTAGGGTGGTGCTAAACTGTTGCTAAGGGGTTTCGAGTTGTTGAGTTCTGGATGATGGGTGTTGCTAAATTTTTGGACCATTAAAATGTTTGAAATGTTAGAAATAAAAGCAATACATTTTTTTACAGTTGTCGTTACAATAATATTCAGTAGAATATCTGTTCTTATTTCTCGTGAATTTGGAGTCAAAGATAACCCAACCTAGAGATTTCTTGACAATTTTGATTAGATTCACCCTTTTGTAAGTGTGTATTAATATTATTATTATTATTATTTTATTAATTTATTTATTTATTTACAAAAAACAGTGAGGTTTTCAGGAACAGTACCAGGTCTAGTTCGGTGACTCTAGTCTGAAGCACAAACTGGCCCTGTAGTGCATTTTCCAGAATAGATGTTGTGTACTCAAATTTCGGCGGGTTGTCATTCACATCCTCAATAGTGACGAGTACCACAGTATTAGCCGTCTTGCTGGCATCATCCTGCTGAGTTGCCTAGTTTTTACAAGGAAACACTGTTTAGAAAATATATACAAAGTACTGAAATCTCTTCAGATTCATAAGATCAGCCTAATGGTTTGTAGCAGTGTTGGGGGTAACGCATTACAAGTAACGTAAGTTACATAATCAGATTACTTTTTTCCAAGTAACTAGTAAAGTAACGCATTACTTTTTAATTAGATTCAGTATTCTTCAAAATAAATAAAAACACTGAAATGCAAATTCAGAATATGAGGCACACCTGCTATAATTAAATGTTAAATAACACAAATATCTTTTGAGTATTTAATCCCATTTTATTAATCAATGTCTTTGCTGCTGACGTTTAATGATCCAAATCAACTATACAAAAAAAAAAAAAAAACTTTCTTCTCCTGCATCCTATTCTTCAAGTGCTCTCTACTGTACAGAAATGGATTACATTTCCTTCAGCCTGAGACTAATTCATTTCACTTTTTGTATGAAAGGGCTTTTACATTCACTGTAAAACTCTTACCTGTAAATCAACGGTAAAATACTGGCAAAATTATTAACGGTAGATCCCGATCGATTTATCGGTCTGCCAATTTTATCGGCCGATATGAGCCTGTCGCAGATATATATGCATCATATATATGTATATGCTGCAGATATGCCACTGATATGCCACCGATATGAAAATTTTCGGCACGCAATTGCACCGTGGGTCATCTCAAATCTGATGACGCATCTATAATATGGTTTGTTGAAAATAGCAATGTCTAAAACAGACAGAGTTCAGCTAATGTATGTTTCAGTCAATGAATACGCATTCTGGCTTCATTTAAGCCGTGCTAATTTAAACATTCATGAGCAAGACGCAAAAGAAATCTTGTGCGTGTTGTGAGAAGATTTGTGTGTGCACTTATCTGAAGCACGCTTATAGTGAATGAGGGTATAGGGTGTGATTTAGAACACAGCCTCAGAGCCTTTGAGCGATGTTAACTCACAGTATATTCCTGTAGGCTATTTTCTGGAAAATGACAAATATTACCCAGAATGCATTGTTTTCTACGGTATATTACTGTTTTAATTGAAAATGATATGTTACTGTCAGAATTTGGCCATTTTTTTACAGCAAGGTTTTACAGTGTTTGCCAAACTAGAACTTTATAAAATTAAAAACAAACAAGCAAGCCCAGCCCAGATGAGAAAAAGTAATGCAAAAGTAAAGTAACGCATTCCTTTCCATAAAAAGTAACTAAATAATGCAATTAGTTACTTTTTTAGGGTGTAACACAATATTGTAATGCATTTTAAAAGTAACTTTTTTCCCAACACTTTTGAAACTTCTGATACCTGTAGGTAAACAGTAATCTGGTCTATTTCCTCTCTGTCTAGTGCCGTCGTCACAGAGATGACCCCACTGTTTCGGTCAATTTCAAAGTTGTTCTGATATTTATTTGGAAGGACTGGAAAAAAAAATGTCAGTATTTTTTAATCAGAAACTTAATTCAGATTATGAGTACATTTAATTATTATTGTTGTTTAGATTAGGACATGTCATGTAAGTGTTTTGTAAATCTTCTGTTAAGGGTACCTGCTGTTATGCTGTAAACTACAGGCTCATTGATTCCAGTGTCGCCATCTTGAGCTTTTATGGCCTCAGGAGTGATGTCTGAGAAGTGTCCTACCTGTGCATGGACAGAAAATAGGGCTTGATTTGTGTGCTCAGACATGCATTTAAAGCATTGATCTTGTCCTCTGACGTCATTTACCTGATTTTCCACAATGGATGCCTTGTAGAGACTGTGATCAAAATAAGGGTTTAGGTTGTCAAAATCTTTAACCGTTATTGTAACTGTTGTTGTGTCACTGAGTTCTCCTATATCCTGCAGAAAAAACAAACTCACTTAAAAGTGTTGGGTTAAAAATAACCCCACAAGTAACCTAACTATTGGATTATATAAATAAATTATACTATAGGGTCATGTGTAACCCAACATTTTTTTTTTCTGTCTAGTGTTGAATTACTATCAACCTTAAAATGATAGTTTTTCAGTCCAAAAATCAAAATCCTGTAATCACCATGGTAGAAAAATGACACATATAATGTGTAACACTAGTTTACACATTTTGTGTCAATATTTCATAAAAATGTGTTGGAAGAATTCAATTGTTTTCCACATATTATGTGTAACTTTAAAATGAACACAACTTGTGTATTTGTTCACAGCATCAACACAATCTGTGCAGCCAAGAACACCTGTAATGTGTTAATATTACACATTTACACATCTTTGTGTTAATTTCAGAGGTGAAGGTCAGACCTCCAAAACCAAGACCATTGAAGACCAGAGGTGTGATTGAGACCAGACCTTCCAAGACCAAAACAAGACCATTCAATCAAGATAATTCATTAATCGTTTGACTATTGAACATTAGTGATGAACACCTGCTGTTAAAATCACAATTTTAAGTCACCATCATGCATATCAGTGTTTGCTTTAGTTGGCCTCTTGACCCTTGACTTTTTAATATTAGATTTAGTTTGGGATGCTGTAACTGAGTTATAACAGCCAGACAAGCAAAGAGAAACGCTGATCAGGTGTTGTTGGTTATGTTTTCACATAATCATTATTTGTCCTGAATCACTGAACTCATTTAAAGCCCAATCTCTGAGTTAGATTTACATTATTGATTACAGCAGCACTGTGATTCTACAGCAGAAGATCAACTTTTTTAATATAATCCAAATGACTTCTCAAAAGTTGTTCTGATCAAAAAAAAAAAAAAAAAAAAAAACCTTTCTTTTAGGCACACACAGACATCAAGAATCAGCCTGTGAATCTCAACAACGGTGACAAGCATATTCTGATAAACAGATCAACTCTGAACATTAGAAAACAAGCTACTAAAACATCACATAAACAGAACAAACTAAAATAGTGAGAATAAAGGAAATTACTAAGACAATTCAGCTCATAATTTATTCATGCAGCAATGCATGATGGGAGCCATGGATGAATTTTGATTGATGGCACCCAGAATGCACTGCAACATGCTTTTTGATGGTCACCACTGTCAAAGAATATACGCTAACAAGAAGCGACACTCAACAGAAAGTTCCATTGCAACACTGGTGCCCAGCAGCAGCCCTGCGCTTCTGCCATTTTGTGGTGAAAGCGACTTGTCGGTCCACTAGTTTCTATGGAAATATCAGCTGCTTTTGTTAAAAAAACGTACATTAAAGCTGAAATCAAACTTGAATGATGACAACACAGAATAAAGTACTATCACTAGTGATCATCAAATCCTTTTAACAGTTTATTTTACAGACATTGTGTTTAAGTCTTCCACTTTTTCACAAAACCTTTGCTCTCTAGAAACCCAGTCAGTTTGGGTTAAAATTCTTTGAAATTAAATTAAGGACATGCATCAGAAAAATTGCGAATGTTGGACAATAAATATATGAATATAACAGCTTGATTTTGCAGTTTTGTCTAATGTCCGTTAAAACAAAAGTGTCCAAAAGTGTGAATTATGCGATAACGGACACAGCAATGCATCATGTATTATAAGATCATTATGTTTGTAGCGTGATCCATTAAAACGTACAATAGCCTATTTCAATTCAGACCTAGTGATACTATTATTACTATTACTCCACTAGGTCTGAAATATATTGTTCGCTGCAAACATGATGATCTTAAATGTATTCATTATTAATTTACTATTAATAAATGTATAAAGTTGCATAAAATGGAAATACTCAATAAAGTAGGCTAACTACATTACCTCAGATGGTTGAATGGTTGGATTCCACAACTAGTAAAATAAAACATATATAAGACAATACAACATTTACTGTAGGAGCCATACAATTTACTGATGATTTCATTTGAAAAATGTTCTTTTGCGCTTCTGATTTGGCAGTGAAATTCGACGATTTTTTTTAGGTGCGTAAGATGTGAAGGATTCTATGGTCCAGTTAGTATTTTAACCCCATAATGGCGGCCGTGCTACCGGAGCGCCATCAGTGACTGTTGCCCAAAAAGTATCAGAGTGTCGCCTCTTGAGTTCTATACTCTTTGCCACTGTTGAGATTCACAGGCTGATTCTTGATGTCTGTGTCTTTAAATGAAAGAGTTTTTTTTTTTTTTGATCAGAACAGCTTTTGAGAAATCCTTCAGATTATATTGAAAAAGCTGATCTTCTGCTGTAGAATCACAGTACTGCTGTAATCAATAATGTAAATCTAACTCAGAGATTGGGCTCTAAATGAGTTAACTGATTCGGGTCAAATAATGATTATGTGAAAACATAACCAACACCACCTGATCATCTTTTCTCTTTGCCTGTCTAGCTGTTATAACTTAGTTACAACAGCCCAAACAAAATCTAATATTAAAAAGTCAAGGGTCAAGAGTCCAACTAAAGCAAACCCTGATCTCTGACCCTGAACCTGATGTGTCAGAATTAACAAAGTGTTGTCCCTAAACTCACACACTGATGTGTAAGAATTTAGCCAATTTGAGTTGTTTTTTGACAAATGGTTTTTGACAGATTCTGAATGTCTGTGTTTGACACAGTGAATGTGTCAAAATTAACACAAGTGTTGTCCCAAAACACAAGCACTGATGTGTGATGTTTTTTGACTTGACAAAGAGATCATTGCAAATTTGATCTTCATGTTCAGAAGCAGCACAGGTGTTTTATTTTGTTGTTGTTTTCCTCTTTCCTTCAATGATTCTGCCTGTTAACAGCAGGTGTTGATTAATGACTTAATTATCTCATTAACTTCCCTCTTGAATGGTCTTGGTCTTGGTCTTGGAGGGTCTGGTCTTGACTACACCTCTGGTTAACCTTCCTGACACATTCACTGTGTTAAAATCATTGACTAAAATCAGTGAATGTGTCAGAATTAACACAAGTGTTGTCCCTAAACTCACACACTGATGTGTAAGAATTTAACACATTTTGAGTCAGTTTTAACAATCTTTTCTAAGAGTGTATGCTTTAGAGCAGTACATTGAAGTTTAGTAATCAAAGTAAAATGGATGTAGGGCTGGTAGGATGTCAGAGAGTTTGTCTTTACTTTAGCTTCCACGGTGAAGATGTACTGTTGAACATTGTTGTAGTTCGGACGTTTAATCAACCTGATGTAACCACGAATTGTATCCAATTCAAAGGCATCTGGTACTGGAGGCTGTTAATAGAGTTGAAGTGATGAATTAAAATGGGGACATGGAAAAAATCATAGATACAAACTGAGTTTACACAGTATTATTTCATTTTCTTTTATTTCTTCAAAAATGATTTGCATGCATCAGCTCTGTAACTAGAAAACATGAGATTAGACATATTCAGTGTTTTATAGATTGACAGACTTATTGGTATTAAATCTGGTCTGATGGATTAACAGAAAGTCATATGAAAAGAGAACAATCAGAAGAAGAATAACAGTATAAGGACTGGGATGTAAAAGTGCAAAGGTACTATTATTATTATTATTATTATTATTATTTATTTATTTGATTTTTTTTTTTTTTTTTTTTTTTTGGTGAAATAGATTTTAGATATTTGTTTACAGAGAAAACAACTACAAATGACTTCCAGCCATTACACATTATTGCACTTTTTATTAACCAGTTTGACTTTATTTCTGTCATACGTCTACAGAAGTTCTTAGTGTTCTCAGCCAGGGTTTAAATTAAGCCAGGAGTAGGCCTTAATCTAGAATAGTTAATCATGTTTTAAAAAATGGCTTTCTGAAACATAGATTAAGTATAGATTACTAACACCTGGACTATAGAGTCCTGAACTAAAATAAACAAGATTAATTTAAAACCAACTGTTCTAATCTGAATTAGCATGACAGAAGTTGCCTAGAAAACATGGAATGAAACAAGAAAAGCTTAAAATTGCTTGAAACTGAGAAGCAAACCCAAGGAAAACAATGGCAGCAGAAAAACACTGCAATAATAATAATAATAATAATAATAATAATTAAAGCTGCAAGCAGCGATGAAAGGGCCCTCGCTACTGGGCTCACCGCCACCCGGTGGCCTTAAGAAAACATGGGTTAGTCTAGGACTGGCTTAAGTCTTGTCTGTGAAACCGGGGGTTAATGTATTATGTTTAAAGTTAGTTGTAGTTCTTGTTTTTTTCTCTTTCTGTCAGGGATACTGCTTGTTAACTGCAGGTGTTCATCACTAATGCTTAATAATTATTTAATCACTTAATTATCTCATTAACAGCAACACTGCTTCAATGTTACTTTTACTCTTTGTAGTGTGGACACTACAGGGTTTTGCTGTGCGGTTAAAAGGCTTAAACTTTTAAGATAAAAAGACACATTAAAATGTATTTTAAGAGTAGTAAACTGAAAACTAGTTTACTGTAAAATTACTAGGAAATAACATTGCACATAGAAAAAAAATTGTGGACTGAATGACTGATCAGGAGAGTAAATGTTGAACTGGAGTGTTATTTTATGTGATGATTTAAGCGCATGGTCTAAAGTGCACAGCACAAGTGCACTTAGGGTGTGCTCGAATCCACTTTTGCTAGTTTAACAATGGGAAAAACACACTCTTTAAATAACAAAACATATATTGCGCCATTGACTTTAGACCAGGTTTCAGTCGTCAATGGCACAGTCTATTTCAGTTGCCTCAAAATAGCAACGCGTCATCAATGCGCCTGAACACACCTTGTTTTCAGACCAGCACGCCCATGGGCGCAAATGCATTTGCTATGCATGTGCCACAATGTGCCACAGGACATGAAAATTTCAACTGCGTCAGGCTGAAGCTAGCAAAAAGCACTTGCGTCGTGCCTGGCGCCGCATTGCGACGGATTTATGATAGGGCCCAGAAAGTTCATTGCACTTCAATGATCTGTTGGGATTTAAAGTGTTTCTGTTATCTGTGTTTTGTGGGTCACTATTGCACTGAAGAATAGAAGAAGATGAAGACACATTGATAATATGCTGCATGTTGCTTTGTTTAAAGAGCAATATTTGTGTATTTCAGAAGTCCTCAACTTTGGAACTCGAGATCCACTTTACTGCAGAGTTTAACTCTAACCTTAATCAAACACACCTGAACAAGGTAATCAAGCTCTTCAGGATTACTACAAAGTTGCAGCTACTCAGCAAAATCCTCAAAGTTAACTCAACTCTGCTCAGAGTACATATGGTCTCAATCTACAGTGTTAAATTGTTAAAGTTAATGAGATAATTAAGTGATGATTGAACATTAATGATGAACACCTGCTGTTAACAAGCAGAATCACTCAAGAAAAGAGAAACACAAAAACTACAACTGACTTCATGAAATCAACTGAAGATAAAAGAAGACATTAAATCTCTGAAGATCTGATTAAACAACTCCACAAACAGCATTACCAGCTTCACTTATTAGTAACCAGACTGACTTTATTTCTGATGTTTTATTCGTCAAAAAATGATGCCACCATCATAGTGGTCAGTGTTTGCTTTAGCTGGGCCTGTGACCCTTTTGTCTTTCTACAGCAATTTTCTTTTAAGCAATTGCAATAGTTTTTTGCAGTGCATTGCTGAAAACAAAAGTTTAAAAAAGCAAATTAACATTTTTATTCTACCAATTTTGTTGTTTTGCAACAGTTGTCGCAGAAAGAAAATCTAACATAGAAAGTCAAGAGCCCAACTAAAGCAAACACTGATTTTAATAATGGTGGCATTGTATTTTGACCAATAAAACATCAACATCTAAACCTCTGTTAATTCTCAATAAGAACTTCTGTAGATAGGAGACAGAAATAAATTCAATCTGGTTAGTAACAAGTGAAGCTGGTAATACTGTTTTTGGAGTTGTTTAATCAGATCTTGAGATATATAATGTCTTCTTTTATCTTGTTGATTTTATCTAAGGCTGTGGCTGAAGTCAGTTGTAGTTCTTGTGTTTCTCTTTTCTTCAGTGATTCTGCTTGTTAACAGCATATGTTCATCATTAAAGCTTAATCATCCCTTAATTAATCACTTCATTATCTTATTAACTGTTAGGGTTGGAGCTAAACTCTGCAGGTGTAGTTGATGCAGTGATTAATTCATGTGTGCTATTGTTAATGGTTAGCTTGAGGTATTAAAGTTAAGTTGATGTTTTAATGGTCGTATTTGGATACGGGTTTGTAGTTTAAATTTATATTAACCCTAAACAGGGCGACGTGATGTGGGTGATACAAACATTTGAGAGGCTGTGGGGAGAGTCAGGGAAAGTTTGGGTCTCATTTCTTGGTTTCATGTTGAAAGGGTGTTTGTTGTGAATATTTAGATATATTGACTTTGTTCACAATTTTTTTGTTTAGCTTACGGGCAGCATTTAAAAACAGCATGACTCCCTGTAGTGGGAAATCTACTAACCTTCTGATAAAAGTTGATATATTTTTTTACACATTTACAATATTTGGAGGGGACTTACATGTTTAAAAAGTTGTTGTTTAGTGCTAGCTTATTACGTTTATGGTGAAATTTTATGAATTTAATTTTTACATTTTTCATAATTAGTCTGTAAATGTTTGTATCACCCACGACACGTTGCCCGTTTAAGGGTTATAAATCCATTGAAAACAGAATGCTTGTTTGGCAATGCGTATTACAACATTATAGCCATTTTTTTTAAACATTTATTCTCTCATAACTTAAACTAAACATTTGATGGCATATATATGCACTTCATTGCAAATCAATAATAATTGGGAGACAAATAAATGTTGTCTATTGTGTCATATGTGACATTTACATTAGCATGAAAAAAATGACAATTTTTTTTTTTTAATTTTTAACAATAAAAAGGATTTCTGTGCAAAAAAAGACTATACTTAATAAAAAAAAGTATGAATTATCAATCAGAGGGCGGAAGGCATGAAGTAGATTGTGTACAACAGGTTTTCCTCAAAGTTTTGGTCATATTGATAATTTATAGGCCCTAGAAATTTGCATATTAAATATTATACAGCATTATATAATATATTCATAAATAGGCATTATATTTATTGTCCAACAGAATTTTACAAAGAATGTTTAGTTTAAGTTATGAGAGAATAAATGGTTTTAAAAATGTGGCTAAAATGTAACATGCATTGCCAAACAAGCATTCTGTTTTCAATGGATTTATACCCCCAAACAGGCAACGTGCCTTTTTCCTGTTGCAGTCTAAACATGTTACTTCAGATGATGGTCTTTGTTTTTTCCATTAATTGTATGCTGGAAGCCACCATAGTATAAAACTCATTATATATATATATATATATATATATATAATGTATTTTAAAAATCAAAATTCAGAATGTCTGATCTGTGGCAAGAAAGTTTTCTTGGTGAATATAATCTATTAATGACAAAAAAAAAAAAAAAAAAAAAAAAAAAAAACTTTAATTGTGGGTGCAAAAGTGATATTGATTCAATGCAGTTAACTTTGACACGTTAACATTGATTTAGCATTGTTTCGATGGTGGCTTGCTATCTGGGATATGTGTCAAATATATAAGAATCCTTCATGACTCACCAGTATAGAATACCAAATTCTTTTGTTGTTATCAGTCGCATCTGCATCAGTTGCCCTCACCGTGAGCACAAATGAACCCAGAGCCGTCGTCTGGAATGAAAGACATGGTTTACTAAGAGGTGTGGCATCCCTCAGAGGCCAAACACACTATACCTGTATAACGATGTGACATTACACACCTCTGACAGCATGGCACTGTATGTTTTGCTCTGGAAGATCGGAGGGTGTTCATTGACATCCCGAACGTATAGTGTCCGGTGGTTTTTTGGCTGAAATGAAAAATTAAGACTTTACAGAAAAGGTTTATTTGCTGAATCTTTATTTCTATAATACTTTTCTTTATTTATTGATTTTATGATTTTATTGTTTAAATAAACATACCCCTCTTGCGCAGGTGATAAAATAATACAAAGCATCTGAATACTAGAAGGAATAAAACATACAAAGAGACATACTATATGAAAAAATAAAATGCAATACAATCATCTATCTATCTATCTATCTATCTATTAGGGGTGCAACGGTTCAAATTGCTCACGGTTCGGTTTGTATCACGGTTTTAGGGTCACGTTTTCGGTACGGTTCGGTATGTGCTATGTTCAGGGAAAAAAGGACTACTGTCAAATAAAAATAAAGAAAATAAGAACAAATAATCAAACTACAAGCAACAGCACAAATCAATACAATAGAGCAAAGATTCAAATAAAATAAACAGTGCTTTTCGGGTATCTATCAGTAGTTTTCAGTAGTTGAAAACCACACAGCCTGAAATCAACTGAAGATAAAAGAAGACAATAAATCTCTCAAGATCTCAGCAGAAGTTCTTTTTGAGAATTAACAGGTTTAGATGCTGATGCTTTATTGAAAATGTTTGGTCACCATTATGGTCATCAGTATTTCCTTTAGTTGGGCAGTTTGACTCTTGGTTTTTTTGTGTGAGTTTGTGGTCCTTGTAACAGTGTTTATTAAAACACATAATTTGTTGCAAAGAAAACCAGAAACAAAATGATCAATCTGCATAGTTTTGTGCCTCACAAAGCAGAGTAGTTTATTAATCTTGTTTCTGACCAAAAGTGGATATTCGTTATTAAAATATTATATTCAACAATACTTTCTTGCCACAGATCATATTCTGATTTTTTTTTTTAAATACAAAATATTTTGGCACACACAGAAATCAGCATATGAATCACAACAATGGTGACATCCTTCATGCCACAATGCATGCTGGGAGCCACCATAGTGTACAACTCATGACTCCCAGCATGCATTGCGACATGAAGGATGTCACCATTGTTGTGATTCATATGCTGATTCTTGATGTCTGTGTGTGTCTAAAGAATTTTTGCTCTTTAAAAGTCAAGATTCAGAATGTCTGATCTGTAGCAAAAAAGTATTGTTAGTGAATATAATCTATTAAAAACAAATATACACTTTTGGTCAGGAGTACAATTAGTAAATGATTTTGCTTTATGATGAAGAATATTATGTTGCACTGGTTTCTTTGCAACAAATGATGTGTTTTGGTAAACACTGTTACAAAGACCACAAACTCACATGAAAAACCAAGACTCAAACTGCCCAACTAAAGGAAACACTGACCACCAAAATGGCGACCAAATATTTTCAATAAAACATCAACATCTAAACCTGTTAATTCTCAAAATGAACTTCTGCTGAGATCTTGAGAGATTTATTGTCTTCTTTTATTTTCAGTTGATTTCAGGCTGTGTGGTTTTAAGTCAGTTGTAATTGTGATTCATTTTCTGAGAGTGCAAGCATGATGTTGAACCAACATCAATGCCATTACTATTGATTTTTTGTTGAAATTTCAACATTTTTTCAACATTAATTGCAGGTGCAAAAGTGATATTGATTCAATGCGGTTAACGTTGACACATTAACATTGATTTAACATTATTTCAATCATTACTTGCTACCTGGGCTGTTACACATGCTCTTTTTTCGACCGTTATACGTTTACTCAAGACATAACCGACTATGTTTGTTAGGATACTTGAAAAGATGGGCATGTTGACATAATTTTTGTGTGAATTTGTCTGTTCAAACGCATGACTTGAAAGAGAACTCTGTATTTGCGCAATGTCTGAGATAACGGGCGTGCACGCTTCGGATGAGCGCACACAAATCTTCTCTGTCACGTCTTGTTTAAATGTTTAAATTAGCAAGGCTTAAATGAGTTTAGTTTAAACACAGATAGCAACGTGTGCTGTTCAGGTCTCACCTGTGCTCGTGCGCCATCAACACCTGGGTGATGACGCCGTAAATCATCACTGTTGTAACTTTTTGGGAAGCCAGAATGCGTATTCATTGACTGAAACATACATTATCTGAACTCGTTCTGTTTTACACGTTGCTATTTTCAACAAACCATATAGATGTGTCATCATTCGAAATGAACCGTGGTGCAAGTGCGTGCCGAACCGTAAGTGGAGAACGGTACGGTTCGATTTTTTACCGAGAACCGGTGCACCCCTACTATCTATCTAATCTTTAGACACTGGATCAGTAATGGTGGAACAAACCAGCCTAATTTCTTCAGCATCCAGTGGTTTGATGGTCCGTACGATAGCGGTTGTGTCTCCTTCAGTGTAAACCAGCTCTAATATTGTCAGAACATTGACAGTCGAAGTTGGCTGCAGAACCGGACGATCATTAGGCCCGATATTAGTGATAATCTCTACATCTCCTGTAAACAATCATCTCCTGATCAAATACACATTTAAATACATATTCTAACACACAATCTAAATATTTGATATAAATAAATTTTGATATATAAGAGGTCATCGTACTCGAATATCCAGTAAGTTTCAGAACTGAAAACTTGTTTTTAAATTGGAAAAAAAAAACTTTTAATGACACCAGGCCCATCGAACGACTGATCCTGGAATGTGCCTGTCAACCTTTCATGCCACGATATAAATATAATGCCATAGATCTAAATGTAATGCAGCGCTTTTCATGGTTAGTTAACCTTGAGAGCTGTAGTAAAAACATGCTAAAAGTTTTCGAGAGAGTAATACTACACAAACAGCATTACCAGCTTCACTTATTACTAACCAGACTGACTTTATTTCTGTCACACGTCTACAGAAGTTCAAGAAAACTGGACATTTTTTATGTTCCCAGATCCAACACGAATATTTGGAGCACGTTCTTATAACAAAATTCTGTTAGTTGGGTAGCTATTTCAAATGCAAATATGTCAGCCAATCACAGCAGTGGACGTTTACACTGGTCTCACAGACACGCCCCTTAAAGCATTTTTCCTACCCTAAAATCAGGGTAGGAAAAATGCCTTTTATTTCAAAATAATGACAATTTTTGATGGAAAAAGCATATCAACATTATAAGTGCATCCCAGGAAACATTATAAAATAATAAAACAACAAAACAACGCAGTTCATGACCCCTTTAATACTAGATAATGGCAGTATTGTTTTTGTATTGCCACTCTTGTGATACTCTCTAATTACCAAGGTCCATTTAAGAACAACAAATTAAAATTAATAAAAACATTATTTATATTAAATATTATAACAAAAATACATAAAAATGATATTATAAATGTGGGCATATTTCACCTTCATATCCCTCGTCGACAGTTCCCAGAGTGAAACTACCTCCATTTACACAGTTTATCTCTGAGGAACCTTAAACGACAAGTAACTGGTTTCAGGACTTAACAAACAGCTAAAAGATTAAATTTAGTCACATACACTACATTAATATATAAAATACTTTAATAACCAAAACAAATTAAGCATTCATTTTAGAAGTTGGTCTGCATTACAGAAAATTTTCTGAAATGCTAGTAGCATGGCTCAGCTGCCATTTTCAATTCTTTACTTCAAGAAACTCCACTCCAGAAACTACTGCATTGATTGATTAATGGGCGGGAGACCCAGCTGAAAGCGAAATACTGTCGAATAATTCTTATGAAGTGAACCCCCGGCCAGTATGGGAATACTTTGGATATAGAAAAGAACAAACAAACAAACAAAAATGTGTGGTTGTCCTCGAGGATAGATGTCCAATTTGCAAAAAATGTGGATGCAAAGTGACTGCGAAAAGACAGGGAACACCATACCCCTGTGCTGATAAAGGTATATATCCCAATTATAATTTAGGCTGAATTAATTACTTTTGTTAAATGAGACTGCCTCGATGACGTATGCAGCTTTCAAATGCAACCTCCGGAGGACGCAGCCTTCGAAATGAGATGCTGGAAATGTCAAAATACACTCTGAAACTAAAAGGTCTTCACTACAACGCGTCAAAATAAGAGTTCAGTTTAACCATAACAAATTATGACAGATATATATTACTGTTGTAGGCCTACAACAGAATGTACTTCTCAAAATAATAATAATAATAACAAGAACAATACAATTTATTTAAACATTATTTAAGGAAGATATTTTTGTCCATGGTTTAATTTAGTAAATCTCTGTTTTGCAGCACTTTGCCAAAATATAAAATAATAAAAGTTTGTTAAAATTACATTTGGTTATCACCGTTCTTGATAATATATTTATTAAATTATAAAATACATTACATAGGACTCTATTATTCTTAAACATTTTAATACATTTTTAATGATAAAAATAAGTCATCTAATTTGTAATCAATTTAACTGATTAGACATGTTTTATTGATATTTTAATAAAACAAACAAATAGTTTTAAGTTTGTCACTAACTAAATTTTTTTTTTAACCAAAAAACCTGTTTTCATTCATTTAATGGTCATATTATCTGATGATAATAATAACAACCATAATTTAATAACACAGTTTATTTAATAATTGCGTATACTGTGATACCATGAAACTGTGATATTTTCTGAGACGGTCATCATACCATCAAAATCTCATACTGGTCTCCCAGCCCATCCCCCGCTGTTAAAAAATTAACTCAGTAACTTATAAATTGCATTAAAGTGAATTTTAAATGAGCTACTTTTTACCTGAGTAGATTTTTAGACCGTAATATGCTTCAGTAAAATTTCATTGAAGTAATAGTGCTTTTACTTGAGTAGAATGTTTTATTACTCTTTCCACCTCTGTTGAACAGTGTACACTTTACATAATCAAAACTAAAACTTGATGAGCATTTTAAGACTTTTGTCCTCGAAAGCATGTTTTTAAACATAGATAGATTTGACTTACCAATAGCACTCCTCACACTGTGGACATGCACACAAGCTAAAATAATTAACACAGAGAATAAGGCCATCTTTTCCGTAATTCACTGTCAGTGCAGCTGATATTGTGAAGCGTAGGACTATTTATTCTCTTTCTGAGCTGTTACTTACTGGATGCCATAAACAGTTATGGCCTCTGCTGTAAACAGTGACTGGGACGTGTTTCACGCTGTTAATTTGATAAACCTTTGTAACTGAACTTTTCTTAATCTTGTTCTGTTACTCATTCAATGGTTTCAATCACGTAGGTCCACTCTTGTTTTTTATTACACAGCACTCTGGAATAACTTCCTTATGATTGAACAGTTGCAACA
This sequence comes from Ctenopharyngodon idella, assembly GCF_019924925.1. Classification (NCBI taxonomy): domain Eukaryota; kingdom Metazoa; phylum Chordata; class Actinopteri; order Cypriniformes; family Xenocyprididae; genus Ctenopharyngodon; species Ctenopharyngodon idella. Next base: position 27,031,148 of record NC_067221.1, read on the forward strand.
TTCTAATGTTAAACGACCAATGAAGTTTATATTTGGCTGCTGTCCGGCAACCATTTGTGCTTCATGTCTTTCATATCACATGTGCTCTCTTTCTTGTCACAATGGAATCATTTAAAGTCAGATCAATATTTCACAGCAACATATTTGGTAAACTGGCAAAGAATAATGAAGAACAGTCAACTGCTCATTACAGTAAAATAACCCCCTTTAGGGTGAGATAAGTTCATGCCGGGGATGTGACCATCCTGTCAGGGTTTATTTTGCAATAATGGATGGTACGATATTCCTATAATAATTAAATCTGAAGATCTTTATGCTGGACTGTGGCCTTCAATTGAACAGGCTGTAAAAGATACATGACAACAATGAATAATTCACACCCTGCACTGCTGGGTAACTACACTGTAAAAAAAAAAAAAAATCCTAATTTTACGGAAAATAACTACATTTTTTACAGTATTTTTCTGTCATTTTAAATTATGTTTAAAACTATGTAAAATCACAAACAATATCTGTAAATTAACAACTTGACTGTTATTTTAAGGATATTATTAATGACAAATTACAGTAATTCTCATTTTTTATACGTGAAAATCACCATATTATTTATACAGTATTTTTTTCTGTTTTCTTAAATTGCATACAAATTCATGTAAAATTACAAACAATATCTGTAAATTAACAACTTGACTATTATTTTAAGGATTATTTCATTAATGACAAATTACAGTAATTCTAATTTTTTTAATACAGGAAAATTACATTATTTTTTTCTGTATTCTTAAATTACATACAAATTCATGTAAAATTACAAACAATATCTGTAAATTAACAACTTGACCATTATTTTAAGGATGTTATCATTAATGACAAATTACAGTAATTCTCTTTTTTTTTTTATATGGGAAAATTACCATATTATACAGTATTTTTCTGTTTTCTTAAATTACATACAAATTCATGTAAAATTACATAAATAACCATAATCTGTAATTAAACATGTAGCTCATTATATTAAAGGGTGATATCCATACTAACAATTTAACATTCTTCTTTGTCATTTTAAAGTAAATCTTATTGGTTTTATATTTAGCTGTATTTTTAAACTCTGTAATTCTGGATACAAATCAAATATAGCAAACTAAATATCAAACAATGCATAGTATGTTTATAAAGTGTGCAAAACTGCTCTGCTCTCCAGGTTTAAACTGTCAAGCCCACCAGTTGATCCAAATTGTGAATAGAGATGAGAAAAGCATGCTTATTCTTTACAAGCTCAAACTCCCCAAAAACCACTAATCAACTTTCACAAACACACTCATGGCATACTGCCATTTTAAAGTATTGGTTAATACGTTATCTAATCAGAATATGCATTTGTTATTTGAAGTATGTGAGAGAAACCCTATACTGAGACATTTGAAACTAGAAAAAGCAGAACATGGAGAAAATGGTCAGAAAGAACTGGAATGCATCCCAGCATGCAATGTGTGGATAACACACATTCAATGGAAAATTTATAATCCTCAATTTGTCAGATGTGCATGTCTATTTTAAGGAAACACTTTGCTGTGAGGTGACAGTATTAACCACTGATTCATCATGCTGTTGCAAGCATACAGTGTTGAAATGAATGACAATATACATTCATTATCAAAGTTCTCAGTTATTCAACATTTTCAGTTTACAGCACTATTTGTTGTCTCTCCATGTTACTTTGAGCGTGATTGGTTAATCTGAACATCATTAAGGAATCTGGCCAATGACAACTGTGCGCGCCTCAGTTTAAATATACATCCGTTCGGTTGGAGTGTGTCGCTGCTTGGCTTCTAATCTGCAGTACTGCTTTGGTCGGTGCACTAGTAATGGCTTTTACATGGATTATTACATGGATCATTTTACATCTGACTGCAAAGTGAGATGTGAATCACAATTACATGTTTTAGTACTGTCAGCTAGGGCTGGGTGCTATGATGATGTGATGATATAAAGTGGCTTCCCAGATAGCAAGCAATGATTGAAACAATGTTAAATCAATGTTAATGTGTCAACGTTAATTAATATTAAAAAGTCAAGGGTCAAGAGCCCAACTAAAGCAAACACTCATCTCCACGATGGTGACTTAAAAATTGTGATTTTCTCCTTTGGTGATTCTGCTTGTTATCATCAGGTGTCTGCAATAATGGTCAATCATCACTCAATTTATCACTTAATTATCTCATTAACTTTAACACTGCTTCAGTGGGTGAAATAAAAAATATGGCAGGACTTTTACTTTCTGACCCCTGGACTTTACGCCTCTGTTTTAAAGTGTATGCTTTATTTGGAAACATTTGCGCAAATAGTACAATAAATATTGTGTAGACATCATGATAGAAATAATGCAGCACTCACCCGTACAGAGACTTCAATACTTGGTACACAATACACTGTAACAATCGAAAAATCTTTTTTGAATATGAATGTGTCATTTTCCGTAGAAAATGAACTCCAGATGTCACAAAATCGCAAGTTACTAAGTCTAACAACAAAAGCAATGATAAAACAATGTAAATGAAGCTGGAAAACAGAAAAAAAAAAAAAAAAATGTAAAAAAAATTAAACAACCTTATTAAATATTCATGCCCAAGTGCATGATGGAAACATGCACATGAATCTCAGTCTTTTTTCTGTAGTATTTACTTCACCACAGAATCATTTTTATCAGTAATGTATGAAAAATTATTATATCTTATGTTGATTATTTTATATAATAAAAGCTTTGAAAGTTTTAATCAAGTGAGTTAAGACACATAAGTTGTGGCAAAAAAGAATAAGCCAAGAAAAATAGTGCTCAGGTCTTGTTGCTTATGTTTTGATTATGACATAATCATCATGAACTCATCCAGTGTCTAACTCATTATCAGAAACATTGGTTTTTTATTTAATTTTGTTACCAACACTGTGATACTACAACACAAGATCAAACAGTGCTGAACAATCAGTTATGAAAGATTTTTAAAAAACTCATTTACTACAAAAAAAAAAAAAAAAAAAAAAAAAGTTGAACTACAATGTTATTTAGATAAACAGAGACATCAAGAATCAGCGAATGAATCCCAACAATGGTGACAATCAAACAAAAAAGATAAAAGATCAACTCTAAACATCATAAAACACACTGCTAAAAGTCAACACAAAACCAACAGCAAAATAAAGGCAAACAGTAAGAATTAAAGAAAATAATTAGGCAATTCAGCAACATAATTTATTCATGCCGCAATGCATGCTGGGAGTCATGAGCAATTTTTGTACTATGCTGGTACCCAGAATGCATTGTGGCATGAAGCTTTAGATTGTCACCATTGTTGAGATTTGTCATACCACTGATGGATCTCATGCTATAAAATCATAGTGATACCATAATCAAACATAGTCTATGTAGAATAGACCTTGATGAGATCAACAAATTAGGTCATTAAATTGTGACCATTAATAATTAGCTAACATCATCTGACCATGTTTTCTTTTGGCTTTTTGCCATAACAAATGTATTTTAAGGACACAGTTAGAACAGCCAAAGAAAAACTTATGTTCACAAATCAAGGGTCCAGAGCCCAACTAAATCAAACACTGATCTCCATCATAGTAACATCAATAAAACAACATCTAAACCTCTGTTAATTCTCAATAAGAACTTAGTATGGTTAGTCATAGTTATGCTGTTTGTTGAGTTTAATTCTCCTCTGCTGAGATGTTGAGAGATTTAATATCTTCTTTTATCTTCAGTTGATTTAATCTTTTTTCTGTTCTTGTTGTTTCTCTTTCCTTCATTGATTCAGCTTGTTAACAGCAGGTGTTCATCAGTGTATGAATTCACTCATTTGTTTTCATTCACTCTGTCAAGTGGACTATATTAGTGAACTAATGTAGGGAATAGTGAATGAGTGTATAGGGTGTTATTTGTAACACAGCCTCTGAGTGTCAACTTTGAGCACTGTTAATTCACAGTATGTTGCAGTAGGCTACTTTTTTTTTGAAAATGTCAAATAATGTCAAGTTAGCCGTTACGCTTTCTCCAGTGGTAAGAGATACAGACAGACCCTCTCATCTCCCTATAATAATAAAATCTCTGTTTCTAGTATGCCTAATAAGATCTTGATTAGTTGTTCGGGTGTGTTTAATTGGGGTTGGAGCTGAACTCTGCAGGACAGTGGCCATCCAGGAACAAGACTGGACACCCCTGATATAGAGCTTACAGCCTGCTATACATTTGCTTTTCAATATTCCAATGTTCATATTATTTTATTTATGCTGTATTATTGTCATTATTTTTAATTGTTTGTAATGTATTATTTTTATGATTATTATTATTATATCACTGTTTCTATTTTATAGAAAACCACACATACACCATCACACGAACAGGTACTTCTACAGTAAAATAGATTTTTGAGAATGAGTGCTGACAATAGGGTTATTCCCAGAAATTAAGAGAGTCTTCATTCAGTCTCCAACCAGACTTCCTTTGGTGGGTCAGTAACCTGAACTGGCAAATTATTTAACATAGTGAAGAGTTCCTAAAAACCAACTTTTTCTTCAGTCTTGGTCCTGAATATACACATGCACTGGTTTCAGTTCCTTCATAGACCTGTTTTGAGCTTCCTAAAACATGTACCGGACATTTCGACATTTGCATCGCAAGCATATTATTTAATGCCTAAATCAGGAATTAAGCAAAACTAATAAAAGAAATCATACAAATCTCCATCTTCCTCAAAACACTCTCAGTACACTTTTTAGAACAGGCATTCGACCTCCATCAAGAATACTTCACAAACACACACACACACACACACACACACACACTTTTTTCGCTAATTTTCTTGTACACAGCAAAATCCCCAGTGTTAAATTAACACCCAAAGTGTACATATGAGTCCATCTTGCCGGGTGTTAGAAAGTAACACTGAAGCAGTGTTAAAGTTAATGAGATAATTGATTGAAGATTGAGTGATGATTGACAATCAGTAGTGACACCTGATGTTAATAAGCAGAATCATTGAAGAAACAACAAGAGAAAAAGAGAGAGACACGGCAACTACAACTGACTTCCAGCCATTAAACATTATTACACTTATTATTAACCAGTTTGATTTTATTTCTGTAATACATCAACAAAAGTTCTTACTGAGAATTAACAGATGTTTAGATGTTAATGTTTTAATGAAAGTTTAGTTTGAAGTCACCATGATGGTGAAAAGCATTTCCTTTAGTTGGGCTCTTGACTCTTTATTTATTAACATTCATTTTTCTCTGGTTATTTCAACTTTGTGTTTGTAGAGCACATTTGACATTCTCATTGTGAAATGGCCAAATTCATTGGTGATATTCAATATTGTTAACTGGTCATATAGAATATATATTAATAAATATATAAACATAATTTTTTTTGAAACACACACAGACATCAAGAATCAGCATATGACCCTCAACAGTGGTGACAATCAAACAAACTGCTTCATGTTGCAGTGCATGATGGGAGCCACCAATCAAAACTCATCCATGGCTCCCATCATGCTTTGCTGCATGAATAAATTATGCAGCTGAAATGTCCTGTAATTTTCGTAGATTGTTCATGTTTGCTTTTATTTTTCTGTTGTTTTGTTGTGACAGTAGCTTGTTTTGTGATGTTCAGAGTTGATCTGTTTGTCAGTATTTTGTATTTATTTATTGTCACTGTTCTTGAGAATCATATGCTGATTCTAGATGTCTGTGTGTGTGTCTAAACACAGAAGCTTCTGCGCACAATGTATTTTTCTTAAAAGAAAAAAAATAAAATAAAATTGCTGGATGTTGCTGTGTACTTGTCACTTTTCCATTAGCATGTACTGTTACGAACGGAACTGTCTCTACCTTCTGGCAAAACAACCACATCATTGTAATTTGTTTGCACATAATATACGTTTATTTTAGTTAAATTTAAAGTATTACATTACATTACAACCATATGTATTTGTTTTATCTTAAAATGACTTTAGATTTCACAAAATTATATTTTCTATATTGTCTAATTGTCAAAATTAGTAATAATACAATAATAACCATAGTTATTACAATAATAACTACATTGTAACAATATCTTTATAGAAAAATCCTAATACTGAACATGATATTGTATTATCATAAGTCATATTTTTCCCCTTGCGAAAATTAACCATGGTTTTATTATAGTAAAAGTAACCTTGTTTTTTTGGCAGATTGATTACCAGTTGTATAACCACAGTTTTACTACAAATTCCATGGTTAAACTATGGGAAGTGTAAAAAAACCATGGTTAAATTGTGGTTACCATGGTTTAACTATAGTAGTGGTTAATTTTCGTAAGGGTTGTGTTGTTGTCTGCCCTAGCTCCCTCTAAACCTGTTATAAAATGTTGTGAATATTTGTCTGCTAAATTACTACTGTATCTTTACAATAGATAATAATGATATCCTTTAGCATGTTAGCAGTAGCAGCCAATCATCATACTGCAGTATTTTGAGTTATGATAATTGGCTGCTACTGCTAACAGTTGCTACAGCAGATAAAAGCTTAACTAAGTAAACAAAGACAAAACTGCAATAGCCTATTTACAGATGAAACTGACCTGCACTTGAAGACTGGAACAGGTCAGTAGTTTTGACTCTCTGCTCCACCTGGACGCTTGAGTCTCTCGCATTGATTACTCTGATAAAAACAATATTATACTTTTCATTTATTTAATTATTTAACTCTACTTTGTTTAAAATAGCACTTTGGTTGAATCCAGTTGTAATCTCACTCCTCAATAGCCAAAGGAATACAAACAAGTTTGCTTTGACTAACTCCACTTTACTTTAGTTTTACTTTAATAGAATAAGTTTATCATTGGTGCCAATAGCCTCGTTGGCAACATGCTGACATGGGCTTTGGGCATTCGGGTCCTGGCTTGTGGACCTTTCCTGACCTCTCTCTTCAACTTTCCAACCACTTCAAATTACTGTCCTATCATAATAAAGCCAATAAATAATTACGTTTAGCGTTTTATTCATAATTCAAATAACATTCAAAGAGCATGTTGAGGTCTGTCTCACGTTCAAGTCCTTTTAGGCCATCCAAGAATCAGTCCCTTGGTTCTGAACATACAACACTCTTTCCAGTTTCAGTTCCAAGTTCCTTCTTAGGCCTGTTTTGACCTTCCTAGAACATGTACCGGACATTTCGACATTTGCATCATAAGCATATTATTTTATGCTTAAATTAACAATTAAAGCATAAAAGAAATCATACAAATCTCAATCTTCCTCAAAACACTCTCATTACCCTTTTCACAAAAAAAGGCATTCCATCACATTAATATGTAAGGATGACAGAAATAATGACGGACAACATTTTATTGCTGCGCATTTCCTATTTTTATCAAATGACAGGAGAAAACTGCTTTTGACAGAGAAATATTAAGAGAGAACAGCAAAATAAAAAGTAACAGATAAAATAAAAGAACAAAATTATGGAGAGAAAAACTTATTTCAAGTCAAGTCAAGTCACCTTTATTTATATAGCGCTTTTTACAATGTAGATTGTGTCAAAGCAGCTTTACATTGATAACTGGTACATTGTTTGACTGCACAGCAGCTCTTAAAGAATAGTGTCAATGCAGGCAGATCAAAAGCACTGTTGAATATCAAAATGTCAAGTCAAGTGTCCCCAACTAAGCAAGCCAGAGGCGACAGCGGCAAGGAACCCAAACTCCATCAGGTGACATCAGGTGGCAGACAAGTGGCAAATTGGTGTTAAAATGGAGAAAAAAACCTTGGGAGAAACCAGGCTTAGTCGGGTTTCTCAGTTGAAATATATTCTAATATTATCTAAAATAATATTGTTTTGTTGATAATTGCCATATTTATGGCTTTAGTTTATACCCTGATAGCAAGCAACCATCCAAACAATGTTAAATCATTGTCAATGTTAACCGCATTAAATCAATATCACTTTTGGACGTGCAATTAATGTTGAAAATATGTTGAAATTTCAACAAATGAATCACTGGTAGTTGCATTGAATCAATGTTACAACGTGATGATGGTTCAACATCATGTTTGCACTCTCAGAAAATGAAACACAAGAACTAAAACTGACTTAAAGCCACACAGCCTGAAATCAACTGAAAATAAAAGACATTAAATCTCTCAAGATCTCAGCAGAGGATGATTAAGCAACTCCAAAAAGAGCATTACCAGCTTCACTTATTACTAACCAGTTTGGTTTTATTTCTGCTATTCATCTACAGAGAAAACATGATCAGATGATAATCATCATGTAATAGTCTCATTTACTGATCTCATTCAGAGTCTAGCTCAGTCCTGGAAGGCCGCTGTCCTGCAGAGTTTAGCTCCAACCAGCTCCAAAAAACCTGCCTGGACGTTTCTTGAATGCTAAGTGAGACCTTGATTAGCTGGTTCAGGTGTGTTTAATTGGGGTTTGATCTAAACTTTGCAAGATAGCGGCCCTCCAGGGCCAAGTTTGGTGACCTCTTGTCTAACTTCTGATTATATGTGTTAAGAATAGCACATCATTGATTACAGTATCCCTGTAACTGCACATCTCAAAATTCAACACTGATGTGATAACTTGAAAAATATTAATAAGTTAACATTTTTTTCTTTTTTTTTTGAAAAGCTGCACCATCTGAATACACACAGATATCAAAAATCATCATATGAATCTCAACAATGGTGACATACTTCATGCCGCAATGCATGCTGGGAGCCACCATAGTATAAAACTCATGACTCTGAGCATGCATTGCAGCATGATGTCACCATTGTTGAATTATCTATAAGGTTTTTAAGAATTTTAATATTTGACTAACCGTTAGTCAACCAAAATTTTATTAGTTGCTTAGTCACAAGAAAAAAAAGGTGTGTCCACTACTGCAGAGATGACGAGTCAGCATTGTCAACTTCATCACGGCAGCCAAAAAAATACAGAAAACACAAGTTTATCAATTATTAAAATCATTACTTCTGCCGGTGCACTGTGGCAAGCTTTATGCATGCGTTGAGCGCTGATTAGGCTATGTAGTCATTAAAGGCTTTTTATTATGATGTATATGGTTTATTAATAAATGTGCGATTAGTCGACTAATGCTTAAAATGAACGACTACTAGTTGACCAGAATATCTTTAGTCGATGGCAGCCCTACAAAATTCAGAATGTCTAATCTCTAGCAAACCAGTATTGACAGTGAAAAATAAAAAATATATTAAGTAACCACTTTCAATCAGTAATTGATATTTTGAATCTAATCAACATTTGAAGCAGATCAAAACCTTCTTCTTAGGACAACTTTGCTGAACTTTTTTGATCCACTTCAAATGTTGACTACTGTACTTTATGATGATGAATATTATATCACCTGATCATCTTTGCTTATAGCAAATTATATGTTTTGATAAACACACTGTTAATAAGACCACAAACAAACATATAAATACCCAGTGTCAAGAGCCAAACTAAAGCAAACACTGGTCACCATAACGGTAAGTACAAACCAAACTATTATTAATAAGAAGTTATGTAGATGTATGACAGGAATAAAGTCAATCTGGATGGTAATAAGTAGCTGGTAATGCTGTTTGTGGAGTTGTTTAATCATCCTCGAGATCTTTATGTCTTTTATTTTGAGAGATTTAATGTCTTATTTTATATTCAGTTGATTTCATCTAAGGCTGTGGCTGAAGTCAGTTGTAGTTCTTGTGTCTGTTTCTCTCAGCACGTGTCTTCAATAATGTTCAACTATCTAGACACAGGGAGAACATAAAGACACCACACAGAAAGAACTCCTAACTCAGCCAGGGCTCGAACTGAGGATCTTCTTGCTGTGAGGCGACAGTGCCGCCATGCCATCCCTGTGACAGAACACCAAACCCTCAATTATGAGTAAAGAAGAAAGCTTAAGAAGAAAGCATGGATTTACCTGCTGTCGCTTTCTTCTCTTGGAACGGGGGATCGCTCTTAAAATCGTAATCGTCCTAAATCCAATTTATACTAACTGAAGTTAATAAAAAGTCTGGTTACAGCAACCAACTGCATCAAGTTTTAAAACCCCTGCTAAACACAGCCTAGATGTAACACTTTGTGTCATAACATTTGTTTCTGCATTTTTGTGAAATTGAGATTTGCTTAATAAATAATTTAAGTGCTACAGACTTATATCATACACATTCATGTTGAGTCCCTGATGTTACAGCAACTCATTAAAAAACTTCACAGCAAAAACCCCAGTGGTAAATTAACTCTCCTCTGAGTTTATTTGAGTCCACACTCAAGAGTGTTAGTGATTGAGTGATGATTGACCATTATTGAAGACACCTGCTGTTAACAAGCAGAATCACTGAAAGAGAAAATTACATGTTTAAGTAAATTCAGTGATTAGTTTAGTTGGGCTGTTGACCCTTGACTTTTTAACATTAAGTTTTGTCTGGCTGTTATAGCTGACCTATAGCCAAGAAAAAGTGTGATTAGGTGTTGTTGATTAGGTTTTGACAATCACCATTTGACCTGAGCTCTTTTAGAGCCTAATCTCTGAGTTAGACTTACCTTATTGATTACAGTAATCCTGTGATTCTACAGCATAAGATTGAGCATTTTCATTATAATCAGAAGGATTTCTTCAAAGTTGTTCTGATCAAAAAACTTTAAAAAAGTCCTTCTTTAAAAAACACACATGCATCAAGATTCATATGATTTTCAACAATGGTGACAAACAGCATATACATATCAACTCTGAACATCACAAAAAGTCACATAAAAACAGCAAAAATAAAAGAAAATAGTAAGAATAAACAATTCAGCTCATAATTTATTCATGCTGCAATGAGTTTTGATGGGTGGCACCCAGAATGCTGCTGTAATCAAAGTCAGAGATTAGGCTCTAAATGAGTTCAGTGATTCAGGTCACTACATGATGATTATGTCAAACCATAACAATCACCACCTGATCTATTTTTTTTCTTTATTCGTCTGGCGTCTGTTATAACTCAGTTACAGCAACTGCACAATCTAATATTAAAAAGTCAAGGGTCAAGAGCCCAACTAAAGCAAACACCGATCACCATAATGGCGACTCTTTCCTACAGTGATTATGCTCGGTATCACCAGTTGTCTTCACTAATGGTCAATCATTACTCAATTGATCACTTAATTATCTCATTAACTTTAACAATGTTTTAGTGTTAATTTTAACATTCTTGAGTGTGGACTCAAACTCTGAGGAAAGTTGTACAGCAAATCATTAACACCCTCTACTCGTGCTTCCTCTTCCTACTTCCTCCTGGTCTGTTTTCATCATTTCATACATTTTCTGATTGACGAGTGACGCACTGAAACACGGTAGAACATTTTCAAATTTCTCTGTTTTTTAGTTCATTCAGTCACATTACTTATTTAAAACATTAGTAATGTAATTATTTTTTGCTTTTGTTGTTCTTGCTTGATTTATATTAAATGTTTAGCAGTTACATGAGTAAATAATCTAATGTATAGTCTTATTAAGTCTGTACATTTGCATTTGTTTTTTTGTTTGTTTGTTTTTTACTCATGTATATTTTTCATGATACCCTGGACATAAATAATTATAATATTCATTATTTACATGTCAATGATGCAGTGCACTGTCAAAGAGGGAATGAAAAATGGTCAAGAAATGTTGAACTATTTTGAGAACATACAGTTTATTAATATTATAAGTGGGCCTCAGAGCCCTTTAAATATGTATAGGTAAAAGTTTGCATTATATTAATTGAAGGTACTGTAACTGATTGGTTGTTGTAGGTGTTGCTATCATGATGTCAGTCAGAATGGCTCCTGCTCTTCCTCTGATGTTTCTGCTCATGATTCACGGTGAGTCACTAATGTTACAGCAACACTTTATTCACTGATCAAAATAATATTATTTATATTGTTTTCAAAGTTTTTCTTTATTTGTGCAGTATCAACTTCAGCTCTTCTTTATCACCCTCCAGTCTTCCTTTTACTTTAGTCAGTAGAATTAGTTCAATGATTTATAGCGTTGAAATGCTTCAGAATCTCAAGTCAAGTTACCATTATTTATAGCGCTTTATACAACACAGATATTGTTTCAAATCAGCAGTACAGTAATAAAGAGGAAAGCAATGATCAATGATATGACAAATATATATCAAAAGTATAGAGCTGAGTATCATCAACACAACAGTGAAAACCAACACCATGTTGCCTAATGATATCTGCCAAGGGTAGCATGTACAGGGTGAAAAGCAACAGTCCTAGTACTGAACCTTGCGGTATACTCCATTCTGAACTTGTGATCGGTATACCTTTTAATTTACTACTACATTCATTTATACACTGATTCTTGATGTCTGTGTGTCTAAATGAAAGAGAACTTTTTTGAAAGAAGTTTTTTGTTAAGAAAAACTTTTAAAAATTCCTCTGATTATATTGAAAAGGCTGGATGATTAAATGATTAGGCTCTAAATGATTTCACTGATTTGGGTCACAACATGATTATGTCAAAACAAAACCAACAACACCTGATAACATTTTCTCTTGGCTTGTCTGAATGTTATAACTCAGTTATAGCAGTTGGCCAAAATCTAATGCTTAAAATACAAGGGTCACGAGCCAGGCTATAATAAACACTGATCACTGTAATGGTGATCATTCAGCGACTGTACTTGTTAACATCAGGTGTCTTCACTAATAGTCAATCATGACTCAATCACATAATTATCTCAGTAACTTTAACACTGCTTCAGTGTTAATTTTAACACTCTTTAGTGTGGACTCAAACTCTGAGGAGAGTTAATTTAACGCTGGGGGTTTTGCTGTGTGTAGCTGACCTTTTGAGTGTTGCTGGTATTGCCCAAAAATACTTTTGCGGTGTGTAGCAGAGAGTTGTATGATTATAATTTTCTTTTGGGAAATGTCTGCACCTGTTGATGCTTTATTTTTCATGAATTTAACCACTGTATCAAATAAATACCTTGGGTTGTGTTTGTTTTCTTCTAAAACAGTCGAAAAGTAAGTAGATCTAGCAGTTGTTAAGGTCTTTCTGAATGTAGAAATAATATCATTCCACACAATGTGAAATACCCCTAGTTTTGTTTTCCACAGTGTCAAGACTGTTTTCCTTAATTTTCTGTAAGTGTAAAGGAGCAACCATGTCTAATGTGCCACAAAGGATAGAGTTATTCTGTTGCAACATCGTTTTTCTGAGCTATCAGATATGCTGATGAGTTGAGACAAATCGGGAATATTATTTAGAAATACATTTTAGTGTTAGAAATGCTAGTTCTCCCCTTTTTGTAACAATGAGTTGATTTTGTAGCCTTGACTGATATCTGTCACAGATTTCAAGAGTTTCCATGTCCCAGTGCATCTGACAAAACAACATCTTCATTATTTTTATGTTTCAGGGGTTTCTAGTGCTGATTGGGGTGTGAGTTACAGTCCTTCACACATCTGTGCACTAAAGGACTCATCAGTGATAATGAGCTGCACTTATACATACCCTTCTGGATATCAGATCAGGAATGTGTACTGGGCCAAATTGTTAATACATGGCTTAGAACCTCCAAATCTGACTGAGGACCCTGAATACAGACAGAGGTTTCAGTATCTGGGAGATAAACAGCAGAACTGCACCATGAGACTGAGTCATGTGACACTGAAGGATGCAGACATGTACTATTTCAGATTCACCACTGATATAACAGAAGGAAAATGGCTTGGTAAACCTGGAGTGATTCTTTCTGTCACAGGTGACTTTCATGAGGTTTCTCTCTTCTTCTGTACATTATGTTGAATAATAATCAGTGTATGACAGCAGCACTAGATATAATGTGTGTGTTGTGTTCAGATCTTCAGGTGGAGTCTCCTGAGAGAGTGACAGAGGGAGATTCAGTCCGTCTGACATGTAAAAGCAGCTGCACTCTGACTGACAGAGCAACATTCATCTGGTACAGAAACTCACAGCCATTAACTGAGAGAAGAGACAGAAACAATGAACTCCTGCTGCAGTCAGTCAGAAGAGAGGATGCAGGCAGATATAGCTGTGCTGTACACGGACACAATCTCACATCACCTGCTGTTGAGCTCAAAGTCATGTGTGAGTACAGATTCATTTGTTCTTTTCAAAATGTATTGAGTTTATGTTTGGAACTACACTTTCATTTGTCTGTTTTAGATCCTCCAAAGAACGTCTCAGTGTTGATAAACGGATCTGGTGAAATAGTGTCAGGAGATTCAGTGACTCTGATCTGCAGCAGTGATTCAAACCCTCCTGCAGAAATCAGCTGGTTTAAAGGAGGAACGTTTGTAGGATCTGGAAGAATCTACAGCATCTCAAACATCAGCTCTGATGACAGTGGAGAATACAAGTGCAGATCCGTCAATGAACATGGAGAGAAATACTCTGACGCTGTGACTTTAAACATCATGTGTGAGTTAATGATGATTCTGTAACTGGGGTAACAAACAGAAAAGTTAATGAATATTCCGAATACATGATTATAGAGTTCCTTTTATCTGATTTAGACCCACCCAGGAGAATCTCAGCGTCCATCAGTCCATCTGGTGAAATAGTGTCAGGATATTCAGTGACTTTGATCTGCAGCAGTGATTCAAACCCTCCTGCAGAAATCAGCTGGTTTAAAGGAGGAACGTTTGTAGGATCTGGAAGAATCTTCAACATCTCAAAAATCAGCCCTGATGACAGTGGAGAATACAAGTGCAGATCCAGAAACAAACATGGAGAGAAATACTCTGATGCTGTGATTTTAAATGTCATGTGTGAGCTTATGATAATCTGCACATTGTTCACAAATCCATAGTCATAATCTAATATTTGTTGAGAATTTAAATTTAAGTCTGTTTTAGACCCTTCAAGGAGCGTCTCAGTGTCCATCAGTCCATGTTGTGAAATAGTGGAGGGAGATTCAGTGACTCTGAGCTGCAGCAGTGATTCAAACCCTCCTGCTCTAAACTTCAGCTGGTTTAAAGGAGGAACATTTGTAGGATCTGGAAGAATCTTCAGCATCTCAAAGATCAGCTCTGATGACAGTGGAGAATACAAGTGCAAGTCCAGAAATAAACATGGAGAGAAATACTCTGATGCTGTGACTTTAAACATTATGTGTGAGTTTTATGAATCATATTCTCCACATACACCTGCTTACGCATTTATTTTGTTAGTATATTTTGTCGTTCAGTCCTGATAAACATCTGATGTGTGTTTTTGTCTATTTCAGCAGAAAGATGTTTCTCATGGTCTGCAGCGTTTGGTCTTGGTGTTGGTCTTGGTGTTGGACTCTGTGGAGCATCTGCTGCTCTCATTGTTTTGTATATTCGGTAAGACGTTCTTTACAAAACTGAACTGCAGTGTAAATGTAGTTTTACTGTGCTACATTAAGCAAAGTATACCTGTTTACCACAATTGTACTACAGTTTAAATATGCAGTTATTTTGCTAACCTGCAATAGATTGTTTAATATATTTTCAATGTATTCAAACCAGTTAATATATTGATCATAAATATGTGGAATTTTTTCTATTTTCCTTCCGTAAGGGAAGCGGTTTGTGTGAGTTTGTAATAATTAACATTTTTAAACAACATTGTTGTAAACACACATGGTAAAGTGTCTTTAAAGTCCTTTAGATTATGAATGTCTGTTTTTGAATCATGGGTAATGTCCCTGCAGTTCAAAACATGGTAAATGCATATGAAACTCTTTAAATGTGCTGTTTATTCACCTTTCTTTTGACAGTCATACAAAAAGGATGAAAAGATCTGCTATAAGATTTTCTCAGGTGAGAAATCAATTATATATTCATCCGTTTTGAGTCATGCAGAGATTTTAAGAGTGTAAGACACATATGAGTCTCATGTCCAAACACCTGATTCTTCAGTTTCAGATTCAGGAGTTTCAGTTATCCACTAAAAACTGATTTACATGAAGATCCTCTGAACATTAAAGGCAGTACTGTTAGACTGTCAAATGTTTAAACCCTTCTGTCTTTGTCCCTGTAGATTGCGGATCCCAGTGCTGAAATATATATAGAGTAAGGCTGGCTTGATTTCCTGACAGGTCTGAATTCGTCAACTTTTACAGGAACAGACACCATGCAATAAAACAATACATCTTCAAACATGAAGTTGAGCTCATGAAGCAAGGGCACATAATCTTCTCTGCTCACCTGAGCCCCTCTTTCCCTCTCTCTCTCTCCACGAGGCTCATGTCACTAAAAGTTTACTAAGAGAGACTCTATATATAACACACAATATATATTGTGAATTAATTGCTTTTTCCTTTTTCCTCTTAGTCTGTGCGCTGTCATTTTTGACACGAACTGTAAAAGTGTAACTATTTTTTTTTAATTGAAATTATTATTTTAGTTTTAAATATTTGAAGTGATTAATTTCACTCTCACTCTGTGTAAGAGTATATGTGTTTATTTTGGTCAATTTTGACAGTGAACGGCAAAGGTGTGTACGGTGTACATTTTAGGACATCCTCAGACCAATACACAGTCATACAACAATAAGGCTTTTATATAATCTATTGTATTAAGTACTATATAAACAAGACTTGACTAGACTGGATTACTGAATTGCAGAATTGGTGCAAACATATCCACACCACTATGATTAGATGCTTTCTGAACTGCTGTCATTTTTGTTGTTTGCACATATTTAAAGAAACACTGCTCTCAGTAGCATCTGATGCCTTTTAGTCTGAGGCTGTTTCATCTGATGCCTAATTGTACGAGTCTGAGGTGCGATACCGTTTTGTCCAACGACTGTAGCCTTTAAGACGCCTTTTTGTTGTATGACTGAAGTCTGAGGATGTCCTAAAATGTACACCATAGGTGTGACCTTTTTTTATGACCACTTAGACTCACTGAATGTAGTCCTTTTTTATTGTTCAGATTTCAAGTCACCAGCTTTTGAACCATTCATTTTTATTAAATAAAAAAATATATAAAATCTGTCAAAAATGAATTCAAAAATCGAGTTATGGTGGAAGAGTAACCTCTGACCCAACGTGTGATGTATTGATGAACGTGGAAGCAAAGAGGATAGAGAAAAACTAAACACTGGTCACAAATTAGAAGTCTAAAATGAGTTTGTTGCCCATCCCTATTTGTTTGAACCGCGAGAAGCGTCTACTCATACCTAAGCTTACGCTACTCCTTCATCCTATGTCATATGTCATACGCTTCCACTGTAAGTCCCTGGGGCCATGTGGATTACTTTTATGATGGATGGATGCACTTTTTTGGGCTTCAAAATCATGAGCGCCATTCACTACCATTATAAATTTTGGAAGAGCCAGGATATTTTTTAATACAACTCCAATTATGTTCATCTGAAAAAAATAGTCATATACATCTAGGATGGCATGAGGGTGAGAAAATCATGGGATAATTTAAATTTTTTGGGTGAATTATACCTTTAATTTTGTTGTACAAAATTTGTTTTCATCGCTTATGAGCATTTTCAGTTTAATATATAAATAGTTTAAATGTTGCTCCTTTTTACTCGGATGCCTTATATGCTTGTGGTCAAATCAAAATGAATTTCATCAATACAGTTAATCAAGAGCAGACACACTAGGACAGTTGTTGCATTTATGCCATTTATATGACTTGCATACATGAGGCTTGAAAGGCCACTGCTGTGTAAATTGAGTATACAAGAATGTAATAAAACCAGGCTGATGAACTTACTGTTTGTTGAAGTTTTTGATGTTTTCAAGGTCAGTGCTGTTACTCAAAAACATATGCCCACACACACTACATATAATATACACATACAACAACATTAGATTAGAGTCAGACAGCGATCATTTATGAACAGGTGAGTATTCAAATTATTTAATTGAGTTTATATACTACATAAAGATACATATATGTTAACTTGGTTTGTTTCGGAAGTGTCAAGAATTAATAGATAATAAATAACTCATAAATATAATCTACATTAAAGACCAGAAAAACACTATCCCCCGGTTTCACAGACAAGGCTAAAGCTAGTCCCAGACTAAAATGCATGTTTTAACTGAAAGCAACTTGAACTGACATTTCTTAAATTATGTCAGTGCCATTGTTTTGTCTCAAGATGCACACCAGTAATGTTACTTAAATGTCCTAATTGAACTAAGGCCTAATCCTAGTTTAGTCTAAGCCCTATCTATGAAACCAGGCCTAAGATAAGTATGAGAGGGATGTATATTGTCTGTGAGACCATCAACAAGGAGAACAAGATACTGAGAGCTCAGATACAAAATTAAACCTAACAAAAATTCTGATCTTTTCAGAGCATCCTCAAAAATTACTCCCTCATGCTTTCTTTCTAACATATCATATCATACTCACAGTATCCATCATCCATCATCCATCTGCTATCCCTCACACTCATTTGCAAACTGTGGTCATTAGAATTAGTCCATCTTTTGTATAAGATAGTTGTTTCATGAGATTTTTAAGTCAGCACTGTCCCCTAGTGGTCAGGAGCATTTGCGTTGGGTTGTTGTGACTATTCTTTTTGAACATTTGTTTGCTTTGTAAATTTGTGTTGATTAGATCCAGCCAAAATACACTGACTAAAAAAGGATGGATAAAAAAAAAAAAAAAAGTAAACTCACAGGTGTTAATTTGCTTGTGCAATACATCAAATTGTGTTTAAGGGCATATTTTCCTAGAATTATTTGAACAAATAGAACAGCAGCCATATTAGTTTTCACAAATATAATCAATGTAACATTCTTCATTTCCACAAAGGAACAGCTGTTAAAGGATTAGTTCACTTTCAAATGAAAATTAGCCCAAGCTTTACTCACCCTCAAGCCATCCTAGGTGTATATGACTTTCTTCTTTCTGATGAACACAATCGGAGAAATATTAATAAATATCCTGATGCATCCAAGCTTTATAATGGCAGTGAACGGGGGTCATGAGTATGAGCTCAAGAAAGTGGATCCATCCACATCCATCCATCATAAATATGTGCTTCCGATGGCTCCGGGGGGGTTAATAAAGGCCTTCTGAAGTGAAACGTTTGTGTAAAAAAAATATACATATTTAAACAAGTTATGAAGTCAAATATCAAGTTTCTGCCAGACCACCTTCCGTATTCAAGTTACGAAGAAAGTGTAAACTGGCGTCGCGTCAGTTACACTTTTCCGTAAGTTGAATAGGGAAGGCGCATGACGTACAGTAGTGAACTGCAAGAGGTTTACACCTTCTGTGTACATTGAATACGGAAGGCGGTCTGGTGGAAGCTCGATATTTGACTTCATAACTTGTTTAAATATGGATATTTTTTACACAAACGCATCAATTCACATCAGAAGGCCTTTATTAACCCCCCAGAGCCGTGTGGAGTATAGGTTTATGATTGATGGATGCGGATGGATGCACTTTCTTCAGCTCATACTAGTGACCCCCATTCACTGCAATTATAAAGTTCGGATGCGTCAGGATATTTATTAATATTTCTGTTTTTATCAGAAAGAAGAGAGTCATATACACCTAGGATGGCTTGAGGGTGAGTAAAGCTTGGGCTAATTTTCATTTGAAAATGAACTAATCCTTTAAGAAATTTGCGTGCATAATTTGTGATGGATTCTGCTGTGTTAATGATTCATGTAAAAAAAAAATTAAAATTAGACTGATGAGCTTGACAACCACACATTTGTTTAAGTTACCAATGACAATGTTGTCAAAATGATCCCCATTCACATGGATCCGCAAAAACGTTTAAGGTTACTCACGTAACCCTGTTTCCCTGAGATAATGAGCATTGCATCAGTTTTAGAGGCTTATAGGGAAAACTCCTGTTTTCTCAAAATCCTGAAGACTGATTGGTTCACGTCTGTTCAAGTGCACAGAAAAATGGCATTTCAGCCCACAAAAAGACGAGTACACCTTGAGGGTTGTCCAGTCCTGGCGGGACTTAACCCTTTTCTTCTCCAACCTGCAGGATCAGGACTGCTTCAGCTGTACGGGGTCCAGCTCTAGTTTTGGGCAAGGCCCTTGATGCTTTGGAAAAGGGTAGCATTTAGCCGGGCGAAGGCGTGGCTTGACTTCCAGCTCCACTTTCGGCTGGGGCTGGACGGGCGCTGAAGCTGGCCTGGGTCGCTGCTGAGTCGGTGGGGCCGTCTTGGAGTGAATAGAGGCAGTGGTGGATCTGGCTCTTTCAGGTAAGAAGTGACACATAGCCTGCAATGACTTCTGGGCCTCAATGTAATGTTACACAAAGCCGAATATGGGGGAATCTAGAAAAGCCATCCTGTCAGCATCCTTAATCTCAGTGAGATTGAGCCATAAGTGGCACGCCAGCACCACTAGGCTCGCCAGATTCAACTCCTCGCAGTGCAGATAGCTGGAATCCAGAAGCGCCGCCTCAGCACAGGCAAGAGGCGCACTCCGAGTGCTCATCCGAGTGCTTGTCTGCAGAGTGCCGTTCAGTCAGCTTGCTTGCAGAGTGCCGCTGATCCCACTTGCTTGCAGAGCGTCTAATCCACTGCTAGGCTTTTTTCAAGAAGAGGCGAGTAGAGAGGCTTCATTCTTCTTCGAGGCAGCGAGATGATCTTTGCGCTGAAGGATAAAGATTCTGACGAGATCTGGGATTTCCGTGGCCTTTATTAGCAGCCAACCCCACCCATTTTGGCAGGCTGAAATGCCATTTGCCTGTGCACTTGCATAGACGTGAACTAATCAGGCTTCAGGATTTGGAGAAAACAGGAGTTTTCCCAGTAAGCCATTGAAATCAATAATTGAAAATAAATAAATAAATCATAGTGCTCTTGACTTGCAGCTCTATAGATATATCAGATTCGCCTCATCTCCGGCGAACCGCCTCTACTGTAATGAACAGTTAATAACTGTGCTAGATAAGAGAAGCTTGTGAAGTGCGGAAGCTCAAGCGGTTGCCGTGGTAACGAACAATGGCTGCTAGAGAAAACATCTGAATTTTTACTGTTAAATATCGTATTACAAATGAGAGCTAAAAACCCAACAAAAATAAGAAACAATTATTTTCAATTATTTGTATATAAAATGGCTTTCTTACTAGTAACAATCACATTCATGATATCAGAAACTAACATTGTCACTAGTGACAATCAACTGATATCAAAAATGAACATTGTTACTAGTAGCAATTCAATTGTTGATATCAAGAATAGATATGTGCACTAGTCACCACGTAATTAATGATATCAAAAATTATGAGTTTTACTAGTAAGAATTGTATTTCTGATATGTGAAATTGGAATTTCAACTAGTAAGAAATCAATTCTTGATATCAACAATTGAATTGAATTTGAATGGCAGCCTATAGTGACATTTCACTAGTGATAAATATCAAGAATTCTAGTTTTTACTAGTGGAAATTCAAATGTTGATATCAAGAATACATATTTCTGTGAGTGATGACATCATTGTTGATGTCAAGAATTAACATTTTTACTAGTAGAAATGTAATTCCTGATATCAAAAATTGTCATTGTTACTAGTGGAAATTTAATTCCAGATATCAAGAATTAGCATTTTAACTAGTGAAAATTTAATTGTTGACATCAAGAATTCATATCCTGGGAATTATTAAAAGTCAATACGGCTTGCATATTTCCATTCCCAGGATATAATTTGCTGATATCTAGAATTATAGTTTTTACTAGTGGAGATGTAATTCTTGATATCAAAAATTAGCATTTTAACTAGTGAAAATTGAATTGTTGATATCAAAAAATAACATTGTTACTAGTGAAAATGTAATTCCTGATATCAAGAATTAGCATTTTAACTAGTGAAAATTAAATTGTTGATATCAAGAATTCATATCCTGAGATGTGAATAAAAGTCAAAACGCTTGCCATAATCATGCTAACCTGATAATTAGCTTCTTTACATGACAGCAAGCCTTTGTGTCTGAAACCCCTCTAGTAACCACTGTGGGTCACTATAGTGTTTTGTTTTGTCTTTTTATTTTGAAGTTTAGCATCTCTTATCTGTTCTGCCTATAATTTTCTTTTCTGATTATGTCAAGTGTTTGTTTTTTTATTATTTCAATGTCACAGCAACACAGAAAATATGTATTAATACAGACAAAAAATTGCCAATTTTATATTAAGTGCTTATCCAAAAACGCTGATATGATTTTAATTTTAAAAAAAATGTGAATTGTGGTTGTCACTTTTTATGTAAGTGCCATTTTCACAATAAAGTTAAAAGTGTATTGTGTATATACAGTTGTTGTACAATAGATATATTTCTTTTGAGTGTTAATAGTTTTACTTTTGTTTCAATTCAGTACATGGCTGAATTGAAAAAGTTACATAGCAAATTCAATCATTTTTACAGAAAAAAAAAAAAAAAAAAAAAATCAAAACAAGGAAAAACTTTATATAATTATCTCTGTTTCCGGATACTACAGCCCATAAACACACTGCTGCATAATGTCTAATATACAGACAATGAGCAGTGCTGAGAAGAAATTCAAATGGACAAAGTTCATTATAGACACTTCTAGTTTCTCTTAATTAGATCATACAGTCAGATACAAATAAAAAAAGCCATTAGCTTGAGACAGTGAAGCTGGTAATGCTGTTTGTGGAGTTGTTTAATCAGATCTTGAGAGATTTAATGATTTGTGGTTGTGGCTGAAGTCATTTGTAGTTCTTGCTGTTCCTCTTTCCTTCAGTGATTCTGCTTAACAGCATGTGCACTATTTAAAAAAAGTGTAAAAAATAAAAACCATGAAATGCATGGCAGCACAGAGTGCCAAACTTTAGAAAACAACAGGAAATAACAGTCAAAGATCATCAACTGAAGATTAGACTGGAACAGGAAAAAGGAAGGTTGACCATCCTTTTACATGCTCAAATTAACAGTGAAATACTGGCAGCAGAGATGACAGTAGTTTAATGTTAATTTTACTGTTCTCTTATTGTAAAATGCTTTATGGCATGCTACTGTAGTAACAATGTGAACACATTTCATTTGAGTCCAGTAATAAAGAATATTACTTAATATGAATTTAAACTACAAACACATAATTGTTAAAATCTAACCATTAAAACTAAAAACATCAACTTTACTCTAATATCTTTAGTTAATAATCGATAAAAGCATTTTAGCTTCAGGCCACATACTGTAAAAGGCCACATTCTATAAAAGAAAAATATGTATTTTTACAGAGAAAATGCAGTATAACTTTACAATAATTTCACATGCATAATGAATACATTCACATAAAATGTAACCAGTTTAGTTATTTACAGGTAATATTATCTTTATGATGTTTAACATTCATAATAACACTAAAGACGTCCTGATTTTGATTGTAGTTTGCAGTGCTGTTGTCTTTGTGTTGATGATGTTCTTCACTGGAGCTGAAAGCTGTCCTGAGCACCGCGGCGTCTCCACAAATCCATCTACTCTGGACAGATTAATTACTTGATTACAAAAAAAAAAAAAAAAAAAGATTCAGTATCACAGTATCAACATGAAATATTTGTTATGCCTACAAATAAAATGAGGTTGTTTATGTCTTTTTGTAAGTCAAAAAATCTAAACAACCTTAAAATTTAAGTGAATTTAAGGTATAAGGTCTATGCACACTGAGTCCGAAATTTTCACACGTTAAAAAATAAATACGACCTCACGTTGTGTTAATCACGTTTACACACTGCCTCCGAAACTTTCGTCCATCATAAAAAAAAATTCAGATCAGGTTTAATTTTCTGCATTTTTCGCATCTGTAGCAAGCAGTTTGAAAGGTGTTTTGACAATTCAGAGCCACCGTACAAGCGAACGCCAAAATCCAGCATGGCGTCTGACAAGTTGATCCACTTTGTCTCGCAGCACAAAGCACTGTATGACAAACAAAGTGTGGAATGCATATATATTGGTGGTCTTTTTTTTTTAACTTGTGGCTCCAAGTATCGCTAGCAAAACATCAAACTGAGCCACTGACTTTACCTGAAGTAAACTTCGAATCGCTAGGGATAATCACGCAGCTCCTTGATTAGGAGGTGGAACTCTCCTTCCTCTCTACGCAGTCTCAGGATTGGATGGACCCAGTATTTCATTTTTTTTTTTCTCTTTTTTAAGAAGAAAGAGGACAACAAAATAATCATCACTGCTTGAAGACTACATTTTGTATTGTTTTGGTTATTTTTTTCTCAACAGATTAATTAATACACATCAGACTCAGTGTGCAAGGTTTCTGTGTGTGATGAATTTTAGGATGACAAATACGAAAAAACATACAAAAAATCCAGACTCAGTGTGCAAAGACCTTTCATTTAAATTAAAGCAAGTCACTTTTACCTTTTACTAACATTTTGCAATAAAGTCTCATTTGTTTTTGGGGATTTTGAAATCAATGTTCTAGTTTTTCACTGTGCAATAAGGTTTTCCACCTTTGCAATAGGGGCTCTGTGCAATTCTGATGTGCAATTTACTCTTTTCCAAAACATTTCTTAATTCTCTCTTTTTATATTTTTATTTTTTTTATTTATAATATATTTCTATGTAGCACTACGATACATGTGTGTTGTTTTGTTCCGTGAATGTGCTTTGGATAATATTTTTGATATTTTTATTTTATTTTATTTTTTTGTGCAAGATTTATAAATGTTGTGGAAGTATTGATCAATGTTCGGAGCACATTTAAATGGCCACAATTAGATTAAAATTCACAATCTGGAGAGAAATTGTAAAATGTCCACATTTTTAGAAGCAGTTATTAAAGAGACAGTGTTCATAAAACATTTTTTTCTCACCTGTCTGAACAACATCCTTCAAGCATTCACTGAATAACACAGGAGCCGCAATCACAGGACCCACAATCGCAGGACCCACAATCACAGGACCCACAATCGCAGGAGCCACAATCACAGGAGCCACAATCGCAGGAGTCGCAATCACAGGACCCGCAATCGCAGGAGTCACAATCACCGGAGCCACCATCACCAGTGCCACCATCATTGGAGCCACAATCACAGGGGCCAAAATAACAGTAGCCGCAATGACAGTAACTGCACTCTTTTGAAGACATTTCAGGCTTCTCAGGCATCTCCTCAGTCATTTGCCTAGGTTTTGGACTCTGGGTTATTGTGTGACAGTGACATTGGCATTTGTTATTGCAGTTCTCTTTGCAATTTTTACATCCTTCTTTGCTGTTCTCAAAATCCATGGCTTGTCTAGTAGGTTTAAAAGATCCGTTTGAACCGGCGAGCTGATATGGAATTATTCTCAAATCTTACAGCAGATGTTTTATCTTGAGTGAAACAGGATGTGGCTTGCATGCAAGGTCTCGTAGGAGCACACTGAGCATGTGCAACAGGCGTGTCTCTCACACACACACAAAAACACTTTGTTGCAGAATCATCAGCCTCTCTGTGGTCATAAAAAGGTGGTCACAACACTCCTTTTCCTTGCAAGATTAATATTTTATGCTGATATGTTTTATATGCTTAAGAAATATGCTTTTAAGGACAAGTTGCATGAGCTTCTAAGTCTAAAGAAAGTTAGTGTGTTGAAACAGCTTATGCAGATTGAGGAAACAAGAACTAGACAGCAGGGTTTAAATATTATATTTAACCAGTATAACTTGAGCAACAAGCTGAGCTAATCAAACTTTCAGGATTCACTTTTGCCCAGTAACAGAAAGGCAAATGATTTCTGGGAATTCATCCATGTGACCATTGTGCCTGTAAAGGCAAGTCTTGTTGCTGTATATCTTCACAGTCAAACATAGGCTGTCAATGAAAACTTCAGATGAGGGAGGTGAATGAACTTTCAGATTCCCTTGACAGTAATCAGAGAAAGTGTAAAAATTAATGGCTACTGATATTGCTTCTTTTCTTCATGTGAATTTGCCGGTTGATAACAGATCCACTAGGAAGTGTCCAGTTAGAGAGATTACCAGAGATGATCAGGTATGCAGGAATAACCCCTTTATTGTCACCACAACTCGGTACACTGAAGAAATTCTGCTTAGCATGTGTGTGTGGTTTTTCTATAAAATAAAGATACGAGAATAATATATAAGTATAATAAATAACAGTCATTTTTACAGTAAATATATAATAAATATACAATGATTAATACAGTAGATAGGAAAACAAATGTGCCATTATATGGGAAAGTGCTCTGACAGATTAGATTACTAATACTGAGCAGTTGAAATTTGAAACCTCTCAGCACTGAGGACAGACCCAGCTAACAATTTTTTGTTCTAAGAACATTTTCAAACTGTTTTGGTTATGGAAATGTTAAAATATCCAGTTTTCTTGATGTTAGAGGAACGTTTTTTAAGGTAAGTTCTTGAAACATGCAAATACCTGCTGCTAACAAGCAGAATCACTGAAGGAATGAGAAACAACAAGAACAGAAACTACAACTGACTTCCAGCTACAGCCTTAGATGTAATCAACTGAAGATAAAAGAAGACATTAAATCTCTCAAGATCTCAGCAGAGGAGGATTAAACAACTCCACAAACAACATTACCAGCTTCACTTATTACTAACCAGAATTACTTTTTCTGACAAACATGTACAAAAGTTATTATTGAGATTAACAAAGGTTTAGATGTTGATTTCAGCAGTTTGGTTAAAAAATGTTTCTTTTGGTGTCACCATTATGGAGATCGGTGTTTTCTTTAGTTGGCCTCTTGACCCTTGACGACTACTATTATTTCTCACCATTGTGATAAAGATGATTTATAACTCTAAAGAGATCTGTGTGAGATCTTCTATAACTGCTCAAAACAACCTTCTGAAAAAGCTGAGACTCACTTAAGGGACTTTCGCACCGAATAGTTCAAGGAACTCAGTTATAGGAACTAGCCACTAGGATACTTCTCCAGGAACTAATTTCTCCCCCGGGCCATGGTTGCATTCGCACCGCCAGTAGGAACTATGAAGCAGCTGACTACGGCGTCTTTAAACGCGGCATTTACAAACGTTAAAAATTGGTGGATGGAGAATGCCATGATCGGAGCTGTGTTTGTTGTGTGTCGTGGGATTCATGATAATGGAGATGGAATGTAAACACACAATTTATGCGACTAAAAAGAGCAAAAATTGGGGCTAAGAGACGAAATCTCTTATGACAACTTTCAGTATTACATATAATCAAGGCAGAGAAAAGAACACAACCCTGCAGACAACAGGTAAATGCCTTTATCGCTGTTTTCCATGTTCGTGAAGAATAAATATGTTTACACGGCTTTTTAAAAAGGCCGGGTGCCAGTGCTTGACATGCGTTTGACCAATCAATGTACACTTACGTCAACGATAGTTCCTATAGTGCTCGTTAAGACCCTAATCTGAAGTAGAAGCTAATTTAGTTCACCCAAAAGGAGTTCCTAGAACTAAAATCGTTCCTAGTTCCTGCGGTGCGAACATGGCAAAATCCAGGTACTTCAGCCAATAGTTCTAGGAACTATGAGAAGGTTCCTTGGGTGCGAAAGCCCCTTTAGACATCTACACTCATCATACAAATTTCAAAAATGGTGACAACCAAAAAATATTCAAACATAAATACTAAAAGAATTCAGCTGCATTATTTATTCATGCCGCAATGCTTGCTGGGAGCTGTGAATGAGTTTTGAATGTCACCACTGTTGTTTCAAATGCTGATTGTTCATGTCTGTGAGAGTATAAACAAGTTCATAGTTAATAACTTCATGCTCACAATATGTCTTCATAATTTGTTAGAGTATCTAATTGTCACAGTAGTATCACATAGCCATAGAAAAACTAACAAAACAATCAAGAGTCAAGAGCCCAACTACATGAAACACTGATCACCACAATGGGGACTTCAAATGTTTGTTCCTCTTTCCTTCAGTGATTTTACTCATTAACATCAGGTGTCAGTCATCTCTAATGGTCACACTGAGCGGTGTTCATAAAACACAGGGGAATTTGCTGAGTGACATCCAACCTTAAGCCATTTTTAAGAAAGTTGGTGATCCTTAATATTAAAGAACGCTCGAAGAATATTTTCTGCCAATATTATGAGAACATTCATCAAATATTAATGACAATATATGGTGATTTCATGAATATTGTTTTAAGAGAGTTTAATTGTAACACTTGCATAACCTTTACATAAATTTAAGTAGGTCACAAGACCATTCTGAGTGGGTCGTGGAGTGCCTGTTGTCCCGATTCAGTATCTGCGGTCAGGTGAGATGTTGTCAGGCTATATGTCAGTGTCATTATTCTAACATTATTTTCATAGCTTGTTATGAAATAAGAAGTCTCTCTCACCTAGGAAAACGTTCCTGTCCTGTCAGCCGTTATACTGTGCTCGTAGCCAGTGGCGTAACTTTGTTTTAAAAAGTGGGTGGGACAGGAATGTGTGTGTATCATTACAATAATAAATGCGCAAAATTTTTGACATAGAACTCATGTTTAATATGATAGTTTCATCCTTACGTCTACTATAATACAATATATTGTTAGTCTCGAACGTATTTACATTAGTCAGAAAACATGTAAATCTGCATTTAGTATTAGATTGTCCTGATGGACTAGAGGTAGAATTTTTGTTCAGCATGCCAGAGGTTCTGGGTTCTAATCCGCCCTTGTGCTATTTATTTTATTTTTTTCTTATTAAAACCAAAGATGTTCATCAGTAATTGTTTATAAAGAGCAGAGACACGTTTATGTGCATTTTGTTTGTGATTTCACTGGAACGAATAGGATCTGAGTCCGCAACAGCGATAGCTTGAAGTAGAGGTCTTTGTCTTTTTTTTTAATATATCGGCATCGGCCGATATCCGTGTTTAGTAGCGCCGATTTAAAGCCAGGCACGTCCGCGGGCAGCCCTGTGTTATTGGTGCGGTGGAATGTGCTGCTGCCGCATGTGAATTGAAACTTTTGGAAGATTCAACAACAGTACTGGGAGATAAAGGTAGCCTAAGGCTTAAATTCTGATATTTCAAAGTCCTATGGCCATATATTTACTATATATTACTAGTAAACTATGAAGTGTTGCTTCACTTAGTGAAAGAAACAACGGATAGCATAGAACCGTCGGGAACTGGCATAATGCTACAGCTGGTTGAAGGTTCGCTTACTTGTAGTTAACTTTAAGGACTGTAGTCCAAAACTACCAGCAGCTTGCTTGCTAACATATTAGCCCCAGTGTTATAAGTTCTGTTTTATTTTTCCTGTATCGGAGTCGGAGAATTTCACTCTGTGCTTGGGGAGGAGAAGGCGGCAGCTCTCACAAACACTGCTGCGTGATTGAGGGCTACGTTACTCCGACAAATATTGGAAATATTAAGAGGATTTGGCATTTCCAATTAATGTAAGCCTGTTACTATTAGGTAAGCTACTTTTATTATTAAATTAATATTATAATAAATTTGCCCCGCAATAATTTCACAGCGCATCACTGCATAACTGACTTGCTGTTAGGATAATAAAATATTAGGCTATCAGCTCCTCTTTGAAAATGTTTTAAACATTTTTTAGGTCTATTATACAATGAATTAGACCTATAATTATAATTATTAACAGTCTATAATATTTCCTAACACTGCAGTTATAAATGAAAATTAAGAGCAGCTTTAGGCTAGCTACTTCAAGCACCAACTTTAAAAAAAAAACAAAAAAACAAGCTGTTTAACACGAAATACTATTCTTCTCATTTGTTTCACTATATGTATGGGCAACAAGAGAAATAATGGAATAAATTAAGACAGTTATATACCGTTTTCAGCATATTATGTTGAAATTCGTCTCTGAGAGAAAATGCTCCGTTAATGCAGCGTCAGGCAGCTCCGTCACTTTTACTTTCACTTTGAATACTGACCGAGGTTAAGCTTTTACCGGCATAACTTTTCCGCAAAGTTTGTACGTTGCTTCTTGTGTGATATCCATTGGCTCCCCTTCTTGGTTGAACCCCCGCGGATTTGCGCTACGCCACTGCGCAGAAGTGTATGACATTTGTTCGGAAGCATGGTTTGATGCAGACAATATCCGGGTTTCCATCCAACTTTGCATTAATGAAAATTCAGCTCAAGAATGTGCGCATCTGCGTGTGTTTCCATCAACTGTGTAATGCGAAATGGACATCAGCCTAATAAAGTGATGTGTTCCGACCAATGACTATATATATATGTCGCAGTTATTATCCTCATTAAACCTGTCTAACGTTAACCGTCAAGAATGTCAGAAAGAGTTTAGAACTGTCCTTGCATACAAGGCTGTGCAACATGACAAAGTTTTTAATTGATTTTTATTTATAAAGTATTTATTTTATTTAAATGTATATTTAAGTTTACATTTATGTTCCAACAAACTTGAAAAATTCAGCTTGATAAATGCTCTAAAACTTTTATGTAAATCAAGTCAGTGTTCAATAAATGATGATAAGTTTAGAAATGTTGTGCATCCACTTATTATTAGTGTGACATTTTAGCATGCAAATGAAGGGGAAAACCTCAAGATATCGGCCCTAAAAATTGGCAGCACATATCGGCCATCGGCTGACCCTGACCTCTAAACATCGGCATCGGTTATAGAAAAACCCATATCGGTCGATCTCTAGCTTGAAGTGCTCGTCCTTGTGAAGACTGCGCACTGTGCACGAGCGCAAAGAGAACACTGTTGCGCCATTGATAACAGCGGCAACGAGCACTCAACATGATTTCAAAAACAACACATCCCAGCGCCAGATCACCTATTATTTAACACAAACAAACAAATTGCTAATCAACTAGAGATGTTTCTTTTGTATTAGTATACATCCGTACCACGAGATGTTTCAAAAAGTGGTGGGGACATGTCCCACCTGCCCCACCTGCAAATTACGCCTATACTCGTAGCGCACACTCATCAATTGCACTCTCAAATGCGGTGGTGCACGCTGTATATCACTTCATAAAGTGCAAGAGAAACTACGAGCATGCAACGTTACGTTGTCAATTAGTAAGTCATGAAATAAAAGTAAAGTACCAATAAATCATGTAACTGGTACTTCGTGTGTTAGCTGGGAAGGATTTGCATAAAGGTATGATGTTCATTCTATTCATCAGCAGCAGTTTCCATGTTTCATTAACGGTTCATGGGGCGGGGGCTGCGTTTTGAAGACAATATGACGAATGCGTATGGCTGTCGCGCCGGAAGCTCATTATTTTACTTTATAAAGTTTTAAATAAGGATAGTTGTCTTACACAAACCCATCGATTCACTTTAGAAGGCCTTTATTAACCCCCTGGAGTTGTATGGATTCATTTTTTTATGGATGGATGCATTTTTTTTGTTTTCAAAATTTGGGCATCCATTCACAACTATTATAAACCTTGGAGGACAAAGGATATTTTTAAATATATCTCTGATTGTGTTCGTCTGAAAGTAGATAGTCATATAGGGGAGCGCGGGGCACAAACTAACGCGGGGTTAGTTGTAACACACATGGTTTAAATACTTCCACACACACCTGCATGAAGAAACTTAGCGTATTTACTAGCTGCTATATCGACAATATATAGAGGAAAAAAATTGCGCCAAAATTCAGAAATCTTTGAAAGATATCACTGAACATTTATTTAACAATAGCAAAAGTAAATTTCTTACTTAAGCTAATTTTTCATCTATATTTTTTTGTGTTTATTTAAAGTAGACAAATCTGATATTATTTCAATCTCCAATCTGTTGTTTAGCAGTTTGAGTAGTTCTTTAATGCTTCACTAACTATCAGAAGACACTAACCAGGTTTAAATTCCAGTTGTGCAGATAGGGTTCGTTGTAACACGATACAACTGGCATAATCAACTTTTATGAATTTCTGTTGAGAAACCATGGGAAAAAAGGTGAATAAATACTGAGAGGAAGAACCTGAACATCCAAATTATTTCAACAAATGTTCAGCATTTGTACTGGCTCGTCTATTTGTCTCGTGTTCTGTGAGAGCTGTGAGTGGAGGGAGAGGAGTGTTTTTGTTCAGCTCTGAGTTTTTCTGAATGTCTGGATCTGTTTCTTCATCTGTTTGCCTGTATTGTTTTGACCAGTGCTGTATAGCTGTGTTTTACAGTGTGTTCATTGTCAAACTACAAAATTATTTAAATTTGAATTTCTAAATTAAAAAAAATATTATTATATATTGTCTTTTATTGACAAAATATTTTAGTTTGTCATGTATATATATATATTTTTAATTAAATCAGATAACATTTTTAACTTTCAAATGGTCATGTTACAACGTGCCCCACCTATGGAACATGTTGTCACATTTCCCTTCCCTTCTTTCGGGGAAAAAAAAGAAAAAAGTATACACTGTATTAATGAAACGAAGCCACATATTTGTACCAGACATGTGTGAAATTAATGTTGAACAAAAGAATTTCTCTGAACCCTAAGTAGATTTACACAAACTGAGAAAGTCAAAAAAAGCGTTGGGTTGTGCCCGCTCTCCCCTACACCTAGAGTGGCTTGAGGGTGAGTAAATCATGGGATAATTTTCATTTTTGGGTGAACTCTCCCTTTAACTCTTAGAAAGGCGCGGTAAACCATATAATGAATAAATGGCACATAGATTGTCATCTAAACATAACAGTGATGTATGTGAGGAATCTAGTATGTAAATATACACAGGGCCAGCACAAGCTCAACTGCTGCTCTAGGCAAAACACAGTCGTGCCGCCCCCACTTCACACTCACAATTAAACTCAATCTTTGAGATGCATGTAAAAGACTGGAGGTTTTGTTTATTGATTTATTAATAAATTTTACACTAAAATAAAAGCATGTAGAAGTTCTCGGATTTCTTTATTCTGCAGCGTAAAAAAAAAAAAAAAAAACTACCCTTAAGTGCAAATGCAAACGCTGTATTATAT
The DNA here is from genome assembly GCF_019924925.1 of Ctenopharyngodon idella. Lineage (NCBI taxonomy): Eukaryota > Metazoa > Chordata > Actinopteri > Cypriniformes > Xenocyprididae > Ctenopharyngodon > Ctenopharyngodon idella. The sequence goes on from NC_067221.1 coordinate 27,064,061, forward strand.
TATATCGCTAGTAAGAATATCTCCTGTAAGATTCAGGAAAATTCCTGGGGCCCGTTTCAGAAAGGAGGTTAAGTGAAAACTCTGAGTATGTTAACCCTGAAATGAGGGAAACTCTGGGTTTTCCGTTTCAGAATGGGAGGTATGACAAACCTGAGAAAGCAGGGTAAGTCAAGCCCGTTTCTAAAAGGGAGGTATCTTATACTCAGAGTCAGTTACCATGGTAACTTACTCTGTGAACCTAACCTGGTCAGGAGCAGGTTTTCTTTGGTAAACCGAGAGTTTCTTTCGGTCTCCTCCCCCTTTTTAAAGTGCCAGCGATGTTTAAATACTTCATTCATTTATTCATTCATTCACGCAGCAAAAATGCTTTTCTTACCGAGTATTTTTGTCTTATTTCAAGTACAAATATCTAAAAATTCTTAAATCAGGATGCATTTTCTATATAAGAAAATTAAATAAGATATTTAGTTTTGTTTTCTGGGGGGATCTAAATTAAGTGTATTTTACTTAAGTAAAATTATCTGCCAGTGTGGTAATAAAAAAAAATCTTAGTGCAAACGGAAAACAAGATTATTGGGAGTGTCTATTACTAAGTGCAAATTTACACTAGCTCCGCCCACCAATATCACACAAGGTTAAAAAATAGGAGCATGACTAACGGCTTCAGTGGTGTAGGTAGTAGTGCGTAAGGTGTGTAAAATTAACTTGTGATGCGACTGACCAAGTTCAAGTCTGCCTTTTGCCGAGCTCGCTCTTCTCCCTTTTCCCATCACACATCAGAAAGGCATTTATTTTCAATAAAAAATGAAGAAAATGTTCTAAAAGTAGAAGTAAAGTGCCTAACGAGTGTTTAAAAATGATAAAAGTATTTATAATTTTAATAAATATAATCATTTACACTCTATTGTTATTGCATCCTGTTAATGTACAACAATACTGAGGTGCAAACAGTATGTATCTGTCGGTATAAAGTATAAGTATAACATCTAATTACTATTTACACTTATTGCAAATAATTTGCAAAGTAAGAAAAATGCATTTAAATTATTATTAATATTTTACTTTTTTTTTGCACGTGGGATACCATGAAAATGAATATTAGTTCAATAACCTACTGTTCTGCCAGTTTTCACCTCTGATATTATAACATTGATAAGAATTAAACTTGTATTGACATCTTTTTGTTGGGTGCTGTTGCTATGGTGAATCGTAATATCAGAGCTCCATTGATCATGGCTTTTCATGGTGCACATGCTTAACTCAGAGTCAACCTACTCAGAGTTGATTGAACTAACTCAATTCAGCTGTTCTGAAACCAAAAACTCAGAGTTTCCCATCTCAGAGTAAGTCAACTCAGAGTTCAAGTTTTAACTCAGAGTTGGTTAAACCTTCTTATTGAAACGGGCCCCTGGTGGGCCGCTGATAAATTTGGCCAGCAGTAGCTTACTTCGACATAAAGACAGTTTTACACGGGACCCGCAAAGCTCTAGTTCATTTTCAATGAGACACACGAAACCGGCAAATCAGTGGTAGCTCTAGTAGTGGTGAAGCGACGGTGTGCAAGCGGTTCTCACACTCAAAATCCCGTCACTTGCGCGTGCACAGCTCTTCGTTATAAATAGAGTTTCTAAATATATGTTGCATATAAATATTATGCACACCAAAGGGTGAGCTATGTGACCTCTTCTCCGCTTTCTCTCACACACATAGGCGGAGGGTGAACTCCAAGGGAAGGCAGAGAAGTTCCCCTTTAAAAACACATACATTTCCTTTTTATAGTTTAAATTTACGTGTCGTCGCACAACCTACACAACCCAGCATTAACACTCCTGATAAATCATTTGTTATTAAAGCGTCTACATTCACAAACTACTGTTAATTTTAACAGAAAAATAATTATAGGCTACTGTTAAGGGATTTGGCATGTCAGAAAGCGCGCAAAGAGAGCTCTCTCTATAATCACTAAAAAGTTGTCATATTAGGCTACTTCATCGCGATTTCACAAAGTTCTGTTATAATAAATGAGTCTGTCAGCACAATGAATCTCTCATTTTCATAATGTCTACACCTTGTTTGTTATTACGAGAGGATTTGTGAGCGTGCAGAACTCAGAGTCCACTCACCGCTCAAAACGCCAGAGTTTTTGTTCACTGCTAACTTAAAGTGATAGTTCACCCAAAAATGAAAATTCTGTCATCATTTAATCCCCCTCAAGTTGTTCCAAACCTGTATAAATTTCTTTGTTCTGCTGAACACAAAGGAAGATATTTTGAAGAAAGTTTGTAACCAGGCCGCTTTGGGGCACTAATAGCCGCTTTTCCACTGTCGGGCCAGTGCGAGCCAGGGCTTTCATCAGGCCAGGCTAGGCTAATAGCCCCGGACTTGTAGCACCGAGCCCAAAATCAAGCTGCATTTCCACCGTTGGGCCAGAAGCTCCGCAGCACTTCACTAAAACCCGCCCGTAACATGCCTCTCTGGAACAACGTCACACAAACCCGTCGTTTCACAAACAAATGGAAGAAATCACTGGAAACTAGCGAGATCGTAAAGTGAACATGATAAAAGCAGGCGTTTGTTGGCATTTTGTTGTTTACTTAAAGATTTAAAAACCCAAGCATCAATGTTTTACCAAACAAATTGATCATGATGAATTCATTTGTGTCAAGATTAAACATTAGTCACATAAATAAAGTGGTATTTACTGTTATTTCACAAAAGAAAGAGGACACACGCACTTATTCAGTCGCATCTGTTTCTGTTTATTTGTAGTCGTGTTATCTGTTGTCATATGTTTCATCACATTTACAAAGAATGATAATTTCTACAAATTTTCCACCAAAAATATGACCTGAAGAGCTTTAGCACTCTCTCCAGTGACAGTCCCAACAGTTATTTTCAGTCTGAGAAACAAAGGAATCCCGAAAAACTGGAGTTGCTTTATTTTATGAAATATGCAGAGCTAAATATGGATATCAGACAGTCCGTTAAGAGACGAGACGTGCTGACAGGTAAAATAGATACATGATTGTGATAGCCTACATATATGATTTGTCTGATTTCAAGCAGTCGTATTTTCCATGTTTACTATGGTAATAGCGCGCATACACTCTAAAAAGAAATGTGTAGAAAAATGACACATATTATGTGTAACACTCTAGTATACACATTTTGTGTCAATACTGCATAGAAATGTGTTGGAAGAATTCAATTGTTTTACACATTATGTGTAACTTTAAAATGAACACAACCTGTGTATTTGTTCACAGCATCAACACAATCTGTGCAGCCAAGAACACCTGTAATGTGTTAAAATTACACATTTACACATCTTTGTGTTAATTTCAGAGGTGAAGATCAGACCTCCAAAACCAAAACCATTCAAGACCAGAGGTGTGGTCGAGACCAGACCTTCCAAGACCAAAACCAGACCATTCAATCAAGATAATTCATTAATCGTGTGACTATTGAACATTAACGATGAGCACCTGCTGTTAACAAGCAGAATCACCAAAGGAGAAAAACACAATTTTTAAGTCACCATCATAGAGATCAGTGTTTGACCCTTGACTTTTTAATATTAGATTCTGTTTGGCTGCTGTAACTAAGTCATAACATGATCAGGTGTTGTTGGTTATGTTTTCACATAATCATTATTTGTCCTGAATCACTGAACTCATTTAGAGCCCAATCTCTGAGTTAGATTTACATTATTGATTACAGCAGCACTGTGATTCTACAGCAGAAGATCAGCTTTTTCAATATAATCCAAAGGATTTCTCAAAGGTGTTCTGAATAAAAAAAATGTTAAAAAAAAATCTTTCCTTTAGGAACACACAGACATCAAGAATCATCGTATGGCTCTAAATGAGTTCAGTGATTCAGGACAAATAATGATTATGTGAAAACATAACCAACAACACCTGATCATCTTTTCCCTTTGTTTGTCTGGTTGTTATAACTCAGTTACAACAGCCCAAACAAAATTTTATTTTATAAAGTCAAGAGTCAAGAGCTCAACTAAAGCAAACGCAGATCTCCATGATGGTAACTTAAAATTGTGATTTTCTTTGGTGATTCTGCTTGTTAACATCAGATCACCTTCCTGACACATTTACTGTGTTAAAACCATCACACAAAGAATGTGTCAAAATTAACACAACGAGTGTTGTCCCTAAACTCACACACTGATGTGTAAGAATTTAGCCAATTGGAGTCGTTTTTTGACAAATGCTTTTTGACACATTCTGAATGTCTGTGTTTGACACAGTGAATGTGTCAAAATTAACTCAAGTGTTGGCCCAAAACACAAGCACTGATGTGTAAGAATTTTTTTTTGACTGGACTTGACAAAGAGATCATTGCAAATTTGATCTTCATGTTCAGAAGTAGCACAGGTGTTTTATTTTATTGATGTTTTCCTCTTTCCTTCAATGATTCTGTCTGTTAACAGCAGGTGTTCATCACTAGTGCTTGATTAATGACTTAATTATCTCATTAACTTCCCTCTTGAATGGTCTTGGTCTCGGTCTTGGAGGGTTTGGTCTTGACTACACCTCTGGTTAACCTTCCTGACACATTTACTGTGTTAAAATCATTGACTCAATGAATGAGTCAGAATTAACACAACAAGCGTTGTCCCTAAACTCACCCATTGATGTGTAAGAATTTAACACAGTTTGAGTCAGTTTTAACACATCCTTTCTAAGAGTGTAGTCTTGGTGATCAGAATCCACATCGGATCACAAACAGAAGTTGTTTCAAACACTTGCTGCTGTCTGAAAGTGAGTTTTGAGCTAAAATGTTTTTAAAAGTCTTTAATGCTGATGTTAGCTGGTAACCTATGTAATCATCCATGGCGCCTCCGTCTCCACACACAGATAAACTCCGCCTTTGTTCGTAACCACTCCCTCAAGCCCGAGCTGACCCGCTTTGGACCAAGGTATTCGGCGGGCCGAAAAACCCTGGCCGTTGGCCCCGAGGAAGCCCTGACGAGGCACGATCAAGCCCCGGAAGTGACAGTGGAAATGCGACTGGCCCTGGCACGCACTAGCACGCCCGCTTTAGGCCCGAACAGTGGAAATGTGGCTATTGAAGAAAAATACAATGGTAGTCAATGGTGCCCCAACTGTTCAGTTTCCCACATTCTTCAAAATATCTTCCTTTGTGTTCAACAGAACAAAGAAATTTATACAGGTTTGGAACAACCTGAGGGTGAGTAAATGATGACAGAATTTTCATTTTTGGGTGAACTATCACTTTAAACACCTCTGATTGGCCATTGCGAAATCAACAGATAGACCCATATGCCGCTCTTGGGTGGGGCGGGCGGGTATTGGTAGCTACTTGGTAGAATGAAGGAAAGATAATTTCGATTTAGAATAACTAATCGGGTGATAACTTTTTTATATAAGGAAATAATTCCAAAAGATATTTATTAAATTAAAAACTAAATCCCTCTCTTTCTTGCCGCCCTAGGCAGGTGCCTAGTTCGCCTATTGGCACGCGCCGGCCGTGAATACACATACATATCTTTACAAACTAGTTCGTATTTATCACTTGCATACATTAACTTGTATACACTCTGAGCAGTTAAACATTCATAAACAATGTAGAGGACAATGAAGAGACAGCCACTTACTTCTTAGGCACACACACAAGCAGAAACTAACCGCTACAGTACAGCTTGCATCAGTCCGCTTTCTCAATCGGTCTGACTCCGTTCAGTGGGCGGGACCGCGGACCTGCGGAGCGCTGATTGGCTCGCTGGATGGACGCTGTGTGAGTCGATTTTGATTTATTGCAAAGGAAACGATGACGCATGAATATAACCCTAATAGTGGCCTTTTAGGGTTATAAGGGAAAATGAAAAGTTATAAGGGAAAATGAGACGCTCGTGGTGCAACACATACCAATGCATGAGGTGACTAAAATACAGCCAACAGATGGCACCGCTTCTTTTTTAATGTGTCTCAGAGACTCCTAAAGACAAAAACAAACAGTAGAACTGCAAGACATACTTACTGTGTTATAGGATTTAATGGATGTAGATCATAATAGATGTGTCGCACCTCTTGGGCAGCATTCATCTTCGTTATGATTTCAACATGGCCAAGGTGTAAACTTTAACCATTTCAGCATCACAGGGTTGGAAACAACAACAAAAAAGCACAAAGCATGGAGTCAAGTAATCTTTATTTGTATCACACATTTCCAAATTCCAAAGAAACAATCTCAATCTCTCTTTTTCTCTTTCTCTTTCTCTGACTCACACACCCCTGATATCTTTTCCTGTAATTCGGGGCTTTTTCTCGAGAGATCTGCTTACTTTCGGTTTCACTTGAGCAGAAAAACAACAGCATTCAAGGTTCAGTGGATTACACGCGAAGGAACAGAAGGGAGGATTATAACATTTGTTTTATGATTTCATGCATAGCTTTTATCTCATAACCCCTCACACAAGCGTCTGTCAGAGTGGCGTCTGTTGTTGTTGTTGTTGCAGTCTCCGCTATTTTGCTGTTGTTCCACGTCTTAATTTTGTTTTCTACTCTGAAACAATTACCTGGGAAAGTGCTGCCACCTTGTGGAACAACTGTTTAGTGCAAAACAAATTCAATGCAATACAAAAATCAGGCAAAATGCATAACTATGAGCATACTATTCTGGTGACGAAATCTGTGTTACACACACTGTACGCGGACCCTCGCATACACGTGAAAACTGAGGTATACTTTGGGCTTAAGCTATCAGTGTAGCTCGCAGCGCCTTCTGCTGGTGAAAATATATACTGCACAATTGCTCTGGTTACCTGCAGACTGATGGTCAGGCTTTCTGCAGTATGTTTGCAGACTGTTTGAGTTTGCTGTAAAATGGGGAGGTTTTCCCGACATCTAGTCAACCTAACTGTAAATCAAAGTAATATTAATTGTTTTCAGTGGATTTCATTAATTGTGCAGTAAATCTTCTCACATTTGTAGAAGCGACTGCTGATGTCACTGAATTCTGTTTAGAGGTTTATAGTGTAGAAAACTGTTCTCACCACTATTGTTTAATTGTTCCAGAATTTCCAAGTTCTCTGTTTTTCTTGGCTTGCATCTAATTTAATTGTTTCTTTCGTTCTTTCTTTCTTTCTTTGAAAGGTTTTGTGCTAATCCAATTATCTTGATGCATAAAGAAGCAGCTAAACATTTAGAGTTCATGATGAAACGTCTCTGATTTCCTGGTTCCTCTGTTTGAGGATAATTTCTGGAAGAGAGAATCTGAGAGAATGAAAAATGGTAAAACTACTTCATTCAGTGACGTTACTTTTGTTAAACATTGGGCATTATTTCATAGCTTTTCTGTTGTTCTTGCTTGATTTATTATTAATGTTGAACTGTAGTCAGTTTTGTTTTGGAGTCTATAGTGCTCCATGACATCTGATCATAAGAAACCTCCTCAAAATAGAATACTGATAGTTGTTGACAAATTATGAATCGGTCATTTAATGGGAAATAAATAAATAAAAGAGTCTGATGTACAATTAACAGATACTGAATGACGTTGCATAGTTAAATCTCATCTGGACTTCAGTGAATTACAGAAAAGTCAAATAAAAATACACACATATAGTAATTATATATATATATATATATATATATATATATATATATATATATATATATATATATATATATATACACACATATATATATAGACACACACACACAGTAAAATATAAGTTTTATATAAAATATGTATGTATGTGTGTATATATATATACAGGTGCTGGTCATATAATTAGAATATCATCAAAAAGTTGATTTATTTCACTAATTCCATTCAAAAAGTGAAACTTGTATATTATATTCATTCATTACACACAGACTGATACATTTCAAATGTTTATTTCTTTTAATTTTGATGATTATAACTGACAACTAAGGAAAATCCCAAATTCAGTATCTCAGAAAATTAGAATATTACTTAAGACCAATACAAAGAAAGGATTTTTAGAAATCTTGGCCAACTGAAAAGTATGAACATGAAAAGTATGAGCATGTACAGCATTCAATACTTAGTTGGGGCTCCTTTTGCCTGAATTACTGCAGCAATGCGGCGTGGCATAGAGTCGATCAGTCTGTGGCACTGCTCAGGTGTTATAAGAGCCCAGGTTGCTCTGATAGTGGCCTTCAGCTCTTCTGCATTGTTGGGTCTGGCATATCGCATCTTCCTCTTCACAATACCCCATAGATTTTCTATGGGGTTAAGGTCAGGCGAGTTTGCTGGCCAATTAAGAACAGGGATACCATGGTCCTTAAACCAGGTACTGGTAGCTTTGGCACTGTGTGCAGGTGCCAAGTCCTGTTGGTAAATGAAATCTGCATCTCCATAAAGTTGGTCAGCAGCAGGAAGCATGAAGTGCTCTAAAACTTCCTGGTATACGGCTGCGTTGACCTTGGACCTCAGAAAACACAGTGGACCAACACCAGCAGATGACATGGCACCCCAAACCATCACTGACTGTGGAAACTTTACACTGGACCTCAAGCAACGTGGATTATGTGCCTCTCCTCTCTTCCTCCAGACTCTGGGACCACGATTTCCAAAGGAAATGCAAAATTTACTTTCATCAGAGAACATAACTTTGGACCACTCAGCAGCAGTCCAGTCCTTTTTGTCTTTAGCCCAAGCGAGACGCTTCTGACGCTGTCTGTTGTTCAAGAGTGGCTTGACACAAGGAATGCGACAGCTGAAACCCATGTCTTGCATACGTCTGTGCGTAGTGGTTCTTGAAGCACCGACTCCAGCTGCAGTCCACTCTTTGTGAATCTCCCCCACATTTTTGAATTAGTTTTGTTTCACAATCCTCTCCAGGGTGCGGTTATCCCTATTGCTTGTACACTTTTTTCTACCACATCTTTTCCTTCCCTTCGCCTCTCTATTAATGTGCTTGGACACAGAGCTCTGTGAACAGCCAGCCTCTTTTGCAATGACCTTTTGTGTCTTGCCCTCCTTGTGCAAGGTGTCAATGGTCGTCTTTTGGACAACTGTCAAGTCAGCAGTCTTCCCCATGATTGTGTAGCCTACAGAACTAGACTGAGAGACCATTTAAAGGCCTTTGCAGGTGTTTTGAGTTAATTAGCTGATTAGAGTGTGGCACCAGGTGTCTTCAATATTGAACCTTTTCACAATATTCTAATTTTCTGAGATACTAAATTTGGGATTTTCCTTAGTTGTCAGTTATAATCATCAAAATTAAAAGAAATAAACATTTGAAATATATCAGTCTGTGTGTAATGAATGAATATAATATACAAGTTTCACTTTTTGAATGGAATTAGTGAAATAAATCAACTTTTTGAGGATATTCTAATTATATGACCAGCACCTGTGTGTGTGTGTGTGTGTGTGTGTATATATATATATATATATATATATACACATATACACATATATATATATACACACATATATATATATATACACATATATATATATATACACATATATATATATACACATATATATATATATATATATATATATATATATACACAGACATACATATACATATTACTATTATATATATACATATAGATATATATATATTTATATATTACATATTATATATATATACATATTCATATTATATATATATATATACATATATATATATATATATATATATTATATATATACATATTATATATATATATCATTTACAGATTAATAGATATATATACATATACAGATTATATAATATATACATATTACGATTTATAGGATATATACATATACATATTATATATATATAGACATATACATATTATATATATACATATCTTATTATAGATATACAGTACATATTATAATAGACATATACATATCCAATGACATAGCACATATTAGATATATATACTATACCATACATTACAATTATATATATGATACATATACATACATATACATATTATATATTATATTGACATATACATACATATACAGATTATATATATATACATAGACATACATATACATATTATATTATAATATACATCTACATATTATATATATAGATACATTTAGACAGTATTATATATATACATATACATACATATACATTATTATATATATATACATATACATACATATCATATTATATATATATATATACATATACATATTATAATACATATACATATACATATTATATATATATATATATATATATACATATACATATACATATTATATATACATATTAATATATATATATATATATACATATACATATTATATATATATATATACATATACATATTATATATATATATATATACATATACATATATATATATATATATATTACATATACATATTATATTTATATATATACCATATACATATGATTATATATATATATATACATATAACATATTATATATATATACATATACATATAATATATATATATTATACTTATACAATTATATATATATATATATACATATACATTTTATTATAATATATATACATATACATATTATATATATATATATATACATATACATATTATATATATATATATATACATATACATATTATATATATATATATACACATACATATTATATATATATATATATACACATACATATTATATATATATATATACACATACATATTATATATATATATATACACATACATATTATATATATATATACACATATACATATTATATATATATATACACATATACATATTATATATATATACACATATACATATTATATATATATATACACATATACATATTATATATATATATACACATATACATATTATATATATATATACACATATACATATTATATATATATATACACATATACATATTATATATATATATACACATATACATATTATATATATATATACACATATACATATTATATATATATATACACATATACATATTATATATATATATACACATATACATATTATATATATATATACACATATACATATTATATATATATATACACATATACATATTATATATATATATACACATATACATATTATATATATATATAACATATACATATTATATAATATATACACATATACATATTATATATATATATATATACATATACATATTAATATATATATATATATATACATATACATATTATATATATAATATATATACATATACATATTATATATATATATATATACATATACATATTATATATATATATATACATATACATATTATATATATATATATATACATATACATATTATATATATATATATATACATATACATATTATATATATATATATATACATATACATATTATATATATATATATACATATACATATTATATATATATATATATACATATACATATTATATATATATATATATACATATACATATTATATATATATACATATACATATACATATATATATATACATATACATATTATATATACATATACATATTATATATACATATACACACATATACATATTATACATATATATACACATACATATATATATACACACATATACATATTATACATATATATACATACATATATATATATATATATATATACATATTATATATATATATATATACACACATATACATATTATACATATATATACATACACATTATATATATATATATATATATATATATATATATATATATATATATATATATATATATTATAAAATATGTGTCTTAAAAGGTGTAAAGACGCTGAGGCGGCGTTAGAATCCATATGCAGTCGTTTAATGTAATCCACAGCAAACAAATCCAAATCGACAGGCAGGTAGCATAAACGTGAGGCAGGCAGAGGTAGAAACACAACAAAGCAGTCCAATCCAAACAACAGAACAAAGGGGAAATCCAAAAGGCAGAAACAGAACTAAACAGGCAATGGTCATACACAAGACAGCAAGATAATGATGATATAAACGCTCGGTAAGGCAGGTAAACTGGTAATACGCCGCAACGGCCTGATAGCATAGCCATGCTTAAATGTCCCACAAACAGGAAGTGACTCAAGAAGCAGTACTCGGGAGAGGGCTCCCTCTGCTGGCGTGACGTTACAAAAGGATAGTTCACTCAAAAATGAAAAATATCCCATGATTTTCTCTCACTCAAGCCATCCCAGGTGTATAAAACTATCTTCTTTCAGACTAACACAGTCAGAGTTATATTAAAATATATCCTGACTCTTCCAAGCTTTTTTATGGTAGTGAATGGCGCTCCTGATTTTGTTCTAAAAAAGCTCATCCATCCATCATAAATAATATCCTCACAGCTCCAGGGGGTTAATAAAGGCCTTCTGGAGCAAAGCAATGTGGTTAAAATAATTCAATAACTAGCTTCCGGCAGGCGGCCTACGCAAATCGACTTTCGCCAAAACAGTAATCTCTGACCTGACGCATGATGCTCTGACGAATCAGAAGCACAGAGGATAGAGCAAAACAAAACACAAATTAGAAGTCTAAAATGATAAATTTTAAAGAGAAATGTCAGAGGATTTCGATATAAGAGAAGAGGAGCTTGAGTTTGTTGCCCAGCCCTATTTGTTTTAACAGCGAGAGGCGTCTAAGCTTACAACACTCAACATCCTGCATCATACATCACATCAGAAGTTACTCTTGTGGCACAAGTTGACTTATGTAGGCCGTCTACCGGAAGCTAGTTATTTTAGCTTATATAGTGTTAAATATGGATATTTTGGTCCCACTTTATATTAGATGGCCTTAACTACTGTGTACTTACATCCAAAAATAAATATACTCATTGTAATTACATTTAAAACAAATGTATTCATTGTGTTCATATTGTATTGTACGCTTTTGCTGCTATTGATGTGGATACGGGTAGGGTTAGGGACAGGTTTAGTGGTATGGGTAGGTTTAAGGGCAGGTTAAGGTGTAAAGGATGGGTCAATAGTGTAATTATAAATATAATTACAGAAATTAATTACAGATGTAATTACATGCAGGGTTTTTTTTTTAAATATAAGTACAGTGTAAAAACTTGATTATACACAAGAAATTTATTGTATTAATTTATTAATTTAAATGAAAGTTTAAGGAGTTAAAGACACCTAAAATAAAGATGGATGGATGCACTTTTTTGGACTTCAAAATCAGGAGCGCCATTCCTGATTTGCCATTATAAAGCTTTGAAGAGCAAGGATATTTTTTTCTTAATATAACTTCAGTTGTGTTCGTCTGAAAGAAGATAGTCATATACACTTAGGATGGCTTGAGGGTGAGTAAATCATGGGATTATTTTAATTTTGGGTGAATTAAGTTCTGCACATCAGTAAATCCTCTGATCACCTGCTTGCCTCTAATTCTGTACAGAAGCATGTATCACGTGACACAATAATCAAAGATGTCCAGTAGGGGGCGACAGACAAAAGAGGACAAAATTTTTTCTGAAAGCAAAAACATAAACTAACATTCATAAGTGTGAAATATCCAGTGGGATCCTCTTCTCTATGTTTAAATTAACTTAAAGAAAATATTTCTTTTTCTTTGGCTACAGTTTTGTTGTTCTCTTGTTGAGGGAGGTACTGATATTTTTGTAAGTGTGTGTAAAAACAGTGTTAACCACACATCTGTCAGTTTAAAGCTAAAGTGCAAGTGTTAAAACAGTCAGTCATTTGGTTGCTGTTGGTCTGATGAGCTTCAACACGGTAAGACAAACACATTCATACTTAAATAAAAACTGATGATTATTTCTATAGATGAAGCTCATATAACACATGATTCCTGACATGAGAAATATCTTCTGTACATCTAATGATCAGTTCATTTACACACACTGATGTTGAGCATTAATAATCTTCAGATGTTCAAAGATCTTACTAACACTAAGAGCTGTTTAGAGTGATGAACATACACTGTTTATGAGTATATGAGTGATGATTTATGATGTATTATAGATATATTTTATGCTGATGTTGGTCAGAATGGCTCCTCGTCTTCCTGTGATCTTTCTGCTCATGATTCACGGTGAGTCTCTGTTTCATTTCAACTTATGATGCACTAAAGCAACTAGTTGCTGCTTAATTAAGATATAAAGAGTCTTTCATTTTGTTCTGAAGTTTGTGACCTGTTTGCATCATATAATTAGTGATTAATGAGCAGTTTTCTGTGGTATGTTGGTGTATTTCTTTTGAAAGAGGAAGTTTGGGTGAGGCGCGTCAATGGGCTTGTCCATTTTATAAATATGCAATAGTTTTTTGTTAGGTCAGACTTGAACATGAATTGCTAATCTGCTACTCGCTAGTCAGTGTCAGATGGTTTAGGGGAGGGACCTTCTCACTTATCAGAGCATTTGATTGGACAAACATCAGTGTATCGCCAGATCAGTAATATTTTTTGCTCATTTTCTGAGAAGACAATAGGAGTGTTCGAGAGGCATCTGTGCTGTGCAGACCGATTGGCGTATGACATCACCCTGCAAATAGGCCTGCACTGGCCCTTTACGGGCCCACTTAGGGCTGTCAGCGCAGGGCCCCTGAGAATTTGCTCATTTGCAAAACGTTGGCCTCTTAGTTTTGGCCCTGAACAGGCAGCCCTCACTTAGCCTCCAGGAAGCCTTAGTGCTGTTTTAATGAAAATAATCAAGATCAAGTCACCGTTACGGAGGTAAGAGCTTGCTTTAGTTGTAGTTGTTATAACAAATGTGTTTCAGAAACACACAGTTACAGCAGCCTGTAGTGATTTTTACTTTCGCCCATCCAAGGATGCGAAGTAAGATAGGGATTGGTACTCACGTCACCACTGACATTGTAATTTTTGGATCACACGTCTCTTAAGGTGTGGTTATGAGTACATCAGATGACCACTTCCCCCCTTTTCCTAGTTCAGGGCACCAGTCAAGGTCTTTTACCTTGGCAGTATGAGAACACTCCCAACAGGGGCTTTCATTCATTTAGAATTAATGTAAAGCAGTCAGCTGATTTATCTGAAAGATTGGTGATATTGCTAACTTGTAGAGCCTTTTCTGTATTATCAGCACAAGGAAGACACAAGTGTAATAAAATAAATTTTATTAACAAAAGATAAACAAGAATAACTAACACAACTACTAAATGGATACCATGAATGATAAAGGAATAAAGTGCATAAGATATATAGAGTACAAGTGATTAAGTTGGTGTGGCTATGGAAGAGTTACATTATCTTATGGAAAGATAAACTGTTTCTCTGAAAAGTAATAAGGTGGAGAACCTTATTATGCACTAAACAAATAAACGAAAGATTATTTGTTATTAACTAACATCAGCTATATTACATCTAATGGGAATTAGGAAATTATATACTGATAATATACAACAATGCCAAGGTCTCTGGAAAGAGGTTTGGTTAAGTGATATTTACGTTCCACGTGGTTGAGTCCGATGACGGTGACGTCTTCCACTGGTTGTGCTGGGTGACAATGCAGTGGGGAGAGGAGCCAGAATCTGTTTCAACAGTCTTGAACACGAAGCTCTGCGGGATGCTGATCTCCTGGAGCACCAAAGGGTCCTAAAATCTGGAACACGCAGATGAGGCCCTGGTGTAGGTGCAGAAGGTCCTTAACAATCTGGAACACGCAGACGAAGGTACCTTGGAGTGAAGGTTTGCTCTCCTGTGCTTAACCTTGTTGCAGATGTCGTTACTGTCTCGCTGGACGGAAACTCTGAACGTAGTGTTTGTTAATGTCTCTTTCCTCACAGGCTGGAGGCTCAGAACGTGGTCGTTTTCTGTTGCTGCCTCACAAGCTGTAGACTCAGATCATGGGATCTGTTGTTGTCTCTCTGGACGAACCAGAGGCTCAGAACGAGAATGTATCTGTCAATGTCTATCCCCGTGCAGGACAGACTCAGAACGGTGTATCTGTTAATGTCTCACTCCTTACAGAGTTGAGACCCAGAACGGTATATCTGTTATGTCTTTCCCCTTTGAAGGGCAGCCTCAGAACAAGGAATGTCTGTTGAAAGGGTACCTTTATCCTTTATCCTTTAACCTTTGAGGAGGAGATTGCAATTTGGCGCTTCTCCATTTGAGTGCTGTGATTGGCTGCTGGCATCAGAGGGGACACACACAGTGTGGCCCACCCTTCTTTCCCCTGTGGAACTCATTTGCATAAAGCACAAAATTGGAAGTCTTTACAGTGTCTTTAAAGTTTACCAATGTATTTCTCACTTTCCAAACCACCACCAGAATACCTTTGGCAATATCCTAAACAAATAGAGACTAAACATGATGGAAGAAGATTGAACTGTCATGCATTCCTTCAACTGTACATTAACAGCTGAATTTGTGTCAGATGTTGCACTACAAATAGCTGTCACTGAGAATACTTATTCCTGTGAATAAGTATGAAATGGATGTGTAGTTTGCATCAGTTCTGAGGTTTTCAAACATAGTTTTGAATGGCTTTGGATGGATCTTTGTGATCTCTCTTTGCTTCACCCATTGCTGCTGAGGTCCCAAGGAATTTTTATGGCAGTCTCTGGCCAACCTTAGGAAGTAGTCTCTAGCTGGGTGAAGGGCAGAAACTGCATGTGGACCAATGAGAAGTCCTGTCCTTCCCAGGCTTGGTACAAGAGGTCTTCTTCTTGCCCTCTAAGAGAGGTCTGGATGTTGTCCTTACATCTTTATCTGATGGCGTTGGACAGTTTGTTTGTGTTAGTCCACCAAGATCCAATCAAAATGTAACAAACCTTTGTCCGCTGTTACGGACAGAGAGGGGCCCGGCCACAAACTGGGCCCTGGAATGTGCTGTTCACTACAAGCCAGAGAAACATTAAAATAAAGAAGTCAAGGGTCAAGAGCCCAATTAAAGCAAGCTCTTACCTCCATAACGGTGACTTCAAACTTCATTATTTTCAATAAAACAGCGCTAAGGCTTCCTGGAGGCTAGTGAGGGCTGCCCATGCAGGGCCAGTGCAAAGGTGCCAACGTTTTGCCAATGAGCAAATTCTCAGGGACTTGTTTGCAGGGCAAAGTACTGCGAGAACGATAGGAGAGCAAACGATTCCTTATGCTTTTGAATCACCCTTGCGGTACTTTGATGTCATACGCAGATCTGCACAGCGCCGATGCATCAGTGATCACCGTGAGATGCATGCTGGTTAGAAATGTGTCCGAGTGTAGTATGACTTGCTCTAATGTCATGCTGACATATGTCAAAAAACTCATGACTGCGAGGCACACTTCGACAAAAAGGACAAAAAGCCTAATAAAGTTTACATTTCTCAACCGATTTGAATGTGAATATGTTACTCAGAATCTCGCTAGTTAGAACTTTATAAATATTCATTGTCAGAAGAAATTATGAAAACTCACGCTTCTCAAACATTGATTTTGTTTATTTTTCTTGGTTAATTATTGTATATATTAAGTTATATGGCTTTTTCTGTCTTCAACACCGTCATTTTAGCTTTTTTTCTCTTGTGCCTTTAGCTTTTTCTTTGTTGAAGATAATTTGCAGCTCAAAACCTAGTCTCATGTAGCCAGACCTTCAGACTGATGGCAGAAGGTCTGGACTCTATCTCAGCTTTCATTGGCCAAGGACCGCCCAAGAGGACGATTGACTGACATGTAACACAACCAGTTATAGTTCGTTTTGTTCCACGTCATGTTTAGGGGCGTGAAAATGTAAAGTTAAAGTCCCTACAATAACAGACCAGCGTGCATCTAATAAATTATACATTCAAGAACGTTATGCAAGTTTAAAGCAACAATGGAGCCACGAACTTCACATACTTTTGAAAATCCAGTGTTTAGTTGATCCTGGTAAGCGCTTGTAAACACGACCGCGTTCTTCTTCCACGAGGGGACATCCTGTATAATTCAACCAACCAGATGACGCACACAGTTTCTGTCAATCTCATGTTAATCTTGAGTACCTATAGAGTAGTATAGCATCCTTCATATCTCCCAAAAATCTTTAGTTTTATCATATTTATAAAAGATACATACGCTGTACCGAGTCTTTCCGAAAACAGCCTAGCGCCTGGAGGCGTGCCGTGTGAGCCGAGCTAAAGAGTGACGAGCTGTCACGAGCACGCGCAGCTTTTGTGTAGCGATCGTCTGCAAGCAATCAATGGTCAGCTAAACAAATGTATTTAAACACACACAATACACCATCACATTATTCCTGGATAACTTTTGAATCACTATAATGAATATAGCGTACAGTGAATGATGAATAATGAATTTATGAATTCACTATGTTCGTATTGTTTACATTATATGCACTTAGGCGCCTATTGCCAACAAAACAGACATTTGAAGCAGTTTTACTCACCACCTGCGGTTCCGACTCATGACCGGGATCATTATCGCTGTGACCGCTCCATCTTTCAGTTTCAAACAATCTGTAAATCCAGTGTAAAACTGGGCCTTATGAATCCATAAGCCGATCCTGAGGGCTCGAGCAGCCACGGAAAAACACGAGATATTCTCCATTCATTTTAACCAATAAAAAAGTGCAATTATCAGTTTCTATGGTGATTTTAATAACAAATATCGAGAGTGCATCAATGTAATGCATGAGCACAAAATTCTCAGCTCCACTTAACACTGGGTTCTTTGGGAAGCAAGGTTCTCTTTTCCTCACAACCAAAAACACACTTCTTTGGTGACATTGTTGATTTCGTGAAGTCCTGTGACCTGTGCAGCGCTGCCGACAACTTCCGTAAGGCCGAACACGTGTTGATGGGCGTGCTCTTGCTCTCTCGCTCTGGTCGACGTGTGCGCGTGCGCTCTTCCGGGAGAAGTGCCCGTACAAGGAATTCCGACCGTTATGACGTCACACAGCCCCATAGTCCATACCAACTGTTTGTTATAGTCCTTAAAAAGTGATTCCTGTAAAAGGAAATATCTCCCTTTGAGGAACTTTGAGCGTCGTAACTCTGCAGATGTTGTTTATGCTCAAACAGCAACATTACACACTAAAGTTATAAAAAATGAAATCATATTCAAGGACCCCTTTAAAGGCATCCAAAAATAACAATTCTGTCATCATTTACTCACTTTCAAGTTGTTCAAAACCTGTATCATTTTTTTTTTTTTTTTGTTCTGCTGAATAGTTGTGGGGCACTGTTGACTTCCATAGTATGGGAAAAAAATACTATGGAAGTCAATGGTTCCCACAATTGTACAAACATTCTTCAAAATATCTTCTTTCTTGTTCAGCAGAACAAAGAAATTTATACAGGTTTCCAACAACTTGAGGTTGAGTAAATGATGACAGGATTTTCATTTTTGGGTAAACTATCCCATTAATGGATCAAGTAAACATTTAAGTTACAGCAGTAAAACATTTATAGTACAACTTTAAATTGTATGAAATATAAGTGTAATATAAGGACAGATGTAATTTTATTGTATAGCATATTATTATTATTATTATTATTAATTAATAAAATAGCAAATAGTATAATAGAATAAAATAGCAAATAGTATATATAATATAAATTGTAAAAATAATATAGTCAATAAAATAAAAACAGCAAATAAATTAGTGATGAATAAATTAGTAATGAATCATGTTGTCACAGTCACCAACTGGTGTGCCCAGAACAGCCACCAGAGGGCCCTCCTCCCCAGACCTCTGTTATTCAGTCATGGACTCTATTCCCCATAATCCTTTGCCCGGACTCACTGCATTCAGCTGTTGCTCATTAGCCTTGTTAACTCTGTCTATAAACCTGGTTTACTCATTCATTCTCTGTGAAGTTACACTCAGACTTAAATGTTAAGCTTCTTTTAGCTAAATTTAGTATTCATAAATGTAAATTTGGGGGAAATAAGCCTTTTTTTTTTTTTTATTAAATCAGAAGTTAAACAATACCTAAATACAGTTTCTAAAAAATTAGAAAGCTGTAAAATGTTTCTATTTGTAGATATTTTTATATTTGTTATTTAACTTTATTTCTATATTTTAAGTTTGCTGCTATTTTATTTTATTTAAGAAAGAAATTAGATATGATGTGAAGCCAAGTATACTCAGAATTTGTCCTCTGCATTTCACCCATCCAAGTGCACACACACGCAGTGCGCAGCCGTTTTTGCTGCGCTGCCCGGAGAGTGATTGGGGGTTCAGTGTCTTGCTCAAGGTCACCTCAGTTGTGGGTAACAAGAGTGGAAGAGAGAGCTGTTCATTCACTCCCCCCACCTACATTTCCTGCCGGTACTGAGATTCAAACCCGTGACCTTCGGGTTACAAGTCGGACTCTCTAACTATCAAGCCCTCTGATTTGAACGCTCTGTTTTAAGGGGCGTGTCTGCTGTGAGACTTCAGTGTAAACGCCCACTGCTGTGATTGGCTGACATCTTTGCATTTTAAATAGCTAAGTATTACTCTCTGGAAAACTTTTAGCACGTTTTTACTATTTCAGCTCTCAAGGTTAACTAATCATGAAAAGTGCTGCATTACATCTAGATCTATAGCATTATATTTAGATAGTGGCATGAAAGATTGCAGTGATGAACATTGTAGTCGATCACAGACATGTTGTTAAGCGCATGAAAGTAGTGATCTCGTCATTGTAACTCAATTTCTGCACACTAAATAATGTTTTCATCATAACTAACAGTGCAAACACATTGTAACTAAGAGTTTTGGAGCAAGTCCAGAACTCAGTCACTGATAAACTTGTGCTGTTTGATTGACAGCTCCAGCAATTGTAAATGGAGAGTTCTTTGATTGCTTTCTTTATATAATTTAATCACCATTTAAATAACTATTTTTATTTTCATCCTACTAAAAGAAGCAACGTGAAGTTGACGTTTAGTCACGGGTTTGATTTACTGACACAGACAAAGAACATCTGACTGTACATGAATCATTACATTTCAGATCAGGCATTAGAATGAACACAGTTACTTACAAGTTGTTGCATTACTGTCGAGTCCATATCGTAAAAGTCTGTTTGCAAAGTCTGCGCCGAAATGCGATTGATTTACCAAAGAATCCACAGTGAAAGAATCCAGAGTTAAATCGTGAGTACAAATAAATAAAACTCAACTGAGACACAATGTTGAAAATAAATAACCATATTCCCAGCATTAGGATCCTTTGAAAGGTACCCTGTATCGCTCTTCTCTCCTCCTCATCTCACTAACACACAATGGGCGGGGCTAACATTGCAATGATGAAGTAGGCGTTGATTTCTTCTGTGGAGGCGGAGTTTCACCTATATGATAGGCACATTCCAGGATCAGTCGTTCGCTGGGCCTGGTGTCAATAAAAGCTTTTATTGGACTAACAAGGAAGTTTTCAGTTCTGAAACGTACAGGATATTCTTATAGTACGATGACCTCTTATATATCAAAAGCTCAAGGAAAAGTTGATTTCTCAGTTCATGATCCCTTTAATGCTTATTAGATTAAACAACTGTGATGTATTGTTCTCTTTTTTGTTTGATTTTAAAACTCTGATATGATTTTATGTGTAAAAATTATGTGTGAATAACTCTCTGTTTGATCTCTCTGAAGGTTATGTGATTGTCATCATATTTTATATATATATATATATATATAGAATCTAATTGTATTGAATCTAATTGTTTGTATTAAAGTAAAAATGACTGATTAACCTCTTTCGAATAGAAAAAAATAACAAGTACTTTTGTCTCTTGTTCATCATATTTATTTTCATATAAAAGCAACAGAACTTAAATTTCATCCAGTTTATCAGCAACACAGCGCACGATTGTGAATACTGCTATATCCTCCTTTGATCCGCTACGAGAAGAGAGAACTGTCCATCTTGCTTCCACTTTTTTCATTCCTCCCCTCACTGTAACCGCCTACAGATGAGGCACATCTCAAACAAGCCTATATGGAGATATTGTAGAGGTTTATGTATCAGCTTTGTTTGCATATAGAAGATCCCAGAGCTGATAGATATGAAATAAAAGCCAAAAAAATCTCTTTTTGATATCACTGATTCTTTAAATCATCGCTGATTATTTTCTTAGTCTTAATTGTCACGTGTCTGATTATTTGATAGTGCAGCATGTTGTTTATGACTGACTTCTTTATTCTGTTTTCACACTTCTGTCTCTGTGTGTTTATTTCTGCAACATCCTCCATCAAAGATGATGAAGTAATTCACACTGAGATCATTTATCACTCAATAGATTCTGAGAAGATGAGCTTATATTTCCTGTAATGAGCCGCTGTTTTCAAATAGTAATACAGTATTGTCATGTTTTCATGGTCCAGTATAACTGATAAAACAACATTTACATCTTGATGAATTCTGTGTTTCAGGGGTTTCTAGTGCTGGTTGGGGTGTGAGTTACAATCCTTCACACATCTGTGCACTAAAGAACTCATCAGTGATAATGAACTGCACTTATACATACCCTACTGGATATCAGATCATGAGAGTGTTCTGGACCAAAGACACTGTAAAAAAGGGTGTAGAGCTTCAAGATCTGTCTGAGGACCCTGAATACAGTCAGAGGCTTCAGTATCTGGGAGATAAACAGCAGAACTGCACCATCAGACTGAGTCATGTGACACTGGAGGATTCACACGTGTACTATTTCAAATTCATCACTGATAAACCTGATGGTAGATGGACTGGTGTTCCAGGAGTGACTCTTACTGTCACAGGTGACTTTCATGAGGTTTCTCTCTTCTTCTGTGCATTATGTTGAATAATAATCAGTGTTTGACAGCAGCACTAGATATAATGTGTGTGTTGTGTTCAGATCTTCAGGTGGAGTCTCCTGAGAGAGTGACAGAGGGAGATTCAGTCCCTCTGACATGTAAAAGCAGCTGCACTCTGACTGACAGAGCAACATTCATCTGGTACAGAAACTCACAGCCATTAACTGAGAGAAGAGACAGAAACAATGAACTCCTGCTGCAGTCAGTCAGAAGAGAGGATGCAGGCAGATATAGCTGTGCTGTACACGGACACAATCACATCTCTCCTGCTGTTGAGCTCAATGTCATGTGTGAGTATGAAAAGTCTGACATGGTAATATGTAGGAAAGACCTTTACAAATGCAGTACTTGAGAAATATATAAAAATCCATATAAACTTCATATATGAGTGTAATTGTAACTGTAAAATATTGTAAAAATGTTACAGAAAAATTTGCTAATAGGTTATTACCCGTACAGGGAAAAAGATCTAACCGGACATTTAATGTAATTTTTACTGTAAAATGCTGTTCAATGTAGAGTTTTTAGAAGAAGGCAAATCAAATTGTAATTTACAATGAAAAATAACTGTAAACTGACATTCCCAGAATTCCCTGTGTGATACTTCACATTTGCAAGTATTTTTTTTAAAATAATTATGTTTCTTAATAGTGTTTGTTATCAGTTATGCACATTTGGGATTTATGTCACTTCTGTTGTTTGATGAATTCAATGTTTATTGCATTATGTTAGTGGAGGCTGGTGCTAATTATTGAATGTGAATGAATGTAAACTCTGTGGTTGAATGTGAATGAAAAAATCTGTCCCTTTCTCACTTTGGCGGTGCGTTGCCCTATCGCCCTAATGAAGAAACCGCCCCTGGTGTGTCACCGTGATGGTGGTTAGTGTTTGTGTGAATGACTCTTTCACTATACTAGTATAATTCAACTTGTGGAAAAGCTGTTTATGATGAACTTTGTGATTCTTTATGTGGCTTCTTCTTTTACCACCTGCATTATTATGGTGGTTGTCAGTATATTAGAACAAAATTGACTGTAGTAACATTGAGCATTGTTGGATTTACAGGTTTTTTGATGTACTTGTTTGTAAAATTGATTGTTCTGTAATATCTTTACATTTTTACTGTAGTTTTTTACAGAATTATTCTGGCAATGATTTTTTTTTTTTTTTTTTTTTTTTTTGGAAATACAACAGGATTTTTTTAAAGAAGCTGCAGTGTTCAGTGTCTTAAAGCTGGTTCAAATCAATGCAAGTAGATGAGTAGAATAATAAATAAATAAATAGGCCTACTGAATGTCTGTAAATACTACCTAGTCTGTCATCTCAAATTTATTTTGATTGTTAATAATATCAATGTTTTTCTGTGCTAGACCTTCCAAAGAGCATCTCAGTGTCCATCAGTCCATCTGGTGAAATAGTGTCAGGAGATTCAGTGACTCTGATCTGCAGCAGTGATTCAAACCCTCCTGCAGAAATCAGCTGGTTTAAAGGAGGAACGTTTGTAGGATCTGGAAGAATCTACATCTCAAAGATCAGCTCTGATGACAGTGGAGAATACAAGTACAGATCCAGAAATAAACATGGAGTGAAATACTCTGATGCTGTGACTTTAAATGTCATGTGTGAGTTAATGATCATCTGCACATTGTTTAAAATTTTCAAATTAATATTTTTCTAATATTTATTGTGAATGTTCATTTTTGTCTTTTTTAGATGGACCAAAGAACGTCTCAGTGTCCATCAGTCCATCTGGTGAAATAGTGTCAGGAGATTCAGTGACTCTGATCTGCAGCAGTGATTCAAACCCTCCTGCTCTGAACTTCAGCTGGTTTAAAGGAGGAACGTTTGTAGGATCTGGAAGAATCTTCAACATCTCAAAGATCAGCTCTGATGACAGTGGAGAATACAAGTGCAGATCCAGAAATAAACATGGAGAGAAATACTCTGATGCTGTGACTTTAAATGTCATGTGTGAGTTAATAATGGTTCAATAACTGTGATAACGAACAGATAAGTAAATAAAAATTCCAATACAAGATAATACAGTTTCTTTTGTCTGTTTTAGATGAACCCAGGAACGTCTCAGTCTCCATCAGTCCATCTGGTGAAATAGTGTCAGGAGATTCAGTGACTCTGATCTGCGGCAGTGATTCAAACCCTCCTGCTCTGAACTTCAGCTGGTTTAAAGGAGGAACGTTTGTAGGATCTGGAAGAATCTACAGCATCTCAAAGATCAGCTCTGATGACAGTGGAGAATACAAGTGCAGATCCAGAAATGAACATGGAGAGAAATACTCTGATGCTGTGACTTTAATCATCATTTGTGAGTTTTATGAATCATATTCTGTATTTTAACCACATGCACCTGTTTACTTCCTTATTTGCCAGTGTATGTTGTGTTATCTATTCCTGTTAAACATTGATGTGTGTTTTTTTCTATTTCAGCCATCAGATATTTTTCATCTGTAGCTGTTGCTGCTAGTGTTGGTGTTTTACTCGGTGGAGCATCAGGTGCTTTCGTCATGTACATTTGGTAAGATGTTCCTTCAAAATATTTACTTTGTATGTAAGAAGTGTTACTTTATTACACTCAAGTTAAATCAGGGGTGTCCAATCCTGCTCCTGGAGGGTCCCCAAAACACAACTAAACAGCTAATCAAGGTCTTATACCAGAAACCTTCAGGCGGGTGTGTTGAGTCAAGTTGGAGCTGAACTCTGTGACCCTCCAGGACCGAGTTTGGACACCCCTGGTTTAAGTGTACACACTGACACATCTTTAAATGTGCTGTTTATTCATCTTTCTTCTGACAGTCTTACTAGAAGGATGAAAAGAAGATCTGCTGTGAAGGAGGTGAGATGATCATAATTATTTAAAAAAAAGTAAAAGACACGAATCTCGAGTCCAAACACCTGGTTATTCAGTTCTAGATCCAGTAAACTGATTTCCATCAAGATCCTCTAAACATTACAGTCAGTACAGTTAGACTGTCAGATTTAAAACATGAACTCACAATGTTTGTGTCCTTCTGTCTCTCCTGTAGGTCTCTGATCCCAATGAAGACACATATACAGCTCTTGAGCTCAAGTCCATGACCTCTGACCTGTACGACACAATCACAGTAAGTGAGACGTCACAGTCAGATGATCCATCACAGATGATCACATGACCGATCTCTCGCTCTCTTTCACACAGACGGTTCATCCCAGAGCTCCTGAAGACTCCTGCAGGACTCTTGATCCTCAGAGCTTTTCTAAACATGAGAATCCATCAGTGAGTGTCTGAACCTGCAGCTCTTCTCAATATAATCAATAAAACTCTCTTCAGCACTAGTGTGATTGTTTTGTGGATCTTGTGAAAGGTTTTATAATGTTGTTGATGAACTTCAGTCAGTCTTTCTTCATCTTATTGTTTGTTCAGATCAACAGGAAGATGCTGCAGTAAGAGGCGGAGCATGAAGGAACCAATCCTGAGTTCTGTGGGCGGAGCCACGGATGATTGACAGGGATCATCAGTGATGAGTCACACAAGAGTTTCATTTCTGTATAGTTGAAGAAACATGATGTAACTGGAATTAAATGAAAGTTAAAAGCTGGTGAATTGTCATTGTGTAAATATGTAATGTTAAGTTTAAGTCAGCAGAGCAAAACACCTAAAGTGATGTTCAGTTGTGGCAAAGAAGCTTTTCTCATTTTACAACATTTTCCTGTTTTTAAATCACAGTTGATAATTTTACCCTGAAACACTGAACAAAATCATAATTGTGCACATTCACAAAGGAAAATGTATAATTTTTTGCTCTCAAAGTGCTCAATATTATCAGCTTCAGTTATTGTATTTTGTGTTCCTGTAACGTTTCCTTTAAGTGATCAGTTTTATTTGTGATTGTCTAATATGTGCTTGTACAAACCTTATGGGCACAATGATACTGCATATATCGATACTCACAAGCTACTTATTTGGTATTGATTCCATTAAAAATATCTATATTAAAATTATATTAATTACCAAACATGGGTTTCTGCATCACTTTCACATGTTTTCAGTACTTTTTAAATGTTTGCTCCAAAACACCCCTGACATATTTAGCTGATTATTAACTAATCACAATATTCTTCACATTTTTACATCTTGGTGCAAATATTTTTAAATGTGCTCATTTTTTTTTATTTTTTATTTTTATATATTTATTTAACAATAAATTTGTTATTAATGGCCAGTATGTGAATGTACATGTGATTTGCCTTTAAGTGTAATTAGTATTTTTTCCAAAAATGAACTTTATTTTGAAAAATCACATACCCAATTAAGAAATAATTGGTAGTGACATTTGTATTGTTAAAACAGTAACAAAATGTGTCTGTATCGAACTTAAAAAGTTCAATGCCTCAAACTACCACCAGAGGTCACCATCTCCTGCTACTGACATCAAGCTGTAAATCACAATCATTCATCTTCATTCTTCAACATAAAAATGTAATAAATAAAATAAATAAATAATAATAATAATAATAATAATAATTATTTTCCTTAAGTTCCAGTGAAGTTGTTTTCTTGTTTAGGGAGGTACACTGATATTTCCATCTTAAAAACATTAAAAACAGTGTTAACCACACAGGCCCGGTTAGGTTAGGTTTAGTGGTGGGGTTGAGCATTCGTTATGCTGGAGCTTATAGTTGTAGTGAAGTTAGGGTTATCATGTTAGGCGATTGTCAGCTCCACCCTAACTTCTGCTGCTGGCCTGAAACTGCTCACATATAACACTGTGGTTCTGCAGTTAGACATATCTCATCTCATATGTGCTTGTTCACACTCTCAAACTACCACCAGAGGTCACCATCTCCT
This sequence comes from Ctenopharyngodon idella, assembly GCF_019924925.1. Lineage (NCBI taxonomy): Eukaryota > Metazoa > Chordata > Actinopteri > Cypriniformes > Xenocyprididae > Ctenopharyngodon > Ctenopharyngodon idella. Next base: position 27,091,631 of record NC_067221.1, read on the forward strand.
GCTACTGACATCAACCTTGATGAGACTCACCTGTAAATTACAATCATTCATCTTCAACTTAAAGAAAAAGACTATATTTTTTCTTTAATTATGTTTAGTCCAGTATAAGGTTGTTCTCTTGTTTAGGGAGGGACACTGATATTTCCGTCGTTGGCTTTTAATAAACAGTGTTAACCACAGAAAGTCCTACACTGTAAAGCTAAAGTGCTTGAGTTAAAACAGTCAGTCATTTGGTTGCTGTTCATCTCGTGAGCTTCAACACGGTAAGACAAACACATTCATACTTAAATGAAAATGATGTTTATTGCTCATATAGCATACATGACAAATGTTAAGAATAGGGTGATATACATATACTTGTTTGAGTGCAAGTGATGATTATAATAATGCTGTATTATAGATATATTTTATGCTGATGTTGGTCAGAATGGCTCCTCCTCTTCCTCTGATCTTTCTGCTCATGATTCACGGTGAGTCTCTGTTTCATTCACTTTAAAAACAATCTGATGTTTTATTTAAGGCCTCACAATGAGCACTTTCTTCTGTCCTGTACTCACATATTTCATTTTAAACAGGAAATTTGTCCTGTTTTATAATTATCCAGTAGTCTTTTTCTACTTGCGATTCAGTGTCAGGTGGTTTAGGGGATGGATTTTCTCATTGTTCAGAGCATTTGATTGGACAAAAATCACTGGTAACACTTTAGAATACTGTTCCGTTATTAATGAATAACTACACAGGAACAAATGAGTAATGCACTACAAACATTCTAGTTACTACTATTAACTAGTTCACTGTTAGCTATAATCAATAACTATTTTTTCATACCTCCCGGAGAACTCCTACTAAATACAGGTTCATAATTAATGTGAATAATGCATAATGGCAGTTTTCTAAAGTGAAGATCATGGTAACCCACTAGTGATTGAAGTGTAACCAAATCCATCAGACGGAATTACTATCCAAAACCTTACAAAAGCCCAAAAGTTTACAATGACTTTGGTTATTACTAGGTTGTTATCATGCTATTCACTTTAAAATACTCTTCCCTTTCAAAGGCTACAATATGATTAGGGGAAATAAGAATAGAAAAGAAGTGAGGAAAAGAATAATGATGAGCACGAGTTGCATGTGTGTTAAGAGTTAGTAATAAAGAAAAGATGTAACCCGTTCACCTGCTGCGGCCTGGCTTCATATTGATACCTTGAACACAACAACACTGGTTCAAACTAGGCTGCTGTATATGTTTGATTTAGTGCTTGGGACATGGTTTTTAATGGAGAGACTTTTGTTTTGTAATCAGACTCTCAAATATTATATAAAAATTTGGATTGAGATTTATCAGCCAATATATCAGCTATTGGCTTTCACGTTTAAAAAATTATTGGTTATCTGGTCACAAAAAATATTTAACATATACACAGTCACTTCTGAGAACATGAGCCAAAAATAGTCATGATCTGATGATTTGGTAACGCTTTAGAATACTGTTCTGTCATTAATAACTAGGAGCTACTATATACTGTACAGGTTGTCCATAATTAACATGCATAATGTATATAATTAATTCAAAAGTATAGGTCATGGTAACCCACTAGTAATGACTGAAGTATTACCAAATCTTTCTGAGGGAAATACTAATTATTTGGATCACCCCGGGTTACTTCACTGTAACCCTGTTCCCTGAAAAGGCGGGAACGAGAAGATGGGTACGTCTTTAGTCGTGACCAGCTGTGAATATGTTTAAAATGAAATTGACCTATATTTATAGCCTGCGTGACGTCAATGGAATGCGTCATAGGCAAGGCTATAATTAGATGAACCGCAGGTGCATCAACAGATATTTTGTCTTCAGAGACCATACTGTGAAGTGTGTGTGAAGCAGCTCTGCTCAAACTCTTTCCTTCCTTCATCACTTTGTTAGGAGTTAGATTTGACAGGCAGAGTGCAGAACTTTCTCTCCCCTTGTTCCTTTTTCAACTCTGTCTGACAAGTGAAAAGTGAACACACATATATTATATATTTAAGAGACACAGAGTGTCTCCGTGTTTGCGTTCCATCTCCAAATCGGACACACACCAGTATTGTTTTGTTTGTTTGGGGAAGAGCACGCTGCCCTTACATTGTAACCGGGCGAGTGCAACTCAAGTCAAGTCACCTTTATTTATATAGCACTTTTTACAATGCAGATTGTGTCAAAGCAGCTTTACAGTGATAAATGGTACATAATTTTGGCTGCACAGCAGCTCTTAAACAAAATGCTGTCAATGTAGGCAGATGCAAAGCACTGTTGAATATCAAATGTCAAATGTCAAGTGTCTCCAACTAAGCAAGCCAAAGGCGACAGCGGCAAGGAACCCAAACTCCAACAGGTGACATCAGGTGGCAAACAGGTGGCAAATAGGTGTTAAAATGGAGAAAAAAACCTTGGGAGAAACCAGGCTTAGTCGGGGGGCCAGTTCTCCTCTAGCAAACAATGCTTAGTTACGATTCAGGTAGCTATCATAAGCCCGATAGGATCGCAACATTCAAAGTATTTATTCCAGTTCAATCCATCGTATTCATCATGCCGGTATGGACGGTTTGTTGAGGAGCTGTGCCACTGGCTGTCGTGTCGATGAGGCCTTCACAATGGGTGATCTAGTTGACTCAATCTCTGCTGACACTTCAGGGCTGCGTTGTGGTCGTGTCAAGGCGTAGGTCCTTAATCTCACCTGGATACGGCCTGGATACGGTTGACTACGGTAAACCTCGGGATAAACAGAAAGACTAATATTAGCGTAGATGCCATTCTTCTTCTGATGTAATGAGTACATCTGGTGTTATAGGAAGTGTTCCTGGTTCCGGCTGATCTAATTTATGCAGCCTAATAATCCTTTAACGGATTTGAAAAAATAAATTGATAATGTGTTATGTGCATGCCAGGTTAAAGAGATGCGTTTTTAGTCTAGATTTAAACTGACAGAGTGTGTCTGCTTCCCGAACAATGCTAGGAAGATTGTTCCAGAGTTTAGGTGCCAAATAGGAGAAGGATCTACCACCTGCAGTTGATTTTGATATTCTAGGTATTATCAGCTGGCCTGAATTCTGAGATTGCAATAGACGTGAAGGACTATAATGCATTAAGAGCTCGCTCAGGTATTGGGGAGCTAAACCATTTAGTGCTTTGTAAGTAATTAGCAAGATTTTAAAATCTATACGATGTTTAACAGGAAGCCAATGCAGTGTTGACAGAACTGGGCTAATATGGTCATACTTCCTAGTTCTAGTAAGAACTCTAGCTGCTGCATTTTGTACGAGCTGTAGTTTGTTTAACAGGCGAGCAGAACAACCACCCAGTAGAGCGTTACAGTAATCTAGCCTTGAGGTCATCAATGCATGAACTAACTGTTCTGCATTTTTCATTGAGAGCATATGTCGTAGTTTAGATATATTTTTAAGATGGAAGAATGCGGTTTTACAGATGCTAGAAACATGGCCTTCAAATGAAAGATTGGTATCAAAGAGCACACCCAGGTTCCTAACTGACGACGAAGACTTAACAGAGCAGCCATCAAGTGTTAGACAGTATTCTAGGTTATTATGTGAAGAAGTTTTTGGTCCAAAAATTAGAATCTCTGTTTTTTCTGAATTTAGTAGTAGGAAATTACTGGTCATCCAATTTTTTATATCAGCTATGCATTCCGTTAATTTTGTGAATTGGTAAGTTTCGTCAGGGTGCGAAGAAATATAGAGTTGAGTATCATCAGCATAACAGTGAAAACTAACGTCATGCTTCCTAATGATATCTCCCAAGGGTAGCATGTACAGAGTGAACAGCAACGGTCATAGTACTGAGCCTTGCGGTACTCCATATTGAACTTGTGATAGATATGACATCTCTTTGTTTACTACTACAAACTGATAACGGTCAGATAAGTATGATTTAAACTAAAGTAATGATGTGATCAATAGTGTCAAATGCAGCACTAAGACCCAGTAACACTGTCAGCATCTTACCTCCTGTAGTTTGTCTCCGTGCCTCTAGAGGTCCCCTTTGTTCCCCTCTGCCTTAGTTCTTCCACGTGGGTCCTTGTTAGCATTATCCAGGTCACCTGTGCCTTGTTTCTCCTAGGGTATTTCATTTGTGTTTTTTCCCCTTGTTCCTCACTTGGTTTTTGAGTCTTGGCTGCGTGCTTACTGCTTTGTTTCTCCAAGTCCTTCCAAGCTATCTCAAGTAAGGTGTTCTGAGTTATTTGGTTATTAATGTTCTCAAGTTTTGTTTTCTCCCCTCGTGGAGTTTTTATTTTCCCATGTGGTTTTTCCATTATCTCTTATGTTATTAATACCTCTGTCTGAGAAGAACTTTTGTTGGATTTTTGTTTGAAAATACTCAACCACCACACCAGAGACCTGAGTTCTAGCCCTGCTTGTGACAAACACTAATAGAGAGATACAACCACGATCTGATGATAAGAGCAAATCATTAGTAACTCTAATGAGAGCAGTCTCAGTACTATGGTACGGTCTAAATCCTGACTGGAAATCCTCACAGATACTATTTCTTTCTAAAAAAGGAACATAGTTGTGATGATACTGCCTTTTCTAGTATTTTTGACAGAAAAGTGAGATTTGAGATCGACCTGTAATTGACTAATTTCCTAGGATCAAGTTGTGGTTTTTTAATAAGAGGTTTAATAATAGCCAGCTTAAAAGTTTTCGGTACGTATCCTAGTGATAAAGATGGATTAACGATATTAAGAAGAGGATCTATGACCTCTGGATGCATCTCTTTCAATAGCTTAGTCGGTATAGGGTCTAGCATACATGTTGTTGATTTTGATGATTTAACAAGTTTAGACAATTCTTCCTCTGCTAAAGCAGTAAATGAATTGAATTTTTCCTCAGGGACAATGCAATGCACTGTCTGATGTGATACTGTAGTAGATGGTTGTATGGTTATAATTTTCTCTCTAATATTGTCAATCTTGCAAGTAAAGAAGTTTTAAAGTAAAGTCATTACTGCTGTGCTCTTTGGAAACATCAGAAGTTGAAGCTTTATTTCTTGTTAATTTAGCCACTGTATCAAATAAATATCTAGGGTTGTGCTTATTTTCTTCTAAAAGTTTTGAAAAATAGGCAGATCTAGCAGTTTTTAAGGCCTTTCTGTACTCAATCATTCTCTCTCTCCACGAAATGCGAAAAACTTCTAGTTTTGTTTTCTTCCAGCTGCGCTCCATTTTTCTGGCTGCTACCTTTAGGGCCTGAGTGTGCTCATTGTACCATGGCATTGGATTAATTTCCTTAATCTTTTTTAAACGCAAAGGAGCAACTGAGTCTAATGTGCTGGAAAAGACAGAGGCAATAGTTTCTGTTGCAACATCGAGGTCTTCTAAGCTATCTGGTATGTTAAGGCGATGAAACTGATCAGGAAGATTATATATAAAGCGATCTTTAGTGGTAGAAGTGATGGTTCTACCATATTTATGGCAGGGAGGCAGTTTAGAAGCCTTGACTAAATGTAGTATACACGAGACTAGATAATGATCTGAGATGTCGTCGCTCTGCTGCAGAATTTCAACGGCATCAATATCGATTCCATGTGACAATATTAGATCTAAAGTATGATTACGACAATGAGTGGGTCCTGACACATGTTGTCTAACTCCAATAGAATTTAGAATGTCTGTAAATGCCAATCCTAATGCATCTTTTTCATTATCTACATGGATATTAAAATCACCAACAACAAGGACTTTATCTGCAGCTAGTACTAACTCCGATAGAAAATCAGCAAATTCTTTGATAAAATCTGTATGGTGTCCTGGTGGCCTGTATACAGTAGCCAGCACAAATGTCAACTTACATAATGTTACATAAAGTACCATCACTTCGAAGGAATTATATTTGAAAGATTTTTGACTAATACTGTAAATATTACTATAAATTACAGCAACACCTCCCCCTTTGCCTTTCTGATGAGGATTGTGTCGAAAATAATAACCTTGAGGGCTAGACTCATTTTAAGTAATGTAATCATCTGATTTTAGCCAAGTTTCTGTCAAACACAGCAAATCCAGATTATTGTCTGTGATAATATCATTTACAATAAGTGCTTTTGAAGAAAGGGATCTAATATTTAACAACCCAAGCTTTATCATTTGTTTATCAGTATTTTCTCTATTTTTTTATTTGTTGAACATCAATTAAATTTTTACCATTAAATGGGTTTGGAAGTTTTTTGTTTTTACTAATTCGGGGTACAGACACAGTCTCTATGTGATAATATCTAGCACTGTGAATGTTTACAGTTTAAGTGCTTCGCGTTCGTTTTGCTTATTTCAAAGGGGTAGCACCTACAATGTGATTGTGGGGCTCGCGTGGTGATCTGGCTGAGGAGCGAGAGGGTTCATCCTTATTGCTCTCTCTCTCTCTCTCTCTCTCTCTCTCTCTCTCTCTCTCTCTCTCTCTCTCTCTCCGGATTGCGATGTCCTTTTACCGAGACCGAAGCGTGCCTTGGCAGCGTGCCTTGGCACTTCTTCAGCTCTGGCAGAGGACACTGAAGTGTTTTCCGTTGGAATGGAAAGGAATGGAATGTGAGTTTGTCCGTCTCTGAGCGTTCCTCCCGTGATGATAAAGTGAAAGGGAACTGCTTTGGCCGGTCATTCATGCAGTGAAACACAAGGAGACCCCAAACATTTATGACTATCGCGGGTGCAAAGGCACACGTTTATACGATGCTGCCTCAGATCGGAGAGACACTCGCATGCTATCTCTCCCCTGGGAGTGCATCATCAGAGGCGTTTCACAGCGAGTCAGGCTGGTACTGCGCTGTACACAATGGCTGTGTTACAGGCATATCAGACTGATCTATGAAAGATTTAAGCACAGCCTTTCATTCAAACTGTGTTTACTTGTCTGGTAATTGGCTGCATTTAATTCTGAGGAATTTAATAAGAGAAATGGCCCTATTATATATATATATTATATAATATGTATATATAAGCAAACTAAATAGGGCCTCCATGATGTTAACTTGTTCATGGGGAAAACCTTATTTTCCGTGTGCCTTTGTGCCCTCAATGTCAACTTATTCGACTATCGTGAGTGCAAGGGCGTGTGATTTATACAATGATGCTCCAGTTCGAAGAGACACTTGCGAGCTATCTCTTCTCTGGAGCTCATAGTCACTTAAAGAGGCAGCACTCCCCACCAAGCTATGCATAATAACATCCATACTGGTGGGAAGGCGTTTCGATCAGTGTGTCAGACTGGTACTGCTCTGCACACTATGGCAGAGTTGCAGGTGGACCAGGCTGACCTGCTAAGAAAGGCTGATAAGCAGACTGTGGTGAGTTGCGCTTCCCCTCGTAAAAACTGGGGACCGGCTCGTCACGCTCAGCAGCCTCATAATATCTAACACCCGCCCCTTATTTTCACATAAACCCTACCTCCACCTCGGGTGCTTCGGGGGGCAACAGTTTTCAGTGTAATGTCAGGTGCTCCATTGATTCCTGTAACACATCAGAATGCAGAACATCTTTCATCCCCTCAAATGGAAGTATCAAAACTTAGTGCCCATTTCAGAGAACTTGGCAGTGTGGAAATTACTGCCAGGGATTTCTGCGTGGGTTCTAAAGACAGTAGAAATATATACAGAATCCAATTTATTCATCGTCCTCCGCATTTCAATGGTGTGGTCTCCACTACCGTGAAGCCGGGGCAAGCGACTTTACTGTCACAAGAGCTGCAATCTCTTCTGAAGAAAGGGGCCATAGAGCATGTTTCCCCCTCTAGAGAGAGATTCAGGTTACTACAGCAGATACTTCTTAGTTTCCAAAAGGATGAGTCAAAGCTCTCAAGTTCAAGATGTTAACTGTAAAGATGATCGTGTCACAATCCAACATCACGATTGGTTCGACCTCAAGGACTCATATTTTCACATAGAAATATTGCCACAACACAGGAGGTTCCTGAGGTTCGCTTTTGGGGGTGAAGCTTACCAATATCAGGTTCTTCCACTCGGCCTAGCCCTATCACCCCGCACATACACAAAATGCATGGATGCAGCACTGGCTCCGTTGCGACTCCTCGGCATTCGGCAAACTCCCAATTGTTTCTCTATTTCCACAGGCTGTGTGAACTTTGAATGTCCTTTGGGAACATGCGTTGGTTTGCGTACACGCACTCTATTCCCCACCTGAAATGTAGGCACTCAAGCCCCTTGTTTCGCATCAGAGTATTGCTTCATTTTGTTTTGACGAATTGACACTCGTTGTCTGACTTCCTGGTCCTGTGTGTTACTGGAGTGGGGTGTAAACACAGTAAGTTTGGTTTTCTTTCTCTTTCCGTACAACAGTTCAAATGGTGAAACACCAGTCATTGCATGTGGGGTAGAGCGGTAGGTTTGCAAAAAGTCTAAGACTGCTTGTTTCCATGGCCGCTTCTGTAGAATGGCCATTTGCACACAGTCCTTAAGAACTTTATTGAATATTTCCACAGCCCCCTTGGCCGCAGGATGGTATACGGACGTTTTGGTGTGCACAATATTCCGCTCATCCAAGAAAGCGGTAAAGATTGAAGAGGTAAGTTGTGGTCCATTATCCGTTACCAGACATTCAGGGTTTCCATGTCTGCTGAAAACAGAATTCAGGAATCCAATTAATACAGATGTCGTAATGGAGGGTGTAAATGCCACTTCAGGCCATTTTGAGTAATAGTCTGTCAACGTAATGGCGTATATACAGTCATAAGCAGCTGTCTCAAAGGGTCCTACTATGTCCAAGCCCAATTTCAACCATGGGCCGTCAAGAAGAGGCACCGGCTGTAATGGAGAAGCAGTAGTCTTTGCCGTCCTGTCTGACTCTTGGCACAACAAACATGCTGCAATCTGAGTTTGAACCATAGCGTCCATTCCTGGAAACCAATACAGCTCACGCAACCGCTGTTTGGTCCTTACTATGCCCTGATGATTCTCATGTGCTAAAGTGACCATGGTTCTTCGCATTTGTCACTGGCACCACCAACCGTGAACCCCGGAACACTAGATTGTTCGTCGCACAAAGCTCATGTCTCATTTTGAAGTACAGTTGCAGTGGGGAATCCAGGGCTTTTGCTGAAGCTGGCCAACCCTTTTCAATCTGAGCACGCAGGGAAGAAACCTCAGAACAGGCCATAGAAGCAGACTCAAACTCCTTTGGAGTAACTGACGTAAGACAAAAGGAGGCAAAAGCGACTGTCCGCTCTGTGTTTTCTGGGTGGATTTGGGTGAACACTGCACCAAGACCATAATCTGATGCATCTGTAGAGATTGTGGATGGTAAATCAGGGTTGTACAAAGCTAATGCTGGGCTTGAAACCAGCAATTGCTTCACAGTGACAAAGCAGCTCTCCACTTTCTCATTCCACTTTCTCCACATTCAAAATATCTTCCTTTGTGTTCAACAGAGGAAAGAAATGTATACAGGTTTGGAACAACCTGAGGGTGAGTAAATGATGACAGAATTTTCATTTTTGGGTGAACTATCCCTTGAATAAATCAACTTTGATTATTTTCTTAGTCTTATTTCTCATATATTTAATTATTTCAGAGTGCATCATGTTGTTCTTGGCTGATTTCTTGGTTCTCTCTTCACTCCTCTGTCTCTGTACATTTATTTCTGCTTTTCTGAAACACTCTCCATAAAAACTGATGAAGTAAATCACACCGATCATTTATCACTCAATAGATTGTGAGAAGATGAGCTTATATTTCCCGTAATGAGTCACTGTTTTCAAATATTAATAAAGTATTATCAAGTTTTCATAATCCATCTGATAAAACAACATTTTCATCTTGATGAATTCTGTGTTTCAGGGGTTTCTAGTGCTGATTGGGGTGTGAGTTACAGTCCTTCACATATCTGTGCACTAAAGGACTCATCAGTGATAATGAGCTGCACTTATACATACCCTACTGGATATCAGATCAAGAGAGTGTTCTGGACCAAAACACTGGAAAAAGATAATGGAGAGCATCCAGATCTGTCTGAGGACCCTGAATACAGACAGAGGCTTCAGTATCTGGGAGATAAACAGCAGAACTGCACCATCAGACTGAGTCATGTGACACTGAAGGATTCACGCATGTACTATTTCAGATTCATCACTGATACAGATGTGAAATGGATTGGCACTCCAGGAGTGACTCTTACTGTCACAGGTGACTTTGGTGAGGTTTATCTCTTCTTCTGTGCATTATGTTGAATAATCAGTGTATGACAGCAGCACTAGATATAATGTGTGTGTTGTGTTCAGATCTTCAGGTGGAGTCTCCTGAGAGAGTGACAGAGGGAGATTCAGTCCGTCTGACATGTAAAAGCAGCTGCACTCTGACTGACAGAGCAACATTCATCTGGTACAGAAACTCACAGCCATTAACTGAGAGAAGAGACAGAAACAATGAACTCCTGCTGCAGTCAGTCAGAAGAGAGGATGCAGGCAGATATAGCTGTGCTGTACACGGACAGAATCTCATCTCTCCTGCTGTTGAGCTCAATGTCATGTGTGAGTATGAAAAGTCTGACATGGTAATACAAATGTTGTAAAGACCTTTACAAATGCAGTATTTCAGAAATATATAAAAATTCATATAAACTAAATAAATTTATATATGAGTGTAATTGTAACTGTAAAATATTGTAGAAATGTTACAAAAAAAATTTGCTAATAGGTTATTTCCCGTACTATATACAGGGAAAAAGAAACAAATCAAATTAGAAATACAGGACTGAATGTAATTGTTAAATAACCATTTAACAAGTGATATAATTAAGAATATATCATTACTGCTTAGCTACATGAAAAGTTCAGCATTTAAAGTATGCCATAATGTAGGGCTGGACGATATGGCCAAAAAAATCATATCTCTGTATTTTTGGACTAAATGGCGATGTATAATCTCAGTATTTTGTACATTTTTCTATTTGAATTAAACAGATCTTCATATTGAAGGCTATGAAAACAATCATATTGAATGTGACCGTGTAGTCTATATGCTATAGCTATTATGTGCAAAAAAGGGGTCAAATCACATTAGGTCTATATTCTAACATTGTAACATCACAATCTAAAAACAAAATAATGCTTTTTAAAGCAGAAGTTAAATTCACTAAACTAAAAATGAAAATAAATAAAAACAAAAGCACAGACTAATTATTAGGTTATTTTTATTACCCTACAACAGTCACTTTACAGTTACTGCTATCATAAAAATACACTTAGTTGTAGGTTTGAAATTCTACATATGGCATATTTATATTCAACAAGAACAATTATTCAACAATTTTAGCAAAATGTATATTTTAGTCAGAATTATTGCGCTCCTATTCAATTGAGCTCCGTCTCGTTCACGGAAGTTTGTGAAGGCTCGTCCATTCCTGAGAGCAAAATGGAAATATTTTCTTGACTTTCTAACATTTACAGATGGAGAATATGTCTGTGAAATGTAAGTTATGCACTGAGGAAATTATTGGATGCCACTTAAAGATTATTAATAGAGGTATGTTTGTTTCCACCAATCGCTGCACAAGTTAAGGTTACGTATGATGATGAAAGCACATTAGTGCTAGCCCTCACAGAACCCATAGAGATTGCAGTGCAGTGCCTGTAGCAGTGTTGCCTGGCAACCCTGGCCTGCAGTTAAAGAAAAAAAAAAAAGAATGAATGGAAGTCTATGGCTGCGTTCCACTCCAGTTTTAGACATGCACTCGTGAACTTCCCTAAGCACTTCCCCTCGGGGGAATCCCTGCTGCCATTTTGAAGTGCGTTCTACTTCATATGTACACTTCAGGTAGCACCATAACCCACAATGCAACACGATTGTGATGTCACCACATATCACATTTAATTTACCCCACTACAAACAACTCTATGAGATATTATTTTTTTAATATTTAAAACACGCATATATACATATAGAATGCTGCATTAAACAATTTTGTAAGTAGAAAAAATTAAATAATAAAACAACTCCATAGTGGATTCAGTGATCAAGGGCTTAGGACAGGGGTGTCCAGACTCGGTCCTGGAGGGCCACTGTCCTGCAGAGTTTAGCTCCAACTTACCTTAACACACCTGCCCTGGAAGTTTCTAGTATGCCTAATTAGACCTTGATTAGCTGATTCAGATGTGTTTAATTGGGGTTGGAGCTAAACTCTGCAGGACAGTGGCCCTCCAGGAGCAGGATTGGACACACCTGGCTTAGGACGTTCCAATTCAGCCCACTGCAACGGTTCTGCCAGTAGTGGGCACTCATGCAACGACGTACATCCGAGTCAACGAGACTGAGAGAAGTTAGCGAGGGAAGGTCATAAAAAGACGAACTGGAAAGCCTATGAGAGCTCTCGGTGCGATTCTCGGCCAGACTGAAATCACCCAAAAACGGTACTCCACAGAACATGACTTGACGCTGACTGGACCAGCCTATATCCAGAACAAACAGTCTAGAGCAGTGATAGCTAGCGTAACTCTGTGGTTGAATGTGAATGAAAACATCCGTCCCTTTCTCACTTTGGTGGTGCGTTGCCCTATCGCCCTAATGAAGAAACCGCCCCTGGTGTGTCACCGTGATGGTGGTTAGTGTTTGTGTGAATGACTCTTTCAGTATACTAGTATAATTCAACTTGTGGAAAAGCTGTTTATGATGAACTTCATGATTTTTTATGTGGCTTCTTCTTTTACCACCTGCATTATTATGGTGGTTGTCAGTATATGTTAAAAGTACAAAATTGATTGTAGTAAAGGTGAGCGTTGTTGGATTTACAGGTTTTTTGATGTACATGTTTGTAAAATAGTTTTATATTACAAAAATTTACTGATTGTTCTGTCATATCTTTACATTTTTACTGTAGTTTTTTACAGAATTATTCTGGCAAGGATTTTTTTTTTTTTTTTTTTTTTGGAAATACAACAGGATTTTTTTTAAAGAAGCTGCAGTGTTCAGTGTCTTTGTTAGCATTTGCACCTATCATTGAAGCTGGTTCAAATCAATGCGAGTAGACACGTAGAATGATAAATAAATAAATAGGCCTACTGAATGCCTGTAAATACTACATAGTCTGTCATCTCAAATGTGTTTTGATTGTTAATAATTTCAATGTTTGTGTGTTAGATCCTCCAAAGAGTGTCTCAGTGTCCATCAGTCCATCTGGTGAAATAGTGTCAGGAGATTCAGTGACTCTGAACTGCAGCAGTGATTCAAACCCTCCTGCTCTGAACTTCAGCTGGTTTAAAGGAGGAACGTTTGTAGGATCAGGAAGAATCTACAGCATCTCAAAGATCAGCTCTGATGACAGTGGAGAATACAAGTGCAGATCCATCAATAAACATGGAGAGAAATACTCTGATGCTGTGACTTTAAACGTCATGTGTGAGTTAATGATCATCTGCATTTTGTTCACATCTAAATTCATAATGTTCTAATATTTGTTGTGAATTTTCATTTTTGTCTGTTATTAGACCCTCCCAGGAATGTCTCAGTGTTGATCAATGGATCTGGTGAAATAGTGTCAGGAGATTCAGTGACTCTGAGCTGCAGCAGTGATTCAAACCCTCCTGCTCTGAACTTCAGCTGGTTTAAAGGAGAAATGTTTATAGGATCTGGAAGAATCTACAATATCTCAAACATAAGCTCTGATGACAGTGGAGAATACAAGTGCAGATCCAGAAATAAACATGGAGAGAAATATTCCTCTGTGACTTTAAATGTCATGTGTGAGTTAATAATGGTTCAATAACTGTAATAACAAACAGATAAGTAAATAAAAATTCCAATACAATAGAGTTTCTTTTGTCTGTTTTAGATGAACCCAGGAAAATCTTAGTGTCCATCAGTCCATCTGGTGAAATAGTGTCAGGAGATTCAGTGACTCTGATCTGCAGCAGTGATTCAAACCCTCCTGCGCTGAACTTCAGCTGGTTTAAAGGAGGAACATTTGTTGGATCTGGAAGAATCTACAACATCTCAAAGATCAGCTCTGATGACAGTGGAGAATACAAGTGCAGATCCAGAAATAAACATGGAGAGAAATACTCTGATGCTGTGACTTTAAATGTCATGTGTGAGTTAATGATCATCTGCACATTGTTTAAAATTTTCAAATTCATATTTTTCTAATATTTATTGTGAATGTTCATTTTTGTCTTTTTTAGATGGACCAAAGAACGTCTCAGTGTCCATCAGTCCATCTGGCGAAATAGTGTCAGGAGATTCAGTGACTCTGATCTGCAGCAGTGATTCAAACCCTCCTGCTCTGAACTTCAGCTGGTTTAAAGGAGGAACGTTTGTAGGATCTGGAAGAATCTACTGCATCTCAAAGATCAGCTCTGATGACAGTGGAGAATACAATTGCAGATCCATCAATGAACATGGAGAGAAATACTCTAATGCTGTTACTTTAAACGTCATGTGTGAGTTAATGATCATCTACATTTTGTTTACATCTAAATGCATAATGTTCTAATATTTGTTGTGAATTTTAATTTTTGTCTGTTATTAGACCCTCCCAGAAATGTCTCAGTGTTAATAAACGGATCTGGTGAAATAGTGTCAGGAGATTCAGTGACTCTGATCTGCAGCAGTGATTCAAACCCTCCTGCTCTGAACTTCAGCTGGTTTAAAGGACGAATGTTTGTAGGATCTGGAAGAATCTTCAACATCTCAAAGATCAGCTCTGATGACAGTGGAGAATACAAGTGCAGATCCAGAAATAAACATGGAGAGAAATACTCTGATAATGTGACTTTAAACGTCATGTGTGAGTTAATGATCATCTGCACATTGTTTAAAATTTTCAAATTCATATTTTTCTAATATTTATTGTGAATGTTCATTTTTGTCTTTTTTTAGATGGACCAAAGAACGTCTCAGTGTCCATCAGTCCATCTGGTGAAATAGTGTCAGGAGATTCAGTGACTCTGAACTGCAGCAGTGATTCAAACCCTCCTGCTCTGAACTTCAGCTGGTATAAAAGAGGAAAGTTTGTAGGATCTGGAAGAATCTACAGCATCTCAAAGATCAGCTCTGATGACAGTGGAGAATACAAGTGCAGATCCAGAAATAAACATGGAGAGAAATACTCTGATGCTGTGACTTTAAACATCATGTGTGAGTTAATGATCATCTGCATTTTGTTCACATCTAAATTCATAATGTTCTAATATTTGTTGCGAATTTTCATTTCCCTTTCATGGGAACATCGATGCTGCGTCGAACGCATTGGGATCACCTCTGCGTGATTACGTCTTGAGGCACTTGTGAAATCGAACCAATAGGGTGACGGGACGTCAGAGCGGGTGACGTCACAGACCAGGAAACTATAAAGCACTCCTGAGAACAAAGAACACCAGCTTCTGTGTCTTCAGCAAGCGCTCTGTGTTATCGTGTGTCTTATTTGGTGTTGTCTGTCAATTACATATACAGAAACGATCTCTTTTGTTTGAGAACAAGAGTATCAGTGTTACACCACATATATATATATATATATATATATATATATATATTAAAGGCACTATAATGGCGAAGAAAAAACAGCAGTTCAGACTGTGTGCTTCTCCCTACCCTCATCACTTCACTGGTGGGGATACACACGAGCTCTGTGTTGTTTGTATGGGAGCGGAGCATGCCCAGCCATCCCTCGAGGGGGTTGTTTGCGAGCATAGTGATAAGTTTAATATAAAACTTCTCCACTCCCGCCCGGCGCTCTTTGAGGAGGGCGCCACGGCTCGCGTTCCTCGTGGTCGGGTCCCGCTTCTGCCGAGGCAGAGCGGCGGCTCAGATCATGGGGTTCGCAGATGAATCTGGCAGAGGGGTTAGAGACGGGCACCGCCCTTTCTCTGCCCTCACCTGCCAGGTTCAGTGCCATTTCCCAGGTGGAAGCACGCTCTGCGGTTTCTTCCCCCTGGGTTGAGGCACCCGTACTTCACATGTCCAGCTCTGAGGAGGTGGATATTGTGACATCGATCTGAGGACTCGCCACCTCACACACATATCGTGGTTCAAAATCACATGTTTATTATTCTAACATCAAAAACAAATCAGTTGTGTTTGAAAGCCATGATTATTTTGTTTATTTGAAATATTCAGACCATGATATACTTGTCTGATTATTTGCTCGATTTAAGTGTGAGAAATTAAATCAAATATGTTTCTGATTTTGTAAACTTACAAATATTGAAGATATAGTGAACAGCAGTTTGAATCGCGTTCCTCCCTGTGCTACACTACAAAGCGAGTGGGGATACACACGATTTATGTGTTGTTTGCTGGAAGTGGAGCATGCACGGCAGCTCACAGATGACAGCGTTCATTCATAAAAATGTCCCGAAGTGTAAAGGGAAGTATGCACTAGTGGGAGTTTTTAGCTCCACTCCTGTTGGCTTTATTCTCGAGGGAATAAAAGTCTAACGCAAGGCTCGGATCTCGCGTTTGCCGAGGCAGCGCGTAGATTAAGTCTGCATGTAAGGACGCTGAGGCGGCATTAGAATCCATGTGCAGTGTTTAATGTATCCACAGCAAACAAATCCAAAACAGCAGGCAAATAATCGTAAACGTGAGGCAGGCAGAGGTACAAACACAATAAGGCAGTCCAATCCAGGCACCAGAACAGTGGGCAATCCAAAAGGCAGTAAACAGGTGAAACAGGCAATGATCATACACAATAAGGCAAAATAATAGCAATGGGAAAACGCTCGGTAAGGCAGACAGGCTGGCAATACTTCTCAAAGTACAAGGAGCAAGGCCATGCTTAAATGTCCACCAAACAGGAAGTAACCAGTGAAGCAGAAGGAGCGGCATACAGTCAGTACTCGGGAGAGGGCTCCCTCTGCTGGCGTGGCGTTACACTGCAATAAAGAATATACGGCTCGGATCTCGCGTTTGCCGAGGCTGTGCATAGATTACGTGCCCGTAATATATATATATATATATATATATATATAATGTATTTATATATATATTTGGAGGGAACTGAGCAGACGGGAGTTTCCCTTTCTCTCTTTCCCTAAAATCCCTTGTGAGCTATTATGAGCTATAATTCTTTTTATATTCTAATATATTCAGCCTGTTATTCAGCCATTCTTGACTGTTTGTTTCTGGCTGCGTTTAATTTGAGGATTAAATGAAATATTGAATACATTAAATTCCAAGGATTTTAAAAGAAAAGAAAGGAGGCCGGTCTGCCAACCCTGCCACCTCATGTGCTTCAGGGCGCAGCGGTTTCCAGTGATCCTCCAAGAAGAGGAGGGTCGTAGAGTGGTCAGTTCAGATGTTCCCTGCCAGTTTGCCATTTCAGGGCACTGGTCTGACCGTTCATCAAAAAACTGAGGAGGGCCGGTCGACATTTGATTCGGTTGTTCCCTGCCGGTTCGCCACTTCAGGGCACCGAGTCAAATGCTCAAAAAACACCAGAGGCCAGTCTCGAGAAACTAGTTCCCTTATTAGAATTTCTGGTAGAATGGAAACTTCTTCCAAATATTTCTCAATGGGTACTGCTCACAATAGAAAAGGGTAACAGAATTCGGGTCTCGCCCGCTCCAGTTCAACGGGGTCTTCCCTATAGCGGCGGACCCCTTGCAGTCTCTGGTATTGGAACAGGAAGTTCTGATGCTCTTGCAAAAAGGAGCTATAGAAAGGGTTTCTCCTCCCAGCAAGCTGTCAGGGTTTTACAGCCTGTAATTTGTTCCAAAGAGGGTTGGAGGGTACTTTCATGTATCCATCCATCCTCAGCACAGGAGGTTCCTCAGATTTGCTTTCGGGGGTGAAGCTTCTCAATACAGGGTTCTTCCTTTCTGCCTAGCTCTTTCACCCCGCACCTTCACAAAATGCGTGGATGCAGCTCTGGCTCCTCTGAGACTCCAGGGCATTCGCGTGTTGAATTATATCAAAGATTGGTTGATTTTAGCTCAATTTGAGCACATGGCAGTCCAACATCGAGATGTTGTTCCGTCTCACATGAGAAGGTTAGGGCTGAGACTTAATGCCAAGAAGAGTGTGCTTCTTCCAGCTCAAACTACCAACTATCTAGGGGTAGTCTGGGATTCCATCATGATGCAGGCACGTCTGTCTCCTGCTCTGGTGAATTCCATTCTCTCAGCCGTGAATGGGGTGAAATTAGGCCAGTCACGCACTGTAAAACAGTTTCAGAGACTGTTGGGTCTGATGGCAGCTGCGTCCAACGTGATACCTTTTGGCCTGCTGCACATGAGACCCTTACAGTGATGGCTTAGGACCAAGGGGTTTTCTCTGAGGGGAAATCCTTTTTTGCATGATCAAGGTCACGCGGCAATGCCTTCGTGCCTTAGTCATGTGGAAGAAGCCTTGGTTCCTGTCCCAAGGACCTGTGTCGGGGGCTCCTTGTCGTCCCGTAATGCTAACGACAGATGCTTCCCTCACAGGCTGGGGGGCGATCATGAGTGGTCGCTCGGCTCAGGGTCTTTAGGAGGACCATCTACTTTCCTGGCACATAAATCGGCTGGAAATGATGGCGGTATTTCAAGCTCTCAAATACTTCCTCCCAGACCTTAGGGGCCATCACATGTTGGTCTGCATGGACAACATGTCGGTGGTCTCCTATATCAACCACTGGGAGTCTGAGGTCTCACCAGTTGTGTGAGTTAGCCCATCGGATCCTCCTGTGGGCCCAGGGGAAGCTCCTCTCCCTGAGAGCAGCTTATATCCCGGGGCATCAAAATGTGGGGGCAGACATCCTGTCGAGGCAGGGGCCGAGGCCCGGGGAATGGAGACTCCACCCCGAGGTGGTGGAGCTCATTTGGAAAAACTTCGGTTGTGCAGAAGTTGACCTATTTGCTTCGAAAGAAACATCTCTTTGCCCACTGTGGTTCTCTCTGACTCATCCAGCCCCTCTGGGGTTGGATGCCATGGTGCAGACGTGGCTGAGGTTACGTCTGTACACTTTTTCCCCGATTGCTCTGCTCCTAGGAGTTCTGGAGAGGGTTCGCCGGGACAGGGTCCATCTCATACTGATGAGCCCCGTTCCGGCCAACCCGAGTTTGATTTGCAGACCTAGTGTCTCTTCTAGACGGCTCCCCCATGGAGATCCCCATCAGACAGGTCCTTCTGTCTCAAGCGGGCAGCACGATAATTCACCCCTGCCTGGAGTTGTGGAAACTCTGGGCCTGGCCTCTGAGGGGGCTAGGCTCATAGAATCCAGTCTCCCAACTGAGGTTGTCAAGACCATACTCCACTCCAGAGCTCCTTCCACGAGAAAGCTATATGCATATAAATGGAAGTTGTTTTCTACTTGCTGTAGACAACGTCAGCTGGACCCGTTCCACTCCTTTATCAGTCTTGTGCTGCAATTTCAGCAAGTATAAATCTTGGATGGTTTATCTCCTTCTAACTTGAAGGTTTATATAGTGGCTATTTCCGCTTATCATGCTCCAGTGGGGCACTCTTCTGTGGGAAGAGACTCCCTATTTATACGCTTTCTCTGTGGAACCCAGAGGCTGAGGCCTCTGTGCGTACAAACTCTGGCCTGGGACTTGGCTATTGTGTTGGAAGGGTTAGCTGAGGCTCCCTGTGAACCATTAGAAGAGGTGTCTGGGAGATTCCTCTTTCTTAAAACTGTATTCCTGTTGGCAATTTCATCTCTCAAAATAATTTGAGATCTTTAAGCACTTTCGGTTGCTCCCTCATGTTTGGAATTTGCGCCTGGTATGTTCAGGGCTTTCCTTCATTCTAGACCTGGTTATATACCCAAGGTCCCCACCAACGTCCCAGGACCGATTGTACTGCAGGCCTTTTGTCCTCCTCCTTTTATTAATCCGGATCAGGAAGAATGAGCAAGTGGGTGGTCGAGGCCATCTCTCTTGCTTATGAGTCATCCGGGCAGCCTTCACCTTTGGCTGTCTGGGCACACTCTACTAGGGGTATGGCTGCCTAAAAGGCTTTGATCTCGGGGGTTCCCCTCAATGAGATATGTGATGCGGCTGGGTGGTCCTCTCAGCATACCTTCATTAGGTTTTATAACCTTGATTTGGGCTCCACTCCGGGGTCCTCGGTGCTCTCGTCTCGAAGATAACAGACAGGCACTTGGTACTATGGCATAGTTGGGATAGGGTTCCCAATGCGTTCGACGCAGCGTCAATGTTCCCATGAAAGGGAACGTCTCGGGTTACGTTTGTAACCCTGGTTCCCTGAATAGGGAACGAGATGCTGCGTCGCTTAGCCACACTCCCTGCACGCCTGTGAGCGTCTTGCTTCAGCCAAATCAGAAGCTGGTGTTCTTTGTTCTCAGGAGTGTTTTATAGTTTCCTGGTCCGTGACGTCACCCGCTCTGACGTCCCGTCACCCTATTGGTTCGATTTCACAAGTGCTTCAAGACGTAATCACGCAGAGGTGATCCCAATGCGTTCGACGCAGCGTCTCGTTCCCTATTCAGGGAACCAGGGTTACAAACGTAACCCGAGACGTTTTGTCTGTTATTAGACCCTCCCAGAAATGTCTCTGTGTTGATAAACGGATCTGGTGAAATAGTGTCAGGAGATTCAGTGACTCTGATCTGCAGCAGTGATTCAAACCCTCCTGCTCTGAACTTCAGCTGGTTTAAAGGAGGAATGTTTGTAGGATCTGGAAGAATCTACAGCATCTCAAAGATCAGCTCTGATGACAGTGGAGAATACAAGTGCAGATCCAGAAATAAACATGGAGAGAAATACTCTGATGCTGTGACTTTAAACGTCATGTGTGAGTTAATGATCATCTGCACATTGTTTAAAATTTTCAAATTCATATTTTTCTAATATTTATTGTAAATGTTCATTTTTGTCTTTTTTAGATGGACCAAAGAACGTCTCAGTGTCCATCAGTCCATCTGGTGAAGTAGTGTCAGGAGATTCAGTGACTCTGATCTGCAGCAGTGATTCAAACCCTCCTGCTCTGAACTTCAGCTGGTTTAAAGGAGGAACGATTGTAGGATCTGGAAGAATCTACAGCATCTCAAAGATCAGCTCAGATGACAGTGGAGAATACAAGTGCAGATCCATCAATGAACATGGAGAGAAATACTCTGATACTGTGACTTTAAACATCATGTGTAAGTTAATGATGGTTCAGTAACTATGAAATTAAATCCTCTAAATGTAGTCTGTCATCTCAAATGTATTTTGATTGTTAATAATTTCAATGTCTGTGTGTAAGATCCTCCAAAGAGCGTCTCAGTGTCCATCAGTCCATCTGGTGAAACAGTGTCAGGAGATTCAGTGACTCTGATCTGCAGCAGTGATTCAAACCCTCCTGCTCTGAACTTCAGCTGGTTTAAAGGAGGAACGTTTGTAGGATCTGGAAGAATCTACAGCATCTCAAAGATCAGCTCTGATGACAGTGGAGAATACAAGTGCAGATCCATCAATAAACATGGAGAGAAATACTCTAATGCTGTGACTTTAATCATCATTTGTGAGTTTTAAGAATCATATTTTGTATTTCAACCACATACACCTGTTTACTTCCTTATTTGTCAGTATATGTTGTGTTATCTATTCCTGTTAAACACTGGTGTGTGTTTTTGTCTGTATTTCAGCAGTCAGATGTTTCTCGTCTGTAGCTGTTACTGCTAGTGTTGGTGTTTTACTGGGTGGAGCATCAGGTGCTTTCGTCATGTACATTTGGTAAGACGTTCCTATCAAAAATGTACTTTGTATGTATGAAGTGTTACTTTATTACACTTAAGTTAAGTCAGTGGTGTCCAGTCCTCCAGGACAGAGTTTGGACACCCCTGGTTTAAGTGTACACACTGACACATCTTTAAATGTGCTGTTAATTCATCTTTCTTCTGACAGTCTTAATAGAAGGATGAAAAGAAGATCTGCTGTGAAGGAGGTGAGATGATCACAATTATTTACAGTGTTTTCCTGCATGAAGAGATGTTTCCTACAGCCATTATGAGCCGTTCAGAGATATTAAGAGTAAAAGACACAAATCTCGAGTCCAAACACCTGATTATTCAGTTCTAGATCCAGTAAACTGATTTCCATCAAGATCCTCTAAACATTACAGTCAGTACAGTTAGACTGTCAGATTTAAAACATGAACTCACAATGTTTGTGTCCTTCTGTCTCTCCTGTAGGTCTCTGATCCCAATGAAGACACATATACAGCTCTTGAGCTCAAGTCCATGACCTCTGACCTGTACGACACAATCACAGTAAGTGAGACGTCACAGTCAGATGATCCATCACAGATGATCACATGACCGATCTCTCGCTCTCTTTCACACAGACGGTTCATCCCAGAGCTCCTGAAGACTCCTGCAGGACTCTTGATCCTCAGAGCTTTTCTAAACATGAGAATCCATCAGTGAGTGTCTGAACCTGCAGCTCTTCTCAATATAATCAATAAAACTCTCTTCAGCACTAGTGTGATTGTTTTGTGGATCTTGTGAAAGGTTTTATAATGTTGTTGATGAACTTCAGTCAGTCTTTCTTCATCTTATTGTTTGTTCAGATCAACAGGAAGATGCTGCAGTAAGAGGCGGAGCATGAAGGAACCAATCCTGAGTTCTGTGGGCGGAGCCACGGATGATTGACAGGGATCATCAGATGATGATGTGTGATGAGTCACACAAGAGTTTCATTTCTGTATAGTTGAAGAAACATGATGTAACTGGAATTAAATGAAAGTTAAAAGCTGGTGAATTGTCATTGTGTAAATATGTAATGTTAAGTTTAAGTCAGCAGAGCAAAACACCTAAAGTGATGTTCAGTTGTGGCAAAGAAGCTTTTCTCATTTTACAACATTTTCCTGTTTTTAAATCACAGTTGATAATTTTACCCTGAAACACTGAACAAAATCATAATTGTGCACATTCACAATGGAAAATGTATCACTTTTTGCTCTCAAAGTGCTCAGTATTATCAGTCTTTTGTGTTCCTGTAACGTTTCCTTTAAGTGATCAGTTTTATTTGTGATTGTCTAATATGTGCTTGTACAAACCTTATGGGCACAATGATACTGCATACATCGATACTCACAAGCTACTTATTTGGTATTGATTCCATTAAAAATATCTATATTAAAATTATATTAATTACCAAACATGGGTTTCTGCATCACTTTCACATGTTTTCAGTACTTTTTAAATGTTTGCTCCAAAACACCCCTGACATATTTAGCTGGCCCGTGTCACATGACTATGAGAAGTGAGCGTACAGACACACACTAGGGCTGTGTCCCAATTCAGAGGCTGCATTGTTAGTAGGGTGCAGTCGAAGGCAAGTTGTGTCACTGCAGCGCGACGAAGGCTGTAAATCCAAATGCATTTGGAGGAGCCTTCAAACTGGGACAGCCTTCATCACGCTGCGGTGACTAATCTTAATATTCTTCACATTTTTACATCTTGGTGCAAATATTTTTAAATGTGCTGCTCATATTTTTTGCAATAAATTTGTTATTAATGGCCAGTATGTGTATGTACATGTGATTTGCCTTTAAGTGTAATTATTATTTTTTTCCAAAAATTCCAAAAATCACATACCCATTTAAGAAATAATTGAAGTTCAATGCCTCAAACTACCACCAGAGGTCACCATCTCCTGCTAGTGACATCAACCTCATTCACAATCACAATCATTCATCTTCATTCTTCATCATAAAAATAAATAAATAAATAAATAAATAGATAAAAATAATCATCATTATTTTTCTTAAGTTCCAGTAAAGTTGTTTTCTTGTTTAGGAAGGGACACTGATATTTCCATCTTAAAAACATTAAAAACAGTGTTAACCACACAGGCCCGGTTTCACAGACAGGGCTTAGCCTAAACCAGGACTAGGCAATAGTTCAATTAGGACAGTTAAGTAGCTTTTATAAACATACCCTAGAAAAAATAAACATTACTGGTGTGCATCTTGAGACAAAACAATGGCACTGACATATTTTAAGATATGTCTGTACGAGTTGCTTTCAGTTAAAACAGCTCAAACATGCATTTTAGTCTGGGATTAGCTTTAGCCTTGTCTGTGAAACCGGCGGACAGAGTTCTTCACTGTAAGGCTAAAAGTCTTACAGTGTCTACACGTCACGTCACTTCCTGTTTGTTGCTGCCGCGCTGTTTGAGTTAGAGCTCCGTCGAGTTGATTCCTAATTGCTTGTTTTTTTCTCAATAAGAGCTTCTGTAGACGTGTGACAGAAATAAAGTCAGTCTGGTTAGTAATAAGTGAAGCTGGTAATGCTGTTTGTGGAGTTATTTAATCAGATCTAAGACTGTGTCTGAAGAAAGTTGTAGTTTGTGTTCTTATTTCTCTTTCTTTCAGTGCTTGTTCACAGCAGGAGTTTGAATGATTGAAAGAATGTTTCAGGAACATCATACTAACCTTTAAATAACATTCTACTAACATTAAGGAAACTGAACATTTTCATGTTCTTGGAATGTTACAAATCAATGCATTCGACGTACATCCAAAAAGTGTTAAATTACGCGACGTAGTACACAACAACATGACGTTCTACACTACGGCATGACGTACTACGCCACTGAATTTAATGCTTTTTGGACGTACGTCGAATGTGTACGGCTGTCGCGCCGGAAGCTCGTTATTTTACTTTATAAAGTTGTAAATAAGGATAGTTGTCTTACACAAACGCATCGTTGTAACACGATACAACTGGCATAATTAACTTTTATGAATTTCTGTTGAGAAACCATGGAAAAAAAGGTGAATAAAGCTATTTGTCTCGTGTTCTGTGAGAGCTGTGAGTGGAGGGAGAGGAGTGTTTTTGTTCAGCTCTGAGTTTTTCTGAATGTCTGAATATGTTTCTTCATCTGTTTGCCTGTATTGTTTTGACCAGTGCTGTATAGCTGTGTTTTTTTCAGAGTGTTCACTGTCAAACTACGAAATTATTTAAATTTGAATTTCTAAAAAAAAAAAAAAAAAAAAAATGCTATTATTTTATATTGTCTTTTATTGACAAAATATTTTAGTTTGTCATGTATATATATATATATATTTTTTAATTAAATCAGATAACATTTTTAACTGTCAAATGGTCATGTTACAACGTGCCCCACCTATGGAACATGTTGTCACATTTCCCTTCCCTTCTTTCGGGGGAAAAAAAAGAAAAAAGTATACACTGTTTTAATGAAACAAAGCCAGATATTTGTACCAGACATCTGTGAAATTAATGTTGAACAAAAGAAATTCTCTGAACCCTAAGCAGATTTACACAAACTGAGAAAGTCAAAAAGCGTTGGGTTGTGCCCGCTGATTGGCTCGCTGGATGGATGCTGTGTGAGTCGATTTTGATTTATTGCAAAGGAAACGATGACGCATGAATATAACCCTAATAGTGGCCTTTTTTTTTTTTTTTACAGAAAGTTGTAAGGGAAAATGAGACGCTCGTGGTGCAACACATACCAATGCATGAGGTGACTAAAATACAGCCAACAGATGGCACCGCTTCTTTTTTAATGTGTCTCAGAGACTCCTAAAGACAAAAACAAACAGTAGAACTGCAAGACATACTTACTGTGTTATAGGATTTAATGGATGTAGATCATAATAGATGTGTCGCACCTCTTGGGCAGCATTCATCTTCGTTATGATTTCAACATGGCCAAGGTGTAAACTTTAACCATTTCAGCATCACAGGGTTGGAAACAACAACAAAAAAGCACAAAGAATGGAGTCAAGTAATCTTTATTTGTATCACACATTTCCAAATTCCAAAGAAACAATCTCAATCTCTCTTTTTCTCTTTCTTTTCTTTTTTTTTTTTTTTTATATCTTTTCCTGTAATTCGGGGCTTTTTCTCGAGAGATCTGCTTACTTTCGGTTTCACTTGAGCAGAAAAACAACAGCATTCAAGGTTCAGTGGATTACACGCGAAGGAACAGAAGGGAGGATTATAACATTTGTTTTATGATTTCATGCATAGCATTTCCCATTTTAACAAATGGCAGAAGAAAACTTTCTTTGGCAGAAATATAGTAACACAAAAAAAGGTGACCAGATTTCAGAAATTTACATTTCCTAGTTCAGAGGTCAAAATATCATTGAAATCTCACTTGTTATTATTTATGAATTAAAATACGAGGATGATACATGTTGTATGTTTTTGGTTTTTAATTACCTTTTCAAATTTCATTTTATTTTTCTCCTTTTGGAAATTAATCTTTACTATCCATAATTAGGCTAATTATTTATCATTTTAGGCTAATTTTGAACAGAAAGTATGTTTTTTTTTTTTTTTTTTTTTTTGCAAATGTGACGCAGAACTATCAGAAACTTTAAAATTGTGTGTAAAACAGTCCCACAGCCTGTTCAGGCCCTGTTATGTAGTGCATACAAACAGTATTACTTTAAGATGAATAGTTAGTATGTAAATACTGTCGCGACAATGTAAAAAGCAGGCAGGAAAAGCGTGTCTAAGCGTGTCTAAGGTTCTTTATTTACGGCACAATATGTAATTTTTCGCCACTAGAAGTCGCTTATTCAAAACAAAGGCGTAGCTTGATGACACCTTGATTTTGCGGAATCATGGGAGGTGTTGTCTTCACGTCTATGGCTGGTGGAAAAGAATCCGACAGGACAATCATATTCATGGATGAGCTAATGTTTTAAGATTTATTAACATCAGTGCTGTTTTATCATATTGGATACATTTGCGTGATGAAAGTTGTTATAATGCTATAGTGCATTCGCTCGGAGGCTACTATGAGACACTTGTTTCACACTGCAGTAAGCTAGATCAATATTAGGCATAGTAAATCATGGTACTACTACCTGTCTAATAAAACACATATATTAAAGTGTCATTGGTGTTTTCATGGTTTCTTCAAAATAAAACTGGAAATTGAGGGTAACGCGGGTATGATGTCATTGATAGGCGACGCACGGACACAGCCTATGTCCTGGTTAAAATTGCTTATTTCTCTGGATTTAAACATTGTTGGAATCATTTGGGATAATGTAAGTACACAAGTCAGCAAAATATATAACATTGGTCTAGTGGTTTTGGGATATTTTAATCCAAAAATCGTACATATTGTGCTTTTAAATGAACAGGAAAACACATGAGAATTACTAAACAGCAAACACAACGACTGACAAAACACAGGTGGAACACAAGCACTATTTATATATTTTATTTTATAACCCCTCACACAAGCGTCTGTCAGAGTGGCGTCTGTTGTTCCATGTAAGGTGTAGAGGATGGGTCAATAGTGTAATTATAAATGTAATTACAGAAATTAAGTACAGATGTAATTACATGCATAATTTACAATGTAAAACATGATTATACACAAGAAGTGTATTGCATCAATTTATTAATTTAAATGAAAGTACATAGTAGTTATGATGGATGGATGCACTTTTTTGGACTTCAAAATCAGGAGCACCATTCCTGATTTCCCATTATAAAGCTTTGAAGAGCAAGGATATTTTTTTCTTAATATAACTCCAATTGTGTTCCTCTGAAAGAAGATACATCTAGGATTGCTTGAGGGTAAGTACATCATGGGATAATTTTCATTTTGGGTGAACTATCTCTTTAAGTTCTGCATATAAGTAAATCCTTTGATCACCTGCTTGCCTGAATCATGTTGACACAAAAGAGGACAAAAATCTTTCTGAAAGCAAAAACATTAACCTTCATAATAAGTGTGAAATATCCGGTGAGACGTGGTTACACAATCCTCTTCTCTAAATATATTGAGTAACTATATTTAAATTAACTTAAAGAAAATATATTTCTTTTTCTTTGGTTATAGTTCAGTTTTGTTGTTCACTTGTTGAGGGAGGAACTATTTTTGTAAGTGTGTGTAAAAACAGTGTTAACCTGTCAGTTTAAAGCTAAAGTGCAAGTGTTAAAACAGTCAGTCATTTGGTTGCTGTTGATCTGATGAGCTTCAACACGGTAAGACAAACACATTCATACTTATATAAAAACTGATGATTATTTCTATAGATGAAGCTCATATAACACGATTCCTGACATGAGAAATATCTTCTGTACATCTAATGATCAGTTCATTTACACACACTGATGTTGAGCATTAATAATCTTCAGATGTTCAAAGATCTTACTAACACTAAGAGCTGTTTAGAGTGATGAACATACACTGTTTATGAGTATATGAGTGATGATTTATGATGTATTATAGATATATTTTATGCTGATGTTGGTCAGAATGGCTCCTGCTCTTCCTGTGATCTTTCTGCTCATGATTCACGGTGAGTCTCTGTTTCATTTCAACTTTTGAGGCACTAAAGCAACTAGTTGCTGCTTAATTTAGATATGAAGAGTCTTTCATTTTGTTCTGGAGTTTGTGGGCTGCAGTTTTCTGTGGTATGTTGGTGTATTTCTTTTGAAAGAGGAAGTTTGTGTGAGGCGTGTCAATGGGCTTGTCCATTTTATAAATATCCAATAGTTTTTTGTTATGTCAGTCTTGAACATGAATTGCTAATCTGCCACTCGCTAGTCAGTGTCAGGTGGTTTAGGGGAGGGATTTTCTCACTCATTAGAGCATTTGATTGGACAAACATCAGTGTGTCACCAGATCATCAATATTTTTGGCTCATTTTCTCAGAAGACAATAGGCTTGTTCGAGAGGCATCTGTGCTGTGCAGACCGATCAGCGTATGACATCACCCTGCAAACAAGCCTGCACTGGCCCTTTACGGGCCCACTTAGGGCTGCTGTCTTTATCACATCACGGCACACCACACACTACTAGGCTCATTTGAGATGAGCAAAATTTACACTGAACCAATCATCAGTGATCACTGTGAGATGCATGCCAGTTAGAATAGTGTCCGAGTGTAGTACGACTTGCTCTGATGTCATGCTGACGTATGTCAAAAAACTCATGACTGCGAGGGACAGTTTGACAAAAAGGACAAAAAGCACAATAAAGTTTACATTTCTCAACCGATTTGAATGGTTAATTACTCAGAATCTCGCTAGTTAGAACTTCTACACCGTCATTTTAGCTTTTTTTCTCTTGTGCTTTCTTTTTTGAAGATGATTTGCAGCTCAAAACCTAGTCTCGCGTAGCCATCTGTTTCCAGGCGGACCATTAAAGAACACAACACACGCGTCTCCCGGACATCCTGTATAATTCAGCCAACCAGATGACGACTTCGAAACGAAGTGTTTCCAGTAAAGTGTGCCGTATGCATCAGTCATTCAGCCAACGGTCCATGGGCCCAGGCTGAGACTACTCTAAACCAAACTTATCTGAAGTATTTATCTTAAGGCCCTTTTTATTTATTTATTTTTTTTAATTCGTGTTGCCTCCTAACCTTATGCGTGCTGTTTAACACGCAAATGCTTGCTTTATTATTCATACCACAACAATAAATGTATTTATAGAAATTTTGAATTATAGTAAAAAAGACGTAAAATTGTCTCTTCATTTTAAATGGACAGCAATATATTTAACTGTGTCTGACAACTCAAAAAATATATTTTATTGGGGTCTAAAAACGATAAATATTTAATTATCTATAAGCGTTTACTGTTAGTACACCATAGTTAAAATTTGGGGGGGGGGGGGTACCTTGAGTACCTTGGGTACCTTGAGTACCTATAGAGTAGTATAGCATCCTTCATATCTCCAAAAAGTCTTTAGTTTTATCATATTTATAAAAGATACATACGCTGTCTTTCCGAAAACAGCCTAGCGCCTGGAGGCGTGCCGTGTGAGCCGAGCTAAAGAGTGACGAGCTGTCACAAGCATGCGCAGCTTTTGTGTAGCGATCGTCTGCAAGCAATCAATGGTCAGCTAAACAAATGTATTTAAACACACACAATACACCATTACGTTCGTATTGTTTACATTATATGCACTTAGGCGCCTATTGCCAACAAAACAGACATTTGAAGCAGTTTTACTCACCACCTGCGGTTCCGACTCATGACCGGGATCATTATCGCTGTGACCGCTCCATCTTTCAGTTTCAAACAATCTGTAAATCCAGTGTAGAACTATTTATGAAACCATAAGCCGATCCTGAGGGCTCAAGCAGCCAAGGAAAAACACGAGATCTTCTCCATTGATATTAACCAATAAAAAAGTGATTGGAACTATCAGTTTCTATGGTTATTTTAATGACAAATATCGAGAGCACATCAATGTAATGCATGAGCACAAAACTCTCAGCTCCACTTAACACTGGGTTCTTTGAGAAGCAAGGTTATCTTTCCCTCACAACCAAAAACACACTTCTTTGGTGACATTGTTGATTTCGTGAAGTCCTGTGACCTGTGCAGCGCTGCCGACGACTTCCGTAAGGCCGAACACGTGTTGATGGGCGTGCTCTTGCTCTCTCGCTCTGGTCGACGTGTGCGCGTGCGCTCTTCCGGGAGAAGTGCCCGTACAAGGAATTCCGACCGTTATGACGTCACACAGCCCCATACTCGAAAAAAAAAAAAAAAAACGCAAAATTTATGAGGATTTGGAAGAGTATTTTTGGCACAGAAATACTCCGTCATACGTCCAACTGTTTTGAAACTTTGGCCATGTTTAGCAACTGAACTAAATACATTTATTTCAATTCAAATGGATGGAAACAGATGGAAAAGGATTGGGCTTAAAAAAATTCCTTATTCTGTGGCTCCCTCTAGTGGGCAACATTGATATGATGGCTTGGACCCCTAACTATAAGATCATCCTTAAAGGGCACATATTATTCCCCTTTTACAAGATGTAATATAAGTATCTAGTGTCCCCAGAATGTGTCTGTGAAGTTTCAGCTCAAAATACCCCATAGTTCATTTATTATGGCTTGTCAAATTTGCCCCTATTTGGGTGTGAGCAAAAACACACCGTTTTTGTGTGTGTCCCTTTGAATGCAAATGAGCTGCTGCTCCCAACCCTCTTTCCAGAAGAGGGCGGAGCTTTAACAGCTCACACTTCAGTTGCTCAGCAACAACAAAGCTGGAGAATCTCACGCAGCCAAAATGAGGATTGTCAGTAATGGTGTTCAGCCTTAAATTGTTCAAACCGGAGTCGACACCGATGGAGAGACTCAGGAAGAAGTTGCAACTTTTAGAATGAAACTGGACGTTTCTGAACGGTTAGTGGATAAATTTATGTAGTTGCTGTGAAGTTGATTCAACTCATCCACTAGTATGTGCCGTCATGTTAATCTTTTGTTCAAATCCAGCGTTGAATTGACCCTCGTTTGTGAAGCAGTCCGGCGTAAAATGACGGCATGGTAACAACACTCTACTACAACAACTCTTCCTCTTCTCTAAAGCAGCCTACATGTCCTTACCCCCTTTGTTGTGTGTTCTCGGGGGCAGGGTTTATGTAAATTTTGGGGTTTGTGATGTCACTAGCATAGGAAGAAGCTCATTGTAGTCCCTACCAGCCCTTTGTTGTAGTCCTTAAAAAGTGATTCCTGTAAAAGAAAATCTCTCTCTTTGCATTGAACTTTGTGCGTCGTAACTCTGCAGATGTTGTTCATGCTCAAACAGCAACATTACACACTAACTAAAGTAAAAAAAAAGTCAAATCATAATCAAGGACCCCTTTAAAGGCATCCAAAAATAAAAATTCTGTCATCATTTACTCACCCTCAAGTTGTTCAAAACCTGTCTTTTTTTTTCTTTTTCTGCTGAATAGTTGTGGGGCACCGTTGACTTTAATAGTATGGGAAAAAAAATACTATGGAAGTCAATGGTGCCCCTCAAACATTCTTCAAAATATCTTCTTCCTTGTTCAGCAGAACAAAGAAATTTATACCGGTTTCCAACAACTCGAGGTTGAGTAAATGATGACAGGATTTTCATTTTTGGGTAAACTATCCCTTTAATGGATTAAGTAAACATTTAAGTTACAGCAGTAAAACATTTATAGTACAACTATAAATTGTATGAAATATAAGTGTAATATAAGTGACAAAGTTCCCTCTGTTCCCGGACTCCATTACCCATGATCCTCCTGTTTCCTCACCTGCACTCACTTCCTCGTCATCTCCCCATCATCACTCATCACCTGCACCTGGACCTGATCATCCACACACCCTTTATCATGGACTCACTCCCTGCACTCCTTGTCTGTTCTTATGTTAATCTAAGTGTGTAATGTGTGTTTCTCCTTCATTGTTATTAAATACCCTTTATTGTGGATATCCGTATACGCTTCATCTCTTCAACGCCATACACCCGTAACAATAAGGACAGATGTAATTTTATTGTATAGCATGCTATTATTATTATTATTAATAAATAAAATAGCAAATAGTATAATAGAATAAAATAGCAAATAGTATATATAATATAAATAAACAACAAACAGACATAACCCTGACAATAATATAGTCAATAAAATAAAAATACCAAATAAAATAGAGAGTAGTGAATAGTACATCATGTTGTCACAGTCCAGCCTGGTCTCATTGTTAATACGTGGGTATTAATACGTAACTTTCAAAGACACAAAACGTACATTTTTGTACATTTAGAAAGGTGCTAAAACGTACAATATTGACGAATCTTATCATGTCTTAAAGATATATGTATAATTTCCCTTTTATCGTTTTGTAGATAAATGTAAGATCCCTAAACCCCATCCCGAACCTAAACCTACCCATTTTATACAGAATGTTAAAAGAATAAAACGTAATGGGTAAATGTGTAGGAAAATGACAATTTTAGTGAAAATATAACATTAAAACGATATTTTGAGCCACTAATCCTACACCTACCCCTAAACCTACCCATAACCATTTCTTTAAACTACCTACTAATATAAATAAAAGAATAACAGACAAACAAGCGT
The DNA here is from genome assembly GCF_019924925.1 of Ctenopharyngodon idella. Classification (NCBI taxonomy): domain Eukaryota; kingdom Metazoa; phylum Chordata; class Actinopteri; order Cypriniformes; family Xenocyprididae; genus Ctenopharyngodon; species Ctenopharyngodon idella. Next base: position 27,124,400 of record NC_067221.1, read on the forward strand.
AATCACAATATTTTTTTTTTTTTTTTGCGAAAATGTCAAAAGTGGTACCAAAAGTAGTTCAAATGATGATGAGTTCCAGTCATAGTCCTCTCTGGCGGTAATAGTTTTTTATAGGGTACAGAGCAGAATTTAATTTATTAATCCATGAAAATATGATAAATCCGGCTTCTCTCCGTGAAGGCGCGCACTCATTTCAAATGTCAATCCACTGAAACACGGCATGTCGCAATCTGTGACGAAGCAGGTGAGAACCAATGAGCGTTCGATATCAGTGCCGTAAACCATGTCGTAACGCTTCTCGAGGGTGGCGCTACTTTCAAATTTGAATCAAAACGAGCGCGAGCTTTGACTGTGACGGTCCCTGTTGCTGAGAATGAAGATGAAGATCAATGGATAAAGGGCTGAATTTGGATCTGTTCCTTACAAACATATGGATTCTAAAGATTTGGAGTACAGCGAACAAATAAAATGGATGTGATTTGTGAATTTGTGTTGTGCTTTGGTGTATCTTATGGTTGTATTGTCAGTCACTGCATAGGAGAAAACGCCTTCTGTGTCGAACAGCAAACAAACTAAATATTACAAGAACGTTAAACAATTACAGAAATTTTATTCATTTTACAGTTTCAAAGTGTAGTCTTGTTTAACATCATGTAATCCTCCGAAACGAGTTTGCAGCACAAGTCATGAACAGAAATGTTATTTCATATTAAGTAGATGAGTAAACTGCTTTCAATAAATTCGACTAAAAACAACATTAAATCATTAAAGCCACGATTTTAATATTAATACATGGGAATTCATATACATTCACACTTTACGTTACATGATTTACGTTTTTATTGCTGTTAATACGTAAGTATTTTTACGTTGTAGTCCTTTAAGTACGTCAATGTTGTACGTTTTTGTGTGTATGAAAACGTGAGTAAATGTACGTGTGGTAGAACCACAATTTACGTAAAAATATACACGTTTTCTCATGAGATCACGTTGCACAGTCACCAGCTGGTGTGCCCAGAACAGCCACCAGAGGGCCCTCCTCCCCAGACCTCTGTTATTCAGTCATGGACTATATTCCCCATAATCCTTTGCCCGGACTCATCAGCACTCATTGCATTCAGCTGTTGCTCATTAGCCTCCTTAACTCTGTCTATAAGCCTGGTTTACTCATTCATTCTCTGTGAAGTTACACTCAGACTTAAATGTGAAAGGTAATTCCCTGACAAATGGTTTGGATTGTGCGGCGGTTTGTAAAACCTCAAAATAGTCCGGGATCTTTTCTTCAGTCCACTTATAAGAGTTACGGCAAGTTGTTCGTAACAAAAAACAGAGACCTGTCTTTGAGGGGGAGAGTATTGATTATCAAAGCAGAGGACATCTCCAGACTTACATATGCAGCACTCTCCTTAGCAGTTAATAATACTTATTATTGGAAATAAATGCAATGATGAAGTATGCATTGATTTCTTCTGTGGAGGCAGAGTTTCACCTATCTATAAACACATTCCAGTCGTTCGCTGGGCCTGGTGTCAATAAAAGCTTTTATTGGACTAACAAGGAAGTTTTCAGTTCTGAAACTTACAGGATATTCTTATAGTACGATGACCTCTTATATATCAAAAGCTCAAGGAAAAGTTGATTTCTCAGTTCATGATCCCTTTAATGCTTATTAGATTAAACAACTGTGATGTATTGTTCTCTTTTTGTTTGATTTAAAACTCTGATATCATGTTTTTATGTGTTTTATTTCATATAGAAGATCCAAGAGCTGATAGACATGAAATAAAAGCCAAAAAAATCTCTTTTTGATATCATTGATTCTTTAAATCATCGCTGATTATTTTCTTGGTCCTAATTGTCATGTGTCTGATTATTTGATAGTGCAGGTTTATGACTGACTACTTTATTCTGTTTTCACACTTCTGTCTCTGTGTGTTTATTTCTGCAACATCCTCCATCAAAGATGATGAAGTAATTCACACTGAGATCATTTGTCACTCAATAGATTCTGAGAAGATGAGCTTATATTTCCTGTAATGAGATGCTGTTTTCAAATATTAATAAAATATTGACATGTTTTCATGGTACAGCTGATAAAACAACATTTTCATCTTGATGAATTCTGTGTTTCAGGGGTTTCTAGTGCTGATTGGGGTGTGAGTTACAGTCCTTCACACATCTGTGCACTAAAGGACTCATCAGTGATAATGAGCTGCAATTATACATACCCTACTAGATATCAGATCATGAGAGTGTTCTGGATCAAAGGCCCTATACAAGAGGGTGTAGAGCTTAAAGATCTGTCTGAGGACCCTGAATACAGTCAGAGGCTTCAGTATCTGGGAGATAAACAGCAGAACTGCACCATCAGACTGAGTCATGTGACACTGAATGATTCACACGAGTACTATTTCAGATTCATCACTGATAAAGATGTGAAATGGACTGGCACTCCAGGAGTGACTCTTACTGTCACAGGTGACTTTCATGAGGTTTCTCTCTTCTTCTGTGCATTATGTTGAATAATAATCAGTGTATGACAGCAGCACTAGATATAATGTGTGTGTTGTGTTCAGATCTTCAGGTGGAGTCTCCTGAGAGAGTGACAGAGGGAGATTCAGTCCGTCTGACATGTAAAAGCAGCTGCACTCTGACTGACAGAGCAACATTCATCTGGTACAGAAACTCACAGCCATTAACTGAGAGAAGAGACAGAAACAATGAACTCCTGCTGCAGTCAGTCAGAAGAGAGGATGCAGGCAGATATAGCTGTGCTGTACACGGACACAATCACATCTCTCCTGCTGTTCAGCTCAATGTCATGTGTGAGTATGAAAAGTCTGACATGGTAATACAAATGTTGTAAAGACCTTTACAAATGCAGTATTTCAGAAATATATAAAAATCCATATCAACTAAATAACTTTATATATGAGTGTAATTGTAACTATAAAATATTGTAAAAATGTTACAAAAAAAATTGCTAATAGGTTATTTCCCGTACTATATACAGGGAAAAAGAAACAAATCAAATTAGAAATACAGGACTGAATGTAATTGTTAAATAACCATTTAACAAGTGATATAATTAAGAATATATCATTACTGCTTAGCTACATGGAAAGTTCAGCATTTAAAGTATGCCATAATGTAGGGCTGGACGATATGGACAAAAAAATCATATCTCTGTATTTTTGTACTAAATGGCGATGTATAATCTCAGTATTTTGTACATTTTTCTATTTGAATTAAACAAATCTTTATTTATGTAAAACATGTTATTTCACATCCTGCCCAATATTGCCCTACAAACAATGTTCATATTGAAGGCTATGAAAACAATCATATTGAATGTGACCGTGTAGTCTGTATGCTATAGCTATTATGTGCAAAAAAGGGGTCAAATCACATTAGGCCTATATTCTAACATTGTAACATCACAATCTAAAAACAAAATAATGCTTTTTAAAGCAGAAGTTAAATTCACTAAACTAAAAATGAAAATAAATAAAAACAAAAGCACAGACTAATTATTAGGTTATTTTTATTACCCTACAACAGTCACTTTACAGTTACTGCTATCATAAAAATACACTTAGTTGTAGGTTTGAAATTCTACATATGGCATATTTATGTTCAACAAGAACAATTATTCAACCATTTTAGCAAAATGTATATTTTAGTCAGAATTATTGCGCTCCTATTCAATTGAGCTCCGTCTCGTTCACGGAAGTTTGTGCTTGCAAAAGACTCGTCCATTCCTGAGAGCAAAATGGAATATTTTCTTGACTTTCTAACATTTACAGATGGAGAATATGTCTGTGAAATGTAAGTTATGCACTGAGGAAATTACTGGATGTCACTTAAAGATTATTAATAGAGTTATGTTTGTTTCCACCAATCGCTGCACATTAGTGCTAGCCCTCACAGAACCCATAGAGATTGCAGTGCAGTGCCTGTAGCAGTGTTGCCTGGCAACCCTGGCCTGCAGTTCAAAAAAAAAAAAATCTATGGCTGCGTTCCACTCCAGTTTTAGACATGCACTCGTGAACTTCCCTAAGCACTTCCCTTCGGGGGAATCCCTGCTGCCATTTTGAAGTGCGTTCTACTTCATATGTACACTTCAGGCAGCACCATAACCCACAATGCAACATGATTGTGATGTCACCACATATCACATTTAATTTACCCCACTACAAACAACTCTATGAGATATATATATATATATTTTTTTATATTTAAAACACACATATACATATAGAATGCTGCATTAAACAATTTTGTAAGTGGAAAAAATTAAATAATAAATCAACTCCATAGTGGATTCAGTGATCAAGGGCTTAGGACAGGGGTGTCCAGACTCGGTCCTGGAGGGCCACTGTCCTGCAGAGTTTAGCTTCAACTTGCCTTAACACACCTGCCCTGGAAGTTTCTAGTATGCCTAATTAGACCTTGATTTGCCGATTCAGATGTGTTTAATTGGGGTTGGAGCTAAACTCTGCAGGACAGTGGCCCTCCAGGAGCAGGATTGGACACACCTGGCTTAGGACGTTCCAATTCAGCCCACTGCAACGGTTCCGCCAGTAGTGGGCACTCATGCAACGACGTACATCCGAGTCAACGAGACTGAGGGAAGTTAGCGAGGGAAGGTCATAAAAAAACGAACTGGAAAGCCTATGAGAGCTCTCGGTGCGATTCTCGGCCAGACTGACATCACCCAAAAAGAGGCGGTACTCCACAGAACGTGACTTGACGCTGACTGGACCAGCCTATATCCAGAACAAACAGTCTAGAGCAGTGATAGCTAGCGTAACTCTGTGGTTGAATGTGAATGAAAAAATCCGTCTCTTCCCACTTTGGCGGTGCGTTGCCCTATCTCCCTAACGAAGAAACCGCCCCTGGTGTGTCACCGTGATGGTGGTTAGTGTTTGTGTGAATGACTCTTTCACTATACTAGTATAATTCAACTTGTGGAAAAGCTGTTTATGATGAACTTTGTGATTCTTTATGTGGCTTCCTCTTTTACCACCTGCATTATTATGGTGGTTGTCAGTATATGTTAAAAGTAAAAAATTGACTGTAGTAACAGTGAGTGTTGTTGGATTTACAGGTTTGTAAAATACAGTTTTATATTATAAAATTTACTGATTGTTCTGTAATATCTTTACATTGAAGCTCGTTCAAATCAATGCGAGTAGACACGTAGAAAAATAAATAAATAAATAGGCCTACTGAAAAATATCTAAATAATAAAAATAATATATAAGTCTGTAAATAATACTACCTAGTCTGTTATGTCAAATTTACTTTGATTGTTAGTGTTTTTGTATTTTTTGTGTGTAAGATCCTCCAAAGAGCGTCTCAGCGTCCATCAATCCATCTGGTGAAATAGTGTCAGGAGATTCAGTGACTCTGATCTGCGGCAGTGATTCAAACCCTCCTGCTCTGAACTTCAGCTGGTTTAAAGGAGGAATGTTTGTAGGATCTGGAAGAATCTACAGCATCTCAAAGATCAGCTCTGATGACAGTGGAGAATACAAGTGTAGATCCATCAATGAACATGGAGAGAAATACTCTGATACTGTGACTTTAAACGTCATGTGTGAGTTTTAAGAATCATATTCTGTATTTTAACCACATGCACCTGTTTACTTCCTTATTTGTCAGTATATGTTGTGTTATCTATTCCTTTTAAACATTGATGTGTGTTTTTTTCTATTTCAGCCATCAGATATTTTTCATCTGTAGCTGTTGCTGCTAGTGTTGGTGTTTTACTCGGTGGAGCATCAGGTGCTTTCGTCATGTACATTTGGTAAGATGTTCCTTCAAAATATTTACTTTGTATGTATGAAGTGTTACTTTATTACACTCAAGTTAAGTCAGGGGTGTCCAATCCTACTCCTGGAGGGTCCCCAAAACACAACTAAACAGCTAATCAAGGTCTTATACCAGAAACCTTCAGGCGGGTGTGTTGAGTCAAGTTGGAGCTGAACTCTGTAGGATCGTGACCCTCCAGGACCTAGTTTGGACACCACTGGTTTAAGTGTACACACTGACACATCTTTAAATGTGCTGTTTATTCATCTTTCTTCTGACAGTCTTACTAGAAGGATGAAAAGAAGATCTGCTGTAAAGGAGGTAAGATGATCACAATTATTTAAAAAAAAAGTAAAAGACACGAATCTTGAGTCCAAACACCTGGTTATTCAGTTCTAGATCCAGTAAACTGATTTCCATCAAGATCCTCTAAACATTACAGTCAGTACAGTTAGACTGTCAGATTTAAAACATGAACTCTCAATGTTTGTGTCCTTCTGTCTCTCCTGTAGGTCTCTGATCCCAATGAAGACACATATACAGCTCTTGAGCTCAAGTCCATGACCTCTGACCTGTATGACACAATCACAGTAAGTGAGATGGCACAGTCAGATGATCCATCACAGATGATCACATGACCGATCTCTCGCTCTCTTTCACACAGACGGTTCATTCCAGAGCTCCTGAAGACTCCTGCAGGACTTTTGATCCTCAGAGCTTTTCTAAACATGAGAATCCATCAGTGAGTGTCTGAACCTGCAGCTCTTCTCAATATAATCAATAAAACTCTCTTCAGCACTAGTGTGATTGTTTTGTGGATCTTGTGAAAGGTTATATAATGTTGTTGATGAACTTCAGTCAGTCTTTCTTCATCTTATTGTTTGTTCAGATCAACAGGAAGATGTTGCAGTAAGAGGCGGAGCATGAAGGAACCAATCCTGAGCTCTGTGGGCGGAGCCACGGATGATTGACAGGGATCATCAGTGATGAGTCACACAAGAGTTTCATTTCTGTATAGTTGAAGAAACATGATGTAACTGGAATTAAATGAAAGTTAAAAGCTGGTGAATTGTCATTGTGTAAATATGTAATGTTAAGTTTAAGTCAGCAGAGCAAAACACCTAAAGTGATGTTCAGTTGTGGCAAAGAAGCTTTTCTCATTTTACAACATTTTCCTGTTTTTAAATCACAGTTGATAATTTTACCCTGAAACACTGAACAAAATCATAATTGTGCACATTCACAAAGGAAAATGTATCACTTTTTGCTCTCAAAGTGCTCAGTATTATCAGTCTTTTGTGTTCCTGTAACGTTTCCTTTAAGTGATCAGTTTTATTTGTGATTGTCTAATATGTGCTTGTACAACCCTTATGGGCACAATGATACTGCGTATATCGATACTCACAAGCTACTTATTTGGTATTGATTCCATTAAAAATATCTATATTAAAATTATATTAATTACCAAACATGGGTTTCTGCATCACTTTCACATGTTTTCAGTACTTTTTAAATGTTTGCTCCAAAACACCCCTGACATATTTAGCTGGCCCGTGTCACATGACTATGAGAAGTGAGCGTACAGACACACACTAGGGCTGTGTCCCAATTCAGAGGCTGCATTGTTAGTAGGGCGCAGTCGAAGGCCAGTTGTGTCACTGCAGCGCGACGAAGGCTGTAAATCCAAATGCATTTGGAGGAGCCTTCAAACTGGGACAGCCTTCATCACGCTGCAGTGACTAAGCATAATATTCTTCACATTTTTACATCTTGGTGCAAATATTTTTAAATGTGCTGCTCATATTTTTTGCAATAAACTTGTTATTAATGGCCAGTATGTGGCTGTACATGTGATTTGCCTTTAAAGGAACACTCCACTTTTTTTGAAAATAGGCTCATTTTCCAACTCCCCTAGAGTTAAACAGTTGAGTTTTACCGTTTTCGAATCCATTCAGCCGATCTCCGGGTCTGGCGGTACCACTTTTAGCATAGCTTAGCATAGTTCATTGAATCTGATTAGACCGTTAGCATCTCGTTAAAAAATGACCAAAGAGTTTCAATATTTTTCCTATTTAAAACTTGACTCTTCTGTAGTTACATCGTGTACTAAGACCGACGGAAAATGAAAAGTTGCGATTTTCTAGGCCGATATGACTAGGAACTATACTGTCATTCCGGCGTAAATAGGAAAAATATCAAAACTCTTTTTGCTGTGCTGATGGGCTGATTGTTTTCTGTGCTCATGCACAGAAAGAAAAAAAAAGGTTTAAAATTGTACCTTCAGGGGTACAACAGCTTGTCGCTGAGGCAGTACCTTTTTGCACCTTTTTACTCCAAAAAGGTACTAATATCAGAGGTGTAAAGTCCAGGTTCAGAAAGTAAAAGTCCTCCTCAGTAAAACTGCGAGATTGGGCTCTAAATGAGTTCAGTGATTCAGATCAAATAATGATTATGTGAAAACATAACTAACAACACCTGATCATCTTTTCTCTTTGCTTGTTGCTTTGCTTTGCATCTTATAACTCAGTTACAGCAGCCAAACAAAATCTAATAATAAAAAGTCAAGGGTCAAGAGCCCAACTAAATCAAACACTGATCTCCATGATGGTGGCTTAAAAATTGTGATTTTCTCATTTGGTGATTCTGCTTGTTAACATCAGGTGTCCTCAATAATGGTCAATCATCACTCAGTTAATAACCTAATTATCTCATTAACTTTAACACTGCTTCAGTGTTCATTAAACACTCTTATTTTAACACTTTAACACTCTTGAGTATGGCCTCACATACTGCCAGAAGAGTTAATTTAACACTGGAGTTAATAGGCTTGTTCGAGATGTATCAGTGCTGTGCAGACCGATAGGCATATGACATCCAAGTACCGCGAAAGTGATTCAAAAGCATAACGAGTCCTATGCTCTCCAAACGCTCTTGCGGTACTTTGATGTCAAACGCCGATCAGTCTGCGCAGCGCCAATGCATCTCGAGCAAACCTTTCGCTGTGTACCTCCTGGTTGAAAAACTGTGCTAATTAGCAAATTACTGGAACAAAATACTGAGGAGGACTTTTACTTTCTGAACCTGGACTTTACACCTCTGATATTAGTACTTTTTTGGATTAAAAAGGCACAAAAATGGTGCTGCCCCAGCGACAAGCTGTTGTACCCCTAAAGGTACAATTTTAAACCCTTTTTTTCTGTGTGTGTCATGACCCCTTTAAGGTTAGGTTTAGTGGTGGGGTTGAGCATTCGTTATGCTGGAGCTTATAGTTGTAGTGAAGTTATGGTTAGCGTGTTAGGCGATTGTCAGCTCCACCCTAACTTCTGCTGCTGGCCTGAAACTGCTCACATATAACACTGTGGTTCTGCAGTTAGACATATCTCATCTCATATGTGCTTGTTCACACTCTCAAACTACCACCAGAGGTCACCATCTCCTGCTACTGACATCAACCTTGATGAGACTCACCTGAAAATTACAATCATTCATCTTCAACTTAAAGAAAAAGATTATATATTCTTTTTTTAATTAAGTTTAGTCCAGTATAAGGTTGTTTTCTTGTTTAGGGAGGGACACTGATATTTCCGTTGCTGGCTTGTGTTAACCACACTGAGTCCTTCACTGTGAAGCTAAAGTGCTTGTGTTAAAACAGTCAGCCATTTGGTAGCTGTTCATCTCATGAGCTTCAACACGGTAAGACAAACACACTCGTACTTAAATGAAAATGATGTTTATTGCTCATATAGCATACATGACAAATGTTAAGAATAGGGTGATATACATATACTTGTTTGAGTGCAAGTGATGATTATAATAATGCTGTATTATAGATATATTTTATGCTGATGTTGGTCAGAATGGCTCCTCCTCTTCCTCTGATCTTTCTGCTCATGATTCACGGTGAGTCTCTGTTTCATTCACTTTAGAAACACTGATGTTTTATTTAAGGCCTCACAATGAGCACTTTCTTCTGTCCTGTATTCACATATTTCATTTTAAACAGGAAGTTTGTCCCGTTTTAGAATTATCCAATAGTCTTTTTCTATTTGCGATTCAGTGTCAGGTGATTTTCTCATTGTTCAGAGCATTTGATTGGACAAAAAAAATCATTGGTAACACTTTAGAATACTGTTCTGTTATTAATGAATAACTACAGAGGAACAAATGAGTAAGACACTATTAACATTCTAGTTACTACTATTAACTAGTTCACTGTTAGCTATAATCAATAACTATTTTTTCATACCTTTACCTTTACCATGACCTTTACTTTAGAATTAATTATTTACATTTTGCATGATAATTATGGACAACCTGTACAGTATATAGTAGCTCCTAGTTATTCATTAATGACAGAACATATTCTAAAGTGTTTACAAATCACCAGATTATGACTATTTTTGGCTCATGTTCTCAGAAGTGAATGTGTATATGTTAAATATTTTAAACGCGAAAGCTGATATATTGGCTGATAAATCTCAATCCAAATTTTTATATAATATTTGAGAGTCTGATTACAAAACAAAAGTCTCTCCATTAAAAGCCATGTGCCAAGCACTTCAACATAAATCAAACATATACAGTAGCCTAGTTTGAACCAGTGTAAGTTTTAAAATTAATTTTATAGTTCTTTGGCCAACTTTCTTTATCAAAAAAAAAAATGTATTGCCTTACAAATAAATAAAATAATGCCTAAATAATGCAAAGTAATTGGACAACATTCCTTGCATGAAAATGCATGTGCCATGGTCATGGATAAATAAAATTCAATAGCCCTCGCGCAGGCAAAAATGAAATTATTTTAATTAAACTGTATTGTTGATGAAAATAATAAAAGAAAAATAAAAGTGCTTGTTATTATTAAAAATGCATCAATGTTTTTGAAAAAGAAACATCTAAAATTGAAACTGAAGCGCTTGTCTAGCAAGTTCATTAACTCAACCAAACACACCCCATATGGGATTAATCATATTTATACAACATAAACATAATATAACAACTTATATCTGCACAAAAAGACACAAATGCACAACTTGAAAATGAATGAACTTGAATGAACAGTTATGCTTGTCAGAATGTGTAACTCCTGTTGTGGATGCTCTCTTCCCAGATACATGCTGAAACAAGGCAAATAAAACCAAAAAAAATCACAACTTTTTGTTAAAATAGACTTCTCTTTACAATGTTAGTCTATGTAATATGACAGTCCTAATCATAGATATTAATGTTGTGGATTGCTGTTTGAGCAGTGTGAGCTGAATGTAAACTGAAGCCCTTTGTTAGCAGGTTATTTAACTCAACGAAACGCATCCTATATGAGATTAATAAGATATGTATACAAAATAAACATATTACAACTTGTATCTGCACAAAATGACGTGAATGCACAAGTGAACTTTAACTAAGTTATGTGCTGGTCAGAATGTGTAACTCTTGTTGTGGATGCGCTCTTCCCGTAAAAATGAGCTAAAACATGGCAACTAAACCCAAAGAATTCACAATGTTTTATTAAAATAGTGTTCTCATTATAATGTTATGTACAGTGGGTACGGAAAGTATTCAGACCCCCTTAAATTTTTCACTCTTTGTTATATTGCAGCCATTTGCTAAAATCATTTAAGTTAATTTTTTTTTTCCTCATTAATGTACACACAGCACCCCATATTGACAGAAAAACACAGAGTTGTTGACATTTTTGCAGATTTATTAAAAAAGAAAAACTGAAATGTCACATGGTCCTAAGTATTCAGACCCTTTGCTCAGTATTTAGTAGAAGCACCCTTTTGATCTAATACAGCCATGAGTCTTTTTAGGAAAGATGCAACAAGTTTTTCACACCTGGATTTGGGGATCCTCTGCCATTCCTCCTTGCAGATCCTCTCCAGTTCTGTCAGGTTGGATGGTAAACGTTGGTGGACAGCCATTTTTAGGTCTCTCCAGAGATGCTCAATTGGGTTTAAGTCAGGGCTCTGGCTGGGCCATTCAAGAACAGTCATGGAGTTGTTGTGAAGCCACTCCTTCGTTATTTTAGCTGTGTGCTTAGGGTCATTGTCTTGTTGGAAGGTAAACCTTCGGCCCAGTCTGAGGTCCTGAGCACTCTGGAGAAGGTTTTCGTCCAGGATATCCCTGTACTTGTCCGCATTCATCTTTCCCTCGATTGCAACCAGTCGTCCTGTCCCTGCAGCTGAAAAACACCCCCACAGCATGATGCTGCCATCACCGTGCTTCACTGTTGGGACTGTATTGGACAGGTGATGAGCAGTGCCTGGTTTTCTCCACACATACCGCTTAGAATTAAGGCCAAAAAGTTCTATCTTCGTCTCATCAGACCAGAGAATCTTATTTCTCACCATCTTGGAGTCCTTCCATGCGAGCTTTCGTGTGTCTTCGTGTGTTTCGTGTGTCCGTCGGGCCACTCTGCCATAAAGCCCCGACTGGTGGAGGGCTGCAGTGATGGTTGACTTTCTACAACTTTCTCCCATCTCCCGAATGCATCTCTGGAGCTCAGCCACAGTGATCTTTGGGTTCTTCTTTACCTCTCTCACCAAGGCTCTTCTCCCCCGATAGCTCAGTTTGGCTGGACGGCTAGCTCTAGGAAGGGTTCTGGTCGTCCCAAACGTCTTCCATTTAAGGATTATGGAGGCCACTGTGCTCTTAGGAACCTTAAGTGCAGCAGAAATTTTTTTGTAACCTTGGCCAGATCTGTGCCTTGCCACAATTCTGTCTCTGAGCTCTTCAGGCAGTTCCTTTGACCTCATGATTCTCATTTGCTCTGACATGCACTGTGAGCTGTAAGGTCTTATATAGACAGGTGTATGGCTTTCCTAATCAAGTCCAATCAGTATAATCAAACACAGCTGGACTCAAATGAAGGTGTAGAACCATCTCAAGGATGATCAGAAGAAATGGACAGCACCTGAGTTAAATATATGAGTGTCACAGCAAAGGGTCTGAATACTTAGGACCATGTGATATTTCAGTTTTTCTGTTTTAATAAATCTGCAAAAATGTCAACAATTCTGTGTTTTTCTGTCAATATGGGGTGCTGTGTGTACATTAATGAGGAAAAAATGAACTTAAATGATTTTAGCAAATGGCTGCAATATAACAAAGAGTGAAAAATTTAAGGGGGTCTGAATACTTTCCGTACCCACTGTATATGACAATCTTAATCATTACTAATGTTGTGCATTGCTGTTTGAGCTGCATGCCCTGAAGCTAAAGATGATCACTGGTAAGGGCTTTAATACCATGTTAATTCTTAACCAAACGCATCCTATATGAGATAAATTAGATATATACACAAAATAATCATAGTATTACAACTTATAATTGCATGAAACAAAAGGCTGTGATTGCACAAGCAAAGTTATGAAGGTGTAACTTCCGATAACAACGCACTGAAACATGGGCGTACAATAATATTATGTAGCCTGCACATGTTCCACTTAACTGTATTTTCCTTGTCAAAGAGATTCCAATCATATTTTAAGCAATTCAAAACCATCATAGCGAACAGTGCGCATCTGAAGCATCTCAGCTGAATGAAATAATCCGTTATTTATAAACTTTAATATATCAGTCAAATTTACTAATTGAGTTGATTACAATAAAAAGGATCATATTTCGGCCGATACTGATATGGTGGCCCCTAAGCACAAAACTAATATTTTGATGTCATTTGGTATTTAATAAATCAACTTTGATTATTTTCTTAGTCTTATTTTTCATATATTTAATTATTTGAGAGTGCATCATGTTGTTCTTGGCTGATTTCTTGGTTCTCTCTTCACTCCTCTGTCTCTGTACATTTATTTCTGCTTTTCTGAAACACTCTCCATAAAAACTGATGAAGTAAATCACACCGATCATTTATCACTCAATAGATTGTGAGAAGATGAGCTTATATTTCCCATAATGAGTCACTGTTTTCAAATATTAATAAAGTATTATCAAGTTTTCATAATCCATCTGATAAAACAACATTTTCATCTTGATGAATTCTGTGTTTCAGGGGTTTCTAGTGCTGATTGGGGTGTGAGTTACAGGCCTTCACACATCTGTGCACTAAAGGACTCATCAGTGACAATGAGATGCACTTATACATACCCTACTGGATATTGGATCATGAAAGTGTTCTGGACAAAAACATTGGAAAAATACAATGGAGAGTTTCCAGATCTGTCTGAGGACCCTGAATACAGTCAGAGGCTTCAGTATCTGGGAGATAAACAGCAGAACTGCACCATCAGACTGAGTCATGTGACACTGAAGGATTCACACAAGTAGTATTTCAGATTCATCACTGATAAATCTGATGGTAAATGGTTTGGTAAACCAGGAGTGACTCTTACTGTCACAGGTGACTTTCATGAGGTTTCTCTCTTCTTCTGTACATTATGTTGAATAATAATCAGTGTATGACAGCAGCACTAGATATAATGTGTGTGTTGTGTTCAGATCTTCAGGTGGAGTCTCCTGAGAGAGTGACAGAGGGAGATTCAGTCCGTCTGACATGTAAAAGCAGCTGCACTCTGACTCACAGAGCAACATTCATCTGGTACAGAAACTCACAGCCATTAACTGAGAGAAGAGACAGAAACAATGAACTCCTGCTGCAGTCAGTCAGAAGAGAGGATGCAGGCAGATATAGCTGTGCTGTACACGGACACAATCACACCTCTCCTGCTGTTGAGCTCAATGTCATGTGTGAGTATGAAAAGTCTGACATGGTAATACAAATGTTGTAAAGACCTTTACAAACGCAGTATTTCAGAAATATATAAAAATCCATATCAACTAAATAGCTTTATATATGAGTGTAATTGTAACTGTAAAATATTGTAAAAATGTTACAAAAAAAATTGCTAATAGGTTATTTCCTGTACTATATACAGGGAAAAAGAAACAAATTAGAATTAGAAATACAGGACTGAATGTAATTGTTAAATAACCATTTAACAAGTGATATAATTAGAATATATCATTACTGCTTAGCTACATGGAAAGTTCAGCATTTAAAGTATGCCATAATGTAGGGCTGGACGATATGGACAAAAAAATCATATCTCTGTATTTTTGTACTAAATGGCGATGTATAATCTCAGTATTTTGTTCATCATATTGAATGTGACCGTGTAGTCTATATGCTATAGCTATTATGTGCAAAAAAGGGGTCAAATCACATTAGGCCTATATTCTAACATTGTAACATCACAATCTAAAAACAAAATAATGCTTTTTAAAGCAGAAGTTAAATTCACTAAACTAAAAATGAAAATAAATAAAAACAAAAGCACAGACTAATTATTAGGTTATTTTTATTACCCTACAACAGTCACTTTACAGTTACTGCTATCATAAAAATACACTTAGTTGTAGGTTTGAAATTCTACATATGGCACATTTATGTTCAACAAGAACAATTATTCAACAATTTTAGCAAAATGTATATTTTGGAGAAGATGGAGAATATGTCTGTGAAATGTAAGTTATGCACTGAGGAAATTATTGGATGTCACTTAAAGATTATAAAAAGATGAAGATTAAAGTTTACGATTAAAGATTAAGTTAAAGATTACGTATGATGATGAAAGCACATTAGTGCTAGCCCTCACAGAACCCATAGAGATTGCAGTGCAGTGCCTGTAGCAGTGTTGCCTGGCAACCCTGGCCTGCAGTTAAAGAAAAAAAAAAAGAATGAATGGAAGTCTATGGCTGCGTTCCACTCCAGTTTTAGACATGCACTCGTGAACTTCCCTAAGCACTTCCCCTCGGGGGAATCCCTGCCGCCATTTTGAAGTGCGTTCTACTTCATATGTACACTTCAGGTAGCACCATAACCCACAATGCAACACGATTGTGATGTCACCACATATCACATTTAATTTACCCCTGTCACGAATACGGCTCCCGCGGCTCCTCCTCCCGGCCGCCGGAGGGAGCCATCACCTGAGTTCTGAGTCACTTCCTTGTGGACTACGTTACCCATAGGCCCTCATTCCTGGGACTGATTGCACACACCTGCATTGCATCACACTCACACTATTTAAGACGCACACACGCATCCATACACTGCGAAGTCTTGATTTGCCCCGGTGATCACTACTGAGCGTTTTCTTGTGGACTGTTACCTTGCTATCGATTGGACTGTTTATCATTTGTGAACCTCTGCCGCCTGCCTTGAACCTTGCCTGTTTCCTGGATTACGTTTGTCTGCTGCCTGCCCTGAACTCTGCCTGTTGTAGTTTCTGTTTGTCTGCCGCCTGCCTCGACCCAAGCCTGTCCCTGTTACTGCTACTGTCTTGCCCTTGTCTGCCTTGTGCTTTGTTGTCACAATAAAGAAACTGCAAATGGATCCTCACGCTGTCAGCCCTTCAGTACAGAAGACTTCGCCATCAAACGATCCAGCAGTTCTCCTGCAAATCTCCACCGAACTCTCAGCACAGGCCTCTCAGCTTGCCGCGCACCAGCACCAGCTGACTCGTCTTACGTCACTCACCGAAGAGCTGGTGAAAACCCTGCAAAGCCTGCGGCTTCCCTCTCCTGAAGCTATCACACCGCCTCCTGCTATCAATGTGAGTCAAGCGTTTACTTCTCCACCCGCTGTGAATCCACGCCTCGCTCTACCCGAGAAATTTGACGGCAGTCCAGCCAAATGCAGGGGCTTTCTCCTTCAATGTTCCTTGTTTATAAACCAACAGCCCTCGCTGTATCCCAACGATACCAGTCGGATATCGTTTGTATGCTCCCTACTCACGGGCAAAGCACTTGACTGGGCCACAGCGGTATGGAGAGAAGATAGCTCTGTGTTCCCCACGTTTACGGCCTTCCTGCAAAGCTTCAAGGAGGTGTTCGAACATCCAGAGGGCGGAAAGAGCGTCGGCGATCAGCTGCTTTCCCTAAACCAAGGTAAATCTACCGCCGCCGAATTTGCATTGCAATTTCGCACATTGGCCGCACAAACTAACTGGGTAGAGGATACACTGAAATTACTGTTTCGCAAGGGCCTGTCTCTGGAGCTTCAGGCCGAGCTCGCTTGCCGCGACGAGGGGAGATCGCTGAACGCATTCATTGAGCTGGCCATTCACATCGACAACCTCCTCCGAGGCCGACGACCCGTTCGCCACCTCACGCCAGTCTCTACCGTTCCTGAGCCCATGCAACTTGGATATACTCCCCTTCTTCCAGAAGAACGAGAGAGAAGGCGCCAGCTGCACTTATACCTATACTGTGGCCAGGCAGGTCACATCTAGCTCAACTGTCCCATTCGACCCAATGCTTCTAATCCCAAAGCGGTGAGTTCAGCCCAGCATGTCGACTATTTACCCAACTGCCTTAAGATCCCCATCCAACTAACCAGTGACAGTCAAACTATATCTACCTATGCTCTTCTGGACTCTGGTGCAGCAGGCAATTTCATGTCAGACACATTCATCCGTCAACACAATGTACAACTAACCAACTGCAACTCTTCGTTAACAGTGGAGGCGCTAGATGGGAAACCCATAGGAGGAGGAAGAGTGGCGCACATTACCTCAGCGCTGGGTCTGCAAGTCGGGGCGCTGCACCATGAACAAATTCAGTTTTACGTCATCCATTCACCTAACAATCCTATCATCCTCGGATTACCTTGGCTTCGAACGCACAATCCGCATATATCCTGGAAGGAGGGTCAGATCGTCCAGTGGGACCCCGCCTGTCATCATCGCTGCCTGAGTCCCATCACGCCATTACCCCTCCATACCATCTCCGTCGACAAGACCCCAACCGACCTCGAACCTGCTATACCAGCCGAATACACAGATCTGACCATCGCTTTCAGTAAGTCCAAATCCACGGAACTACCACCTCATCGTCCCAGTGATTGTGCAATCGAACTATTACCCGTTACCACTCCGCCCAAGGGCAGGATGTTCCCTTTGTCACAGCCCGAGAATGCAGCCATGAGATCGTACATCGAGGAGGAGCTGGCTAAAGGATTCATTCGGCCATCAACATCACCAGCTTCATCCGGGTTCTTCTTTGTTAAGAAGAAAGATGGCGGCCTACGGCCCTGCATTGACTATCGCGGTCTGAATGACATCACTGTAAAATTCCGCTATCCGCTACCATTGGTCCCTGCAGCCCTTGAACAACTACGTAAAGCCAAATACTTCACCAAGCTGGATCTACGCTGCGCATACAATTTGATTCGCATCAGGGAGGGTGATGAATGGAAGACCGCTTTCTCCACTGCCACTGGCCACTACGAGACCCTTGTCATGCCCTTCGGCCTGTCCAACAGTCCTTCAGTCTTTCAATCCTTCATCAACGATGTCTTCCGAGATATGCTCAACCGCTGGGTCATCGTGTACATAGACGATATTCTCATTTATTCCAGCTCCTACGACGAACACATTCAACACGTTCGAGCTGTGCTGCAACGTCTGATACAACACAAACTTTATGCCAAGGCTGAAAAGTGTGAATTCCACCGCACCTCAACATCTTTCTTGGGCTATGTCATCAGTCGAGATGGAGTGGCAATGGACGACAGCAAGGTAAAGGCGGTGTTAGAATGGCCACAACCACGCACACTGAAGGAGCTACAGCGGTTCCTGGGGTTTGCCAATTTCTACAGGCGGTTCATCAGAAACTTCAGTGGGGTTGCCTAACGTCCATGACAAAACGCCAATCCTCTCGACTCGTCTGGTCACCTGAAGCAGTAAGTGCGTTCCAGCAATTGAAGGAACGTTTTATGTCAGCACCCATCCTATGTCACCCAGACCCCGAGCTTCCCTTCGTCGTGGAGGTGGACGCCTCCAGTACTGGCATTGGCGCAATCCTTTCCCAAAAGCAGGGTAATCCAGCCAAGATGTTCCCCTGTGCCTTCTACTCTCGCAAACTATCAGCGGCATTACAACCCCACTACAAACAACTCTATGATATATTAATTATTTGTTTAATATTTAAAACACACATATATACATATAGAATGCTGCATTAAACAATTTTGTAAGTGAAAAAAATTAAATAATAAAACAACTCTATAGTGGATTCAGTGATCAAGGGCTTAGGACAGGGGTGTCCAGACTCGGTCCTGGAGGGCCACTGTCCTGCAGAGTTTAGCTCCAACTTACCTTAACACACCTGCCCTGGAAGTTTCTAGTATGCCTAATTAGACCTTGATTAGCTGATTCAGATGTGTTTAATTGTGTTTAATTGGAGCTAAACTCTGCAGGACAGTGGCCCTCCAGGAGCAGGATTGGACACACCTGGCTTAGGACATTCCAATTCAGCCCACTGCAACGGTTCCGCCAGTAGTGGGCACTCATGCAACGACGTACATCCGAGTCAACGAGACTGAGGGAAGTTAGCGAGGGAAGGTCATAAAAAAATGAACTGGAAAGCCTATGAGAGCTCTCGGTGCGATTCTCGGCCAGACTGAAATCACCCAAAAACCGTACTCCACAGAACATGACTTGACGCTGACTGGACCAGCCTATATCCAGAACAAACAGTCTAGAGCAGTGATAGCTAGCGTAACTCTGTGGTTGAATGTGAATGAAAAAATCTGTCTCTTCCCACTTTGGCGGTGCGTTGCGCTATCGCCCTAACAAAGAAACCGCCCCTGGTGTGTCACCGTGATGGTGGTTAGTGTTTGTGTGAATGAATCTTTCAGTATACTAGTACAATTCAACTTGTGGAAAAGCTGTTTATGATGAACTTTGTGATTCTTTATGTGGCTTCCTCTTTTACCACCTGCATTATTATGGTGGTTGTCAATTTTACACTTTAGCCAAATTTCTTTATCAAAAAAAAAAAAAAAAAAATTGCCTTTATAAATAAATAAAATAATGCCTAAATAATGCAAACAAGTAATTGGACAACATTCCTTGCATGAAAATGCATGTGCCATGGTCATGGGTAAATAAAATTCAATAGCCCTCGCACGGGCAAAAATGAAATTATTTTAATTAAACTGTATTGTTGATGAAAATAATTCAAAAAAATAAAAGTGCTAGCTATTATTAAAAATGCATCAATGTTTTTGAAAAAGAAACATCTAAAACTGAAACTGAAGCGCTTTTCTAGCGAGTTCATTAACTCAACCAAACACACCTCATATGAGATTAATCATATTTATACAACATAAACATAATATAACAACTTATATCTGCACAAAATGACACAAATGAACAATTTGAAAATGAATGAACTTGAATGAAGTTATTAATGTTGTGGATTGCTGTTTGAGCAGTGTGAGCTGAATGTAAACTGAAGCCCTTTGTTAGCAGGTTATTTAACTCAACGAAACGCATCCTATATGAGATTAATAAGATATGTATACAAAATAAACATATTACAACTTGTATCTGCACAAAATGACGTGAATGCACAAGTGAACTTTAACTAAGTTACGTGCTGGTCAGTATGTGTAACTCTTGTTGTGGATGCGCTCTTCCCGTAAAAATGAGCTAAAACATGGCAACTAAACCCAAAGAATTCACAATGTTTTATTAAAATAGTGTTCTCATTATAATGTTATGTATATGGCAATCTCAATCATAGTTACTAATGTTGTGCATTGCTGTTTGAGCTGCATGCACTGAAGCTAAAGATGATCACCGGTAAGAGATAATTTTACAAAATAAACATAATATTACAACTTATAATTGCACGAAACAAAAGGCTGAAAATGCACAAGCAAAGTTATAGTCATGAAGGTGTAATTGTGGATGTGCTCTTCCCATAACAACGCACTGAAACACGGGCGTACAATAATATTATTTAGCCTATATGACAGATTTGTGCTGCACATGTTGCACTTAACCTATTTTCCTTTTTGAACTGATTCCAATCATATTATGTTCATGGCGAACAGTGTGCATCTGAAGCATCTCAGCTGAAGGAAATTATCCATTATTTATCGACTGTAATATATCAGACAAAGGTGATCGGGCGAACGAAGCGGAGGGGTCTTGCATCAGCCTGAAGGGGTTTATTCTGCGATAACAACCAGCTGGATGTACATTATCCTGCTTATTACATGGCTACTTGCCACATAAGTAAATCATTTTACACTAAATATTGATCTGAATCGAAATATTTTATTAGCTCTTTAAACACAAAGCTTCCACAGAGAGAGCAGTTGCTAGCAAGCAGCAAGTTCAAACTACTAGACGGACATTTAAGGGATACGGTACAGTCATACCACATATTACATGGCATATAAATAATTATGGGGATAACAGATTTTGATCTGAAATGAAGCTGATTTAAAATGTTACCTGTTTGTTATCTTATAATCCAACAGTGTACAAAACAATATTTGAAAAATGGCAGCAGCTGCGTTTGTATGAAACAAGAGAGAGCGAGTCCACGATACCGGATGACATAATTAAATAACTGTACACAAAATATTAATTTTAATAAATTAGCTCACCAAACGCAAAACTTTAATGAAGAAAAACTATTCCTAGCAAGCATATAACGCTGCTGACTTCAGTAACCCGGATGAGCCTGTGATATCTGTTTTCAGTGGAATAACACACCGCTGGATGGCGCAATTGACCAATCAGAATCAAGTATTCCACAGAGCTGTGTAATAATGGCCGATATTAATATGGTGGCCCCTAAGCACAAAATTAATATTTTTATGTAATCTGGTATTTAATAAATCAACTTTGATTATTTTCTTAGTCTTATTTTTCATACATTTCATTATTTGAAAATGTGCAGCTTATTGTTCTTGGCTGATTTCTTGGTTTTCTCTTAACTCCTCTGTCCTGAGTACATTTACTCCTGCTTTTCTGAAACACCCTCCATAAAAACTGATGAAGGGGCAGTCGTGGCCTAATGGTTAGATAATCAGACTTGTAACCCCAAGGTTGTGGGTTAAGGCACCGAACCCCGAACTGCTCCCCATGCGCCGCAGCGAAAATGGCTGCCCGCTGCTCCGGGTGTGTGTTCACTGCTCACTGCTGTGTGTGCACTTAGATGGGATAAATGCAGAGCACAAATTCTGAGTATGGGACATTATACTTGGCTACATGTCATGTCATGTCACCCAATTCACACAGATCATTTATCACTCAATAGATTCTAAGATGAGCTTATATTTCCTGTTGCTGTTTTCAAATATTAATGAAAAATTGTCATGTTTTCATAGTCCAACTGATAAAACAACACGTTCATCAGGATGAATTCTGTGTTTCAGGGGTTTCTAGTGCTGATTGGGGTGTGAGTTACAGTCCTTCACACATCTGTGCACTAAAGGACTCATCAGTGATAATGAGCTGCACTTATACATACCCTACTGGATATCAGATCAAGAACGTGTTCTGGACCAAAGGTCCTATACAACAGGGTGTAGAGCTTAAAGATCTGTCTAAGGACCCTGAATACAGTCAGAGGCTTCAGTATCTGGGAGATAAACAGCAGAACTGCACCATCAGACTGAGTCATGTGACACTGAAGGATTCACACGAGTACTATTTCAGATTCATCACTGATAAACCTGATGGTAGATGGACTGGTGTTCCAGGAGTGACTCTTACTGTCACAGGTGAGTTTCATGAGGTTTCTCTCTTCTTCTGTGCATTATGTTGAATAATAATCAGTGTATGACAGCAGCACTAGATATAATGTGTGTGTTGTGTTCAGATCTTCAGGTGGAGTCTCCTGAGAGAGTGACAGAGGGAGATTCAGTCCGTCTGACATGTAAAAGCAGCTGCACTCTGACTGACAGAGCAACATTCATCTGGTACAGAGACTCACAGCCATTAACTGAGAGAAGAGACAGAAACAATGAACTCCTGCTGCAGTCAGTCAGAAGAGAGGATGCAGGCAGATATAGCTGTGCTGTACACGGACACAATCACATCTCTCCTGCTGTTGAGCTCAATGTCATGTGTGAGTACAGATTGAGTTTTTCTCTTTAAAGTTGTCTTTGAAAAGCTAGCAGAGTAGGATTACATATCTCTGATAAATGATCAGCAGGTTTTGTGGGTCTGAAAAATAAAAAAACAGATTCAGATCAAGCCCAGATAGCAAGCAATCATCGAAATAATGTTCAATCAATATTCAAATCAATGTTAATGTGTCAACGTTAAATGCATTGAATCAAAATCACTTTTGCACCTGCAATTAATGTTGAAAAATCAATGGTACCGGCACTGAATCAATTTTAAAATGTGATAGTGGTTCAACATCATGCTTGCACTCTCAGAAAATGAAATGAACATTAACAAGAACATTAAGAACATTAAGCATTAACAAGTCTCACAATTTTATCATCATGATGGGAAGGGGTAATCCTGTTTATGTAGTCTCAACTCAAATGGATTAAGTAAATTGGTTGAAACGAATTGTGTTGGATTAACTTCATTTACTTAAGTAAATTGAACAAGCATCAAATGTAATTTTTGGCCTACTTAATTGAAACACATTCTTTCAAAATGAAAATATTGAGTTGAGCCAAAACTGTTTCAAGTCAGTTTAACACAATGCAATTGTTTGAATGAGAAACCTAAATCAATGGTGTTAAATGAAAATTGCATTACAGCCGCAACTGAAATGGTGGCTAACAAAGAAATCTCTAGCATTAATTTTGATCACGGCTTGTCTTGAAAAATAATCACCTGTCGATGGACAAACTAATAACCAAAGACCACAGATTTTAGCCTAGGATCAGAAGATTTTCAAAATTTGTCTTAGACGACCAAATCATGGCCAAAATCGCATAGTGTGCACCTGGCTGAACACAGCATCCGTTTTTTCACTTCCTGAAGTAGCTTTGTTAATGTCTTTCCACACATCCTTTGGCTAGCATTGCAGTATATGATTATGATTGCGCTCACCAGCGAGTGAAGCGAGAGAGAGCTGCCGACCGAGGATGGGCCGCTTGATCCTATCATCAGCCACACTCAGACACACTCACCCTGCGACGTGCGAGGCCCACATGTAGGGCGCTCGTGCCTTGCAAACTCCATCTGACTATCTGTTTTGTATCCTGTCAGTAACGTGCTTGCCTCAGAGATTAGCCCTCATGCACCGTTCGATTTCTGGTGACTGTCTGTAAGGTCTGGGTCAAATGAACCCTAATTGGATTCAAAAGAATTCCCACCAAAAAATACAATCATGTACAAATAATTAACTTTTAATATCAATACTTTTCACACATTACAAAGAATAAATATCTGAATTTATGATTTATAAAAATGTTTTTAACTACTATTTTTAGGACTGCCCCTCCCCCTCCTGTTGGACATTTACCATTATACATTAATAACAATTATATTTTAGTCTAAACCTAAAGTAATCTTGACAAACTATATATTATTTGAAAGCTTTCAGACTCTAGTTTTCATATTTGGTGACTGATTTTCAATAACAGAGCAATAGATAAATAGCGATAGATTCTTCATTTGTGATGTGGTGCCAAACTATAACACGCTCTGATTCTTTCCGTATGTTTTTTTATATGTGTTTTAGGGATCGAATTCAAATCAAATATTAATATTACTGCACAAACTTTTTCTGAATAGGATGTCTACTTCATAAATATTTTGAAAAGTATGGAAAAATATGATTCAGATCACGCGAAATATACAGTATATTGAAATCGAAGAGTCCTTATATGGTCACCGGTGGAGTCTAGATGTCATCTAGTGGAAAAGTTTGGTACTGCGCACAAAAAAATCTTACTGAAAGTTGTTTTTTGAGATATCAGCCTAAAATTTGGCACAGAACTTGTTCAGATATTTAACTTTGATTTTCTTGAAGTATTAGAGTTGAACGTGTTTTGTAAAATATATTTTATATAAAATATAAAAAAATTTAATTTTCATGAACTTCTAATACTTTACTTATACAACTTTTTTACTTCTACAATAATCTGTGAAATGTTCCCTTTAAAAAGATACCAAACTTAAGTCTGTGCTCTGAAGTATTCAAGATTTTTAACAATTTCAGTTAAAAAGTCATTTTCATATCTATGTTCAAAAAGTGGGACAGACAATTAACAGGTAAAACAACTTTATATTTTCACAAACTTTGAAAATAAAAAGCTGTTAAACTCAGTAAGACACTGGCACTTCAGGACTAGAGTTGAGGAGTTCTGACATTGTATTTTGGGTCTGTAGTTGATTTTGAATGGCTGTCTATAGGTCAAATTTGCCCACGAACAGTAAGAACGTATATAATTTCTGTATGCGCATTTCACAACACATCAGCATGTTGAAACTTTGCATGCATGTTCATGACCCTAAATGAGAAAAAGTCACAACATTTCAAGAAAAACAATGTAGGATAGATAGTATTTCAGATAGATTGAAAAAATAAACGATAGCTCATTTTACCATATGTGGCTGACAAAATATTTTTATGTATTGAAATAAGTGAGGAAAGGCTCCTTTTTTAGCTTCACAGGGTAGTAAAATCCATACAAGATGTTTTGGGTTTGTACAGTTGCCTGTGCGGGTCAAATTGACCCATCGCCAACGTAACCAAAATTTTGCATATGTCAAAACATATAAGCATGTTGAAACTTTGCATGCATGTTCATGATCCTAAATGAGAAAGTCACAAAATTTCAAGAAAAAAAAACAGGTGAACTGATGTTTCCGACAACTCAAAAATCAAAATGGGTCAAACTGACCCGCAACAGTACACAAGGGTTAAGACACACGGGTGTAAGTGGGGAAAAAAAGTTTGAATACTTACTAATACGATACTGACGTTGTATCAAGAGGGTCGATCCTCAAATAAAAATATTTTTACCAAATTCAACTAGTAATTATTATTATTTTTCATGAAAACGAATGCACAATATAAACTTTCCAGTTGGGAAAATGAACTAACAGCCCTCATTCAAACAGAGAGAGAAACATCACCAAACAATATATTAAAGGCACAGCTAAATGTGACAATTATTATAATGGGTTTATGTGAATACTGTTTTCAAGGGTTAGTTCACCCCAAAATAAAAATGATGTCATTAATTACTCACCCTCATGTTGCTCCAAATCAGCGAACATAAGCAGAAGATCAACCGAACCTGAATAACACATGAACAAACCTCTTCCGGAAACTCAAATGTGCTGCGTAACCAATGCGGTTCATTCTCGTGTGTTACGCAGCACGTTTGAGTTTCCGGAAGAGGTTTGTTCTTGTGTTATTTAGGTTCAGTTGAGCTTCTGTTTATGATCAACGTTTATATGTGAGTAACAGCCTAAATTAAATTAGTTCATCATAAAAAGTGAAAGGAGGAAAATTTGGACTTAAACACCTCAATTCATATGGATTAGTTTTATGATCTCTTCATAATCTTTT
Source organism: Ctenopharyngodon idella (assembly GCF_019924925.1). Taxonomy (NCBI): domain Eukaryota; kingdom Metazoa; phylum Chordata; class Actinopteri; order Cypriniformes; family Xenocyprididae; genus Ctenopharyngodon; species Ctenopharyngodon idella. Next base: position 27,150,533 of record NC_067221.1, read on the forward strand.
TGAAGCGTCAAAGTCATAGTTACAAAGGCAGTCAATTGCGGAACAGATATCACTCAGATTTCATTTAAAAGATCTTCATTTGTGTTCAGAAGGTGAATGAAAGTCTTACAGGTGTAGAACGACATGAGGGTGAGTAATTAATGACAGAATTTTCATTTTGGTGTGAAATAACCCTTTAAGTTCACTTAAACCTTTTGTAAGATTTATTTTAATATTCTGTAATTGTTAATAAATGATAAATAAACACAGTCTGATATTTTGCAGTTTAGGCCTAGATTATTATGTTAAAAATGATGACTTCAAATATACTGTATACTGTAAAATCCACTGAATAGAGGCATCAGTATCAGTATTGGTAGCTGAGATACAGCATTCATTCATAGTGCACTAGTTTTTTGTATTTTTCTGTTTTAGATCCTCCAAAGAGCGTCTCAGTGTCCATCAGTCCATCTGGTGAAATAGTGTCAGGAGATTCAGTGACTCTGAACTGCAGCAGTGATTCAAACCCTCCTGCAGAAATCAGCTGGTTTAAAGGAGGAACGTTTGTAGGATCTGGAAGAATCTACAGCATCTCAAAGATCAGCTCTGATGACAGTGGAGAATACAAGTGCAAGTCCAGAAACAAACATGGAGAGAAATACTCTGATGCTGTGACTTTAAATGTCATGTGTGAGTTAATGATCATCTGCACATTGTTTAAAATTTTTAAATTAATATTTTTCTAATATTTATTGTGAATGTTCATTTTTGTCTTTTTTTAGATGGACCAAAGAGCGTCTCAGTGACCATCAGTCCATCTGGTGAAATAGTGTCAGGAGATTCAGTGACTCTGATTTGCAGCAGTGATTCAAACCCTCCTGCTCTGAACTTCAGCTGGTTTAAAGGAGGAACGTTTGTAGGATCTGGAAGAATCTACAACATCTCAAAGATCAGCTCTGATGACAGTGGAGAATACAAGTGCAAGTCCAGAAACAAACATGGAGAGAAATACTCTGATGCTGTGACTTTAAACGTCATGTGTGAGTTAATGATCATCTGCACATTGTTTAAAATTTTCAAATTAATATTTTTCTAATATTTATTGTGAATGTTCATTTTTGTCTTTTTTAGATGGACCAAAGAACGTCTCAGTGTCCATCAGTCCATCTGGTGAAATAGTGTCAGGAGATTCAGTGACTCTGATCTGCAGCAGTGATTCAAACCCTCCTGCTCTGAACTTCAGCTGGTTTAAAGGAGGAACGTTTGTAGGATCTGGAAGAATCTACAACATCTCAAAGATCAGCTCTGATGACAGTGGAGAATACAAGTGCAGATCCAGAAATAAACATGGAGAGAAATACTCTGATGCTGTGACTTTAAATGTCATGTGTGAGTTAATGATCATCTGCATATTGTTCATATATAAATTCATAATTTTCTATTATTTATTTATTTATTTATTATTTGTCCGTTTTAGACCCACCCAAGAACGTCTCAGTGTTGATAACTGGATCTGGTGAAGTAGTGTCAGGAGATTCAGTGACTCTGATCTGCAGCAGTGATTCAAACCCTCCTGCTCTGAACTTCAGATGGTTTAAGGAGAATGAAAGCTCAGCTGTTGGATCTGGACAGAGTTTCAGTGCACTACAGAGTGGACGCTTCTACTGTCAGGCTCACAATCAACATGGATCTCAGAGATCAGACGCTGTAACTGTCACAGGTGAAGCTTTTATTAACACACTCCTGTATCTTCACATCATTCATCAGTTTGGAGAGTTAATCATGATGATCTTCCTCTTTCAGTTCATCATGGTGCTGGTAGGAATGTGATTGTGATCGCAGCGACATCTGGAGGATTATTCATCATCATCATCAGCATCATCCTGTTTATAATGTGAGCTCAAAAAAAAAAAAAAAAAAAAAAAAAAAACCTGCAGTGATTTTATATTTACATTTTGTTCTCATGTAGAAGAAAATTTGTGTTTGATTATTAGTAATCTTTAAAAACAGCATTCATATTTTTCTTAAATTAATAGGCATTCATATGCTGTTAATGTCTGTCATTATAACAGAAAGAAACGAAGGAGTGATAAAACTGAAGATCTCACAGTGACACAGGTAAATCATCCAGACACACGACTTTACAGAAGAAGAAAATCAATCGATCAGCCGTTATCTCCGTTAACTCATTCTTGATGTTTGTGTGTCTAATTTTTTTTCTCTCACAATGTATTTAAAAATCAAAATTCAGGCTGTTTGATCTCAGGCAAGAAAGCATATTGTTGGTGAGCTTCTATTAATAACAAATAACCACTTTAAGTCAGTGATGACATTAATCAATCAGTTTTCTTTTTGATGATGAGACATATATCACCTTAACATCTTTGTTTACGGCTTATTTTGCAACAACAGTATGAAAAATGTTACAAAGACCACACACTGACATAAAAAGCAAAGAGTCAAACTGGCCAACTAAATAATGGTGACCATTCGTTTTCAATAAAACTTTGACACCTAAACCTCTGTTAATTCTCAAAAAGAACTGTAGACAAATGACAGAAATAAAGTCAAACTGGTTTGTAATAAGAGAGATTTAAAAGGATAGTTCACCCAAAAATGAAAATTTGATGTTTATCTGCTTACCCCCAGGACATCCAAGATGTAGGTGACTTTGTTTCTTCAGTAGAACACAAATGATGATTTTTAACTCCAACCGTTGCGGTCTGTCAGTCGTATAATGGATGTTAATGGGAACTCAATCTATAATAGTCAAAAAAACAAGCACAGACAAATCCAAATTAAACCCTGCGGCTCGTGACGACACATTGATGTCCTAAGACACGAAACGATTGGTTTGTGCGAGAAACCGAACAGTATTTATATCATTTTTCACATCTAATACACCACTATGTCCAACTGTCTTGCGCATCCGGTTGGTGAGGTCTGAACGCGCTCTGACAACAGAAGCGATGTCTCGCACTCATTGAAGTATACGCGCGAGAGATCACTTCCGTCATCAGAACACGTTTTCAGACCTCACCAACCGGATGCGCAAGGCAGTTGGACATAGTGGTGTTTTGCACAGACTGACGGGACACTAGCCTTATCAATGTCTTTTCAAAATCTGAACAATTTAACTGAGAATCTACACCTTGAGATTTGTCTTAATGACTTCTTTTCTTGTATTTCAGAATGATCTCTATTCTGATGCATCACAGAGAGTTTCAGTCCATGACAAGCCTCTTTCTAAACCGGATTCAGCCAATGATGCTCTGTATGCCAGTGTGAAACCAAAGAGATTCAGAGGAAAAACTCCTGAATCCAGAGATACTGAGGAGATCCAGTACGCAACTGTCCAATATCACAGAAAGAAAGAGACGGAGAGAGAAGAGGAGTCTGAATGTCAGTATGACGATATAAGAGTTCATCAGCCTGATGTTGCAGTGAGGTGAAAAGACTTAACCAGCACCAGTTTAACCAGCACAGATCATATAATTTGAGCTGTAACATTGTTGTTCTCCTGTTTGTTTTGTGTTTTAGGCGATCAGCTGTTCAAACTGTGGAAGATGCATCAGTGATCTATAGCAGCGTCAAATGAGTGACCAGCGAACACAAACCTGTGTTCAACCGTTAAATGAAAGATTGTTTGATATTGTATATTTGTAAAATAATTTACCCATCTTTTCAGACTACAACCAACATGTTCAACATCCACATTAAGACTAATTTGTTATCTTTGACCATTTGTGAGAGAATGACAGTCATTGTGTGATGGGTTTTTGGTTTGTTTGTTTTTTTTGCCTCTTTTTAAGTTTGTCTGAGTTTAATCTGTTAGTAGCATATAATTTGTTGTTTTTCAGGATTTTGGTCTTCAGTTTTTGGCTTAGAAATCAAAAATATACTTCAGAGAGAGAAATAAAATCATAATCTGATTCTGAACAATGTTGTTCACATCTTATACATCACACTCTCATCTAAAGTTAAGTCAGTTATACAAACTGTAACTTTTAAAAAAATATTGCATTTATTAATAATTAAATAAAGTATGTTTTGAAATAAGTTAACAACAACAGTGATATCTGTACTGCTTATCAACATTCAAATGCATTAAGTATTTTATTATTTAATATATTTTATAAAGAGATTGCTCTGCATGTTTTACTTTGTATGTTTTTACAACTATGGCCAATGCTTTAATAAATTGCTGATTAACCTTCAAGCTATTTAAGTCTGTGGTGTCTCTGATCTGCTGGTTACACAGCACTGTTAGGACCTCTAGTGGTTGATTCGTGAATTATTATCCATGGACAGACATAAACAGATTATGGGATTAGATTTCTGTCAAAAGTATTGCAGTCACAGATTAAAAAATAATAAGTGTGAATCAAAACTTTAAAAACATTAAAACTTATATTGCACAAAACTTAAACGTATGCCTGGCTTGCCTATATGGCTTTAACTGTTAGATTTTTTAGTATTCATACAATAATAATAATATATGCTTGCTTGTTGCCTCTTCAGTTCCTGTCTTTTGCACAAGAGAATATAACACATGAAGCCTCCCTCATTAATATATTTGTTCATGAATTACAGTTTAAATAAGATTTGCCATCACAATTGTTTAGATCAGTGGTTTTCAAACCTGTCCTGGAATACCACCAGCCCTGCACATTTCTCCCTCATCTATCACACCTGATTCAACTCATCAGCTCATTAGTAGAGACTGTAAGACCTGACATGAGTGCGTCAGATATAGAGAGACATACAAAATGTGCAGAGCTGGTTTAGATTATTGTATTGCTCATAATCAGGGCTGGATTGGCAATCGGGCATACCGGGCACTTTCCCTGTGGGCCGATGCACTTCGGTGCCAATACAAGGTTATTTACCCAGCTAACAGAATTTTGTTATAAGAACATTCTCTAAATGTTCAGTGTTGGTTCTGGTAATGTAAAAAACGTCCAGTTTTCTTGACATTAGAAGAAACGTTTTTATAACGTATAATGTTCCTCAAACTTAAATTTGATTTAAAATTCAACATTTTAGGAACGTTGATTTGTAACATTCCAAGAACATGAAAATGTTCAGTTTCCTTAATGTTAGTAGAATGTTATTTAAAGGTTAGTATGATGTTCCTGAAACATTCTTTCAATCATGAACTGAAGATAAAAGACATTAAATCTCTTAAGATCTGATTAAACAACTCCACAAACAGCATTACCAGCTTCACTTATTACTAACCAGACTGACTTTATTTCTGTCACACATCTACAGAAGTTCTTATTGAGAATTAACAGAGGTTTAGATGTTGATGTCTTATTGAAAATGTTTAGTTTAAGGTCACCATCATGGAGATCAGCGTTTGCTTTAGTTGAGCTCTTGACCCTTGACATTTGTTGCGTTGCTTTTTTATCAGCAGTTGCAGGTGTTTTCAGAAAACATTTCTGCATTGATAAAGCTGATAAACATGCCTGTTTTAATAAGAGACAAATGACTTCATTAAAGTGGTTTAAATAACTGCTTTTTTCTGTAATTGTTGACTTAAGGAATTGAAATGCGACTGAGAAGTATTAAACTGTGAAAAATAATTAATTTGTTTACCTTTCTGGACCTTGAAAGTGTTTATTATATTGCTGTCTATGGACAAGCCATATACCGCTCGAATTTCATCAAAAATATCTTAATTTGTGTTCCGAAGATGAACGAAGGTCTTACGTGTGTGGAACGACATGAGAGTGAGTAATTAATGACAGAATTTTCATTTTTAGATGAACTAACCCTTTAAATAATTCTGGGATGTTTGCTAAAATTGCAGCCCTAGCTAGAACATTTTTCACCAGCCGCCACTGATAAATACTTTTACCTTGGATCTGTAGATCCTCCAGTGAATCCTGTGATCTCCATCAGTCCATCTGGTGAAATAATGGAGGGAGATTCAGTGACTCTGATCTGCAGCAGTGATTCAAACCCTCCTGCTCTGAACTTCAGCTGGTTTAAGGGTGGGGATGTGCAGAGAGTTCCTCAGGGGCAGGGGTTCAAATGTAAAAAAGGGCAATGAAAAAAATAAAATAAAATAAATTGGATGGATGGATGGATGGATGGATGGATGGATCGATGGATGGATCGATCGATCGATCTTTATTGCCAGGTATGTTGTTTACACATACTAGGAATTTGTTGTAGTGACAGAAGCTCCACAGTGCAACAGAGTGACAGTGACACAAATATACAGACAATGTGCAAAATAGCAAAGACACAATATACAAATTAAAATAAATTAAAATAAGCAATATGTAATAATAATATGTACGTGTGTCAAAAATTTGGATTCAAGCCTGCATTAATCTGATCATAAATACAGAAAAAAACAGTAATATTGTGAAATATTCTTACAGTTAAAATAATGGTTTTCTATTTTAATATACTTCAAAATATAATTTATTTCTGTGAAGCAAAACTGATTTTTTTAGCATCATTACTCTAGTCTTCAGTGTCACATGATCCTTCAGAAATCATTCTAATATGCTGCTTAATATTTTTTATAACCTGTGATAAATTATAGGAATACATTATATTTTAAAGTATATTAAAATAGAAAACCATTATTTTAAATTGTAATAATGTTTCACACTATTGCTGTTTTTGATCAAATAAATGCAGGATGAGCTTAAGAGACATTTTTCATAATGCTGCATAATTATCAAAAATGGTAATATAATAAAGTCCTTATCGTCACCATTTCGCCAGCCTACACTTCACATAATAGGCCTGTAGGTGGCACTTGGGCTTGATAGTTTCATCAAATTGTAAGCGGTATATCAATATACGTAAATACACCAAATGAATAGAACACTACACTTACCTACCATTAATGCGACCTTTGGTGCTGCATGTTTTTGTGCAGTGCGTTGTAGTCAGTTAACATCCATTTTGTCATGGATGCAATTTGATTTATAAAATGAGACAAACTGCAGAAATCGCTCCACAAATGCAAGCTCGTCTGTCCATGTCTTTTTGAACCAATTAATGAATTAGAACAGAAAATTAACGCTCTACTTCAACTTCTTGTGCAATATCACGATTGGTTTGTGTGTTATACATGACAAATGGGCATTGATGAATTATGTAATATTTTAAAATATGTAAAATATAGATTTTTCATTAAATCAACACACTAGCTTTGATTATTGATGGGGGAAAAAAGTTTTTAAAAAATTGGTTGGTATATATTTTTTTTCTCCCATCGGGCCATATAGGCACTCACCATATATGGCTCGAAAGCCTGAACAGACAGTGGAAAATCAGTCAGCTAATCAAAATGCACGCAACCCATAGCGTTATGCCATGCCTCAGACTGAAGAATATGGCTGTGTCTGAAATCGCCCCCTATACCCTTAAATAGGGCACTATTTGAGGGGACAGCCATTTGTAGTGGTGTCCGAAACCATAGTGGACGATGTTGAGTGCACTCATTCAATCCCACAATGCACCGCAATAACGAGTGTACAACCGATGCACGCTCAACAGCTAGAGAATACCCATAATGCACTGTGAGAGTCACGCACTGAATGAATTCCCGCGTCTCGCCAGGAGATGGCGCCCGCAGCTGAATCAGTCAGTTGTATTTTCTTGTTCTTGTTGTTTCTCTTTCCTTCAGTGATTCTGCTTATTAAAAGCAGGTGTTTCAGGAACGTCATACTAACCTTTAAATGATGTTCTATTAACATTAAGGAAACTGGACATTTTTTTGTTCTTGGAATGTTACAAGTCAACCTTCCTATTAAGTAAAAAAATAAGTTGAAAGAATGTTTCAGGAGCATTATACTGACCTTAAAAAAATAACATTCCAGTAACATCAAGAAAACATTTTAATGTTTCCATAACAAAAACTGAACGTTTGGAAAATGTTCTTAGAACAAAAATGTGTTAGCTGGGAGGCAGGATTCAGTTCACGGCACTTCTCATTCATTTCTATGGTATCCACGAACAGTGATTGACTGTCGCACAACTCTGAATGAAATTCAGACTGTGTTTGAAATCACCAGTGTAGTGGAATTTTTATTGTTTATCATTTATTCTCTTGATTTATAAAATGATTCTCAGTTTGCTCAGTGGAAAATTACTGCTTATGCTGTTGTTTTTCAAGAAGCACTTCTGAAACTAACAAAGGAAGTGAGGCTAATGTGTAAATGTGTTTGTCTGACAGCTTGAAGTTCAGTAGGGCATCTGCTAAGTTTTAGACCCCTCTCTCTTTTCTTTCTTCTGATCCGTATATGGTAACGTGTTATGATTGGTTTGGGGTAACAAGGAACATTAAGAGGGGTATATAAGGAAAGAATAAAATCAACAAAGACATTTCCTGAGTGTTTGTTTCATTACATTCTCACCACTAAAGGAATAATGAATTTGTCCACAACAACCCCTATACCCTCATTCACTATTCCCTACATTACTCCACTAATATAGTTGAGGGAGTGAATGAAAACAAGGGAGTGAATTTGGATAGAGTGCACCAGAAGGGCTGCTGCTTTTACATAGTTTGTGCTTCTGTTTAATAATCATTTGAATATTAACAAACTGGCAGCTCCAGTAGTAAGATGAAAATATTTATCTTGAACTCTGCCATATAAACTAGCATGTATAAACCTTAATTAAACAATTTAATAGTGCCCAATTTAAGGGTATAGGGGGCGATTTTGGACGCAGCCTCAATGATGTCAAAGATGTAATGTGATTGGTTATCAAAGCACACATGATTCAAGTTAGCTGTTACACTTTTTCCAATGGTAGAGCCACTGATCTTCATATCTCCCAATAATAAGACCATCTCTGGTATAAACCAGGCTTTAGACATTTGTCAGCTCCACCCTAACTTCTGCTGCTGGCCTGAAACTGCTGTCACATATAACACTGTGGTTCTGCAGTTAGACATATCTCATCTCATATGTGCTTGTTCACACTCTCAAACTACCACCAGAGGTCACCATCTCCTGCTACTGACATCAACCTTGATGAGAGTCACCTGAAAATCACAATCATTCATCTTCACAATTATTCATCTTCAACTTAAAGAAACATATCATAATTTTTCTTTAAGTAGGTTTAGTCCAGTGATGTTCTCTTGTTGAAGGAGGAAAACAGACATTTCTGCTGCTGGTCATTATTTAAACAGTGTTAACCACAGAAAGTCCTTCACTGTGAAGCTAAAGTGCAAGTGTTAAAACAGTCAGTCATTTGTTTGCTGTTGATCTGATGAGCTTCAACACGGTAAGACAATAAATAAAAACTGATAATTATTACTCATATAACATACGTGTCAACATGAGAAATGTTAAGAATAGGGTGATATACATATACTTGTTTTTGTACAAGTTATGATTATGAGTGATGATTTATGATGTATTATAGATATATTTTATGCTGATGTTGGTCAGAATGGCTCCTCGTCTTCCTCTGATCTTTCTGCTCATGATTCACGGTGAGTCTCTGTTACATTCACATTAGAAACAATCTGATGTTTTATTTAAGGCCTCACAATGAGCATTCTGTGTTGTACTCACATATTTCAAGAACAGGAAGTTTGGGTGGGACATGTCAATCTCTTGTCCTTTTTTGGAAATGTCCAATAGTCTTTTGCTACTTGCTCGTCAGTGTCAGGTGATTTAGGGGAGGGACTTTCAAAACATTTGATTGGACAAAAATCACTGTAGCACCAGATGTAATATTTTTGGCTCATGTTCTCGGAAGTGAGTGTGTATATGTTAAATATTTATCACGTCATATCCCATGATTTTGAATTTTGCAGCTTGTTGTTCTTGGCTGATTTCTTGATTTTCTCTTCACTCCTCTGCCTCTGTACATTTATTTCTGCTTTTCTGAAACACCCTCCATAAAAGATGATGAAGTAATTCACACTGAGATCATTTATCACTCAATAGATTGTGAGAAGATGAGCTTATATTTCCTATAATGAATCGCTAATTTCAAATAATAATAAAGTATTGTCATGTTTTCATGGTCCAACTGATAAAACAACATTTTCATCTTGATGAATTCTGTGTTTCAGGGGTTTCTAGTGCTGGTTGGGGTGTGAGTTACAGTCCTTCACACATCTGTGCACTAAAGGACTCATCAGTGATAATGAGCTGCACTTATACATACCCTACTGGATATAAGATCAAGAGAGTGTTCTGGACCAAAGGCCCATTACAAAAGGGTGTAGAGCCTCCAGATCTGTCTGAGGACCCTGAATACAGACAGAGGCTTCAGTATCTGGAAGATAAACAGCAGAACTGCACCATCAGACTGAGTCATGTGACACTGAAGGATTCACACAAGTACTATTTCAGATTCACCATTGATAAACCTGATGGTAAATGGATTGGTGATCCAGGAGTGACTCTTACTGTCACAGGTGACTTTCATGAGGTTTCTCTCTTCTTCCGTACATTATGTTGAATAATAATCAGTGTATGACAGCAGCACTAGATATAATGTGTGTGTTGTGTTCAGATCTTCAGGTGGAGTCTCCTGAGAGAGTGACAGAGGGACATTCAGTCCGTCTGACATGTAAAAGCAGCTGTAATCTGACTGACAGAGCAACATTCATCTGGTACAGAAACTCACAGCCATTAACTGAGAGAAGAGACAGAAACAATGAACTCCTGCTGCAGTCAGTCAGAAGAGAGGATGCAGGCAGATATAGCTGTGCTGTACACGGACACAATCACACCTCTCCTGCTGTTGAGCTCAATGTCATGTGTGAGTACAGATTGAGCTTTTCTCTTTAAAGTTGTCTTTGAAAAGCTAGCAGAGTAGGATTACATATCTCTGATAAATGATCAGTAGGTTTTGTGGGTCTGAAAAAAAAAAAAAAAACAGATTCAGATCACGTCTCTGCTGAGAAGGATATTCTTTACAAATGCAGCCCAGATAGCAAGCAATCATTGAAATAATGTTCAATCAATATTCAAATCAATGTTAATGTGTCAACGTTAACTGCATTGAATCAGTTTGTCACTACATAATGCTAATAAATGATCATTAAGTTTTGTGGGTGCTCTTGTGTTATCACTAAAATCTGGAAGAAGAAAAACAATATGTCTCAAAACAACAGATTTCTTTTCTTCTAAAAGATCGCTTTTACAAATGCAGTGCTTTGTCAATGAATAAAAATGCATATATAAAAATGCATATATATATATATATATATATATATATAGTTTATATAGTATATAATTAACAAATTTACCATTTATTTAATTTACCTCTATTAGCTACCTAATCTTCTGTTCTTCTGTCAGACTGAAGCACAGGCTCTGCTTTTCAGCACAATGGTGACCCACAAAACAACAGACTTCAGCCACAGGCTTAGATTAAATCAACTGAATATAAAAGACATTAAATCTCTCAAGATCTCAGCAGAGGAGTATTAAACAACTCCACAAACAGCATTACCAGCTTCACTTATTACTAACCAGGGGCGTGTTTCCCAAAAGCATTGTTAGCAAACTATGGTTGCAAGTTCTATTGAACTCCATTGGTAACAACAGAACTTGCGACCATAGTTGGTTCTGGGGAAACACACCCCCAGTTTGACTTTATTTTTGTCATACGTCTAAAGAAACTCTTGTGAGAATTAATAAAAATGTTTAGATGCTGATGTTTTATAGAAAATGTTTGGTTACCATTATGGTGATTAGTGTTTTGTTGGGCTCTTGACCCTTTACTTTATAGTATTACTCTTTTTTGCTGCAGTAACATGTTTATAATATATGCTCTTTCTATTTCTTTAATCTGATTAGCTGAGAGGTCTTTCCAGTCGTGCAATATTTTTCCAGTATCGCACAGTAACCGTTTCACCGTTTGAATCAATCCATTGTCAGCATTCTCACAGCAAGTGTCATGGCGGACGAGCAAACCCACCATATTTTTATTGATACTACTGTTATTTTGTAACGGAATGTTGTTTTGATAGGTTTTTTAGGTGAGAATATAGTTGTTTAGGCCTCAGATATGTAAACATATCGTCTATTTGAGAATTTGTTTAGATGCTTTTGGAGGTACGAGCTCCAGGCCGTCAGCAACTGTTCAGTGCTCATGTACCCACAGAGAACAGCTTCATCTCAGCCAGTGCTTCGGGAATTTGCCACTAGCTATTATGTAGATAGAGTTTAAACATGAGGTATTTGAGTGATTTCGACTTCAGTGAAAGTTACATTAATACGCCATTAATGGCGGCAAAGACTGTCTTTATGAGTGAGTGAGTCAGTCGCAAAGACTTTTAAATTGAAAAAGACTGAAACAAGGAACATTACTTTAAACAACATCTTACGAGACTTACGAGACTACACTGGCTCAGGCGATCTCTCTCTCTCATAATACTCCACATATAACAATGAGTTTCAATGAAGCAAATCAACGTTCCTTCGTTACTAGTTCTAAAGTAACGTTTTAGAATTAGTAACAGGCTTTGGCTCAACTGTTAAACTGTCGACTTTGAATCCGTGGCGGAAGGAAGTAATTCCTCACAAAAAAAAAAAACAGTCCGTTGTTGTTTCTTATTTATTTACACACTCGTGCCGTCAAACTGTTATATAAACGCAATATCACACTAGTAGCCATGTGATATAGCTGTATATCAGCACGCTGTGATTACCTACGGCCGAATCACAGCCATGCTGATATACAGCTATTGTGTGATATTGCTCATATATATATATATATATATATTTATATGAGCACAGCCGAATCACTACCAGTAAAATTGATAAAAATTTGGAACCAAAAATTATTCAGACACTTTGATCTGACCATGTTTTGCTTAAGTGTTATCTGGCATAATTAAGATAATTTTTTTCTGACACAGTTTAACTCTGAGATCTTGTCATATTTTATTACCATTTTTTTTTAAACTATAGTATTATATTATAGTATTATATACTCAAAGATCTGACAGTGGAGAATAAAGTGCAGATCCAGAAATAAACATGGAGAGAAATACTCTGATGCTGTGACTTTAAATGTCATGTGTGAGTTAATGATCATCTGCACATTGTCCAAAAACTTCATATTCATAATTTTCTAATATTTATTGTGATATTTAATTTTTGTGCTTTTTAGACCCACCCAGGAACGTCTCAGTGTTGATAACTGGATCTGGTGAAACAGTGTCAGGAGATTCAGTGACTCTGATCTGCAGCAGTGATTCAAACCCTCCTGCTCTGAACTTCAGCTGGTTTAAGGAGAATGAAAGCTCAGCTGTTGGATCTGGACAGAGTTTCAGTGCACTACAGAGTGGACGCTTCTACTGTCAGGCTCACAATCAACATGGATCTCAGAGATCAGACGCTGTAACTGTCACAGGTGAAGCTTTTATTAACACACTCCTGTATCTTCACATCATTCATCAGTTTGGAGAGTTAATCATGATGATCTTCCTCTTTCAGTTCATCATGGTGCTGGTAGGAATGTGATTGTGATCGCAGCGACATCTGGAGGATTATTCATCATCATCATCATCATCATCCTCTTAATAATGTGAGCACAATAACAAAAAACCCTGCAGTGATTGTATAAGTTCAATTTTGGTCTAATGTGGAAGAAAATGGCTCATTTATGTTGATTTATTAGTAATCTTTAAAAACAGCATTCATATTTTCTCTTAAATTTAATACATTTGTCCATTCTGTTAATGTCTGTCTTTATAACAGAAAGAAACGAAGGAGTGATAAAACTGAAGATCTCACAGTGAAACAGGTAAATCATCCAGACACACGACTTTACAGACTTTACTGTTTTAATAGATTTGTTGGACTAATTGCATAATCATTAATATATAGTGTGATGAATGAACATGTCACTTCATTTACTCATTCCGTCCTATTCTTCTCCACTCCGTGTGTGAATCAGTGAAATATACCTGTATTTTACATCATTACATTGCTGTGATTTAATATGATGTGGTACTTGGTCTGAAAAGTTTGAGACCTGTCGCTGTAGAAAAGCCGCACCTAATTTGTCTTAATTACTTATTTTCTTGTATTTCAGAATGATCTCTATTCTGACGCGTCACAGAGAGTTTCAGTCCATGATGAGCCTCTTTCTGAACCGGATTCAGCCAATGACGCTCCGTATTCCAGTGTGAATCCAAAGAGATTCAGAGGAAAAACTGAATCCAGAGATACTGAGGAGATCCAGTACGCAACTGTCCAATATCACAGAAAGAAAGAGACGGAGAGAGCAGAGGAGTCTGAATGTCAGTATGACGATATAAGAGTTCATCAGCCTGATGTTGCAGTGAGGTGAAAAGACTTAACCAGCACCAGTTTAACCAGCACAGATCATATAATTTGAGCTGTAACATTGTTGTTCTCCTGTTTGTTTTGTGTTTTAGGCGATCAGCTGTTCAAACTGTGGAAGATGCATCAGTGATCTATAGCAGCGTCAAATGAGTGACCAGCGAACACAAACCTGTGTTCAACCGTTAAATGAAAGATTGTTGTATAATTGTATATTTGTGAAATAATTTACCCATCTTTCAGACCACAACCAACATGTTCAACATCCAAATTAAGACACATTTGTTCAGTCAGTCATTGACAGTCATTGACATGACAGTCATTGTGTGCTGGATTGGTGTAAAGTCTGTTTCTTATTTGTTTTTGTTTTTTTGTATTTTGTGTGTGTGTGTGTGTGTGTGTGTGTGTGTGTGTGTGTGTGTGTGTGTAATCGTCATTGTTTTTTGTTTTTTTTTAACTCTTTTTAATTTTGTTTGAATTTAATCTGTTAGTACAGAGTTTATTGTTATTCAGTATTTTTGGTCCAGTTTGGGGTGAAATCAGAAAAGTGATATCTCCACAACTTATCAATATTCAAATGCATTAAGCATGTTTTACTATATGTATGTTTTTACAACTATGGCCAATGCTTTAATAAATTGCTGATTATCCTTCAGGCCATTTAAGTCTGTGGTGTCTCTGATCTGCTGGTTACACAGCACTGTTAGGACCTCTAGTGGTTGATTTGTGAATTATTGTTCAGTGATGCATTATTTAGTTACCAGAAGGGTTGAACCCTACGAGAAACATGAGAGGCCTGAGAGGCCTGTCTTGAAAGGTTAGTCAAACAACAACAATAAAAAAGAGCTTGTAAGTTTATAATGAGGAAATAAATCAATTAAATACAGTAAAGCTGTTTTATTGCGTGAAGAGACCGGGTAAGTTGCACTTCACTTTATTTACACTGTAAAACTGTGATGTAAAAAAACTGCCAAATTCTAACAGTAATATACCGTTTTCCACTAAAACAGTAATATACCATAGAAAACAATGCATTCTGAGTAACATTTGTTATTTTAATAAAGTAGCCTACTGCAACAAATCTCTGAATTATCAGTCTTCAGAATCGACATTCACACCTTGTACCCTCATTCACTATTCCATACATTACCAATATAGTCCACTTAACAGCGTGAATTCAGACACTGATGAACACCTGCTGTTAACAAGCAGAATCACTGAAGGAAAGAGAAACAACAAGAACAGAAAAAAAGAGAAACACAAGAACTACAACAGACTGGAGATAAAAGACATTAAATCTCTCAAGATCTCAGCAGAGGATGATTAAACAACTCCACAAACAGCATTACCAGCTTCACTTATTACTAACCAGATTGACTTTATTTCTGTCACACGTCTAAAGAAGTTCTCATTGAGAATTAACAGAGGTTTAGATGTTGATGTTTTATTAAAGACAATGGTTTTGTTTGAAGTCACCATTTTGGTGTTATTAATATAATTAAAAACCTGATTCATTTAGAAGACATAGACCCAGGTCTTCACGCATGTGTGCGATATTGGTCTCTGTGCATGAGAAGGTCAAATCTCCCCCTAGTAGATGTGCTTCTGCAAAGTAGGAAAAAGGTGAACAAGTATAATTCAAGTATACAACAGCTACATACCTTGCAAAAATATACCCCACATGAACTGCCACCTGTGTGCCTATGTGTGGTAATGTCACCCTGGAAATCCTTTCTGTGCATGAAACTCCTTTTATTGAAGGAAGAAAAATGGTTATAAATCTTATTAATATCTGGTGAGGGTTTTTATATTAATTTCTCAACTTACAGCTTTAATGCAGTGCCATCTCTCTTTTATTTGTTGTCACGTGATTCCTGCAAGCAGAATATGGAGACAATATGTGCATGTTTATTTACAGTAATTGTTTTCTACTACATTTTAGCCCCTTTTTTTTACCCTTTCAAATTCCCGCCGTCATGGACAAACTGGAATTATCAGGGAATGTTAAAAGCTGGTTTTCTATGTCTGGAAATGCCATATTAATGACATCTATCAACACAATTCATAGAAATTTCTTTGTGAGTGCAAACTCAGTAAAATTATTACACACACACACACATATAGACAGACTACTACACAAATTAATAAATTAATACTTTTATTCAGCAAGGATGCATTAAACAGATCAAAAAAGACAGTAAATACATTTGTAATGTTACAAAAGATTTATTTTTCAAATAAATGCTGTTCTTCAAAATTTCTGTTCATCATAGAATCCTAATTTAAAAAAAAAAAAAAAAACACTACATCACAGTTTTCACACAAGCATTTTAGACATTGATAAAAATCAGAAATGTTTCTCGAGCAGCAAATCATCATATTAGAATGATTTCTGATGGATCTTGTGACACCGAAGATTTATATAATATTAAGGGCTTTATAAGGCCCTTAATATTATGAAGTTTAGAAAGCCCTTAATATATATATATATATATATATATATATATATATATATATATATATATAAATATATGTATATATATATTAAGGGCTTTATAAACTGCCACAGACAAACACTGATCACCATAATGGCGACACTCATAATTTTCAATAAAGCAACATCTAAATCTCTGTTAAAAGTGGCTAGGCCCCATATAGATAGCCCAGCTGCAACTCATCTGCTGGCTGGGCCCAGATGTCTAATTGAAACCTCTGGCTCCATCTAGTGACAAATGAGTTAAATTCTGTTCATTTTTTTTCTTTTTTGTTTTATTGAAAGGGCCCCTATTTGGCACGGTGGCTCAGTGGAAAGCACTGTCGCCTCACAGCAAGAAGGTCCCCGTTTTGAGCCCCGGCTGAGCCAGGAGTGCTTTCTGTATTGGAGTTTGCATGTTCTCCCCGTGCCAGCATGGATTTCCTCTGGATGCTACGCTTTCCCCAAACAGTCCCCACACAGTCCAAAGACATGCAGGTTAGGTGGACTGGGCATGCAAAATTGGCCGTGAGTGTGTCTCAGTGCTGGGTTGCGTCAGGAAGTGGACATTGTAAATGAGAGGGAATAATGCTAGGAAAATATATATTGAAAGAGCTCCTATTATGCTTTTTTGAGGTTCACTTATTATGTTCATAAAGTTTTTTTTTTTTTTTTTTTCTCAAAAAACAGTCATACATACGGAATATATATTCCTGTAATTGACATTCTCTCTTTCAGAAACACTGTTTTATGTTGCAGCTCATGTAACATCATTGCATAGGAACAAGATCCAGTGTCTCAAAGCATTTTACACATTGAATCTGATTATTTTTGTCCAGCTAAATACAAATGACAAAACATCTATCTATCTACCTATCTATCTATCTGTCTATCTATCTATCTATCTATCTACAGTGTTGCAAACTATATATATATATATATATAATGCATTTAATATTGCCCATTCTGCAAACCCAACAGGCCTGACTCAGTGTTTTTATTTAACACTTTCTTCTTGTGTGTGTGTGTTCATTTCTTACCAAATAAACTCAGTCTATAAAATACCCCCACAATTTTACATGAGTAATAAAAATTAAGGAGTGTATGTTTGAATCATTTATTTTTGCACACCATATGCATGTTATGCACTGTGTCTTTAAGTTCAACCCATTATTTTCATGTAAAATAATATTTGGACAATTTGAAAGCAATGTGTGTTTGATCAAACCAATGTAACCAATGGGTTTGTCATTAAAGCACATATTCAACCTGTAAACCAATGCATATTCACACAATACATACAATGTTTTATTTCCTGAACACTCTCATAGTTTCTTCTTCCCATTAACCTTGCCTCTCAGGCGAGCTCAGATTACAGCTGGTGTATGTACAGTCACTTCAGAGGAGTGAACACTTCCTCTTTCTTTTCTTCACTGGGCTCCGGTATAGAACCGCATGAATGACTTCATCGAACACCGTCTTAATGCCCATCTGTTTTAAGGCTGAGCACTCCAAGTATTTCACAGCCCCTATTTCTTGGGTCATATCCAGACCATCAGCGTAGGTGATGGGGGTCAGTTTCATCTTTTTCAGCTTTTCAGTGGTGTCCTTGTCATCTCTCAGATCAAGTTTAGTCCCAACGAGAATTATTGGAGTGTTGGGGCAAAAATGTCTGACCTCTGGAAACCATTTTTCACGGACCTTCCCAAACGAGTCTGGATTCACAAGAGAGAAACAGATCAAAACCACATCCGTCTGAGGGTACTGAAGTGGTCGAAGCCTGTCGTATTCCTCTGCCCCCGATGTATCCCACAGTGCCAGTTTCACTGGATTCCCATCGACCGTCTCATTGGCAGAATAATTCTCAAACACAGTGGGGACAAACACCTCTGGAAAAGCACCGGTGGTGTAGCTCATCAGAAGGCATGTTTTTCCCACAGCCCCTTCCCCGACAATCACACACTTTATGTCCTGCATCTGTGTTCACTTATCATGCTATCCTGTTAGCTTTATCTGCAAAATGAATCCATAAAAGCTGATTTCACAATTCAACACACAGCGATTCCACACAGAAAAGAAGTACAGTCGATGAAAGTCGAAGGAAAATGTGAAGTTTCGATTTGAAGTTAACTTGCCTGATCGACTGCATTCCAACATGTTTGTTGCTGTTCCAGTTAAACAACCACTCCTCCAAACTCTCAGGAATAGTTCACCCAAAAATGACTTTTCCAACATAATTACATAATGCATGGCACATCACGAAGCAGTGCAAGATACATATATATATATATATATATATATATATATATATTTAGAAAATGACAGATCGTTTCGCTAGATAAGACCCTTGTTCCTCGTCTGGGATCATGTAGAGCCCTTTGAAGCTTCATTGAAACTGCAATTTGGACCTTCAACCCATTGATCCCCAGTGAAGTCCACTATATGGAGAATAATCATGGAATGTTTTCCTCAAAAACCTTTTTATCTTTTTTATTTCAAGAAAGAAACATCTTGAATGACATGGGGTAAATTATCAGGGAATTTTAATTCTGAAGTGAACTAATCCTTTAAGATCCTCCTCATTCACACCTGTCTCTTTGGGAATATTGGCTGCTTGGCTTCACAGCACCTTCACAGGCTACACAAAGAAAGAATTGGGATGCATACATCTGTATTGACATCTCAGCACTTGGTAAATGATGTTCCTCTCTCCATTTTTTAATCTGTTTGATAGTACTGCTTTTATTTGTGCATGAAATGCACGACTACGCAATATCTCCTTTTCTTAGGTAAAAAAAAAAACTACACAATGTCGACGGGAATGGAGATCGGGGGCATTGAACGGGGCATTGCATTTTCGCTTGCACTCTCCCAATGTGGCATGTCTCTGCCTTTGTTGGTGCAAACATCATCACAGCACAAATCATTTGGGAGGGTTTATGGATGGTCTGTGTCATACAGAGCACCAAACAGATACAGCACAAGGCCTACAACTCAAGAAAATCAGTTTAACCCAGTCTTCACTGTAATACCTCTACTATCTTTGACAAAATACCCTCTGTTTTTGTCTCTTACTGTTTTTCTCTACAGTAACCTATTGTTAAGGTTAAATTTTTAACACGTCATTAACATTGTGTCCTTACCGGCACACACTGTAATTACCGCAGCAATGATTTATTTTAATTATTAATCAGACTGTTTGCAAAAATTATTTTAACCATTCAGTAGAGATGATTTACACATTAAAATGAAATAAAAAGCAAAAATATTTGATCTTTGGCGTGTATTAAAATGATTGATATCTAAGGTTAGCATCAAAATTTTCCATGGCATAAAGAATATCATAAAATCCCCTAATTTTAAATTATTTTTTAATATCAGTATTTACAAAAATGGACAAATCTTGAAAGTAACTATGTAAATGTATTAAATTTTTATAGAAATTAAAAAAGAAAAGTGTATAAAATTACCGTTATTGTAAAGTTGCAGTAAGGACATTTTGTAAGAAGAAGAGATGAAAACCATAAAAAATAACCATGTTCCAGATTAAAATTTTAACGTCTACATTCAATTTTGTGTACATTTTTATATGTATTACAGACTGTGGTGGTCAAAATTGAAATTCATAGAGGTTGATTTTTTTTTTTTGGGAGAATCAAAAGTGCCCGTAGTTGCAGAACACCCACATGTAGTTGAGATAAGAATGCAAAACGAGGCATGATGATGAACTAAATAGATGTGTACGAACGTTGATTAGTCGTGTGTAGTGACATGCAGCCTGAGTTAAGAAAAACACATTTCACAGACACACTAGTCTCACATAGCCAGACCTTCACTGACGACAGGTTAGTTATGAATGGGAGAATCCGCAATAGGTCCCACCTTCTAAGTTAAAGAGCCAATCACTGATTGATAAAGTCATTGCGTCACTGACAGCTCCAGTTCCTAGACTTGCGCTTAGGACTGCACGTGTGCATTGGCTCGTCTAGCCTGAAAAGTAAGCTTTTTTAATGCTATCTGAGTATAAGAAACAACATTTATGGGACAGTTGATGTCAGATTTTGTTGCTGATTTTAAATATATTATTTAATTGTGAGTTGCCACAGGTTTCAGGATTCCCCCATTCAAATAGATCAGACTTAGTCTTGGATGCCCAAAATAGCTGCCTGGAGGCGTTGCAAATATGGCCACCGAGACTTTCCTTGAAAGGGACTTTGACTCTATAGCAGCTTTCATTGGCCAAGGACCGCCCAAGAGGACGTTTGACTGACATGTAACAAAACCAGTCACATTTCGTTTTGTTCTGCGTTATGTTTAGGAGTGTGAAAATGTAAAGTCTATGTCCCTACCAAGCGGTAGTTTCACTTGAAGCCAATATGGAAGTGACTTAAACTGCAATTCATCGACTGGCCACTAGAGAGAGGCTCCAAAAGAGAGCAGAATATCATTGAGCCCCATGTTAAAATGTCCAACTTTACAGCAGAAAAAAAAAAAAAAAAAAAATGTTTACAGCTGGATCAAATTGTGGTTTTGGTCTATACAGCTAATTTTGCCCTTCATGACAACTCTAAGGGGGGTGAATTTTTTTATAACTCATCCATTTAAATTATATTAAAATTCTGCATAATTAAGGCGTGTCCAGGTGCTGCAGTCACTACTAGCCGTTTGTCTGCTGTCTGTCACCTTAGCTTATTCCAGCCGCTGAACTTGGCATCTCTGCTGTGTTTTTTTCGGGATTATTTCATACAATTATCAAATAATATGGCTTGCTGTGCAGTTAATGGTCGAGATGTGCATCTGTGTACATGTAGTCTACATGTACATGTGTCACGCCCACGGACCGTTGGCTGAACGTCTGATGCATATGACACACTTATCTGGAAACACTTCAGGAGTTTTGAAGTCATCATCTGGTTGGTTGAATTATACAGGATGTCCGGGAGACATGTGTATTGCGTTCTTTAATGGTCCCCTTGGAAACAAATGCCGTGAAGCCAAACCCCTCATAGAAGAACGCTGTCATGTTTACAACTGTGACAGCGAACGCTTATCAGGATCAAATAAAAGCTGGATTTTCAAAAGTATGTGAAGTTTGCGGCTCCATTGTTTCAGTAAACTTGCACGATGTTCTTGAATGAATAATTTATTAGATGCACGCCGGTCTGTTATTGTAGGGACATCGACTTTCATTTTCACGCCCCTAAACATGACGCGGAACAAAACTAACTGTTATTGGTTGCTTTACATGTCAGTCAAACGTTCTCTTGGGCGGTCCTTAGCCAATGAAAGCTGCGATAGAGTCCAGACCTTCTGCCGTCAGTCTGAAGGTCTGGCTACGCGAGACTAGTGTACATGTGCACACATGCGTTAGATAAACAGTACACACGTTGTTGGATCATCACGTTGTTGGATCAGATTTACTACAATGACAATGGCTGGAGAATATGCCTCTCAAGACACCACAAACTCAGACAGCACTTCTTGGATATTATAACTAAAACTGCTGCACTATTTTGAAAATTTATACTTTGGACGCCGGCTCATTTGTTTGTGATCGTACAATGTATACGATCATATACAGTTTTACAACATAAACGCTGCTCAGATTGCATAATTTCTTGAAGAACGATGATGGAGAGCAGATCATTTAAAAGAAATGTGGCGCAAACAATGGACAATATATCAATAATTCATGAATTTAATGCTTTTGTGAACAAAAAGTGCTATTGTTCATGAAATAAAGTCATTTGAAGATTAAAAACTGTGATTAAAACAATTAAAACAGTGATTAAAAGGAGTATTAATACAACTTCATACAGTTAATAATGCTGGAGTAATGCAGATATATACTAAATAGTTATTTTCATAGTTATGTATGTTGAGTTTATGCATGACTTGCTTGTATTCATTTTAAAGGAGTTTGTGATACTTTAGTGATGTTATTCATCATACCTTTCCTTATACCTTGTGAGAGTGAGTATCGAACACATTCAGATCTATTTTGTTACAATGTTTATGGATTTAGAGCAGGTATTTCTTGAGAATTGAGCATGGTATAAAGAGTAATGTGTCCATTGGCATGTATCTGCATAGACATTTGCACTATCAGACATGTTATAGTTTATGATGCTCTGTTAAGGTACCTGACGCTAACAGAACAGAAATAGCATTCAGTATGGTCAAATAATGATTATGTGAAAACATAACCAATACCACCTGATCATCTTTTCTCTTTGCTTGTCTGGCTGTTACAACTCAGTTACAGCAGCCAAATAAAATCTAATATTAAAAAGTGAAGCGTCAAGAGCTCAACTAAAGCAAACACTGATCTCCATGATGGTGACTTAAAATTGTGATTTTCTCCTTTGATGATTCTGCTTGTTAACATCAGGTGTCTTGAATAATGGACAGTCATCACTCAATTTATCACTTCATTATCTCATTAACTTTAACAGTGTTCATTTAACACTCTTATTTTAACACTCTTGAGTGTGGTCTCACATATACTCCCAGAAGAGTTCATTTAACACTAGAGTTTTTGTTGTGTATAAGCTCATCTCTTAAAGGAAGATTTTTGATTAAAAATGATGAAAAACAATTAGTAGCAATAAATAAATAAAAGTAAGAAACTATTAAGGGTACACAGTAAAGTTCAAATATTCAAGGGAACATAAAGATGATTAATTAGTATTACTACAAATGTTATATGAGAAAGTTAACATTACATTAGAAATATAATAACACTATTTTGTTAGTCATCTAAAACTTTTTTTTAATATCATTTGCAATGCTCTGCACAAATTTTCCTGGTTTCTTGAACATCGTCTTGGTTCCTCCAGGTACGACTTTCTTTATCTTCTTGGTTTCTCCAGACACGACTTTGTTTAGTTTGTCGCTTGCATCTTTCACGCCGTCAGCAGCTTCATTCAGCAGCCCGGGAACATCTGGCAGTATTTTAAAGAAATCCATGTCTTCCCACTTTTAGATTTTATTTGAATTGTTCTTATGTGATTCCTGCATATGATATGGACTGATGAATGACACTGTGCACATATAAGAAAAATTTGTTTTAATATCAGAGCACAATACGGTGCCACATATGAGCAATTAAATTCAGATTTATTAATCTATGAGGATATGGAGATCAGAGGATCTAGAGGATATCTTACCTTCACCAGACACTCACTGAAGTCAGTTGAGCTGCTTTCACACTTGACCACACCTGTAATGCAAAGAAAACATTATTTATATTAACATTATTGTTAAAAACGTGACATGTCTCGGCCTCAGAGGGCATTTTATTGCATTGCTCAGGAAACAATGGAATTACATTGAAGTATCAGCTTTCCCACAGATTTACTATTAAAATCAACAGTATTGGTGTGAATGATCAACTTTGCCACTTAAATTATTTTAGAAAAATAGTCTAAAATGAGTCAATATACTTATATTAAGCTCCATGCAAGCTATAAATATTAATAGCAGCTCAGATCATTTGCTCTTTGATGAGAAATGTTTGAGTTCATTCTGAGATTTTGTTTGGAGACTTTAGTATCTTGGCAAATCTCTTCTGAAACTCTCGACATGTGAGATTACTGGGATTTTATGTAAAATGAAATAAAAGTCTCTCCCTTTATTGTCCTGAATGAACACTTGAGGGTTTTATATTTATAAATAATGCAATCAAAAAAAAAAAAAAAAAAAAAAAGATTTCACATCAAACCCAGAAGCTGTAGACACATTAATAAGTGGATATGATGTTGTTCTCACCTTAAGATGCTGATGTTGGTGTTTGTCAGATGAGATGGAGTAAATCAGAAGTGCAGATGGAGGAGTGACTCTCAGATCGTCTCAAGTGTCTTTATATACTCACTGCACAGAGAAACACACTTTGGGAGTGATTATATCACAACGCTTCTGCAATACAATGCAGCATTATTATTTATCGAGAAAAGATCATTTTAACCTGCATCTCATTTTTACTTAGAAAAAGTCTCCAGGATTATCATACACATGCAGAATCTCAAAAAAGTGTCTAAAGATGCAAAAATGTCACAGTACAAGACGTTTTAATGTCTGTATGCAAATATGTAACTTGTGTGAATGATTTCTTCAAAGGGATATTTTGCAGCCAAAACAATACAAAACACTTCATTTCAAAGCTTTTAATAAAACGCGTTAAAAACTGTGTGTGCAAATATTAATGTAAAAACGGCTTTGAATGACATGCTGATATATCTGTGTGATCTTTGTTGATGTCTCTAAGTTAAATCAGGTCAAAACGAGTCTGTTCCAGGGAAAAATATACATCTGTAATCGTGAGGATGGTCTGCTTTCCACAGAACACCATGTGTGGCTGCAGTCAGATGGCAAAAATAAATGCAATAATATAGTTCACAACTTCATATTGGTTATCCAAGCTGATAAAATGTCATTTTACATTTTTACGTTACAGCTATATGTTAAATGAATCCATGATCAATGCTGAAAGTCTTCTCTCACTCACAGGGTTTTTTTTTTCACCACAATTTGTAATTGAGACAAAGGATAAGTTACAGGTTCAGTTATGAGAAATTTCTCTAAGAAAGCTATGGAAAACAAAGTGGCGTCTTGCTGTGTTTTTATTTTTAGTTATTGTCCCAGTGCAACAGTTAAATCTTTCTGATGGAGGTGGACATCAGTGTTTCTTTATTGTTTGTGTATCTGAACAACTAAGCCCCAGCTCCAAAATTTTGTACAGTTTTCAATCATTATTTTAGTAAGTTATCTTTACATTAATATTTGTGGAGCGACCCACATTGTGTGACTGAATGAGAGAAAAACCAACACAATTCAGGTTAAAATCTTTATTTAAATGCATCTTAAATTCTGCACTTGATGATTAGATTACAAGTTTCACTTGATCAATAACAATGACATGCAATATAATCTAACATAAGAATAATGTCTGATAGAAATGCTATAAATATGTTTGTATGGACAATTCACAAAGCAAATCTTTCCCTGAAGTGACCATGATGAGTATCTGAAAGTATCTCAGCTGTAACGAGTCTTGACATATAAGCTTGCAGTATCTGTTTTCTGAAGAAAAATCAAAGATTTATTTGATATGATGTTTGTCAAGTATTCAAACACTGAAAACAGGACGAAGAGACAAAATGTGAGTGAATTTTAGTTAGTGTAATTGAAATAATTATGAAAGGATTAGTGATGACTTATGATATTACAGTATTAAGAAATTTGTAGAGACATTGTCAAAACCATCTTTAACTGAGCGTCTATGGAACATTTTCTTTTTCCTAATTCACGTTTTTGTCCAGTTCTCAGATGTTTTTGTAAAATATGCAGGCTGTATTTATTCTCATTGGCAGCAGGCGGCGCTGTTTGAGCAGGATCAATATGAACCCTTCCAACTTGCATACGTCTTAATCGTCAAAAACTCTCTTAACACCATTAACAACACCATGCACAACTTTTTCTGGCGCCTTGACAATCTCTTTAGTTCCTCCGGTCACAGCACCAGTCACTGGAGACACCAGCAGACCAACAGCAGCCCCAACAGCTTCAGCTGGAGAGCCGACACTGACGATTTTACCGCCGGCCTCAAAGGTGCTGTAAGCGGCTCCCTTCACGATTCCCAGAGGGACATCCACCACGGCTCTGGCCACGCCCACCGCGCACTCGCCCACACCCATTACCACGGAACCAACGATGTTGAAGAGGTCCATGATGTCTCGCGTTTATTTGCCTTCTGATTCCTGCAAGCAGAACATAAAGACAGTATTTAGATAGTATAAATTTTAGTCTTGAATTCCCGCAGTCATGGAAAACGTGGAAATATTAGGAATAGAGTATAAATGTTTCTATACACATTTCATATAGGGCAGAAATTCCTCAGTAAAAATCCAGTAATCATGAATGAGTGGAAATATTGCACAAACATAGCCATTTAAATAGTAAGACTTTTTTTTGGAAACAAATTAATACTTTAATTCAGCAAGGATGCATTAAATTGCTCACAAATGACACCAAAGACATTTATTCTATTTCTAATAAATGCTGTTCTTCATGTTGAAGACTGGAGAAAGGATGCTGAAAATTCAGCTTTGATCACAGGAATTAATTACATTTTACAATATATTAGAAAAGAGTTATTTCACATTGTAATAATATTTCATTGTATTACTTTTTTCACTGTTTTTTTATCTAATAAATGCAGCCTTGGTGAGCAAAAAAGACTTTGGTATTGACCCAAACATATGAACAGTATACAGTTCTATACATACACAATTGCATTGAGATGTGAATCCATGACACAATATTCATTCATTATTGTATATTATGATTTATGATTACAACATTTAATAGATTTCTTACCGTCACCACACACCCTCTCAAGAGTCAAAAGAGTCTGTAAAGTTGTTTTTAAACACCTGTAATGTAAATCAAAACGAGCATTTGTGTTAATGCTAAACACACACAAAGTCAATGATAATGTCACCAAACAGATTATCAACACTAACCTGTCACAGATGGTCTTGATGTTGGTGAGCTGAGCTTCTTTGAATCAATGTTGAGTTACTCTCAGATCATCTCTAGGGTCTTTATGGACTTACTGGAGGAACTGAAATCAAAACCCCCCAGTTAACAGGAAGTGAAGCTGTTAGTGAAGATATTTATTTCTGTGAAGACATCTACTTACTTTCATGTGGTTATGAACTTCAATTCTCAGAAATCAAATTTTTTCTGGCATTAGGCCGATGACGAACATGCTCCTCATCATCCATTAGCCCATACGTTTGAAAAAGAAACACCCTGTTGAAATGTCAGGGGAGACCACTGGCTTTTATGAATCATCCCAGTTTACAGAAAAGTCTTTATTTTTTACTTCCACAGTCTCTCCAGTAAACTATGGGTTTTCTTGAAGCTTCTCTTTCACACAGTACTGTAAATGCAGATGTGAAGATGTAGTGTGCTGAAGTTAATGTGAAGATTTAGAGCTCTTATATCGTGAACAAAAATCTTTGCTTTTACAAAGCAGTCCTAATCTGTGCCCAAAATCGCTCCCATAGCCTTATATATACAGTAGTGCAGTAGATTATTTGAGGGGACAGCCACAGCAAAATCCTGGTGTAAAATTAACACCGCTCTGAGTTTATATGGGAACGACCAGCAGAATATTAAAAGGGGCTGTTTATACACCGTTTTCAACGAAAATCTGAAAACTTTTTATGTGTTTTGGCTGTTCATTTACACGAAAAACTGCGTTTTGGATTTCTAAAAAACGCAAACTTTTGAAAACAGGTTTCAAAGTGCAAGCTTTTGAAATTTAGTCTATATGCGTTTTGCACGAGTGCTCTGTAAATGAAATGCATACGTTTGCAGGCACGTAGTCTTTCTTTACTAAGCGACATTGCCAACTACAGGCCTGGAAGCAGAATACAGGGTTTTTAGTCGTTTTTGCGGATCCGTGTGAACAGGATTATTTTGACAGCATTGTCATCTATACCAGTGTACCACCAGCCCTGCACGTTTTGTATGACCTCTTGATTCAACTCATGAGCTCATTAGTAGAGACTGCAAGACCTGAAATGTGTGTGTCAGATATAGAGACATACAAAATGTGCAGGGCTGGGGGTCCTCCAGGACAGGTTTGAGAAACACTGATATATACGAAGAAAAAATCTTTTCTGTTGTCATTGTCGTGTAAACGTAGGGGCTCTGAGAGTGTCGTGTAAACGTACCCTCAGAGTTTATTAGATAATTAAGTGATTGAGCATCATTGAAGACACCTGATGATAACAAGTAGAATCACTGAAGGAAAGAGAAACACAAGAACTACAACTGACTTCAGCCACAGCCTTAGATGAAATCAACTGAAAAGACATTAAATCTCTGAAGATCTGATTAAACAACTCCACAAACATTACCAGCTTCACTTATTACTAACCAGACTGACTTTATTTCTCTCAGACGTCCACAGAAGCTCTTATTGAGAATTAACAGAGGTTTAGATGTTGATGTTTTATTGAAAATAATAGTTTGGTTGGTCATCAATATGGTGATCAGTATTTGCATTAGATGAGCAGTTTGGCTCTTTACTTTTTAACATTAGCAAGAGAAAATGTGAGACAATGTGGGCTGCTTACTGATGATAAAGATGTAATCATCACATAATAGTCTAACTCAGACTGTAATCTCTGATTTATAGGTGATATCTTATGAATATCACCTCAGTGATAATAGCAGCACTTGATATTAAACTGTGTTTTGATGATCTGAAAAATACTAAAAACAGTTCAAGTTTTTTATTTTTTTTATTTATTTATTTTTTTATAGAAACTGCTTAATTTATTCACACACAGACGTCAAGAAACAGCATATGACTCTCAACAATGGTGACATGCTCCCCCATTGCAGACCTACTTCTTCTGGCGAGATTCTGAAGTGTGCATACGATGGAAAACAGACGGACCAAATACAGTTTACACAGTTTACACAAGTGACATTGTGAAGTTTATTTAACATAATTGTGAAAGATCAGTGTTGATTTTTGATGTTACAATATTATGAAATAATTTCTAGAGACATCGTCAAACCATCATTAACTGTTAGTGTATGAAATATTGTCTTTTTCATATAATTCACTTTTTTTTTTAAATCTTTTTTTTCCAGATGATTCACAGACAAAAGTTATTGAATGGTGTACACAATATGAGTGTTACAGGTTTATCAGAGCAAAGTTTTTCATACATCTTAATCATCTAAAACTTTCTCAACACCATCTGCAACACTCTGCACAACTTTTCCTGGCGCAGTGACAATCTCTTTAGTTCCTCCAGCCACCGCACCGGTCAATGGAGATGTCAGCAGACCAAAAACAGCGTTCACTCCTTCGCCGGGTGTGTTGGCGCTGTCCATTTTACTGCTGGCTTCTTTCATGCTTTCAGCGGCTCCTTTCACCATCCCCACAGGAACGTCCACCACAGCTTTGACCACGCCCACCGTCCCCGACGCCACACCCGACGCCAAGGCGCCCACTGTTTTGAAGAAATCCATGACGTCACGTGATTCCTACGAGTGGAATATAAAACAGCATGTGTAAGTATGTTTACATGATTGTTTCCTTATGTTATAGTTATAGCAAGAAACTTGCCTCCCCTGAACCCATTAAGTTTTAAACCTCTGGTCCTCTTCAGTCAAAAATGACCGAAAAATTTTATGTTTTGAAATTTTATCATCGGAATGGGATGGCACTTGGTGACTTTTGTCTCATTAGCTATGTGAACACAAAAAAATCAAGGACATGATTTGGTAAAGAATAGAGAATCGAAAAAAAAAAAAAGTTGTCTTCGCGGTCAAACATTACCGACATAGGAAATGAATGTCTTTTTTATGTAATGTTTATTTAACCAGGAAAATTAAGTGTAACAGGGACATACATTCACATTTGATTTATAAAAAATGTGAGGACTTTGCCTCCTCATTTTAAAACATCACCGCACACCACTGAGACATAGCTGTATACATAACTGTATGTAAAAAAAAATCTAACACATTGATGGCATTCTCAATCATTCGGAATTATAATTGTTTATTTATTATTTTAAACATATAATTGATCTCTTACTGTCACCAGTTAACCTCTGAAGAGCTGGAAGAGTGTGTAAAGTTTTAAAGTTGAGTACACCTGTAATGTAAATCAAAATAAAGTTACAATACATTCTAAACTTGCTATACTACATTAACATGTCATCAAATAGTTTGTGAATACTGACCCGAGGTCACAGATGGTGTTGATGTCAGATGAGGTTCTTCAGATCAGTGTGGACTGACTCTCAGATCATCTCAAGGGTGTTTATATAGCCACTGGAGGAACGCAATTCAAATGGTGGGAGTGGTTATGTTACAATACTTTAGTTTGGAGCTCAGTTTTGAACGAGGCTGTGATCTATTAACCTAGCCAGCACCTGAAATGGTCTCTGTTAATGTTTTAAACAGCAGTAGAACTGACTGGATGAATTAATTCTCAGGTGATGATTACATGCCAATCAAAACCCCTCAGTAAATTAGACCATAAAATATACTCAATAATGAGGACAATTTGGACAAACAAATCTGTTTATTTCTTGTTGAGAGGACATCTACATTAACTTTAGTTTATCTACTCAACTTTCTAAAATGCACATCAGCTTCTCTGTAAAGAACACACTCCGTTTGAATGAAAAAAAAAAAAAAAAAATGACTTGTGAATGAATTGTAAGGAAAATAACTGACCTCATATTCACTTTCATTTTCAGTTTCAGTGCTGCTCTTTCACCCAGTAAAGGCTGATATGAAGACTGTAAATTGTGCTGAAGTTTTATCCCTGATAACATGTTACACTGAAACAATTCCAAGTCAACATCGATGTGTCACCATTAATAGCAGTAAATTAATACTGTGATTTACGTAAAGTTGTTTCAACATCATGTTTGCGCCCTCAGTTATTCACCCCAATGTTAAAATTTCAACAATAAAAAAATCAATCAATAATGTCACTGAATGTCAATTCTACATCACTTTTGTTACAAAAACATTAAAAATAAAACTGAACATAATGAAATCACCGTTGAATCAATGCTACATGTCAGTGCTAAGTGTTTATTTATACACTTTAATAACTTTTAATTCATTTGTTTAATTGCAATCGGTATCAAGTCAGGTCACTGAAGGCCATCTCATTTTGAAGGATTAGGAAGGCAGCCTTCATTTCACATTCTTTGCTCAGCGAATTTTGAAAGAAATGTCTCCTTTGTGTCCTCCAATCACTGGACTAGACGAGCCTCTCTACGATGCAACCTTTCATTTTAAAGCATCCACTGTATCAATTTCATCTTGCTATTTAGGGAAACTAAATGTTCAGGGATGTCGATCACTCTGATATTGTTCCTCTAATGGATTTCCAAGTCCTTGAGTTTTGCTCTTGATTTGTTATTTGCTTTCAATTTATATGTCATGGCCTGTATAAACGAGAGACTCGCCCACATCCCCTGTTTGTTCGTCATGCTCCTGTAAACATATTTATAGAGGTGTAACAGAAGATCTGGTATTAAGATGTTCTTAATGTTCTTTCCTAGATCTAGGGTTGCGACATCTTCTGCTGCTTGTGGCACTGAAAAGCAAATCACAATTTCACAGAAATGTAGCAAAATCATCCAGTCTTTTCAAGACTTTCAGTTGTTAGGGGTCGCTGTAACCATTTTTATTTAACTTTAAATAGTTTAATTAGGTTTCATCAGGTCTTACACAACATCTCTAAGCTATTATTATTATCAAAATATTTCAACTAAAACAATTTCTTCTTTAATTTTGAGTTGTTACTATTATTTTTTTTCTGTATTCTGTCAAAGACGGTTTTCTCCAGAAATGCTCAGCAAGAAAATGTCGATGTCTGTCGATGTACCCCATCATAACATATCTTGTAATCCAAATAAGCAACCCAAACTAACCTTCCCTACTCACTAAACTGCATGTATTCTCTTCCCCTCGAGTGTGATTATTATTAAAGAACCATAATGCTGTTGTTTATCTTCTAAAAGTGAAACAAGACTTTCTGCAGTGAAAAGTGAAACTGAATGTACACAGTGCTTTGTTTGACAGAAATAGCCCTGATTTACAAGAAAAAAGTCCTTTCAACAGTATTGAAGAAGTGGCTCAAACAGGAAGTACACAAGTGCTCTGTGGAACAACAGACATTAACATCAGAGGTGTGTTAGTTGACTCTTTTACTGTAAACATCTCTTTTACACAATAGGAATCCGTGGGATCAGGAGTTTTGCGTGAGGGTGTAAGGACCACCAGCTGGCCCAAAGAACGGATTCCAACGGTCTGGGCGAAGGTATAATGCGTGTATGTCTTTCCACCGCTCCTGTGAAGTTCACTTAATTTTTAGAATTTAGTTCCAATTTTATTATAGCTGTGCGCTCAA
Source organism: Ctenopharyngodon idella (assembly GCF_019924925.1). Classification (NCBI taxonomy): domain Eukaryota; kingdom Metazoa; phylum Chordata; class Actinopteri; order Cypriniformes; family Xenocyprididae; genus Ctenopharyngodon; species Ctenopharyngodon idella. The sequence goes on from NC_067221.1 coordinate 27,183,255, forward strand.
TCTGACTCCAACTTCAAATGATTATTACGCTATTATCGTGTTTCTAAGTAGGAAGGAATCATTGGTCATGTATTAATTTAGATATTTGATTGTTCTAGATATCCCATACTTTCAAATATTTTTTGTTCATTAGGGACCCGATACCGCACTGAGTCACACGGGTTTGCGCGGATCTCATGAACACAAATTCGCCAGTTCTGATTCTTAGTCAGAGGGTGCAGAGTTTACTAATGTGTTTGAGTCGAACCGCTCCATGCTTATTCATACAAAAATACAGTTTTCTTAGTCATGATCGGGTGTACCTCATATGTCCTAAAAAGTGAAGCTGTGGGCTCTTTGATCGCCCCCTGGTGGCTGGACGCAGTACAAGTCATAAACCCCGCACTCTCCATGCAAACGAACGGGGATTGAGTCAAAATAAAAAAATAAATTACACTTCGAATAAAATTTTCCAAAAGATGGTTTTGGTAATTTAAGGTAGTTGTGATCACGCTGATATATATTCAATTGTTCGTTTTTGTGATAAGTTTGATTTTAGCGAGCAATTTGATGCTATAGAAACAGGGCGTGTCGTTATGATTGACAGTTGTGATTGACAGCTTCTCTGAGAACTGTTGGAGCTTCGAGGGGAGATTGGAGATATATAACTAACTATTAATTTTCGATTTCTGTGTTATTTCATTTATTATAAGCTAATTAATAAATGTTATTAGCTTTTAAGATAAGATAACACGCCTAACGTTAGCCATGACAGGAAAACCCAGGTGATCGTTATCTGGCAGTTAGCCTACACATTATTTTTATAGGTATAAAATAAAAATTAGCAGGACAAAACTAATGATAGCTTACTCTAATAAATTATAAAGCACTGTCTACAGCAATCAATCTCCTGTAACGTTAGTTGAACTTGATTTAAAATAGCAGCACCGTTTCTGACATTTTAGAGTTGTTTCTATTGGCATATTAATGAGTTTATCTACTGAATTTGCTGTTTCAAAAATATTATTGCTTTAGAAACAGAATATTATTTTACAGGTAGAATTTTAAATTGTGTGAAATGAAAAAGGAAGGAGGAAAAGAAAAATATAATAAACAATAGATAATAAAACAAATAGGTGATCTGATCTTGATGATGCAGACATCTGGGCGGAAGTTTGATACCTTGACTCCACCTCCGGCTCCACTGACGATTCCTTCTGCGCATGCCCAGGCCCCAAACTGACGTTTTTGCGTAACATGTCAACGCCCATCATCGAATGTTTTACGTTCAGCTCATTACAATGAAAGGAAGCAGTGTCGCGGTGTCCATCTTTTTTTACAGTCTATGGTCACGATACTGCAACTTGCTAAGTCAGTGATAGAGAGAAATCAAAAGGTCCCACATGATGTGCCACATGCTCCTTTCATTGAGCCTTTAGTTTGACCTATTGTAAGGGTGGACCTCCTACAGGGGTTCAGGCTGTAGGGTTGCTGAGCGACTAAAGAAACGTTATCAGCAAGATGGTAGAAAACTGTAGATTTCTTTTCAATTACCACCCACTGCAACTTATACCAACGACGGAAATAAGCGCAGTTACAATAGCAAAATATGTGGGAGAGCGTTGCTATAGTGTGACAATATTGTATTGCAATATGGAGCACATTAATGTTAATACTAAATCAAAACTAGTTAGCGCATCATTTGTAAATGAAAGAGTTTAATGACAATATCTGGTTATGGTTACACTTAACATAGTTACAAAATAGATGTATGAGATGATAAAATCATATACCATTAATCGTACCCAGCATGTATGTAAAAAGTTACCTGAGAGATAGTTAAAGAGAGAGTGAAAGAGGAAGACAGAGAGAGAGAGAGAAAGAGAGGGCCAGAGAGGGCCCAAGAAAAGCCAAGAATCAAAAAAGAGCCGAGAATAAAAGAGACCAGAGCAACAGTTAAAATATTCTTTTATCCCTTCCTTGACCATGTGACTGAAATCCAAATGTGAGACATTCAAACTGACCAATCAGAAGATCCCTCACTGTACTAAGGGTGTGACCATTTGTAGACCCCCGATGTCCACACATCTTGGCCTACAGGCCTTGATCACCTTCAACACCTTTGTGTCTTCCAAATGGCCCTTGTAGCAAGAGAGAGGGGGTTGAGACAGTAAAGCAAATGTCTTTGTTCATTTTAAAATATCTTTAGATATTTTCAATTCTTACACTATCCTGATGCAGATAATACCAGACTCCACTACTGGTCATAATGATTTCAGAAGAATCCAGAGTAAATCAGATCAATTTTTCATGTAAAAATGTATCATTACCGATTAGACAAGACAATTATAAGCCAATTCAGAAATAATAAATACAGTACATAACATCAATTGCTCAAAGATGACTCTAAGAGTAAGAAATGCATACACACACACAGTGGTGTTGTGAGTGTTTTTAACACACACCCATCACTGCATGGGGGTTTCTGGCTACAGAATTTCCCAAATGGCTGCTCTGCCATCTTCCCTTCAATAACCAGACCAGAACAAAAGGATTGTAAATATTTAGTACACCTACACCTGGTTTTGGGCGAGAGAAGAGGGTTATCAGATATCTTGAAGAGACACCACCCAAAAGTTTTCAGTCTTTCTCATAATACAAGTGACTGCTGTGAAATTGAGACCATTTTACTTTTTCAATAGAGACAATTAAAATGATACCAAACGTGAAAGTGAAAAAACATAGAATAGATTCACAAGATCCATCATATGTGGTATAAAGGCATTCTTAGAGAAGGAAGTGAGGGGGAGGGGGGGTACATCGAAATGGTACACAAAACATGACATGCCTAGAAAACCCCAAAAGTATACAAATACTTTCTTCTCTGAGGTGAATATCTATTCCGACTGATTAATCTTGAGAGCTCGTGTGTATTTCTGGGTACGTGCAGTAGTGCGCAGCAGACCAACAGCCAAGGTCAGCATTTTCACTCAATTAAATGTTGGTTTGTTTTTCAACTATAGTATGCTTTCAGAACATTAAAATATACAGCTTTATAGCCTACTTCTACTAAAGCTTAAAGCTATTCACTGTACACTGTCATTAAATGGATGAGCATGAGCTCATTCGGACCACTCTTTCTATAGTCTGAAAAAATAATACAGCATTTGAACAACACTAGGTTGAGTACATGACTGAATTCTCATTTTTGAATGAACTATTCAAAGTCTTTGACTATTCTTTTAAGTCCAAAGGTCAGATATAATTTTAGGTTGGTCATGTGTAATAGTTGCCCTCCATTCATATTGAAACCAAAAATAAAATCACATCTGATTACAGTCAAACACACCGCTCCTATCTGACCTCCTCTATAAATTCATAATCAGAGTTATCATTTAATATCTAAAGACGTGCACTGTAAAAAAAAAAAACAAAAAAAAAAAAACAGTCAAATGACATAATAATATTATGATAATTATTAATTTTACATTGTTTATGGTAGCCCTACTATACTACTGCACAATCCTGCAGTGTTTTGATATTTTAAAAGATTTTATAATATTATACAGTAAATACTTTGACAGGATCATTTAGACACACAGACATCAAGAATCAGCATATGAATCTCAACAATGGTCATAATCGACAAACTATTCAGATAAACAGGTCAACTCTGAACGTCACAAAACAAGCTTTGTTGTTGTTTAGATTCATTCTGTATTTCTTGATGCCTCTGTGCATCTAAAAGACAGCTCAAAACATTTTCATAATAACTTTAAAAAGTCTAAATATCTGTTTGTCATAACGCTGATGCCATAAAATTACAAGACTGCTGTAAATAATGTGAAATGAGCAGTAAATATTCTCATAGATTTGACTCTGGATGAGATCAGTGAATCAGGCCACTATGGTTATATCATTAATAAATGACCAACGCCATCTGATCAGAATTTCTCTTGCACTTTTGCTATAACAAATGTACTTTAGCCAGAAAAAAAGTAATGTTCAAAAACAAGCGTAAAGAGCCGAACTAAAGCAAACACTGATCGTCATAATGGCGACTTAAACCTTATTATTTTCAATAAAACATCAACATCTAAATCACTGTTAAATTCTCAATAAGAAGTTTTTCTCTAAAGCATTTAATGAAAAATAAAATGAAAAAGTTTGTGCACTTTTTTAAAATTACTGTTCAACTATAGTATGCTTTCAGAACATTAAAATATACAGCTTTATAGCCTACTTCTAATAAAGCTTAAAGCTATTCACTGTACACTGTCATTAAATGGATGAGCATGAGCTCATTCGGACCACTCTTTCTATAGTCTGAAAAAATAATACAGCATTTGAACAACACTAGGTTGAGTACATGACTGAATTCTCATTTTTGAATGAACTATTCAAAGTCTTTGACTATTCTTTTAAGTCCAAAGGTCAGATATAATTTTAGGTTGGTCATGTGTAATAGTTGCCCTCCATTCATATTGAAACCAAAAATAAAATCACATCTGATTACAGTCAAACACACCGCTCCTATCTGACCTCCTCTATAAATTCATAATCAGAGTTATCATTTAATATCTAAAGACATGCACTGTAAAAAATAAATAAATAAAAAAACAGTCAAATGACTGGCTGCCAAACAAAAAATGTAAAATGAAAGTAAAATATCCTAATTAAAAAAAAAAAAAAAAAAATGTAAAAAGTCTTACAAAAATAGATTAAAAGTTTTATAGAAAAACGCTGTTATTTTACAGGTATTTCCCAACTTATGATCAAACACTTTCACTCTAAAATGCAAATCTCTTGCAGTCAACCATTTGTTAACAATAGCACATATCAATGAACTAATGTAACTAGACATCACTGCATCAATAACTACTTTATTTCTTTCATACTAAAGTTCTTAATGAGAATTAACAGAGGTTTAGATGTTGAAGTTTTAATTAAAATAATGTTTGGTATTCAGTGTTTGCTTTAGATGAGTTCTTGACCCTTGACTTTTTAAGCATTAGTTTTTCTCTGGCTGCTGTAAGTGTGTTTTTAAAGCACATTTGTTATGGTGAAAATAAAGGAGAAATTCTGATGATATGTTGTTGGTTATTTATTAGTCATCATGTAGTGGCCTGATTGATCTCATCCATAGTCTTGGATTAAATTGTGTAATATTATGATAATTATTAATTTTACATTGTTTATGGTAGCCCTACTATACTACTGCACAATCCTGCAGTGTTTTGATATTTTGAAAGATTTTATAATATTATACAGTAAATACTTTGACAGGATCATTTAGACACACAGACATCAAGAATCAGTATATGAATCTCAACAACGGTCATAATCGACAAACTATTCAGATAAACAGGTCAACTCTGAACGTCACAAAACAAGCTTTGTTGTTGTTTAGATTCATTCTGTATTTCTTGATGCCTCTGTGCATCTAAAAGACAGCTCAAAACATTTTCATAATAACTTTAAAAAGTCTAAATATCTGTTTGTCATAACGCTGATGCCATAAAATTACAAGACTGCTGTAAATAATGTGAAATGAGCAGTAAATATTCTCATAGATTTGACTCTGGATGAGATCAGTGAATCAGGCCACTATGGTTATATCATTAATAAATGACCAACGCCATCTGATCAGAATTTCTCTTGCACTTTTGCTATAACAAATGTACTTTAGCCAGAAAAAAAGTAATGTTCAAAAACAAGCGTAAAGAGCCGAACTAAAGCAAACACTGATCGTCATAATGGCGACTTAAACCTTATTATTTTCAATAAAACATCAACATCTAAATCACTGTTAAATTCTCAATAAGAAGTTTTTCTCTAAAGCATTTAATGAAAAATAAAATGAAAAAGTTTGTGCACTTTTTTAAAATTAGGATATTTTACTTTTAATTTTACAGCTGTTTGTTGTAAAATTAACAAACAGCTGACCGTTTTTTTTTTTTTTTTTTTTTTTTTTTTTTTTTTTTACAGTGTCAGCAATGTCCCACATGCCAACAGTCCCTTTGTGCCCTCTTGTGGTGATTTTTAAAATTATTATTGCCATTATTTTTGTAATTTTACATACATTTGTAAGCAAATTAAGAAAACAGAAAAGTACTGCATAAGTAATACAGTAATTTTTCAGTATAAAAATGAAAATTACTGTAATTTGTCATTAATGGCATAATACTTAAAATAACAGCCGACTTTGTTAATTTACAGATATTGTTTATAATTTTACATAGTTTTGAGTACAATTTAAAAGAAAAGAAAATGACTGTTAAAATAAAAAAAAACAAAAACAAAAAAACAAAGGTGACATATAATTTTAGGTTGGTCATGTGTGATAGTTGCCCTCCATTCATATTGAAACCAAAAATAAGATCACATCTGATTACAGTCAAACACACCGCTCCTATCTAACCTCCTCTATAAATTCATAATCAAAGTTGTTCTCCTGTTCTGTTCAGATATCATTTGATATTTAAATACATGTGCAACCTTTGTATGTTTGTTATACTAAGTTTATTGTGTAAGTTACATTTGTTTGATGAAGTTATCACCCACCCAAAAACTTAACTGTATGACTTTCTTTTATGTCTATATTTATGCATATTCATTTATACAAAGTGACACAAGAAACTCTCCAATAGCTGCTATTTACACAGAAACTGGATAACAAACATCAATATGAATAATCAATTGCATCATTCATGTCCTGTGAAGAAACTGTCTGAGGTGACAGACCTTTAGACACAGGACAGGGTTAATTAGTGATATAGCGTTAATGTGGAGCCTATTTTCACACCCGGCTGGCAGGTTAATCCAGAAGGATGAGGCTTGAAGATCAGTTCAATCATACTTTAATAGAAACTAAGAAACAAACAGGGATAATCCAAAATGAAGGGATAAACCAAATGAAGATAACCAATATAAAAAGGTGATAAATAAGACACAGGTGAATAGAATGAACCGATGAAAACACATGGGGGAAACTAAGTCAAAGGAAAACGAGCAAACAGAAAATGAACAATGAAAACAAAACAGACACCTAGGATAAAACAATAAACACAGACATACAAGTTGCATGTAGCAATACCCCTTTTACACAACGGTACCACATAATGGAATAAGATAGGCATTGTGTAGAGGACTAAACAGCATTAAACCAGGCTTGAATCCATCCTGGAAAATTTTTAAGAAAAACAATCTCCAAAAATGCAAACAAAACTGCAAAGCGACAATGATACCAGCAGACATGAGTCCGGGCATGTTATCTTTCATCTTTAGGGGAAAAACAGAGTATTCAACAGGCTTATAATGTACAATGAATGTAAACAGAATAGTTCTATTTAACTTGATCTATTTTTACTTTATCTACCTGCAGCCTTGACCAATCAAGGGCTCCCATGAGGCCTAGTGTTGATGAAACGCTATGAGTTTTTGATATTTGGCAGACTGTGATTTTGCGAGGCAGGTCAGGTCTTATAGTTTTTCTCAGTCGCTTTGGCACATTTCTCAAATCATCCTTAACATTTACAAACCTGTAAGTTTATTTCTCGAAACAACTTGTACAAACAGTACCACACAATGGATTACCTGCAAAAGTCTATAACTTGCTCAAAATCCTTAGTTAATTTCAAGTTTCAAGTTTGATTTATTTCTAGAGCACATTTAAACAGGAGTTGTCCAAAGTGCTGTACATTTCTGGTCATGAAACAAACAACAACAAAGACAGAGGAAAAACACACAGCTCTCAAGCTGAATTAAAAGTCAAAAATATGTTTTTAGACTAGACATTGATGGGGCCAGCCTCACAGACAGTGGTAAAATGTTTTGATGGGTAAGACTATTCAACAGAGAACCAATATAATGCATTTTGAGCTACATGATATTTACAATTGATAGGAAACAGAGGACAATTGTACAAAATCAATTGAATGAACGTACCAAAGCATTTGCAATTTGTTCAAAAGAATAAGAAATTGCTTTTATGATGTGCACAAGTGACTAATGTTGTGGAGGTTGAACAAGTAGTTTTAAGAAGTTCAGTTGTGATATGAGAAATGCACCAAAGTGACTGAGAAAAACTGTAATAGTGTTCCGCTTTATGTTTCTTATAATCCAACCGCTGAATGAATTGCTTTGAAATACACTGAAAGTCTAAGATGCATTGAATTCTTTCTTTCGCTCTGAAGGCCGCAGATCTCCAGCGCTCCACGCGACATTGAAAAGCGTGTTCCCTCTGAGAGCTGTCGACCACAATAGTGTTTTCATCAGATGATTATGCGATAATATCTCACATTAAACCCATGAATAATCGTGCAGAGGGTATTCGAGGGCCGATCTGTAATCTTTATTTCAGGCCTGTTCTACACAAACAAAGTCGTTTGCAGAGCGACGCAGGTTTTAAATCTGGGATGTTTTTAGAGGAAGTTGCCCATTAGCATGATGATACGGACAATGTCACGGCTCGTGACTGAATGTCATTAAACACAGAGTAACAATCACAACCCTCATGTGATCGGTGAGTACAGAAGTTGACATAATGGTAGAAATATTAATGGATAGATCTATCTCATTTTACACAGTGTAATTGAAAGTTTGAACTATCTATCTATCTATCTAGATTAAAGATACTAAAACATAAGACTAATTATTGTATATAATAGGGTGAATATCACAGGTCATACAGTATTTAACCTAATAATAATAATAATAATAATAATATAATAATTATAATGTAAAGAAATATGCGTAAAGAAAATGTATTTCCTAAAACAGGCTTCATTCTCAAACTGCAAAAATATAATGTGTAGTATTTTTTTCTTTTGATTTTGGGGTGAACAATGACCCAGACATGTTCTGAACAGGTTTCGTGAGAAACCACAGAAACAATAATCACAGCGGTCGACTCTCTCTCTGCCTCTCTCTATACCACTTTTTTACATAATCATCGTTCTGTCATCGCTTCTTTTCTTTCTTCCACAATTAGTGTGTGATTACATCTCTTGCGTGCCAGTCCTTCTCCTCCATCCCTCCAAACACCTGTCCGTCTCTCATCTGTCCACACACTGCTGTGCTTCTGCGTAACAGCAGCTCATCACGATGACTTCAGGTTGATCTAATCAAGGCTTTTTACGTAGTGTCTGCTCAACTAAAATGTCACAGTTTCTGCCAGAATAACATACACTGTTATATTTTATAAGTTGTAAATAAAACAAAGATAGTATAGCCTACATTTTACCAGAAAATACTATTTCAGTTTTTCTACTTCAAAATGACATTTCATTCAGTGTTACTTGCTATTTCTTTGTGAAATTTACTAGCAATTTCTGAGTGAAAAATGCTTCTTCACCAAATTTTAAATCTCCTTCAAACAGCACAAGAACCTTTGACAATCTTTTTGTCATTGGGTTTCTTTTTCAGTAGAGGTTAATAAACTTCGCACCAGGTGAACACAGAACAAACACAAACACAGACTGGTGAACCTGTCATTTGTCAAACAGGTGTGAATATTGCTGACATTTACCATGGTGTTGTGAATCATACACGCACACACACACACAATAGGGTTGGGTTGACCTTATTGATTTCCTGAGTTTAGTCGATGTTTATTATGATGAACCAATAACGAAGAAGAACCAAGAACGATAACAAAAACTATAACGATCAGAATCATAATCTATCCTGCTTTCAGAGCTTGAGCATTTAAAGCGGCTGACGACAAAACTGCAGTGACAAAAAATCATTCTGAAAGTGATTCCAACAATATTGTTATAGTTGTGGTTTGAACTCTGCCATTCTTTTATCGTTATCATTCTTTTGTCTATTCACTTGAAAAAGTATTAAAGGGGACCATATTGCCCCTTTTAAAAGATGTAATATAAGTCTCTGGTGTCCCCAGAATGTGTCTGTGAAGTTTCAGCTCAAAATACCCCACAGATCATTTATTATAGCTTGTCAAATTTGCCCCTATTTGGGTGTGAGCAAAAACACACTGTTTTTGTGTGTCCCTTTAAATGCAAATGAGCTGCTGCTCCCGGCCCCCTTTCCAGAAGAGGGCGGAGCTTTAACAGCTCGTGCTTCGGTTGCTCAACAACAACAAAGCTGGAGAATCTCACGCAGCCAAAATGAGGATTGTCAGTAACGGTGTTCAGCCTTACATTGTTCAAACCAGAGTCGGACACTGATGGAGAGACTCAGGAAGAAGTTACAACTTTTAGAATGAAACTGGACGTTTCTGAATAATTAGTGGATAAATTTATGTAGTTGCTGTGGAGTTGATTCAACTCATCGACTAGCATGTGCCGTCATGTTAATCTTTTGTGCAAATCCAGCATTGAATTGACCCTCATTTGTGAAGCAGTCCAGCGTAAAATGATGGCATGTTAACAACACTCTACTACAACAACTCTCTTCTCTAAAGCAGCCCAACATGGCCTCACCCCCTTTGTTGTGTGTTCTTGGGGGCGGGGTTTATGTAAATTTTAGGGTTTGTAATGTCACCCAGGAAGAAGCTTATTGTAGTCCCTACCAGCCATTTGTTGTAGTCCTTAAACAGAGAATTCTTTAAAACAAAGTATCTCTTTTTGCATTGAACTTTGAGCATTGTAAATTTGCAGACATTTTTATGCTCCAACAGCAACATTACACACTAACTAAAGTTAAAAAAGTGAAATCATAATCAACCACCTCTTTAACAATGAATAGTTAAGCCTGACTCTCAGAGATAAAGTTGATGGTCTGCACAAGGAGTTTTTTTTTTGGTCTCTATCACTTGGTTTCAAACTCACACACACAGTAAGTGAGGTCTTTGAAACTCTTAAAACATGAGGAGAAAAGGAAGCAGGCACTTGAGTGTGTGTTGTGAAGGACACGCGTGCCACACGGACACATTGCAGAGGTTCTGTTACCATGTCAACAGTGCATCGCCACAGAAACACACATTAACTAGAGCTGCTATTGTCCTTAGCCTCTGTGCTACATGTGGAAAAACGTGCAAATGGAAATAAGCAAAGGATCTCCAGAAATCTGTTCATTGGTGTTGTTTTTATGAAACCTATAATGGACAAGCATCACTCAGTTTTCTTCAGAAAGGAAATGCATCTCCTCTAAATGTCTCAAATGTGCCAGAGGTCTCAATATGAAATGACATTCAACTCTCTGAATAGTTTTAGCATGCTATTGAATATGGAAATATGAATTGGTCTTAATGGACTAGATCTGCTACCCTGCTGTTGATTATTGCTGCTGCTGCTGCAGAGTATGGACTTGCCCGTCCAAAGGTCAATACAGCCATTTCATTTGTGATTAAAATATCTTAAAATGTAATAAATGTATATATTTTTTTATTCTGGCATGATTTTATAACATCATATATCAACATAGTGCAAAATGGTATTAAAATTATGTGTAGAAGTCGTTGCTTTGTTATGAGAAAGAATGTCCGGATAAATGAATTTCATTGATGCCATTTTTGATCAAGTCATGCTGTCAATATTATGTGAGAGGATGTGACATCATTCAGACACCTGCAAAGGACCACATGGTCATGAAACAAAGTAACTGACTCTCTTTTAACTATTTGAAAAATTCATGTTTTTTCTTGCTCATACACATGTCCCAAAACATGTCATTTGGGACAACCGCTATAAAACATGGAAAACGTTGTAATATTTTAAAAAACTTGTACTAAATATAAAATGTTTGATTGTTCTTTTGCTAGCTTGCTAGATATCAGCTTGTTAGCATTGTTTGAAAATATCGTCATTTGGTAGAACCGAAATATTTAATATATTTTTGTAATATATCTTACTTATATCTCCATTTTGTCATTTTTTTATCTACTGTAAATATATCATCAACATATAAATATATTGTCCAAAATATACTATAAAATATTTACTTGCCTCTTGAAGTACATTTTGTAATATATTTTGGCAATTGAAGGTTTAAACTATTTTTTTAACCTTAAAAATATATTTCTGTAAGCTGCAGTTTACAACATATATATTTAACATGTATAGTCTATATATATATATATATATATATATATATATATATATATATATATATGTGTGTGTGTGTGTATGTATATATATATATATATATATATATAGTAATGTATTCCATTTCAAACATATAACCACATTCATTTTATAGCTCTATACTTTTACTTTATGACAATTGTTCACTCATTTGGGTCTTTTTACAAAAAGAATGAAATAACATGGGCCAAAGCTGATAATTAATAATATTCATTAAAACTTAAATAAATAAATAAATAAATCAGTCTTTTGAGGAATGAAAGAGAACAAACATTAGTGCTCAATCTCTTGCATTTACGCCAATCAAGCAAACTCTATTCAGTCAGTAACGACCTTCACACACCTCTGCAAATATATTCACAGAGATACAGGCAGATCTGTGTGTAGGTGTGCAGGTACAGGACTGGATGAAGGCTGAATGTAATGGCTGCTATTCTCATCCTAAGTCTCAGGCTGTCTGTTTGATGTGATCCGCAGCCTGAAACAAACCCAGTGCTGTTCCAAATGGTTTGATTTCTCAGGTCATGATGATTCCTGTCGCATCACGCTGTCAAACCCGAGAGGAGAGACTGAACATTTTAACAAGCTGCTGTAATTACTGAGCATCTGTGTGATCAGATGTGCTCTGAATGTCTCCTGCAGTCATCCACAGCTCAATTCAGTCTCTAACAGATAATGCACATGCTTTCCATCAGAACATAAACAGAGCCTTCAAGTGAGCTTATTTGCTTACTGCATACTATAGATAGTATATAGTTGTTTTGCATGTGTCTTTCTTTCTTTGGTGGAACACAAAATAAGATGTTGGTAACATTTATGTCAAAAAATACCAGGAACAGAAACAAATTTAAGTCATTATTCATGTCTTTATGTGTTCATGGTTTTTGCATGTCTCTAATCTTGTGACACACCAAATTTGAATAACTAATCTTTCAAATAACTATTCATTTATTGTAATTAAATGAGTGCAGTTTGATTATCATCTTAGAAATGTAAAATAAATAGTTTATTGTTTGATGCATAATAATGTAATGTTTGACATACAACATATTTAAGCTATATTTTAAATAAATTTGAAAATATAGAAAAATATTTACATAAAGATATCTTTGATTCGTTTAAGTTACTCATCTATTTTTTACAACATGTTTTTAGCATATATTGGAAATATAATTGGACATTTTTTTTCATGTGCAGCAGTAAATTTTTATCCAAACTTAATTCTTCAGTTGTATACTGTACATTTAGACAAATGTAGTTTACGTAGATAAGATGTAATAGATAGACACTGCAAGTATAGTGCAAGTAGTAATATGTCATTTCAAACATACCCAAAGTTGAAAAAAAAAAACATCAAATTGAAAACGCATACTGATCATCGTCCTCTCAGTGGGTCAGTATTTCATTTCAGCGTTCTCATGTATCAAAGCCATCATTTCTGCCTGTTGAGATAAAAATTGTGTCCACAGATATGAATAGGTGTAATTATGAATCTACCCTCCAGAGGATGAATAACAACCTCGACTGCCTTTCAATCTATTCAGCTGCATAAATGTCAGCCAGCGCAAAAACAAATATCCGACTCGCTCTCACGCACATTAACCCTCCATTGACCAAAAACACTGATACAACATCTACATACAAACCAGTGAGACGATGAAGCGCCCGAAAAACTCAAAACACAAACTAACTTAAAAACACAACAATATATATATATATATATATACAATATAGACAAGACAAAGATGGATGGATGGATAGATAGATAGATAGATAGATAGATAGATAGATAGATAGATAGATCTAACAAAAATCTAACTTTTCATTAAAGGAAAAGTATTGAAAGTGGGGGGAAAATCACATTATGAATTAAATGTTTTTCTCCAAAACACGTTGGCCACAGTTATTGGCACCCTTTTATTCAATACTTTTTGCGACCTCCTTTTGCCAAGATAACAGCTCTGAGTCTTCACCTATGCCTGATGAGTTTGGAGAACACCTGACAAGAGATCAGAGACCATTCCTTCATACAGAATCTTTACAGATCCTTCAGATTCCCAGCTCCATTTTGGTGCTTCTTCTCTTCAGTTCACTCCACTTATTTTCTTTAGGGTTCAGGTCAGGGGACTGGGACGGCCATGGCAGAAGCTTCATTTTGTGCTCAGAGACACATTTTTGTGTTGGTTTTGATGTTTGTTTTGGATCATTGTCCTGATGGAAGATCCAACCATGGCCCATTATTAGATTTCCAGCAGAAGCGGTCAGGTTTTGATTTTTTTATCTGTTGGTATTTGATAGAATCCATGATACCATGTATCTGAACAAGATGTCCAGGACCTCCAGCAGAAAAATAGGCCCACAACATTAAAGATCCAGCAGTATATTTAACTGTGGGCATGGGGTACTTTTTATCCAAAAAGCTCTTTTTTTAGTTTCATCTAACCATAGAAGCTGGTCCCGTTTGAAGTTCCATTCTTGTCTGACAACTGAATATGCTGGAGATTGTTTCTGGATGAGAACAGAGGATTTATCTCTGCAATTAATCTCTGCAGTTCTCCAGCTGTGATACTTGGAGAGTCTTTGGCCACTCAAACTCTCCTCCTCACCGTGCATTAGGACGATTTAGACACAGGTCCTCTTCCAGACAGATTTGTAACATCTTTAGTTGATTGGAACTTCTTAATTATTGCCCTGATGGTGGAAATGGGGATTTTCAATGCTTTAGTTATTTTCTTACAGCCACTTTCTATTTTGTGAATCTCAACAATCTTTTGCTGCACATCAGAACTATATTCTTTGGTTTTACTCATTGTGATGAATGATTAAGGGAATTTGGCCTTTGTGTTTCCTCATGTTTATACTCCTGTGGAACAGGAAGTCATGGCTGGACAATTTCATGTTCATGATCACCCTGGTGTGCTAAAGAAATGTAAATATGAATGGGAATATACTTCAGAGATATTTTACTCATAAAAAATTCTAGGGGTGCCAATAACTGTTTTGGAGAAAAACATTTATTTCATAATGTGATTTTCCCCCCACTTTCAATTCTTTTCCTTCAATGAAAGGTTAGATTTTTGCCCATTTTTTTTTTTTTTTTTTATTAAAAGGATAAACAATGCAGATTTATTTTTACAGTCATCTTTGATTATATTTACCAAGGGTGCCAATAATTCTGAGCACAACTGTAGATAGACGGACGGACGGACAGACAGACAGACAGACAGACAGACAGACAGACAGACAGACAGACAGACAGACAGACAGACAGACAGACAGACAGAGAGGATGGATGGATGGATGGACAGACGGACGGATAGACAGATAGATAGAACCCGGGCTCGTCCGCATGGAAGGTGGGCGCTCTAACAAGGAGGCTAAAGACCGCAGTCTCTAGCATCAGTCGCTAAAGCACCTCTTGAGTTCAAGGGAGTGAGGTTTACACACACAGCTCTTAGAAAGATAGATAGATAGATTTCCTAATCTAATTAACTTTGAAGTTCCTTATATTCATTATGGCTTAAATTCACGCAGCCTTGATTTGTGAAGGTTTCCAGCAGAACAACAGATGTTTTCTGGTTCATTTCCTCTCCTCTTTCACACGGCACATCCTGTGAGGCAGGCAGCGAGTGAAGGGTTTTATGCAATTGGAGGAGTCAAGGCTTTATCGTTTCATCTAAACGCCCACACTCATGCTCTCAATAATTTATTTATTTTGAGTAAATGAATCGTGACAAACGTCTCTCTACTTCATTACGCAGGTAAGGGTGGCATCTGTCAGAGCAGCGATTCACCAAATCATCAGACTGCACTCATGATATCATGTTTTGTATGAAAATGTTTAATTTAAAATGTGTACAGATATTATACAGCAACAAACCAGTCGTGCAACAGGATTTTCCATCATTTTCAGTAAAAATCTGTGAGTGATAAGAGGCCTAAAGTCCATTCAGATTGTCATACTGTTTTAAATATTATGCCTCAGACATCATTCTCAGTATTGTTTTCATGATTGGCATCTACTTTAAGGCAGGAGTCTTCAACACCTTCAATTACTGTCTGAATACAACATTAAATCAACTTCAGTCAACATTAAAGAAGCTAAAGTTCAAATACATGTTTCATTGTCCCTGCAGCATTCATTAAGTAAAAAAATTGCAAAAGTTACATGTATCTGTACATGATTAAATATTATTTTAATGGATTTGCAATGTGTGCACTATGTAAATACATTCATATGAAACTGTATGCATTTTATAGGCCAGGATTAAAATGCAATGATCAGTTTCATATATAATATATTATGCAAAAGGGATCCATTTGCACCAATGAATGAAAAAGTTTGAATAAATAATGTTTGCTGCCATACACAAATGGCGAATATTGTCAGTGCTCTTTGTTTTTACAAGAAATAGAAGCAGTTCTCTTTCTCTCAGTCTGTTGTTTCACTGAATCGGACACTTGTCCAGTGCTTTGCCCTGTTTTCTGTTGCCTTTGGGGCCGAGAACCAGCCGTAGGTCTGTGCCAAAGCTCGGCCTGCGTGCCAATGGATAGAGCGCCCCGCAGGGAGTGTCGCACGCCGACGCTTTGCTCCCTTTGTCCGCCTGCCGCGCCGCCCGGAGCGCCTGGTAGGAGCGTATGGACACTTTCCGGTGCTGCGAGGGTCCTGTCTCCAGCGGGAGCCCTCCGTGCAGTGCCAGCGCCTCGAACACCTGCTCCAGATTCACACTGTCCTTGGCGGAGGTCTCGAACAGAGTGCAGCCATTCCCAAGAGCACGCAGCACTTCAGTCCGCGACACCGCGCGCTGCTCTGAGGGCAAGTCCACTTTGTTGGCGCAGACCACCGTCGGCACACACACCTTCTGTTTATGCAAGGCCGTTTTGGCCGCTACGATCTCGGCGTGCAGAGCGCGCACCTCCTCAAACGAGCTGTGGTCGTCAAGACTGAAGACGAGCAGGAATATGTCACCTGAAACATGAGAGGCGAGAGAGCGTCAAAACAATATCTGGAAACATAATTTTCAGGCTATTTAGAAGAAAAAAAAAGCAACATTGTTGTAGTTATAAGTGCAGGAAGAAAGTTAAACATGTATGAACCAAAGACACTCCTGCTTAAAGTAGTGGCATTTATTTAAAAGGGTTTCTGATAATATAAATGTATTTATGATCAAGTAGCATATTTATGGTTTATGTTCCATATGCTCAAAATTAATAATCACACCTTTGCTTTAAAAAAGGACAAGAAAAAAAAATTATGCTGATTCACTCAATTTACGTTTATTGGAGAAATGTATAATTTGCCTGAAAATGTATAATTTGCCCCCCCCCCCCCCTTAGTGCATCCATTCAGCTTGCATAAATACAAATAAATGCAAAATGCAAATGCAAAAGGTTCCAGTCAAAACCAAAAATATTTAGTTAGTTATTGTCTATAGCTGTTCATTTGTGTAATGGTGCTTTATAGAAACCAATACACTGATTTGAAGTACCAATGAGGCATCAACATCTCCAAAATTTAGCAGTTCAGCCCAACTGCCCAAATTGTTCTGGATAAGAGTGTATTTGAAACTTTTACGCACCAGTTAGAATGGAGAGTCTCCTCTTGGCAGGGAAGCTCCGTTCCCCAGACGCGTCCAGGATGTCTATCTGGTAGGTTTCGCCGCGAATGTGGTAGAGTTTCCGGTGGAAATCTTCACATGTGGGCTCGTATCGCTCCTCAAAGCCGTCGCGCAGGAACCGGCGCAGGATGGAGGTCTTACCGACCCGCGGCGCGCCGAGAACCACGATGCGCCTGCAGTTCTGCGGTTTGGTGCTGCCGTGAGGTTCGTTCGCCAGCGGCTGGAGACGCGTGTGCCCGTGTAGGACCAGCGCGGCCAGCTGGTCAAGAGGGGATTTTTTACAGTCGATGGGAGGATGCGCTTTACCCAGACTGGACGCCCGCACCACCCTCGCTTTCTTTTCCTGCTGTTTCAGCTGCGTCGTGGCCAGTTTCAAGATGCTCATTCCTGCTTTGGAGAGCGTGCTGACTTTAAACCCGGTCGCGCCGAGTCTTTGCGTCGCGTTTTTGTACGCGAGGAGGACGCTGGGCGAGTTGGTACCGGGCAGAGCGCGAGTCTGGTGCTGGATCACCTGCAGGGCAGCAGCTTTCGCACTCTGGTGCAGGTCCATGACAGGACACATTGAAGACAGGCAGATTTGTTTTATGTTTGTTTGATACATCCACTTCTAACTGTTCGCTCTGCATGAGTACTTCAGTGTGCCAGCGCGCTACTTATATACCCGCGTCCACGTCATCCGTATGATTGACAGGTGCGCAACGCGTGTACCCGCAAGGAACAAAACGTTTTGCAGAGCAGTGCACGATGATATAGGCCAACTCTCATAATAAGTGCTGCTTACAGCTGCGATAAAGGTTGTTTAATGAGGGTTAATTAGGACAGAGAAAATTAATATCAATAAAGGAAAGAGAAAAAAAAAGTGAATAAATACATACATTTATTTCAAAGGAAAATATTGGAGAATAGGTTTATTAATGTATTTTAATGCCTGAGAGGCAAAAAGGTAAAAATCTTACAAAATCTACTTAGAAAATATTGTTTTTTTTACAAATATCACGGATTTATGAGTAACAAATTTAACAGTTTTCTTAGAGTTTTTCAATTTTACCTGAAAAAATTGAAAATATTGGAGAATATTTTTATTAATGTAATATATTCAGTGATGCCTGGGATGCAAAAAGGAAAACAAAATCTACTTTTATACATTTTAGAAAATATTGTTTTCACAAATATCACGAATTTTTGAGTAGGCCTAACAAATAGCCTTCAATTTTACCTGATCCAAACCCTGACTTTTAAAAAAAAGTATATAATATTAATAAATATATAATAATATTAATAAAACCTGCAGTTTAGAGGGTCTGAAGGGGCCCTTTTTTAAAGTTTTTTCTTGTTACATTCTCAAAATGGCTTCCTGTTGGTTAAGCCACTTTGTTTTTAATAGGAATTTTTGAAATAAATAAAAATAACTAATGACTGAAAACATATCCATCATAGAACGTCGTTTTTATATATAAATGCATATAATGTAGTGGTACATTTTAATGTATTTGTTCCAAAAACGTAATCGCGTCACGACATTGACCCATAAACAAAAACAGCTAAGCAAATTAATACATTTGGAAACGACGTTTTTCTGTGCAGTTTTTTTGCGCTTTTGATTTTGCCCTGATTTTAATCAGAGCTCTACAGCGGTGAAATGCTGTAAAATATGATTTTAAAACTTACCTCAGCTTACCTAGCACGGTTCTTTCGCGGTAACTGGATCCTGCGCGCGCAACCGTTGCTACGACAACGCGAACGCGCTTGGACGTGGCGTGCTGTAAACAGACACAGCAGAAGGTCTTCAACCGTCTAAACTTTCTATGTAATAGAGCCTGTCCGCTGAATTTTACTAATGAAGTAGTTCCTGAGTTTCTAAGACGGTCTTTACCAGCATATAAGACTGCCACATGTTTTGACGAAAGTTTGTTTGTTTGTTTGTAGATGGTTTGCTTGAGCTCTGGCTTCATGGCGAGTGTCGGGAAATCAACCAGCAAGATTAATAAAAGAGAAACGAGGCCTCGAACTCCATCAGGTATTAATAATATTTACTTCTTAACATGTTTAGTCATTCATCCGCGAAATCAGATACACGATTAAATCGAGGCCAACTTCATGATCCAGTTTATATTGTGAATATTAGTAACAAACCTTCAGTCAGATCACGTGAACAGAATAAGAGTCAAACTGTGCTTGTGCTGATTCTTTCCATTAAATGCCACTTGTTTTGATAATCTAAGTGACATTTCTACACAAACTGTTTGTAAATAAGCTTTTACAGAGAGATTGATGTGTGTTTGAGTGTCAGTATGACACAGACTCTGGTCACTCTTAATTTCTCACTTCCCATGATGCTCCTATCACAGAGAGATAAATCAGAAAGAGACTTTTCCTCAATTGGTGTCCTCCTGTGAATCCCCATTCTCTGAGATCAGTCTCACCTATTTTTTTCTCTTCCGACATCCCACCTGTGAAACACAGGATGTTCTGACTCCTCAAAAGGAAAGGCTGGAAGAAGCAGAGGACATTGGGATGTGTTTGAATGGGGTAAAAAAAAAAAGAAAAAGTTATTGTGTTTTTACCATGGCAACGGCGATCCGTCTCCAGAACGCTGAGGATGCGCAGGCTTATATAACAGCATGTCAACTCTAAATGACTGTGTGTGTGTGTGTGTGTGTGTGTGTGTGAGTACATTGGGTCAGCTGGAGTCGGTGTGGAGCTGTATAGTGACTCATTAGTATTCGCTCTCATCTGTGTGGGCAGCTCTTCTTTCTCTCTCTCTCTGTTTATTAAACACACACATTTGTCTTCTGGTGGGACATCCATTGACTTTAATAATGATTTTCTATATATATTTTTTAAAGTTTGGTAATCAGGGATGCAAACAGGTAAGGGGAAGAAAGGAGAGAACATTACGTGGGGCAGGGGCATGCTTCGCACGGAATTGTTTTTTTAAAGATATTTGCTTTACATGCTCATTTGTAGTTACTTTAAGGGATTTTTAAATTTATTTTTTATAACCTTATATGTCCAAAACTGTAATTTTTCATGAATTTCATGAATACTGAGCTAAACTGCAAAACTGTTTGCCCTCTCTCTCTTCACCGTTCCCACATCTCAGACCTCAAATTCATAACATATAAAACACAATAAAAACACTTTCTGAATGGATCTATGCAAATAGGTGACCTATTTTGATCTATAAAAGGTGAGTTGTTACTGAAAGGTGTGGAGTTTGCATCTATGGGTAATGAATTAATGATATTTTTAATGCCTTACAGTTACAACTAGATCACTTGCTTTCTACATTTTAATTAGGATTATATTATATTATATTATATTATATATTTATAGAATATTATGATAAAATTTTCATTTTATATTGTCAATTTTTAAATTGCATTATATTACATTTACAATAATTATATAATATAATTCAATACACTTAAAATGTTTCATATTGCACTAATGTTAATTTTTTATCCTATTTTTTTCATTTTATATATTTTTTTCAAATTACATTTGATCATTTTTACACTATTTCTGTAATATTATTTTTTAAGTTTGATAATGAAATAATGATATTTTTAATGCCTTACCACTAGACTGCTGGCTTTCTAAATTTTAATTAAGATTATATTATATTATATTATATTATATTATATTATATTATAATATAATGTTATGTACAATATATATAGAATATTATGATGTGATTCTTATCATTCATTTTATATTGTCATTTTTTTTTTTTTTTAATTACATTACATTTACAATATTTCTCTAATATGATATAGGCCTAATTCAATACAGTATTTTGAAATGTTTTATATTGCACTAATGTTAATTTTTTATCCTATTTTTTTCAATATTTAATTACAATATTTATATAATAATAACAACAATAATTTGTTGTTATAGTGTACCATTGTTAATTTTATACCCCTTTTTTCATTTTATGTTTTCTTCTTTTTTTTTTTTAACATTTCAAATGACATTTTATTACTTTTACATTATTTCTGTAATATTATTCATATAACAAATTGTTATATTGTGGTAATGTTAATTTTATATTCTATTTGTTTTTCTCTTTTTTCTTGAATTTTTTTTTTTTTTTTTTTTTTCCTAAATACAAATAGTTGTATGATTAAAATACAAACTAGCCTTATTTTAATTATTCATTAACAGATTTTCCAGTTGAGGAAATTCCTTAATGTTCTTCTGTCACATTAGCAGACTGTAATCTCTCGAAACTAAAGCTTATTACTCTCATACACACATAAACCGCTCATTTACAGTCATTGTGTGTTTCGACGCGCCTCCGAGGTGTTTCCAAAACTAAAAGCAGCTGTCATATTTGATTGATTATCAGATATCGTTATTTCCCCTCATCGCTTTACGTCAGTGTTTTTGTCTCGTTGCTTTGATAGCCACTTTCTGATATTTACACCAGCAGCACTTCTTTTGTTGATAAATGTTTTGGTTTCTCTTGACAATAAGAGACGTTGTTTGTAGAAATTACATATTGTAATGTGGTGTTTTTGTGTGAGCAGCAGCGAGTTTGTGTTGGATTGATCATTTGTTCTGAATATGTTGAATATTTGATGAGGAAATTACATTCATAATATTTTCACTACAGTTCAAAAAAAAAAATACTTTTATTCATCAAGGATGCATTAAATTGCTCAAAAGTGACGGTAAAGACAAAAATTGAAATGAATGACATGAAATATCACATCTCTTCACACATCTGTGTGTTTGTGGTGAGTGAGCGTCTCGTCATCTCTGTTTCTCTTCTCTCGTGTGTCAGATAAGAAGCTCTTGAGAAGCTGTGAGGAGATCTCATCGTCATCATCATCATGTGTGGGTGAGGAAGATCGCAGCGTCGCTCTGAACGGACACGACATCCAGAGTCTGGCCATCACAGCACAAGACCTGGAGAGGGTGAGTCTCACTCCTCATTCACACTCAAACTCGTTGCAGGTTCCGGAGCTTCTGTGTTTTCATGTCTTGCTGCTTCTTTCTGTGCAGCTGCGAGTCCCTAAACCGCCTACAGATTCCCAGAAGCCCAAATCAATGACCCACGTGTACGTCCGTAAGATACGCCCGCCAGACGAGCTTGGCAGAAAGGTCAAGGTTACCGTAGCGAGGCCCCTCCCACAAGATGATGCTCCGCCTCGGCCATTTGAATATGCAGGTAGGGTGGGCGTGGCTGCTGAACAGGAAGTTCAGTGTGATTGGTGTTTCTGACTAGATGTTTTTGTGTCCAAAGGTCCCGGTGGGCCACGGTTTGACGCGCAGGGGATGGTGCTGCCACACAGCATTCTGGGAAGCCTGGAAGATTTTAAGACAGAGATGCAGCTGCGAGGAGAGACGGAGGTGAGAGTGGCAGAAATCATGTTTGTGTTTTTTTAATAATTACATTTCCCTGCATCATTTTCACTTGTTTCTTACTAATTTTGGGGTGTTGATTCTAAAAATAGTGCTTTTTTTGTTTGTTTTTGTTTTTTTTTCCTCACAAAATATAGTGCATTATGTTGCATTTTTGCTTTCGAAAACCATTTGAATGGTGAGGAAGTCTCGCTTTATCCCTAAATGACCAGAAAAACTGCCACAAAGACATGATTCATATCTTCCTCTGAGAAGGTTACGACTTTCTATTAAAATTTTCACATATGCTGACAATTTTTTATGCCTAATCCTGATTTTAAGGTTAGAACTATGTCTAGAAAAGGCAAACATGACACAGTTGTTTTCTGCTGCATCTGTGGGTGTTTTACTACATCCAAACAGCGGCAGAAAATGACAGATTTTGTGAAAAAGCTTATTTGTTCATCGTAAACTTCTTTGACGTTAAATTGAGTATTTGGTTATATTTGTTTCCACTCCTTTGCCGATTGTAAATTAAATTATACATTTTGAATGCTTATTTTTGTCATTAAAACTAACATTTTTGACATTTGACTGCTTTTGTTATTTTGATGAGTTCATCAAAGCTTGATTCATATGTATAATTTGAAAAATATTCATTTTATTTTGTGAAAAAACTGTGATGGAAAGTTTTTATTGATATTTTTGAACTTGGCATCAACCAATTAGGAAAGTTAGGGTTGTTTTTAAAGCAGATGCAGGGCTGTGTTATACTTGTTACACTTTCATTACTCATCAATGTTGTCCTCTTCAGCTGGTTCAGCGGATTCCAGACGGACAGACACTCCCCCCTCTAGTGGTGGAGACTGAGAATGACAGCGATAAAGCCCAAGATCTTTCAGAAATGGGGCGGAGCCACCAGAGCCACGCCCTCCAGCACTGGTACCATCACATGACGGAGAGACGCAGACAGCAGGACTTCATTTCACGTGAGTCCATCTGTCCTATTTCTCAGTAGTAGGGTACAAAATGTATTTTTGGCCTGTCAAAAATTAATGTGCGCACTTAAGATATTAATGAAATACATTTGACCCTTTAAATTAGCTTTTTTGAATTTGATAATATTACATTAAATTTCATTGTGCTTTCTAAAGACTGGTCAGAAATCATGAGATTAATAGTGATTATTTAAAAACAAACAAATATGCATATATTTTTGTAAAAAATATATTTATAAGTGCTAATTTCAGATATATCGGTAACTTCATAAAACACTAATTTTTTCCAAATAATATTTTAAGTATCATACAATATCACCTCCTCCTCAGATGGTCTCAGTTCAGTTTAAAGTTCATTTGGACCATTCACATATTTGTTAGCTGTATGCAAACTGTTCTCAGACCACTGAACCAATGCTTTTTGATTCAAATGGGTGTCCTGACGCCCCCCAAAACACTGTTGGGTCCTTATATAACTAGTCCTGCAGTCTGGTCTCCATATATGGAGAAGCTTTTGCTAAAGTGATGAGTCAGTAAAGACTGCAACTCACTCCAGACCGCATCAAAGACCGTTTCCTATAGCGCACCTTTATGAGTCTTATTATCCTTACATAAAACACACAATCTGACTCCTCAGACGCTGTGTTTTGTAACTGGATTATATCCTGTAATAGTGTGCTATGATGATATTTATCTGATCAAAAGCTCAACACAAAGAGACCGTCTGCTCTCATACTGCGTGTATTTCAGGGTTCCTGCAGAAGCCAGCGGCGTCTCTACTGATGAACCGCTCCGGCAGATTCAGACGGATCCAGGAACAGAGGGATCGGATTCACAGAGGACATGTGAGGCTCTGTTCATCTGTCCCGTCCATTTATACTGTGTTTATACACGTGTCAGGTGATACATCTCCTCTGTTAAGACGTGTCCAGGCCTGTTTGCAGTGGAAAACACCGACATGGTTTCCCATGCATCTGTTCTGTATTATATCACAGCATGTGGGCAGAGATAAATTTCACTTGTATGCTGAAACAAAGCCAGAGCAAAAATACACTGAGATTTAAATTTTGTGAGCAATTTTTAAGATCAGGAAGATTTTGTTTTGGAAAGAAGTGTCTTCAGCTCAGCAAGGCAGCTTTATTTGATCAAAAATACAGTAAAACAGTATTATTATAAAATATTTTTACAATTTAAAATAACTATTTTCTATTGTAACATATGTTAAAATAAATTTTTTTCCCATTGATTCAAAGCTAAATTTTCAGCATCAAAAGGTCGAAGAAATGTGAATCTATTTGCAGCAAAAGTAGTTTATTTCCAAAAAAATAAGTCAAGTTTTATTTATTTTAAAAACAGCTGTACAGTGATAAACAGGAAAATAATGATTCAGTTATGCAAACAGACTTGCTGTAAATCAGCTCTGAAAAGACAGTAGTAAACAGGTATTATTCAGGTAGTTCAGTTCAGTGTTGATTCATTTCAGTTCAATAACTGTGTAAAGGCACACATACAGTAAATGTTACTCATTAATAAAATAAAGTTTATTTATAACAGCTAGAAGGTGCTAGTAATGTCAAGATCATGGGTTTGATTCATAGGGAATGAGGTTTGATGGACTGTCCTGCGTTCAGCATGTTGCTGGCGTGTGTTTTCAGGGTCGGCGTGTGGGCAGTGAGTTCTGGACCCTCCCGCAGCGATACGGAGACGAGATGAGTGGGATCACAGCCACTCTCACACGGAGCGAGAGAGGAAACCCTCCAGACGTCACACGTATCGGACAGACGCTCGCCACACGCCTGGAGTCAGGTGAACACGCTTCTCAGCACGCTGCTGTTCTTCCGCCACTTTTGATTCTTTCAACAGTCTTTACTTCATTGGAAAGGCATGACACTTGGTGACTTTTGTGGCACTTGCTATGTGAATGGGTTAAAAAGGGTTAAATCTGCAGTAGAAATGAATGGGAAATTTAAAAAAAAAATTTTTTTGAAGGTACAATCTACAAATTAGCCACGATCCAGAAAAAAACCCAGCAAAACAGAATTGCGCACAGCAATGAAGGGATTAATTGAAAAATATTTTTTTAAAAATTAAAAAAAAAAAAACCTATGGATTAATTCATTGTATTGTATTGTAAAAATAATGGATCATAAATATTGCATAAATATTATTTAGTCCCATAAAATTCCCTCAAAATATATAAAAAAATATTATTGAACAAAAATATATTACATTGATTTTACAAAAAAAACAAAAAAAGTTATGTTTGAGGTGTTCGGGCACTTAATGTGACCCCTAAATGATGAGAACCAGAGGGTTAATATTGTTTATTATTAATATTATTAACCCTATAAAGTCATGTATCATATCTGATACATGCATTTCTAAGGCCTCTAAATGATCAACATGATCAAAACTTTGCTGAAAAACCTAAAAAACAAAATCTACTACATGTCGTCTGATTGATAGTTTAGACATTTTTAGCAAGTAAAGGTCCTTTTCATTGTACAAACGTCCAACTTCAGCTCGTGCTTCATGTCTGTGAAATCTGTACTGGTTTTATAAAGTAAATGTAAGAATGACTTTGATCAGAAAAGAATGATTTGAGCTTTGATCAGAAAACTAAGCATTTAAATATCATCTTTCTAAGACATAATATTGGCAGATATAGAGTGACAGCTGATATTTATATACATTTTATGTAAGTATCTGCTGTACTGTTATGAAGATCGCATGGATTTACATTACAAGCATCAGAATTTCATATAAATATCAGCAACTGCACCAAACTGCATATTTTTGCTCAGTTTGGGCCTCTGAATAAAATTGAGCTGTTTTTTCCTCCATATTCCCACTATATCAGACTATATGAGCCATAAAAGCCTGATGTATCAAATATGATACACACGCTAACTTTTTTTTTTTTTTTTATATATATATTTTGTCTAAAGGTTCAATAAACCTTTTCAGAAAATTTTATTTTTCTGACTATTATTTCATATGTCAGGTTTCAAAGGGTAAATAAAACTTTACATTTAATTGTCTTCAAAACTACTTTCAAGCAGTTGTGCAACACAAACTCGACCCACGTGACAGAATCAGGCTTTACTCCTCAAGATCTCTTTTGACGTTACATAACTATAACAACAACAAATGACTGCAAACATGTGTCTTGTGAAAATCAATGTTTTTCACAGAAGAACTTGTTCTTTGCACTTTGTAAACAGCAGCACATATTGTGATTATAAGTCGTGTAATCTGTTCCACATGTTCTGTTTCTATAGCAACAGTCTCTCTGATTAAAGCAGACATTTACTTTCAACCTGTTGATCATGAAAAATGAATCCTGTAAGGTCATCGGCTGTCGAATGGAAACTGTCTGAATTATATCAGATCAGACTGTTGTTGATTCACCGTCTGAAGTCGACGCTTTGTAATGAATATGAAGGTCATTTGCAGATTGATTTAGTCAAATGAAAGGAAATCAGTTTGTCTGCCTTTTCATCAATACACAATCGCCGCATACATAACACCTAGATTGCAGGAAAGCTAGTGTAATTTCCTCTAAATGTGTTTGTGTGGTATTTGTAGATAATGGTGTGTGTTTGTAGGTACTGTGACGTCTGACGCAGTCGCCAGCGGCTGGGATCAGAGTTTGTACCTGCAGCAGCGGCTTCATGAACTCAAGGACGCGCTCAGAGACTTCAGTCCTGTAAGACACGCTCCTTACTCTATCATACTGGGGCTTTCCACTGATTTGTGCTCAGATGTTGTTTATCAACATTTCTACGCTTTCATTAAAAACATGATTTCAGGATTTACTGTCCCTCTGCAGACATTTAGTCCCACAATGTAGGAAAAACCAGGGTTATTATCGTCAACTAAAACTGATATTAATAAAAACATTTCTGTTTATTGAAATAAAGCTGAAATAAAATAAAATATAAATTTTAGTTAAAAAAAACAAAACAAAAAACTTAAACTAAATAAATTATTAACTGGAAATAAATAAAAACTAAACCTAACTAAAACTAAAATTGAAATAAAAATAAATTAAACCTAAATAGCAAAATGACAAACGAAATGGCTAAAATTACATTGTAATATATATATATGATCAATGGCAACGTTTTTACATTAAAATGAAAATTTATTAAAATAAACAATTTCAACTTTTAAGTTATGAGATTCAACTAAATTTTTTGAAAAGCTAAAATAAAATATAAATATTAGTTGAAAAACTTAATTAAAACTGAGTTTGAAAAGCACTAAAATTCTTAACTGGAAATAAAGACTAAAACAAACTAAAATTGAAATAAATTAAACCCAAAATAGGAATATTTTTAAAATGACAAATGAAATCACAAATAATTACACTCTAAAAAATGATATGATCAATGACAACGTGTTTTTACATTACTTTAACTCAAAATAATTTAAGCAATTTCAACTTTAACTAAAATTGACATAAAGCAATTCAAAAGAAGGTGAAACAACAAAATTCAAAAGATCAATAAAACTAAAACAACAATGGGCAAAACCTGCTGGACATGAAAATTCAGTGTGTTAGTTAGTGCACTTGTGTTCATTGCTGCTCAAACCGGTGAAAATGAAATTATGTTTAAACATGTTTTCATTTCATGAAGGAGATGGAAGCGCTTGTGAGGCAGTAGAAGAGTAGTGCTGAAGTTTTAAGCATATTTAGGTGTTTTTCTGGTTCTGTGTGTCAAATTCTCATTAAATAGATGTGTTCAAGAAGAAAGACAATAGCAATGGCAAAGTCCTGGCTTTGATTCCCAGGCAGGGAAAGCAATAATGTAACCTTCAGGATGCAAATATTACAGTGACATCACCAAGCGTGCCACACAAGACCTGAAAAGTGAAGCCAAAGCTTCTCGATCGCCCCCAGGTGGCTGGATGCAGTATAGGCCATAAACCCCACCTTCTCCATGTAATGTAATAGGACATGAGACAAACTAAATAGTCAATTTACACGTCAAATATTTTTTTCCAAAGATGGTTTCTGTCATTTTAGACTGAACAAAAAGTTTCACAGTTTCCGCAAAAATATGAAGCAGCACAACTGTTTTCAACATGGATAATAATCAGAAATGTTTCTTGAGCATCAAAACATCATATTAGAATGATTTCTGAAGGATCATGTGATACTGAAGACTGGAGTAATGATGCTAAAAATTCAGCTTTGATCACATGAATAAAATATATTCACATAGAAAACAGACATTTTAAATTGTAATAATATTTCACAGTTTTTACTGTATTTTTGGTCAAATAAATGCAGCCTTGGTGAGCAGAAGAGACTTCTTTCTTTCAGAAAAAATCCCCAAACTTTTGAACACCAAGTTAATGGAAGATGTTCAAGCTTTCATCTTAATTTTCTCATAGTATAAAGATTAAAAAACAAAAAATGAAAAGCAGAAGCTAACTATTGAACAAAGTCTGAATGGCGTCTGCACATTAAGAGTTTCAGACTGAATTAGTCACAGATTTGCATTGTGAAGAAAAGGAGAAGAGCCATTTTAGTAAAATCCTGTGTGAGTAACAGGTAGAAGATGTCCATTAGCTGACACAGTGTGTCTGTTTCTGCTCTGAGAACATGTTCAATGTGCAGTATAAGCCATGTGATTTCACCTCAATACTGAACCAGCTTCTTCTCGCTGTC
Source organism: Ctenopharyngodon idella (assembly GCF_019924925.1). Lineage (NCBI taxonomy): Eukaryota > Metazoa > Chordata > Actinopteri > Cypriniformes > Xenocyprididae > Ctenopharyngodon > Ctenopharyngodon idella. The sequence goes on from NC_067221.1 coordinate 27,212,929, forward strand.
CTCCACTCATTCAGACATCTGGATCAGTTCTGTCAGATGATGGTGTTGTTGTTGTTACTGTGTGGTTTGTATTAGTATTCAGCAGCATACATGTTCCCATCAGCCCCCAGAGAGCAGATCTGTGCATCTCCTGCGGTCATTACCAGCCATTATCACAGTCAAGCTCTCGTACAGGAACAGCGACACACGCCGGATGTGCTGTTTGTGCTGTTGTGTTGTTCCTCTCTCACACACACGGACTCTTTTGCTCTTGTTCAAAATCAGGCTTTTAAGATGCATTGTTTGGCAGCATTGCTTGTATTGGAGAAAGGAATCCCAGAAGGCTTTGCACTTGCATGTCAATTAGAGCGAGGACAGGGACAGACCGTGTTGATCTGTCTGTAAAAACACTGATGCTGTAAAGTACAACAGACTCACTCTGAGATAAAAAAATGAGAGCAGTTACTCATGTGATGATGAAGAGTGTCCTTCAGACACATGCTAGTGTTAATCACCTGCTGATGACACCTATGGGTGTTTAGTTAGGAAGAGGAAAACATTATTAAATATTTAGGCATACATTTTATGCAACAAAAATTGTTTAATGATGATAATAATAACAAATTAAATATGAAATTGACGTTATATATAGGAAAAAGAAAAGATAAAAAAGAATATATATATATTAATAAAGGAAAAGTTTTAGGAAAAGCATATTTCCCGCATATTTAAATATTTGTGTACAAATTTTACGCAATAATAATTATGTAATAATAATTAACAGTTAAACTGATATTTTATATATACATTTTAGATGATGAAAAGGAGTTAGGAAGATAATGCAGATTTAAATATTACCGTATAAATTTTAAGCAAAAATAATTATTTAATAATAGTACTTCAAGAATTTGGATGTACTTGGCATTGCCCTGCTCCAGACCAACGTAGGTCATCTGACATTTCAGACAGCTGATTGATAATGAATAAGAAGCAGGGCAACAACTCACGGCATGATGCAGCCTATAGAAAATGCAGTTAGAAAGTCCCTAAAATTCAAGATATTGGGCAAAAATGTCCCTGTTTGAGGGTTAGTTCATCCAGAAATTTAATTTCTGTCATTAGTTACTCACCCTCATGTCGTTCCACACCTGTAAGACCAACGTTAATGAGTTGAAAAGACTCAAACGGACACAGGCAGATCACGTGAAAGACTGGATTTTTTTCCGATCAGGTAGGGGGAAAAAAATTTCAAAACATTTCAGCCGGTTCTAATTTGATTTTTGGATGCTGTGAATGTTTAGCTAAAAAGACTTCCAATCCAGTTTAGTTTTATTGTCTTTGCAGTTAAAAAGACAAAGTTGACAATTCTGGATATGCTTTCGGTATTTTAATAATTTCTTTAATTTTAATTTATTTATTGATCACTCTGGGTTATCTAATTTAACTATTTGTGTCTTGTGTTTTGAATATGTTCCCCTGCACTTCAGGCATTTTGCACACATTTGTTCTGCTCCATGTGACTTGATTGATTTTTTTTTTTTTATTTATTTATTTACTAGAATGATATATTCTGTTCTAATTCAGTTCTGTAAATTAATTTTTGATTGTTTTTCGGTGCATCGATGTTACTCTGTAGAGTTAAAGCTTGCTCGCACAGGCAGTTTAGCTGATTTAATTTGATTTGCCGACATGTGAAATGCATACCTACTGTATCTGCAGTCGTCCTTTCTGCAGTTATTTATATATATTTTAAGGTCTATTGATCCAAAATTTTTTTTATTCGTTTTCTTCTATATCTTTGAGTGGTGTTCTGTACATCATGGCTGTGAATGTTTATCCACATTGCCTTTCACTTCAGTTTAAAAAAGATAAAAAAGTCATTGTCAGTTCCGTCTATCACTTGACAGGCAGTTTGGTCGCTTTATTAGAAAGTTGTTTCTCTGTGCTGTGTGTGAAAGAGAATAAAAGTTGTCTTAAGGCCCGGGTATAGGCCTTACTTCGTTTTCCACGCAGTTGAGCACGCAAGCCTTTCAAAGTACTCCTTTGTGTGTGTGTGTGTGAGAGAGAGAGAGAGAGAGAGAGAGAGAGTGTGTGTGTGTGTGTGTGTGTGTGTGTGTGTGTGTGTGTGTGTGCACGTGTGTGTGTATTTCTCTGTTTGTTCTCGTCGGACTCACTGTACTTTTCCGTAGTCTCGGGTCCAATCGCAGCTCATCTGCAGATCTGGTTTCTAAACAGCCCACCTTTCTAAAATAAACCCTCTCAGAAGATCATCACAGACACTGCAGCATGTTCAGCTGGAGTGTTTGTTACTCTCATCTTCTCCCTGAACTCAACATCTGCTCTTTCATAGTCTCAGAGGTTGTTTGTCTCAGATGTTTCTCATTAAATTCCCCGGGAGAAATTAAAACAGATTTTATCATACAGTAAAAGAATGTGGAGCAGCTCAGATCATTTGATGAGAAATCTTCCAGTTTATATTGACATTTCAATCTATCAGAAGCTGTTGAGATGTTGAAGAGATCTCATCTGTGCTGTTTCAGGAGGTCGAGGGTCTGGAGGTGCTCGGCTCTGGTCTGTCTGTGACACGATCTCCTCTGCTGGACGATAGAGAAGAGGAGGAGGATGAAGAGCAGAAGGAAAACGAGTACGACTCTGTGTCCTGTTGCTCTCATCCTGATGTGATTGGTTTGTGTTCATGTTTTCTTCCCTCTCTTCCACAGAGACCCTCTGGCGCTGTTTGATGACGTCATCAGCGATGTGGAGCTGCGTCCTGCTCTGAGGGTTTGTGGGGATCTGGCGCTCTGGACCGGCAGCACTTCCTCCCACCAGGTAGGAAGAGACGAAACTAAAGGTCTAAGGGTGGGCGGCATGATCAGGATCTTATATCACTGTATGAGTCACTGTATATCACCATAGCAGTATATATCATGATGCAGTGCACGTTCAGAGCAGTAAATGAAACCATCTGCTTTATTGATTTGGAATGTTGCAATGTTGCTCAGGAACCATAGATAATGTACCTAAACCTTGAGCTTAACAGATTAAAAATTTGAATTTGATTTTTTCAAAGCGCTCTCATGTCACATGGGCCTGTGTGTGTGTGTGTGTTCAGGGGCAGGAGGGCATCTCTACCAGGCTGATGTTTGAGACGGTCATGGGACAGAGCGTGAGCACTGATCTGGAGCTAAAGAATGAAGGAAGTACCGCGATTTACTACAGCTGGGAGAGACTGACGCCAACACACTCACACACTCAACACTTCTACTTCAACAACACTACAGGTACACACACACACACACACACACACACACACACAATGCGTTCAAGTTTGGGGTTTAGCTGTTATTGAAAGAAGGCTACATTTATTTTCTCGAAAAAAACAAACAAAAAAAAGCAGTAATATTATGAAATATTACTATGATTTAAAAGAGCTGTTTTCTATATGAGTATATTGTCAACTGTAATTTATTCCTGTGATCAAAGCTGAATTTTCAGCATCATTACTCCAGTCTTCAGTGTCTCATGATCCTTCAGAAATCATTCTAATATGATGATTTGATGATCAAGAAACATTTCTGATTATTATCAATGTTGAAAACAGTTTCATATTTTTGTGGAAACCTTGATGTATTTATTTTTCAGGATTCTTTGATGAATAGAACGACATTTATCTGAAATAGAAATCTTTTGTTCATCATTATCATCAATACAACTGTCACTTTTGATCAATTTAATGCATCCTTGATGAATAAAGGCCCGTTCACACCAATAGCAATGGCTATAAAGATAACGATATAATTCTAAAAATTGTTATGAATATAAAGGCATAACACTGTCCACACCACAACTATAACGATATAGAGAAACAATACCGTTGGGATCACTTTCAGAACGATTTTTTCCAGCTGTTGAACGATAAAACACTGACAGCCAATCAGAATCCATTCTAATTTAAGGGCTCGCACATTTAAAATGGCAGATGACATTGCGGAGATGTTAATCACTGAGGTTCAGAAAAATCCACCACTGTTGACAAGTCGAACCCCCTTTTCAAGGATACTTTAAAGAAAATTAATATATGAAAAACAATCGGTCATACCCTCGGAATAAATGGTGAGAAGTATTAACGATGAGGTCATTATGCCAGGCTAGCAAACAGTGTAAAATAAAATTACCTCAAATATCCAGCACTAGTTTTGACAACATTGTCTTGCTTCCTTTGAAGTTGCAGTGAAAAAGACTAGGTGTTGTTTTTATTCAACTATATTGACTTCGTCAGCTAAATTCACTGTTAGATTAGATCGATTACACTAGCTATTCACTCGAAGCATGCTGAGGACATCTGCTGGTTAAAGCCATGTAAATTCAACAAGAACAGCAAAAACATGTTGTACAGACTTTGAAACCGCAGCGTGCGAGCTTAGAATAAACAGACCATTCATTGGTGTGAACGCAAATATAGTTATCTTTATAGTTATCATTCTTGGTGTGAACGGGCCTTAAAAACTTTGACTCCAAACTTTTGAAGACAGACTATATACATTTGTCCACATGTAAAAAATCATATATAAATTACTTCCTTGAACAGATGATTTGATCTTATTTCTCTTCCTGAACACACACAAAATCCTTTATAAACAAACTCACTGCTGTGTTTGGCTCTCTATCAGCGGCGATCTTACCTGGCAGCACTAAACGCATCAGCTTCACCTTCAAGAGTGTGTCTGCGGGCATCATGACTGAGGTTTGGCGTTTGAACACACACCCGGTGCTGATGGGTGGAGCTTCACTGCTGGTCACTCTGAGGGGCGTGGCCTTAGATGAAGATAAAAGTGCACAGCAGAGAGCGGCACTCGAGGTGTGTGTGTGTGTGTAGAGATGCTGTGTGTATACTGTATATATAAAATTCAATGATATTGATCGTTAAAATGTTACTGTGTGTGAGCAGAAGGAGCTGGAGCGGAAAGCGGCCGTGTCGTTGTGCCGATGGATCATCGCGGATCTGCTGAGAGGAGTTCGTTCTCCAGAACGGCCGAGCTCTCCTGATGATCTCTACATCACAGATGAGGAGCTGTTCCTCACACACAACCCTGACGTACGCCATTACAGTAATATACACAACACTATAACCGACATTATCAAACAGAGAGTTCTTGCTCTGACATCTGATTGGATTAGTTCACTTCAGAATTCCAATTTCCTGATAATTTACTCATCCCCACGTCATCCAAGATGTTTATGTCTTTATTTCTTCAGTCGAAAAGAAATGAAGGTTTTTGAGGAATACATTCCAGGATTTTTCTCCATATAGTGGACTTCACTGGGGTTCAACGGGTTGAAGGTCCAAATGTCAGTTTCAGTGCAGCTACAAAGGGCTCTACACGATCCCAGATGAGGAATAAAGGTCTTATCTAGTGAAACAATCGGTCATTTTCAGTCAAAGATAAATAAATAAATAAAAATGTATATACTTTTTAACCACAAATGCTCGTCTTGCACTGCTCTGTGATGCGCCACACATTACGTAATCTGAAACTGCAATTTGGACCTTCAACCCATTGAATCCCAGTGAAGTCCACTATATGGGGAAAAATCCTGAAATGTTTTCCTCAAAAACCTTAATTTCTTTTCGACTGAAGAAAGAAAGACATAAACATCTTGGATAACATGGGTGTGAGTAAATTTGAATTTGAATTTTGAAGTGTAAAGCTGCTGATAAAAGTCAATATACAGGTCTATGACTACACATCAATGAAGTACTGTAATAATGTGGTCAAAAAATCTACAGTATCATCCACAGTCCAGCTAATGAGCTGTAGGAATCATTTCATGTGATTTATTTTATTTATTTGTATATTATTTTTTTATTACTTATATTATCACTCAGCTGTCACTATTAAATAAATATTATGATATATATAATTATATATGCATATATTATGATAAATATCTGTTTGAAACTTAATGGGATATTCTTTTAAAACTACCTCAATCCCTCCTTCAAATGCATCACATCAAAGCTGGAATATACAAACTCACAAACAAATAAATCTGGGTTTTCATGAGATGTCACGTACAACATAAAGTCAGACTCCTTTGATTTACCCAGAAAACCTTGAGATGCTCATCAGCCCTTCATAACCGCTTGATGAAAAGATTCTCATCATAATAAGCATATATAAATACAAAACAGCACTCAGATGCATTTTAGTTCAAAAGATGATTACATTTAATAAACATAATACTGTTTCCAATGTTATTTAGTCACATTTCTTGCTGTTCCATTGAGTAATATTTTCTCCATATAGCCTTACATCATCTTTAATATAAAAGAACATAATAACCCAGTCATTCAGTCAAGTTACTGTATAATAGAGTATTATATTTGGGTGATTGTGTCTGTTTTGCAAAGTTTCATTACTTATTTCCATTTATAAGCATTAAAGACGAGGGCCGTAAATGATGAAATCACAGCTGCATCTTCACGTCCTTTACTCCAAAAAAAAAAAAAAAAACAAACAAAAAAAACTACGCCATGCACATCCACCACATACACACAAACATCAGCCTGACACTCATTTTGCAGACTTTTTCCTCTAATCGTATGCTCGTCGTTCGGCCTTAACTCACACAGTCTTGTGAAAACACACAGTCACGTACACAGAGAACAGCAGTGACAGCCGGGCGATAATCAGCTCCATTAAGCAGATAATTGCTTGAGTCGTGTAATTTAGTCCAGAACATGACTGAGGGTCTCGGTACAGCTCAGCATGTGTTGGGTCCCTCGTGTTCCCGCCAGAGAACAGCGTTATTGAACCCTGGAACTGACAGACCATCCTCGCATTATGAATGCGGCTGAAACACGTTGTTCCTCCGAGCAGAGCTGACAGGTTACAGTTGGTTTTTGTTGTATATTTTTGTGTGGTGTTCTTTCACTGGGGTGTTTTACACAGTTGCAGTACCACCGTGAGCCTGTGGAGGCGCTGCGGGGATTATGGGAGCAGGTCAGCGGCCGACACACACCTGTGTGGGATCTGTCATTAAACACACTCAGACAGGTACATCAAGAGTGTCATGATTCATCATAAAATATCAGTGTTTGCTTTAAGGATGGTTATCTGGATGAATCTCATCAAGAACATGTTCAGGTCACCCCAAAATCAAAAGAAAAGAGATAAGACATTTTGTTTTGCTTAAATGAAGCCTATTACATTTTTTGGGGAGCATTTGTGGCTGTATATATATATATATATATATATATATATATATATATATATATATATATATATATATATATATATATATAAAATGTGAATAACATAACTTTCTGTACTCTTTGTACAAGTGTGTAGTTCTACCAAAAACGAACCGTCATCATTTACTCACTGTCATGTCACTCCAAACCCGTATGACTTTCTTTCTTCTGTGGGACACAATCTTCACGCAGCACTTTTTCACTACAAAGACAGTTTAAAGTGACCTCGAAAGCTTGAAAATGACAAAAAAGCAGCATAACCATATGACTTGTGTACCATATTCAACTATTATTAAGCTTTATGATCGCTTTGTGTGAGAATCAAACTAACATTTAAGCTATTAATTCATTGAAACTCTCCATTGGCTGTATGGAAACGGGCAGCGTGAACAATCTGCTAAATATCTCAAGAAACAAAGAAAGTCACACAGGTTTGGAGCGTCATGAGGGAGCATAAATGATGCACTCAGTGTGTGTTTTGTCCTCTAGGTGGTGCTGTCTATTCCTGAGACAGATGGTGAGATCAGAGAGACGTGTTTGAGTCAGTTTAACTCACTGATGATAGAGCTGCAGCGGCCGCAGATACACACACCACCTGTGACATCACACATCATCAGGTCAGACACACACACATACACCTCATGATGACGATCCAGCTGGATGATCAGGATCTTGTATCACCCTGAAGGTTTTTTTTTGGGCTGGATGTACATTATCCTGCTTATTACACGGCTACTTCATCATTAGTAAATAATTAGACACGAAATATTGATTCAAGTTGAAATATTTTACTATCGCAAACGGACAAGTTCAAACAAGACAGACATTTAAAAGGATAAAGTTCAGTTGTATCACTTATTACACATCGTTTCACCACATAAATAATGACGGGGACGTGAGATATTGATTTGAGAAGAAACCATTTTAAAATCGTACCTGTTTATGTAAGGAATAATTGACTCCAGCCCGTTGAGTTATTAAAAATAATGCACACCCGAGGTGATAATGCATCCACTACGCAAAGTGACCATTAAAAAACAGCAGAGCTAATTGTAAACAGCACTGAGTAATCGCGTCATCTCCATAAGAAGTTTATGATTGGCCCAAAGCAGACCTTGTACGTGCTCACACCAGTAATCTTCATTCTGCGTTCACACACAGCATCATACCAGTTATTTAATGGTAATGTTACTTCCAAATAATTTACTGGTATTTACCATTAAGAACTGTATGTGTGAAAGGGCATATTGACAACGGCCATTATCAGCGAGTAACTGACCTCAGAATGACCCAATCAGAATCAAGCATTCCATAAGTAAACCCAAAGATGGCAATATCTGAAATCCTTGTTCTTGTGGGGAAACTTTTTAAGGAAAACAGCTTAGAAATCATACTAAGGCTGTGTGTCCACCATACGCAAGAGTGTAACGAGGCTCTGAGCGTCTACTTCACACTGAGCGCTGAGCGTTTTTTACTTTTACTTTTTCACTTTGTACCCAGCTGTCCAATCACAATGGAGGAGGGGCGGGACAAATACTACACCAACCAACCACCACATTTTGCTTGTACAACGTCAACAGATGACAAAAACAAGCATAATAACAGAACAAAATCATTTAAAACAAGAGCCAAAGCAAATACTTTACATTGTATCGACATTTTTAATATAGAAACAAACTATCTGTGAAATTATATACTAGTAACACTTCCGTGGATATTCCATATCATAGCAAGCAAAGTGTCTCAACTGAAAAAAAAAAAGCTGCACTCAAGTGCTCACAGATAGGCGTTTTCAGCTGGCTAAAGTCTTCATAAAATGTGTGTGTGTGTTTGTAGTCTGCAGTTATGGAGGGAGCTGCTAGACGGTTTAGTCACCGAGTCTGTGAGATTGAGACAGAAACTGGAGCTTCCAGAGAACAACACCTGGAGTGACACGACACACGACCACACCTGTGAGTACACACACACACACACACACACACACATGCGTGAAATATTGAGGACGATCTAACATTTAACATCATGATCCGCAGTGGAGCAGAAGAAGAGCAAGGCACAGAAGGAGCGCTCCTCATGAAAGACGCCATGAGACGAGCAAGTGTTCGAGAGCTGGAGGAGACGAGAGGAGCGAAAACAGCGGAGGTGAGTGTGATGAGTGCTTCTCACCAGCAGAGGACAGCACATGCCATCTAACCTCCAGCACTGAGTCTCCTGGTTCCTCAGATCATGTGTGCTGTTGAGGAGAGTGTGCTGGTGCTTTACTAGTAAGCACCCTCTGGGTGTGGTTGAGCTGTACATGGGCAAACTCCACTCAAGTTCTCTTCAGAAAGTGAAGAAAACAGTCAGTTTGTAGCGCGGCTGTGATGCCTGAATGTGCTGTCTATGTAGGCAGCTCACTAGAGCGCATCTCTCGCTGACTCATGCTCTGTGGGCGTCATGGTAACAGCTCTCAGTGAGAGGACAGGTGCACGTTTTCACACCATGTAACAGCGCAAACCTGTCTGTCTCTCTTGCTCTCTCTCTCTCGGTCTGTCTCTCGCACATACACTCGCTCACAGCGGGAGTATAAACACTCAGACTGACGCTCTACACTCTGACACTTACAAATATGTGCTTTTAATATTGTGTGTGTGTTCAGGAACGTGGGAGCGTGAAGAAACTCGTGCCAGAAGAGAGGAGGACGGGTGCAGGAGAGAGAGACTCCAGCTTTACCACTGAGAGTGCTGAACACAAACACACACCGCAAGACACATACAGAGCACTGCTGCACGCACAGGCAAGACACACACACACTCAAACACACACAGGCTCCTCTGTGATGTTTCAGCACACATTCACACATCCAGTCATGATTCATACTGTCATATTTAGTCATAAGGTGATGATATCTGTGTGTGTTTCAGGTGTATGCGCTGATGGAGAGGATGGTGGATTCTCTGTGTGATTTACTCCATGACTCCCAGACAGCATATTAATACATCTGCCTGTCTGTGTTTCTCTAGTTACATGTTGTCTAAAGTGTCACATCTTAATTGTATTTGTCAGTATGTACTTTTACTGCTCATAAGAACATCTTTCCTGCCGTTTGAAACACTTGAAATGGCTGTTTAAGTCTGAAATGGTTCAGTAATGTCATATGAAGGTTTAAGGACGTTAATGAGCTTGTCCTTCAAGCTGTTAAGTTCAAAAGGTTTAGCTGGTTATTGTCACTTCTCTCTGCTGTGGGATGCTGTAACTAAATATAAAAATAAAAAAAATGTGCTTACTCCTACTGATTAGTGCTTCTGCATTGTGTTGTTCAGACTACCCAATTGTAATGCTGTTAGACAGTTTATAGAAAATATGCAGAAAATAACAAAATATGTTAAAAAATAAATCTTTATACAGTATAGCAGACCAAACCTTCAAAAATAAGTAAAATACACTGTAAAAACAATTTTTATTTCAATTTTCAATAATTTTTTCCCCAACCACTGGGTTACACATATTCAGTATGACTTACCTTTGTTTAGGCTGCAGCTTCGGTCCGTTGGACTGACCGTTAAAATTTGAACCATTGCCGCGGGAAAAGTAGCTGGCGGCTGCACCCCATTTCGGAGACTGCATCCTCCGGAGGTCGCATTTGAAGGCTGCGTACGTCATTGAGACGGTCTCATTTAAGAACGGTAACCGTTAGATTGCAAAGTAAGAACGAAATTACTGTATTTGACACCTCACGAGGAATAACAGTCAATTTTATTACGGTTACTTTTCTTAAATAAGACATCCTTGATGACGTATGCAGCCTATGGCCCCGTACTAGTGCGTTTTAGTTTTAAAATGGCGTTTTAAAATGAAAACAATCCTCGTCTACACTGGCGTTTCCATAGTCTCGCGTAGCCAGACCTTCAGACTGACGGCAGAAGGTCTAGATTTTATGGCAGGTGTCATTGGCCAAGGACCACCCAAGAAGACATTTGACTGACATGTAACGCAACCAATCAGTTTGTTTTGTTTCGCATCAGGTTTAGGGGCGTTTCTACAATAACAGCCCGGCGTGCATCTAATCTTCATTCAAGAATGATATGCAAGTTTACTGCATCAATGGAGCTGCAAACTTCACATACTTTTAAAAACCCAGCATTTAGTTGATCCTGGTAAGCGCTCATTCTTCTATGAGGGGGTTTGGCGTCACGGCATTTGTTTCCGACGGACCGTTTTAAGGAACGCAACACACATGTCTCCCAGACATCCTGTAGAATTCAACCAACCAGGTTTAAACTCAATTTTAGGAAGCGACGTTGAGTGCTTTGTGCAAAAAAAACAAAAAAAACATAATTTACCACTTTATTTACAAAACAACAATGGCAGCTCTCACGTGAACACAACACGCATGCGTCGTGAAGCTCTCGTGAACACTCGCGCATGTGCGTTGAGTTGACACACGAGTCTGAATACAACACGCTTGTGTTGTGAAGCTCTCCTGAATGTGTGTTGCAGATCGATATTTTTGTAAGTAAAGAGGTAAATTATGTTTTTTTTGTTGTTGTTGTTGTTCTGTTTTTTGCGCAAACAAAGCACTCATGTCGCTTCATAAAATTGAGTTTAATGCCACGTTCCAGGCAACCCGTAACTCGTGTTTTTCCAACCTTCTACCCATGAAAGTGCACTGGAATGGCAGTCGAACCCGTGACTTCCCACCCGTGAACTCGTACTAGATTGATTTACTCCCAGTTTCGCACTCTGACGTCACATAGCCCGTGAAACAACAATGGCAGCCCCTACGGATGCGATGTTTATGCAAGTGCACGGTAAAATAAAAGGTATAACAACTTCTCTTGCCTTATGCGCCGTTTTTCCTCCTCCGTTTCCTTCAAATAAGCAAGGAGTAAGCACCTTTGGTGATAGAAATGATTGTAAATGAGCATAAGCCCCGTACTGGTCCGCCATGCTGGTTTGTTTACACTCAGGCAGTTTGGCGTGACTTGCCTGGAACGCTACAAAGTCGTGAGTCGTGATTTGAAGTCGTGACTTACGGGCTCAAAAACCTGCCTGAAACGCAGCATAAGCCACTGGAGTCACATGTAGTATTTTAATGATGTCTTTTTCCTACCTTTCTGGACCATGGAGTGGTTGTTGCGTTGGATCTCAATGGAAAGACAGAAACCTCTCAGACTTCATCAAAAATATCTTAATTTGTGTTTAAAAGATGAACGAAGGTGGTGAACTAACCCTTTTGCAACCTCGGGAGGACGCAGTCTCCGAAATAGGGCACAGCTTCTTTTCCCGCCCAGTGGTTCAAATTTTAACGGTCAGTCTAACGGACCAAAGCTGCAGCCTAAAAAAATATAAGTTGTATCGTTTTTAAGTATTATGTATTTGAACTTAGGCTAAATATAGTCCAAAACTGAGTTTTATATTTTTAAAACGAAGTTGTAATTCCCTTTTGCCAGTTATTATTCTCTGGTTAATTAGATTGTAAATATGAATAGTATTAGCCATCAGCTCGCTATCCTTAATAAAGTAATTAAAACTTTAATTCACACACTGATCAGTACCTTTCTGTTTTCACAATATTTAGTCATGAATTTATTTTGTATTATTAATTTATGTATGATTTATACATTTATTGTATATATATATATATATAATTTTTTTTTTTTTTTTTTTTTTTTTTGGTTTGTTGAGGGAGTCCGGCAGTGATGCGGTTAAATGCTGAGTGCGCAGAGCATCTCTCTCTCTCTATCTGTCTCTCTCTCTCTCTATCTGTCTCTCTCTCTTTCTCTCGTGATGACGGTTCGTGCCTCCACACCGCATGCGTGAGCGTGTGTAGATGGATCGCTTCACCCACATCACCGGAGACATTGCAGCATCCACGCGATTGTTCTCGCACAGATCGACGGCAGCACGGACAGATCTGTCTGTATCTATTTCTGTCTGTCTGTATTCCTGTCTGTCTGTCTCTCTGGGTTCATGTCGGTGTGGCGGATCGCGGCTGCTCACTAAGATGCTGCAGGTAAGCGGGATTCATTTATCTTCTCAATAACCCTGCAGATGAAGCGCATATCTGTCAGTGTGTTACTGTGTGTGTCTGATAGATTGTAGATGTGATTGTGATCTTTATCAGAAGTGTGATGCTCAGTGCAGGAGCTGAAGGCCTACTGGAGCATTTACACACAGTCTATTTCTGGTGTTCATTCTGATGCTGGTGTGTGGGATCTGGTCATGCTGGATATATGGCTCTCTGGAGATTTAAAAAAAATCTTCTTGATTTCATATTACAGGTCAAATTAGTGTATTAGTTCTATATATCATCTATTACCACAGTAAAACTGAAGCCTATTTTCTTTCTTTAAAGCATCAGTACACACATGGCTTTCTAAAGAATCATAGAACACCAAAAAAGATTCTTCTATGACATCATAGAAACTTGAAAAGGTTCTATAATGACTTTATTAGAACTTTGAAATGTTCTATGACATCAAGGAATTCAAAAGGGTTAAATGGCATCATATAGGAAATGTTCTGGGACTTTAAATGTTTTATGACTTTGGAACTTAACTGTCCTTTTTGAACATAGACTTGAAAAATCCAAACTTAAATGGTTGTAATTCATGAATACTTTGTAATACAGACCTAAGGTTGCTTTCTTTTTTAAAAAGACACTCCGATTATTGCTAAAGTGAAAACACTTCAAAATATGAAAGTGTAAAAAAGTTATAGAAGTTTAAGTTTAATGTAAAACAAATGTACTGTACTAAGCATTTGTATTTAATACAAAATAGGCCTATATAATTTACAAAGTAATTGAAAATACATTACAAAAAAAATTTACTCTAAAATTGCTATAAAATCAAAGCTATATGTCTAACCAAGTTGTTCCAAATTTGAAGTTGAAATCACAAAAATTGAAGTTGCTATGAGATTTTGTTTAGGCGCTATACCAAAAGTATGCTTTCTCCTGTGACAAATTAATACATTTCTGTCACAATATCACTTCTATCACAAAACAGTCACCAAATGTGGAACCTTGAGTCTTAGACCGTTCCGACGATATGTGTTTTGTCAAGATTAGAAAAAAAATTGATTATAAAATGGTTAAAATAAATTTTGTAATATGAAATATGTACTCAAAATTCACAAAAAGGGCCAACTAAAACTTTTATTGCCCAAGTGAACATGGTTATGAAATTCTTGCACTGCTCTGCTGCACTTCATTACGCAGCGCTCTGTATGGATGGCAAAAAGGTTTAAAAGTTACATTTTTAGTCTGGTCTGCCTCAGCGGCCTAACAGCGCTCGTCAGTATCAAAATGATATTGAGATGGCCAATCAAATCAAAGTAGGCGGAGTTTGCGTTCTCTTTTGGCTCGTGCACAGTCTTCACAGCACAGACGAGCAAGTCAACCTATCGCTTAATGCCGTTGCGGAGACTCTATTCTTTCTGGTGAAATCACAAAACAAAATGCACACGAACAAGACCCTGCTCTTGATATACAATCATTGATGAACATCTTTGATTTTAATGAGGAAATTAAAAACCCTATAGGAAAAAACAAAAATTCTATCACCAGCCCACTAGGAAATTTTAATGTTAATAGTGGATCTATGTATTTATTCACTAACATGAAGAATCTCGGGACTAACTATATATTTAATGCAAATATTATTTTTCAAATAGTTCCAAAATTATTATTTCCCAACTAGAATTAGCTAGACCTAGAATTTCTGTTTCTTTATGCTTTATAAAAAATAAATAAATAAAAAAATTGGTCCCCTCAATGTTCAAAACATGGTTACGGCCTTGATTTAAAGTACCATGATAACGCAATGTCTGATTTCAAAATAGTTTTCACAGGATAAATGTTTGACTTTTAAGCTTTTAAATGATACCTAATTTATGATGATTACTAAAATGTGTTATAGGGAAAAAAAGGAAATAAAAAAGAGCGGCAAGTGTCCCGCTAGGTGACAGTTAAGGGGTTAAAAAGGTTCTACTACGACTTTATTAGAACTTAAAATGTTCAATGACGTCATAGTAACTTAAGGTTCTGCTTTGACTTTTTTAGGACATGATCTATGGCATCACCCAACTAAAAAAAAAGACATTTAAAACAGGAGAACCTTTTTAAGTTCATCCTGAAGGTTCTTCTGAGGCACCAGGCTGTACAACTGTCTTTGGCCCCTTAATTTGTAGTGATGTGAGTGAGATGAATCTGTGATCACTGCAGGAACATGACGTGGAATAATTCAATAAGGAAAGCATAAAAGGCCATTGACAGAATTAAGTGTCTCCGAGGGGATGTGCTCGATGAAAGTGTGTCATGTTGAGGAGCAGATGTCTCTGCTGAGATCACACTCATCTGTGCTCAGTTACTCACACACATTACTCCAGTCATGGAGTGTGTTTGTTACAGCAGATGATGAGTTTTTGTGTGTGATTCTGGACCTGCTCTGTTTACCTCGTCAATGGCCAGTACGCAGTGATGCACTTCCCAAAATCATCACAAGCCTAAGTAGACCCACACCAACGGCCTCTACGTTCAACTTAAGCAGCCCAGGTCATTAATGTTCTAAAAAGGTTTCATTTTGGTTGAAAAATGAAATTTAGCTCGCATTTAGTTTCAATAAAAATGAAAATAATGTTCTAAAAGTGGAAATAAGCTGGGAACAAGTGTTTTTTATAATATTAAAAGTGTTTATTGGGTAGGGTTAGGGGAAGGTGTAGGGAGGGTTTTTATTCACCCAATAAGGCAGCATCCATTTAATAACTTTAATAAATACAATCATTTATACTCTATGATATTAATGCATCCTGTTAATGTACAAAAATACTGAGGTGCAAATAGTATC
Organism: Ctenopharyngodon idella; assembly: GCF_019924925.1. NCBI lineage: Eukaryota > Metazoa > Chordata > Actinopteri > Cypriniformes > Xenocyprididae > Ctenopharyngodon > Ctenopharyngodon idella. Next base: position 27,228,994 of record NC_067221.1, read on the forward strand.
TGCCAATATAAAGTATAGATAGCATCTAATTACTGTAAATGGCTGCTGCCTTAATGGTCAACTAATATAGGATTATCAATGGCTGATATTTAGAGAGCAGATAGTCAGAATATTGGTAATATTAAATACACTCTTAAAAATAAAGAATCTTTATTGGCATTGATGATTGCATAAAGAACATTTAACTTCCATGGAACTTTCCATTGTACAAAAGGTTCTTTAGATTATTAAAATGTTCTTCGCACTTACTTTGTTATTTTTTTTTTAAGAACTGTTCTTTGGAAAACCAAAAATGGTTCTTCTGTGGCATCACTGCAAAAACTCTTTTGAGACCTTCATTTTAGGAGTGTATCAAAGTTTAATGATAGTAAATGAGGCATAAACAAGCACAATGTGTACTCAAAATTCACAAAAAGGGCCAACTAAAACTTTTATTGCCCATGTGAACATGGTTAATTGCTGATGCCAGTCATTAATCTCAAAATGGCCAAATATCAGCTCATTAACTGGCCTGGCAGATATATCAGTCTGTCATTATTAGTGTGAGTGAATACATTATTTGAACTTATTTACATAACGTGCTAGGAATAGTACATCATGTTGTTGAATATGTATAAATACTGCTTCATCTAGACTGGATTGTCCACATTATTTAAACATTGAAAACATTTGGAAACTGTACAAAAAATGGTTCCCACATTTATGAAGAGGTTCTTTAACGGTAGCACACAGAATACTGTGAGAACTTCACAACTGTCTCCAAAAAATAAAGAACGTTCAAACAATATTATGCTAAGAACGTTTACTACTAATATTGTTACAACCATTGTCAGATATTAATAATAACATCATAAGGGTGTTTACCAAAATTTACTAATTTTATCCAACATTTCTGAAACATTCCCTGTTAGGAGATAAAGTTGAGTAAGTGATTAATTCACATGTGAAACTCTAAATAAAAGCGTTTTGTTTTAGATGCACAACTGAAAGTGTTGTATTTCTTCACATTAATCATAATGATCTAGTTTTGTTGCGTCAGTCTAGTTCTGAAAAAGTGCTGATTGTTAGCGGCTTCTTGACTAGTGTGTTTTCTGTCCGATGCAAAACCAGTTTTTCTTCTTTGTAAATGTGTTGAATGGATCTCAAATGTCCTGATGGTGTTTTAAAGACTTGTGGGTAAATGACGGGAGCTGATGTACTCTGAGGAACACCATGAGCTGTTCACAGAGAGGAGCGCTGCCTTTAGAGAAGGAGGACAAATCAATTCAGATCGGGAAGGATTAGGTTTTGCCGCACACACAGAAATGCAAAGTCAATGAGTGCAGCCGTGTGAAGGGCAGAGATGTTCAGTCAGGTCAGCTGACTGCTACACTGCCAGAAATTATCAGAATTTTACTGGTAAAGACTGTTACAGTAAAAACATATTAATTGGTTAACAGTACGTTCACTTACTTTATATGGGATTCATGTAATTTTACAGTAAAATACTGTTAAAGGGGACCTATAATGCCCCTTTTCACAAGATGTAATATAAGTCTCTGGTGTCCCCAGAATGTGTCTGTGAAGTTTCAGCCCAAAATACCCCACAGATCATTTATTATGGCTTGTCAAATTTGCCCCTATTTGGGTGTGAGCAAAAACACGTCATTTTTGTGTGTGTCCCTTTAAATGCAAATGAGCTGCTGCTCCCGGCCCGCTTTCCAGAAGAGGGCGGAGCTTTAACAGCTCGTGCTTCGGTTTCTCAGCGACAACAAAGCTGGAGAATCTCACGCAGCCAAAATGAGGATTGTCAGTAACGGTGTTCAGCCTTACATTGTTCAAACCGGAGTCGGACACTGATGGAGAGACTCAGGAAGAAGTTACAACTTTTAGAATGAAACTGGATGTTTCTGAACGGTTGGTGGATAAATTTACGTAGTTGCTGTGGAGTTGATTCAACTCATTGACTAGCATGTGTCGTCATGTTAATCTTTTGTTCAAATCCAGCATTGAATTGACCCTCGTTTGTGAAGCAGTCCGGCGTAAAATGACGGCATGGTAACAACACTCTACTACAACAACTCTTCCTCTTCTCTAAAGCAGCCCAACAGCCCTCTTTGTTGTGTGTTCTCGGGGGCGGGGTTTATGTAAATTTTAGGGTTTATGATGTCACTAACCCAGGAAGAAGCTCGTTGTAGTCCCTACCAGCCGTTTGTTGTAGTCCTTAAACAGAGAATTCTGTAAAAGAAAATATCTCTCTTTGCATTGAACTTTGAGCGTCGTAACTTTGCAGATGTTGTTCATGCTCAAACAGCAACATTACACACTAACTAAAGTTAAAAAAGTCAAATCATAATCACCTTTAATGCCTGTGTCTTGTATTATAAGGGTTGAAACAGATTTTAGTCATTTAGTATACAAACATTATTTCAGGTAATGTCCTTTTATGTTTTTGTCCTTTTAGTGAATGAACGACTCTGAGATGTTTCCAGATATCAGGCCTGCAGCTGATGCAAAGTGTGATTAACACCAAACTCACAACTCCTTCAGATTAAGCGTAGTTAACCCTTCGCTCTTAAGTGTCGTCTCAATTAAAGACACCCGGTTGAAGCCGACTGTGACATGAGTCAGAACGTGCCGCTGTGATTCACAGCTGATCCGGCACTATTCATCTGGTGCTCTCGGGGTGTCTGTGGGCTGATGGGTAACAGCATGAGTTGGTTCTTTGGTGGCGTGTGTGACTCATGCATGAGTCAAATACACATTTATTCATTAGCAGATGCTTTTAGGCCGCATTTCAGATGCTTTAATCACTGGGTGTGTAATCTGGGAAATGAACGCTTCACCTTGATGTTGCAAGCGCAGGGAAGCAGATGAAGTATATGGGCCGTCTGAAGGACGTTTGGGTGCTCCACTGATTGGTCGGTCTGTTTTGAAGCCTGACGGACAGATAACGCACGTCTCTCCCGCCGCCCCACTTCCTATGCCCGTGTTTTTTAAGATAAGTGCTAACTGGAGAGCCACGCTGAATTATTGATGATCCTGAAAATGGTAATCGCTCTCGTCTCGCTGCAAATGAAGAGGGAGGGGGGCATTTTTAATCAGCTCAACTGCGTCAACTTATGTGTTCAAAAGCTTGTTAACCCTCTACAAGACCACATGATGAGCTAAAACTATAATAACCATGTTTAGTAAATAACGTTTGACCTCTGACCTATAGGAGACTGTCATTTATATATGGGTCATTGACAAATACGTTTTTTAAAAGTGTCAAAAAGATATATAATGGAGATATAATTAATTTTGAAGTTTTATTAAGTGTTAACAATGAAATTATGTGGCTTTTATGATCAATTAGCACTGCTTTTGTCATTTTACAAAATGGACAAAATTTGTCACAAAAAAAGTTATTCGGTTTAACCAAAATTTCAGTTTTACTGCATGACGATGTTATCAAACAATGCTATCAGGCTGATATCTAGCAAAAGGACAATCCAACATTTTATATTTAGAACAAGTTTTTAAAATATTACAACATTTTCCATGTTTTATAGCGGTTGTACCAAATGACCTGATGTTTCGGACATGCGCATTAGCAAGTGAAAACATTAATTTTGCAAATAGTTAAGAGAGAGTTAGTTACTTTGCTTCACGACCATGTGGGCCTTTGCAGACGTCTGAATGATGTCACATCCTGTCACATGATATTAACCACATGACTTGATCCAAAATGGTCCCTTTATTTTGGTTACTCCGAATAACATCAATGAAATTCATTTTTCCTGGACATTCTTTCTCATAACAAAGCAACAACTTCTAAAATACCTTCATATGTAGCAAAATATAATTTGGATTCAATAAAATAGATGAAGTTGAACTACCTTACATACTTTGGATGTCATATTTTTGTTTTTATTATTATTATTATTAAGGCCTTTGGACAAAAAAATGACTCGTCACGTCACTGACCCTCATGACAATGGACTATAAAATTAAACATTTGAAAGCATATTTCATTTGTAAATGGATAAATGAACAGTAAAACTCTTTAAAATGTATTTTATATTTAAAAAAAAAAAAAAAAAAAAAAGAAACATTTTATTGATTCACCAACAATAAACAAGATTTCAGCATACTTTGAACAGTTACTTTAGTATTATTTTGAGACTGTTGAATATTAGTATATTTTGAATTAGCTTTTATTTTTACATGATCTGTTTTCATCTTAATTTTTAACTAGTTTATTATTTCTATTTAGCTTAAAATTCTTTTTCAGTTTTAGTCATTTTAGTACCTCAACTTTTGAAAATTACATTTCAATTAGTAGCCAAGGCAACATTCTCATTTTCATTAAGTTTTTTCATTCTAATATTTATATTTTATTTTATTTTTATTTTATTCTAATTTTTAATAGATTTAGCTGGAAATAACAACAGTTATTCTGAGGTAGATGAGAGTGCCTTGATGTGTGTGGGTTGCCAAGGCATTATGTGGTTGCTAAGGTTTTTAGTGTGTTGCTAAGTAGTTTCTTGCATGTTCAGGATACATTATAGTCATGTTTCATTTACATATGACAGCAAAATATACAAATATTGATATATTAAAATGTTAATAATACACTATAAACATGCTGATTTGTACTAAACATTCCACGCATACAGACCATTTCAGTTTTAAACAATTTTGAAGGCAGAATGTCTATCAGATATTTTTGAAGACAAAAATATCTACTTGCGTTTGTTGCCTTGGTAACTACATTATTCTATCCCTTTACAGAGAATAAAACTAGCATTTCATGAAACTATGAGTCTATATGACTTTATAGAACTGAAAAGCATTTAATTATAGTTTTTGAAGTGTAAAAGCACCTGTTTGTGTCATTTTTCTCTCAGCTCTGGCTCTGTTTAGCGTGACCGTCTGCCTCGTCTCACAGCGGGAGGCCGGAGATCCGCCCACACACACACTCACGCCGTCGCCATGACGACCTCGGCCCTCCGGCGACAGGTGAAGAACATCGTGCACAACTATTCGGATGCGGAGATCAAGGTGCGGGAGGCGACCTCCAACGACCCCTGGGGTCCGTCCAGCTCGCTGATGTCGGAGATCGCCGAGCTGACCTTCAGCGTGGTGGCCTTCAGCGAGGTCATGGCCATGGTGTGGAAACGCCTCAACGACCACGGCAAGAACTGGAGACACGTCTACAAGGTGTCCGAGTCTGTCCGCTGTCACTCACAGTCACACCAAACCAACAGAAACACAAACTACAGCAGATAGAAATCAGTCCTGAAGAACCAGGATTCCCATGGACTCTGAATATATGAGGAAATGTGTGATTTCACTTAATCAGTCATTTAAACTGAATTCTGGCCTAATTCAAAAACAGTAATTTCTAGTTCATTCATTTCAGGGTTATTATCGTTAACTAAAACTATTAAAAACATTTCTGTTAATTGAAATAAAGCTGAATTAAAATAAATATAAATATTAGTAGAAAAATTTGAACTAAATGAAAATTAGAAATGTTGTCTTGGTAATAAACTGAAACTGAAGTATAAGTTAAAGTACTAAAATTATGAACTGGAAATAAATAAAAACTAAAATGGAAATAAAAATAAATGAAATAGTAATATTTAAAAAGTGATTTCTACTCTAATTTACAAAGTGTGATTTCTAGTTTATTTCTAGTCTAATTAGTCATTTCAAGTGATTTCTATTCTAATTTACAAAGCGTGATTTCTAGTTTATTTCTAGTCTAATTAGTAATTTCAAGTGATTTCTATTCTAATTTACAAAGTGTGATTTCTAGTTTATTTCTAGTCTAATTAGTAATTTCAAGTGATTTCTATTCTAATTTACAAAGTGTGATTTCTAGTCTATTTCTAGTCTAATTAATAATTTAAGTGATTTCTACTCTAATTTACAAAGTGTGATTTCTAATTTATTTCTAGTCTAATTAATAATTTAAGTGATTTCTACTCTACAAAGCGTGATTTCTATTTTATTTCTAGTCTAATTAGTAATTTTAAGTGATTTCTACTCTACAAAGCATTATTTCTATTTTATTTCTAGTCTAATTAGTAATTTCAAGTGATTTCTATTCTAATTTACAAAGTGTGATTTCTAGTTTATTTCTAGTCTAATTAGTAATTTCAAGTGATTTCTACTCTACAAAGCGTGATTTCTATTTTATTTCTAGTCTAATTAGTAATTTCAAGTGATTTCTACTCTAATTTACAAAGTGTGATTTCTAGTTTATTTCTAGTCTAATTAGTAATTTCAAGTGATTTCTATTCTAATTTACAAAGTGTGATTTCTAGTTTATTTCTAGTCTAATTAATAATTTAAGTGATTTCTACTCTAATTTACAGTGTGATTTCTATTTTATTTCTAGTCTAATTAGTCATTTCAAGTGATTTCTACTCTAATTAATAATTTAAGTGATTTCTACTCTAATTTACAAAGTGTGATTTCGATTTTATTTCTAGTCTAATTAGTCATTTCAAGTGATTTCTACTCTAATTTACAAAGTGTGATTTCTTGACCTGGAAAAAGTCATGGAAATTAACAAAATTCTAAATATGTTTTTATAAAGACTATACATTTTTCTAGTTATGCCAAACTCTAAAATAATTTATCCAGTAGAATTTATGAGGAAAACTTTTTAAAAATCATCATCCTTAACCTTTATTCAGTAAACTAAATGAATGGGAAAGTCATGTAAATTCATTGGTTGAAAAGAGCGGGAAGAACATTCAGTTCTTAAAACTTCCGGAATCCTGAAATTTAATTATTTGAATTATAATTAAAATTATTTTAGTTATTTATTTGAATCTGTGGAAACTCCTGGTTTCTGTAAGTTAATGAAGTGCTGAAATCTTTACAGCAGATTTGTGTATGTTGAACACAGGAGTGAGAGAGTTTGAGAAGCTCTTGATCTAGCAGTGAAGTGGTAATAATCTCTGATAGTGGAGTGTAGTGAGCCGGTTTTGTGTGTCTGGTCCAGGCTCTGACTCTGCTGGACTATCTGGCCAAGACGGGTTCGGAGCGGGTCGCCCAGCAGTGCCGCGAGAACGCCTTCACCATCCAGACGCTCCGCGACTTCCAGTACGTGGACCGCGACGGGCGCGACCAGGGCGTGAACGTGCGCGAGAAAGCCAAGCAGCTGGTGGCGCTGCTGCGGGACGAGGAGCGTCTGAGGCTGGAGAGAGCGCAGGCCCTCAAGACCAAAGAGAGGATGGCGGGCGGCGGTGTTCCTCCCGCGTATCCCAGCAGGCGCAGCAGTCAGCCCAGCATGGCCGCGCTGTACGGAGAAGAGTTCAACCACTCCAGAGGATCGCCGTCCTCCTTCAACTGTGAGAGCAACTCTGCATGACTAACTCTGAATTAAAAGTCAGTTTAAGTTTTGATTTATTTATATGGCACAATTAAATCATCATAAATATATAAATATATCTCCGGCACTGATGAGTCTCGTCACAGCTGCTTCTGTCATGTGCTGTTGTTTAATGAGGCGTGTGACACAATATGACTGAAGTGAGATGCTGATGCTTTATGACAGTATTAGAGCCCCTCAGAGAAACATCAATCAAACAGATTACACTCATAAATAATCATTAATGATCCCTCTCCCATCTGTCTGTCTGTCTGTCAGCGTCATCCTCGTCTCCTCGAGCGTCTGATCTGGAACAGACTCGACCGCAGACCAGTGGAGAAGAAGAACTACAGCTGCAGCTCGCGCTGGCAATGAGCAGAGAGGTACACACACACACACACACACACACTGGGCCTAAAATTAACACTCGCCTAGCGCCAAATACAAGTAAAAATCTGTGTTGGTGAGTGTATGAAACGGTGTTAACCGCCAGTTGGCTCTCAGAAATCTGCATCTCAGACAGAGTATGAATACTCAATCGAGCTCTCTTTTACGTGTTCTTGTGCTTGAACGGTCATATTCAAATTAAATTATGTCGTAAACATAGTCAGTTATGTCTTAACTGAATGTAAACAGTTGAGAAGTAAAACGCATGTGTATCAGTATATTGGATCAGTGCATTCGCTCTTAAAGTGACAGCAGCCTATTATTCCTGCTGCTGTCTGTGTTTTTAATGTTAATCAAACAACAAAAGACATAGAACCACCACTCATTGCTCTTGACTGAACAACTTTTGTAACTTTAATAACACACACACACACAATTACACACACTCACAAGCACAATTACACACACTCTCTCTGGCCCTGTTTCCACCTGATATTAAGATGCGTTTTGATCGATCGGATCACAAGTAAATGAGGCAGACACATTCCCGTTTACACCTGGTGTTTTAATTCATCTCTTTTGTCAACTTTCAACCACTTCTGTCCTGATGTCTTCGAGGGGAGGGTCTATGGGCAGGTAAATGTATGGGCTTCTTCAGATCTTTTGTTCTAATGGACAAAATAAGCTCACGCAATTTACATATGAACATGACCGGAGACGACGGAAAAACACGGAGAGCAGCAGCTTTCGTTTCTGCTCTGATGAGCCACGAGACCAGCTGGACACTGTGAAGAAATCAGGAATGATGGGAGAACATTGTGCTTAGTACGCTTTTCGTCTTCAAACCAAACTTGAGTCTTCAGCCGACAAAGTTTAAATCCCGTCTTCCCATAAAGTTTACGCATTGAGGTGGAGAGAAGGCATCTTTAGTGACTGTTTGAACACATTCGACCACATGAGCGTCTACACTACGAAAAGCAATCCGGTCGAATGTGTTTTCCACTACCTCTGGAAGTGGTCGATAGAGGACAAGCTCAAAACGTTTTAGACCTCGTTTACACCTGTATTTAGCGTCGTCCACTTGTGATCCAATCAACCAAAACACATCTTAACAGCAGGTGTAAACAGGGCCTCTCTCTCTCTTCTTTACATTAGTCTGTTTCCTGAACTGTAAACGATCCCTGTAGGTCTCCAGTTTCTGTGGTGTTTGATGTAGTAAATGAACACATGCAGTGGTAAGAGTGTCTTTCATTCCCAGCATGCAGCAGCCGGAGCGTTTCCATCTCGATCGAGTGTGTGTGTGTGAGGACAGCAGGGAGGAAATGTGAGGAGAAAGACGAGCAGGAAGAGTTTTCCTGTTGACCTTTCCTGCTGTTTCAGGAATTTTTCCATTCCCACAGGACGCAGTGGAAGTGCAGAAACCGCACGCGCTGCTGAAAATAACCCTGATTAACCCAAATCCAGCGCAGCGTTCGGCTCCGATGTGCCTTAAACATGAGCGCTGATACGCCTCTCCCCAACAGCCAATCACTGTCTGCTATTGTGTGTATCGCTGATGCGCTGTTGTCATGGAGACGGAGGAGGACGTCCAGTATCTCTGCGCAGGTATCCGAGGAGCCGTAGATCCTGCAGCAGATGCTTTCATTCATTTAAACCAGTCGTTCTCAACCTGAGAACCTCAAGATGACTAAACAGTGTTTCAGTTAATATTAATCATTAATTATATAAATAATATATATTATTATACATATTATATCAATATTAATAAATGATTATTAAGAGATTAAACTAAAATAAAATGCTAAAAAGCACAAAAACATGATATAAACTTACATTTATTTCATATATATTATATCACAAGAATATATGTAATATACATCATGTTATAATATAATAAAAACACAATTATTTCCCCTCTTTTAACTGAAAAACATACAGTTCTTGAAACCTCTGAAGTCAGAAAATGAATTGCAGTAAAATAATTTAATATATCAGTACTCCCAGACAAAAAGTTGAAAGCAAACCTGTAAAAGCCAATATATTCACGTCAGAAAGGTTGAGAAACACTGGATTAAACAGGCTGTTTTTGTTACTTTATCTTTAGGATTTCTGTTTTATTATCTGCATTTTTCAAATATTCAAACCAGTTATTTTAGTGTCATTGATATACTATCATAGTTTTTCTTAATAGTTTGAATTAGATTTGTAATTTTATATTTAATATAATATATTTATATATTTTAGTACATCAGTTTTAACTAACTGAAAATGAGAAATGTTTCCTTGGTAACTTTTTTTTTTTTTTTTTAAAGTTTTATTTTATTTCAATTAATGTTTGTATATTATTTTAAGTAACACAAATGTTTTTTTATGGTTTTATGTTTAGTTAACTTTTAATTAACCCTGGTTCAAACTTATTTAAGGCCTGTTCACACCACGAACGATAACTATAATGATAACTATATTAGCGTCCACTAGGGTTGGGAATCGAAAATAGATTCCAATTCTGGATACTTAAGGTCAGGAATCGGAAACTTGTTATAAAACGATCTCGCGAAAGAGAACTTAATTCGGCACTCGCACGCTGTTTTCTGTGCTGGGAACATGGAGAACACACACAAAAAGCTGAATACTGAAATGAGTTTTCTTTTGCGTCTTCTTGAATTTGAACGGACAAATACACACAAAATTATGTCAAAATATCCTCACCGTTGGTTTTGTCTAAAGTGTACGTAAACAGAAATAAAACGCACGTGTAACAGTATATTGGATCCGTGCGTCACCTCTTAAAGTGACAGCAGCCTAATAATCCTGCTGCTTTTCAGTTGTATTTATTTGTGCTTTTGCTAATTTGCTTATTTGTTCTTATTGTATTACTGACTGTATACTTGTCTTTAATAATGTTTGAAACTTTTATTAGTCTAGTTTAGAATCAATAAGCAGAATCAGAATCGCTAAAATTTGAACGATATCCAACCCTAGCGTCCACACCTAGCGGACAATATTGTTTTGTCGTCTGCCATTTGAAATGCTCAAGCTGGATTCTGATTGGCTGTCAATGTTTTTATCGTTTATCAGTTGGAAAAAATCACTCTGAAAGGGATTCCAGTGATATTGTTCCTCTGTGCCGTTATTGTTACAGTTTTGCTGTGCTACTATTCTTTTACATTCAGAATGATTTTATAACCATATCTTTATCGTTATAGCTATTGTCCTAGGTGTGAACGGCCTGCTTATACTAACCATTTCTTCCTCCTCCTCTAATTATATTTCTCTGTTCCTCACATGTATTTTTCCTCCAGTGTTTTCTGTGGATCTGCTGTGAATGTCATGGAGCTCATTAACCTCCTGCTTTTTTAATCCTAATTAATCCGTTCACTAACTATCTAACGGCGTCACCTTCAGCAGGGTTTGCATTGAGCTTGTTTCCTTTCCCGCAGGAGCAGCGCAGCCGTCAGGGAGACGATCCTCAGCCTCATCTTCAGAAGGCTGTGGAGGAGAGCGAGAGACGGCGAGACCTGGGCCTTTCAGAGGTGAGACAGACACTGAACACTTGCATGATCTGCTGATCTCTGGGTCGACTCACACTTGCTTTCATCTCACAGTCGGCCATGATCGACCTGGTGGATGTGTTTGGTCCCACGCCTGCAGCGCCGGCGAGCGACGACCCCTGGGACGCCCCGCCCACCTGCTCTGTAAACTCTGACCCCTGGGAGTCTGTAGGTCAGTCATGAATGAGCTGTTAAGTTGCGTTCACACATTTATTTTTAATAATAGTTGGCAATTTCCTCAGCACGTCACCAAAAAAATCTTGCGGTCGCTGTGATTTCGTTCAACAGTACAAATGTTATGATTTCAGTGTTGATTTATCAGTATTTTGTCTTTTAAAACTGTGTAGCATTAAATGTTGTTTTTAACATTCTTTCAACACTGAAACAACAACTTGACATTATTTCAACTACATTTTAACATAGAAGGTCAGTTATGTAAAAATGATCATTGCCGCAGATCTCTTATGGTCGGCGATTTCATTCAATACAAAAAAATGCAAAAAAAAAAAATACTTTTAATTAATTTAAATAGTCTTTTTGACTTCCCAGCTGGTATTTCAGTGTTTATTAATGGGTTAATCAATGTCATGAATGTTGAATTTTGTTTTGATTTTGCAAATTAAATCAACATTGATGACGCAACGTTGTTGCATCTTTTTCGTACAGATCTTCTTACAATTTCAACATTGATTGCTCAGTATTTTGTTAACATTTTAAAACTATTTAGCAGTAAATGTTGTTTGAGCGTTGTTTTAACATTTTTATCAATATTGAAACAACAACTGCCATTATTTTAACCAAATTTCAACATAGATGGTCAGTTACGTAAAAATATCTAAACATTATCATTGCTGCAAATCTGACAGTCGCTGATTGCGTTCAGTAGTCCAAAATGCAAAGAAATTATTTTCGAATGAGTTTATTTTGTCTGTTTTTACTTGCCAGCCTGTATTTCAGCGTTTATTAATGGATTAATCAACGTCATGGATATTGAATTTTGTTTTGATTTTGCAAATTGAATCATTGTTGATATCGCAATGTTGTTTCAGTGTCTTTTTGTACAGATCTTATAATTTCAACGTTGATTGATCAATATTTTGTTAACCTTTTAAAATGATTAAGCAGTTAATGTTGTTACAGCATTTTTTATGTTTTTATCAACTTTGAAACAACTCACACTATTTCAACCATATTTTGGTTAAGAAGGCTAACATTTTTTAATGATTTTTTCAATGTTGAAATAACAACTGACATTATTTGTTGTTTTCAAGCAAAAATCCACAGTGTTATTTTAATATCATTGAGATACTATTGCAGTGTTTATTATTATTTATTTATTTTCCATTTTCATTTTAATTTTTTAAGGTTTTAGTAATTTTGTTGTGTGTTTTTGTCTTTTTATTAGGTTTTGTCTATATAGTTTTTATTCACTTTTATTTCAGTTTTAGTTTTAGTCTCAAAAGTAATTTGAGAAACAACTTAAAAACAAGAGGGGAAAAAACTGTCAGTGCAGTAAGACAAAACACACAATCGACTTTATCTAAAGCAGTCTTTATCTAAAGCAGCCTTGCTTCTGGGTAAATTTATCTTGTTTTAAGGATTTTCAAGGGTTTTTCACAGTGCAGTGTGGATGTTGTTCGATCTGGTTGTTTCTGTTTCAGCTGTAGTGAAGTCCAGTAACCCGGTGGTTGGTAGTCCCTGGACAGCCCGCCCTTCCTCCAGTAGCCCCGCCCACCCCTGGGGAACCCACCAATCGCCTCCTGACCCCTGGGATGCCCCGCCTTCAAACTCCACCTCTAATATGGATGAAAAAGCCTGGAGGAGCCCAGCACGACTAAGTGAGACAAAATTTTACAGTGATGACCCTTTAAATTAAAATAATACATTCCTTTAGAGAATGAAGAGAGAATCCCTATCATTCCTAGTGCAAAAAAATCAGCCTTTCACTTTAAATATGTAAATGTTTGTGGTTCTCTAGAGATCCATCTCTATATTCTCTGCTCTTTCTTCTAGTTTCAAGTGGGAAGGACCCATTTTCCATTCCAGAGGAGGAGGAGGAGCTTAGATTGGAGAGGGAGGGGTCTGTAGTGGAGGGGGAGGGGCCAACCCAAGTGTTCAGCCCTCGCTGTGAGAGTCCTGCAGGTCCTCATCAGACCGTCTTCACGCTCGTTTCCCTCTCTGAGTTGAGTTGAAGCTCATTCGCATCTCTCGTTCCAGATGCCGATCAGTTCGGCGAGTTGGTGGTGGGCATTCAAGTGAACGGACGGGCGAATGACAGTCCGGAGACCTTTGACCTCTCTCGCCTCGGGCCTCCCCTAGACACGGTGACCCCCAGACAGTGCCGGACCCCTGAAGCGTTCCTTGGGCCCACCGCTGCCTCCCTCGTGAACCTGGACACACTGATTCCAACCAACCCGCCGGCCAAGAGCAAAAACCCCTTTCTGTCAGGTAGGAAAACTTGCCTTTACACTTTTGAACTGTGCAGTAAATGTGTCTTGTTTTATGCATGTAAAATGATTCGGATTGTTTGTCCCAGGTCTGAGCACGCCATCTCCCACGAACCCTTTCCACTGTGAGCAGCCCAGACTGACTCTGAATCAGATGCGGCCTCACTCCACCTCACCGCTGCCGGCTCCAGCTCTGTCCTACAGCGCCTCCCTTCCTCAACCCCTCCTGCAGCAGAGGCCCCAGACTCTGCCCTCGTCCTACACGCAACCGCCCCACGGCCTGCTGGACATGCCCAGCAACCTGCCACAGCCGCTACTGCCCCTCACGCCCGTCCCGCTGCAGCCCTCCGGCCGACAAAGCCACAACCCCTTCCTCTGAGGAACCGCTTCGGTTCACACTGAAGTGTGGGAAACGGACACTGAAACCAGATTACGGTGATTCGGTTTCAGTGTGAACGGACTGAAGAGCTACAATGAAGCCTGCGATGTTACTAGGGTTGGTTTTTAGTGACGGTACTTTTCCAATAAGACACATTTTATGCCGGCTGACTTTATTAACTTGCGTTCGTTCATTCGTCTGTATTATGCGTGATAATTCATTCAAGCGCAAGAGCTCAGCCTGGATTATCACATTTATATTGATCTTAAAGTCAACATGAACTCAAAATAGACTCCATTTACTTTCCTTATACACAATCCTAATCTTATTGTGCACTTATTGTGTCATCAGTGCATGTTATTCCAAAAATTGTGATCATAATCACAATATTTTAACATGCTCTGTCTCTTGATTGGCTGATATCATCTAGGTCAGGAGTTTTCAATCTTTTAGATGCCACAGATGCCCAAAATCACGGATCCTCATCCTAACATTTAAAAGGCAGATATATATTTGCATATTTAAAGACCCAATTTATTAAATTAAAAATTAATTATATATTAATTAAAAGGTAATATTGCAATAGTGTAAAATATTTGGACTTTTTTGTTTGTATTATGTTACATTATTTAGCTTTTCATCCACTTACTATAGTAATGTATGTTTAGATGCTGTTGTATTATTTATTTATTATTTATCATTATTAGAGATGCACCGATATATCGGCCAATAATCGTTATCGGCAGATAAAAACTAATTTTCACACTATCAACTATTGGCCGATTAAAAACAGCCGATAGTCAGAGCCAATATATATCCTGTCAATCAAAATAGGGCAGGAAAATGCACTGAATTTATGCTTTGTGCAAAGAAAATGCTAAGAAACCAGTTTAATATTCAATATTAATAGTAATTACATTTAATACAATGTAATTACAATTAATACAATTAATAACATTAAGAAAGTTAAGAAATATTCATTTAATCTTCAGAATTTAGTTAATGTGTGTTCATTTTAATTTGAGTAATGTGTTTGTTTATAACTGATACACAGCAAAATCCCCAGAGTTAAATCAGCTCTGCTCAGATTACATATGGTCCCTCTCTATATAGTATTAAAGTAACACTGAAGCAGAGTTAAAGTTAATGAGATAATTAAGTTATGATTGAGCATTAGTGATGAACACCTGCTGTTAACAAGCAGAATTACTGAAGAGAAACACAATAACTACAAATGACTTCCAGCCACAGCCTTAGATGAAATCAACTGAAGATAAAAGACATTAAATCTCTCAAGATCTGATTAAACAACTCCACAAACAGCATATTATGTGGAGAGGGACCATATGTTCTCTGAGCAGAGTTGATTTAACTCTGGGGATTTTGCTGTGTACCAGTTACTATGAAACAAGTAATGATTAATTATTAATTATAATAAAAGTAGCCTATCATTAATTTAAAAGAAGGAATAATAGGCAGCACCCCCAAACTATTGGTATCGGTATCGGCAGATATCACTCTGAATAACTGGCTATCGGTCGAGAAATGTAGTATCAGTGCATCTCTAATTATTATATTTACATGTAAAGACTAAGACTGCACAATATTGGAAAAAAAAAAAAAAAAAAAAAAAAACTGACTTTGTGACATTTTGCTTTTCTACAAAATGAAAAATACAGGAAATATGACTTGAATAGCTATATTTGAAAAGAATTGATAATTCTATAATGATTGGGGTGATTTTGTTGGGGAGTGCAGCTGTATAGAAAATTTAAATAAATACATAAATAAAAAAGCCAAAACATTAAAGTGAAAAGTCCTTTTAGGACTGAATGATTTTGGAAAAACTTTTGGTGTGCATACTTGGGTTTATTCTTTATGAGAACCAACTTTTAAAAAAATGTAAATAAAAAAAGTCTTTCCACTTTTTATAGACCACATTCATACTTTTTTTGACCAATTCAGTATGACTATAAAATAATAATAATTATCTTTTTTTTTGTGATTATTATTAAATATATTAAACAAAATAAGAAATATTGTAATAATACTATTGTACTGTAAAATAAAAATACTTTAAAATTACAATACTAATATTTACTTCTTAATTTCTTTATTTTTCATACGTTATACATCAAGTTTTTATTTTGATGGATTGCCGCATTAATTTGATAGTGAAGCTGCATTTACATGTGCACAGCTCACAGTATATGATTGACAGTAAATGAAGATGCGTAAACACTGTATCATGAATTACATGCATGACGCGCTTCACTCTGAAACCACTAGCGCGTATATTTACTTGATTAAATCGCTACTTGCGTGATTCGACAATCGTAAAAGCCATTTTGCAAATTTGCGATATAATTTTTTTCTGATATATTGTGCAGTCTTAGTAAAAACACAATTTATTACATTAAACACGTATTGAATATCATTTTTTTTTAATGCATTTATTTATTTAAAATGTATTTATTTTAATATTTATAATTTCTTTATTTTGTTTTATCTTATTTTAATTAACTATGTATTAATTTATTTTAGAGTTTTTCCACTGTTTATCTGTAAACTTGTCGATGGACCCCTAAATCCCTGAACCCGTTCTGAAACCCCTGATCTAGATCACATGTGCGGGGAAAATAATCTAAACCAATAGCCAAACAGTTACCTGGGCATTATTAGGCTACTGATGTAGGTCGTTTTTTGCAAATAGTTGATGTAGTAACTAATGCTGGTTAATGTAATGCAAATGACAGCAATAATATCCATTCTGGTATGCAACATCCACTTTTCACAATCTACTGATTGATAAAATCCCAGCTGAATATCAAAAATGATGTCACATCATGTGTTGTGGATGTTGTTTCATGTTGACTTTAATATGTTGGCTCAACGCTTTACTCTTCTGCTGCACAGGAACAGCATGCTGCTAATGAACTTAGGAAGGGGTTAAATGTCAATATCTTAGCCAAAAGCAGGACTGAAGACATGAGGAGGGAAATTTCAGGAACATCAGCTACTAACCGAGAACAAACTCACCGTCCTCTCCTCGTTCCTCAAACCCTTCTCGTTTCCTTTCTGATGCCTCGAATCAATGGATCCCGTGCAATTAGATCCGGCACTGATTGTAACCGAGCTCCTCCATGTGCCTGTCTCACCGACAGTCCCACAATGCACTGGGGCTGGCGCCTCACTTCCTGCTTGGATCTCAGGAGCGCCACCCACAGGAACCCGCATAGCCAATTAAAACTCACGGTGTCTGTCTGAGAGGACCAGGACAGACGGGCGTGTTTTATAATCGCTACAGACTCCATGTGAGTCGATGCTGAATTATCCGATGCTGTTATTTCCTCCACTCAGAAGTGATTCAAGATCAAGTACCAGCTTTACTGTTAATCACTGCTAATGAGTATGCCATCCAGTCTGTCCTAGTGAAGGAGAACCAGGTTAATCGTTTAATCTACTATGAGTTAAATGGTATATATCAAAGACACAAATAAATGAATGTTATTCACTTTTAACGCTAATTTTTCTTTCCCTCAGCTCTCAGAAAGAGTGTGTCTCGTGTCCAGCAGAGGTCGCTCTTTTTAAATCAGCGGTATTTGTTTTATGAACATAAATCAACATTTCCGTAATGTACCGTAAACTGAAGGGGTTTGATATTCAGATAAGCTGCCTTTCCAATATCTCCAGCAAACGACGCACCGGAAGTCGTTCATTTCCAGTGGAGATCTGTGTGTAGTTCCGATCATTAATGCAGAATTCTCGGATCTGATTTGAGCTTCGGATGTTGAAATATTTGAACTGTTGCCAGCTGACTGAATATGATGAATTGTAATAACTATTAGCGAGAGGCGATGATAACCAATATTTTCCCACTAAAACGTTATTCTTTAAACAGTATTTCTGTAGAATGGACAGTTATGAATAATTACAACAATTATTTTATAGTTGATAAAGAATTACTTTGATTAAGGCTAGAATACCTTCTATGCTTTTCTTTCAGACGTCTTGGCAGGCATTTGTTTTGGTTGTATATATTCATACGTTCATTATTCCTTCATTTTACCATGGTGAATAAGCGGAGGGATTTGAAAGTTTCATCCGACTGCCACTAGAGGGCGAAACGCGACAACCATGGTGGAAAGGCGGCTTAACTGTAATAATACATGGACCATATGCACAGACGTTCTTACGAGATTCCTCAATATAATATAAGCCAGCAGGAAAACTTCCAGTGAAATGTCACTTATTGGTGTGTCAGTATCTTCAATGTCCTGAGGTAGCTTTAAAGGATTAGTTCACTTTCAAATGAAAATTAGCTCAAGCTTTACTCACCCTCAAGCCATCCTAGGTGTATATGACTTTCTTCTTTCTGATGAACACAATCAGAGTTATATTAATAAAGATGGCAGTGAATGGGACCCACGAGTATGAGCTGAAGAAAATGCCTCCATCCACATCCATCCATCATGAACGTACTCCACACGGCTCCGGGGGTTAATAAAGGCCTTCTGAAGTGAATCGATGCGTTTGTGTAAAAAAATATCCACATTAAACAAGTTATGAAGTAAAATATCTAGCTTCCGCCAGATCGCCTTCCGTATTCAACTTACAAAGAAAGTGTAAAACTCTCACAGTTCAAAATGCTTAAACTAGGTCCTATGCCTTCCCTATTCAACTTATGAAACAAGTATCAGTTACGCTTTTTTATAAGTTGAATACGGAAGGCAGTCTGGCGGAAGCTAGTTATTTTACTTTATAACGTGTTAAATATGGATATTTTTCTTACTCGTTGGACCTACTTAGTGTCATTATAAAGCTCGGATGTGTCAGGATATTTATTAATATAACTCTGATTGTGTTCATCAGAAAGAAGAAAGTCATATACACCTAGGATGGCTTGAGGGTGAGTAAAGCTTGGGCTAATATTCATTTGAAAGTGAAACAATCCTTTACCAGCATCAGTAGTGTAATACTTAGTTTATTATTTAGTAATAATAATGTAATTAATGTAATACTTAGTTTATAATTTATTAATCAGAATATAGTCACTTAAATAGTCAGGCCTAGCGTTAATTTAGTTATTCAAACATAAGACGACATAAAAAAAAAAAATGCATCCGAGTGTTCCTCCTCTGCAAAACCATCAGTTTTGACACTTTCTTTTGGAAAAAAAGCTGTAAATTGAAGATTTGTTGTGCACTTTAATAAAATAAAATTTAATAAAATGTGAGTGCACTGACAGCTTCAGTCAGTGATAATAAAGGGAGAGGTGGTGCTCGCTTTCTGTGTAATTCATTCACAAGAAAAGTTATTGTTTTTCATGAGACTTTGTGAGTACTTCATACTTCACCTTCACAACATTTATTTTTAAACCTAGTGATTTTATAATGTCATAATATTTATTCAAAAGCGAAACAGAGAAAAACTTAAAGGAAATGGCTAACATATCAGCCAATGAATGCTCCTCTGCCGCCACCTGCTGGTTATAATTAATGTCTAAAGTGTTTTCTATCAAATATTGGATTTGCTACATCTTGAAACGTTCTGTTTTACAAATGGGGACAATCTCAGAAGGATGAACAAATAATGTTTGTGGTCATCACATTAAAAATAACATTTGAAGTGCTGGAAAAATGTTGCTTGTCTAATTACAGACACTGCGTTTCTTATTCAAACGTTCGCAGTAGCACCAAGTTTATTGAAATCAATAAAACTGGTTTATTGGCAGATTAGGCAAGTGTGATAACTGCATTAAAATATGAATACAACATTAAAAAGTCAACCACTGATGGTTTTGTGTCGATGTACAACGAGTACAGAATGATCAGCTAAAAATTAACCGGAAATGCCCAAGCTGGCTTAATGACAACCAGGAAGTAACTGTGCATATGGTCAAATCTATTGTGACTGTAAAAGCCATTAAGTCATTTAGATCTGTAAGACCTCTGAAACGTGTGTGTGTGTGTGTGAAAGACAGACAGGTTTAACGGTGTCCCTGATCTCACATGTCTGAACCTGCAGCTTTTTTCAATATGACTGCACTTTTTTAGCGGTTTAGCAGGTTTCAGATGCACCTGCTTCACTCAGTGTGCGTCACTGGCACAAACCGTCTTGCTTTGGTGTACAGATATTGTAGAAGTTAAGGCTTATGTTTCAGTGATCTTCAGACAGGTTTGTACGACTAAGATATGAAGTGTTTGTGGACTCAAATAATAACAAGTAATTTCAAACCAGTTTTTTAGTATTTATTTTACAAATGTCAGCATGAAAATCTCATGAAACAAAAAAAAAAAAAAATGCAGTGTTTTACAAATATAAATATGATTCAGTGCTTCACATGATGGTTATATAGTCGGTTATATAAAATAGTCTCATTTACAGGCTTTTTTTGACATTTCTGTGGTGATTTTCTGACGGCGAATTCTCTTCCTCAGATTGTGTTTGCTGCTCGTCTGTTTTCTCTTCATGTTGTGTTTTCCGTGTCTTTTTGTCCGTGTTTGACGCGCATCACTTGACGAGGAGGCGGAGACTTCAGTGGTGGAAGGGGCGGGGCATTCTACATCTGTATCTGATTTAACATCTGGAGAAGTGGAAGCTGTTTGCGTGAGCTCCATGTGATCACTCCGTTCAGACACGGGATTCTGGACTGAGGTGGGAAAGTTTGTTATTTGCTCATGAGAGACGTTTGAATCAGAGTAACTGCTGTTTGAGTTTCTGCGGAGGTCTGAAACACCGGACTGGGCCAGCTGACAGAGAGCAAACGCGGCCGTCTTCTCTACTGATAAATGATCATCCTCTTGTGATGTCACAGCACCCATAATTCCCTCAGTCATCAAGCAGCTCTGTGATTGGCTGTCTGATGGAGCTGTAGACATCTTAATTGACAGGTTCAGAGGACTGTCTCTTCTGGAGAGATTGAGAGGGACCAAAGTATCATCATCAAATCTTTCATTTTTACTGTCATTTCCCCCTCTCTCCATCTCCGACAACCTGCGCACAGAAACAAGAAATGAGTGAATATACATTATACATAGGATTATATATTTTATTTATTTTTATTTTTTATATATAATAAATTGTAAAATTAATTCTATGACATCAGGGGGTTAATTTTAATTTAATCTTTTGTAAAATTATCAATATTAATTTGTAAAATTATGTAAAAGTATGTATTACACTTATAAATTATAATACATTTTAAAATTAATAATTGATTAAATAATTAGCATGTAGAAGATCTGACCTTAAGGGGATTGTTTTATATATATATATATATATATATATATATATATATATATAAAATTTTAATTTTATAATTGTTTTATAATTTAATTTTACAATTATCAAAAATAATTTGTATAATTATAATTTTATATGATAAATAAATTACAATAAATGTTCAAATTAATCTTTTTTTTTTTTTTTTAAATGGCCTAATGGAGCATTTTTTAAAGTAATTTAATTTAATAATTTGTAAAATTATTTTTTTAAATACATAATTATAATATATGATTAATTATAATAAATTAATCATTATAATAATAAATGATTAATTATAATAAATTAATCATTAATAAATTAATCATTTATTAAATAATTAGTATGTAGAAGATCTGACTTTAAAGGAGATTATTTTGTAAAATTATCCATAATAATTTGTAAAATGAGAAATATGTAGAATATCTGATCTCAGGGAGATTTGATTTAATAATTTGTCAATTTATCATATAATTATATATTATAATATAAATGTTATAATGAATCATTTAATAAATAATTGTACTTGGATCTCATGGAGATTTTTCATTTTAATTTAATAATTTGTAAAATTATATATTATATAAATAAATTATAATAAATTAAATGAATTTAATCAATGATTAATTTGTAGTGGATCCGTCCTCATGAATATCATTATTGTTTTAATTTAATTTGGGTGTTCTGACCTCTCAGGGGGGCTCTTGTCCTCTTGTGGCTGTGTGGCCACACCCCTCTCTTCTAATTGGCTGGCTGGTACTGCATCCCCCCCATGTGGTGGCTGCTGGGAATGATCAAAGCCGTCAGGTCTGTCAGGTGATCCAGCAGCGGAGTGTCCTGTCTGCGGACTCACCTGAACCTCCTTCCCCTTCAGATTCATTACGAGCGCAGCATACGGGTTATACAAGTGCTGCGGCGGTACTGCAAAAGCAGAGCTGACGTCCATCACCGGCCGGAATGAATACGGTGGATGGTAGCTGGGAGTCGGGATTGTGTAGTAGTACCTGAAATACTCCTCTGGCATCGGAGACATGGATGTCACTGGGAACAGCATCTGTGGAAACAGTCCACGAGTGTCCAGGACGTAAGGGTGAGGGACAGGCTCGTAGATGTAAGGGTTATAATGAGGATGGAGAGGTAAATGAAACCCCGGATGGTACGAAAAGTCCTCCGTTCGTTCCTGCAGGTGTGGCTTGTTGTTTTCGGTGGGAGTGAACGAGACCGGAGGCCTCCAGACGGACCCAGGACTGTGAGGACGGAGCGCTTCTGGTTTGCGTATAGTTAAGGCTGCTTCCTCACAATTTTCCAACGATGATGACACCGCTGGAGGATCTGACGGTTCAGACTCCACTTGGATCTCTGCGGGACGTGTTGCAAGGACGTCCACATCCTCCTCTGAAGACGCGTCTTCATCCACATGCGGTGAGAGGTTGGCGGAGCTGCGTCTGCTGTGTCTGGAGCTGATGGAGATGGAGACGTCGCACAGGTTGTACTTCATGTGGTTGAACAGGTGGGATTTCTGGTTGCAGGTGAAGGGACACTGGAAGCACTGGTATTTGAATGGCTTCCCGGCCGGACGAGGGACGTAGTGAGGCTTCTTCGGTTTGCGTTCTTTCACAGGGATGCTCATTGTGGCGATGGGGAAACTTGTGATAAAGTCGTGATCCTACGATGATCTTGTTTGCAGAGAAGGATAATGGTTGTTTTTCAACCCAGCACACATAAATTACCCTATAAAGAGAATGATTTAATCAATTAATAGACACCCGGGTAAAAAAACTGTGCAGTTTGTGGTTCATTGGGGCAATAATAACAACAAACAATCTTTAGTCTATTATATACTATTTCAAATGGTTGAGATTCACTGTAAAAAAATTGCCATGAATTTACAGGATTAAAGAGTATTATTTTACAATAAATTAATGTAGTCAGAAATTTATAGTGAAATTAATGCATGCTGGGGCATTTTCTTACGAATTACTGTTAATCAACAGCAAAATGATGCTGACAGTAATTTACTGCTATTGTTTTATTGTAAATTCACATTATAAAGTTGTCTTTAACCATGCCACTGTAAGAAATTATATTGCTTACTACTGTAATTGTTTTGAAGTCACCATAATGGCGATCAGTGTTCCCTTTGCTTGAAACAATCAGTACATTTACATGGACAATATCCCGATATTAACCCGATTAAGACAATACTCTGATTAAGAAACTACCATGTAAAGAGCGATTTTGATTACCTTAATCCAACTACAGTCATACTCGAAGTAAACGAATTAAGACATGTGGAGTATTCCTTTTTTTAGTCACATTATCGAAGTGCATTACAGACATGTACACACCTTGATCGCACTATTACCGTCATGTGGGAGTTTTCGCCACATTTTGCGACAACACAAATCTTCTTTCAGACGAACACAATCAGAGATATATTTAAAAAAAATATCCTTAGCCCTCCAAGGTTTATAATGGTTGTGAATGTGGTTGTGAAAAGTAATCCATATGACTCCAGGGGGTTAATAAAGGCCTTCTGAAGCGAAGCGATGCATTTTTGTAAGAAAAATATCCATACACTCTAAAAAAAAAAAAGTGCTATATAGCACTAAAAGTGGTTCTTGGCTCGTAATCATAGGGGAACCACTTTTGGTGCTATGTAGCACCATATCTTTAAAGGTGCTCTACGTACAGCACCTTTGTCAAATGGTGCTATGGCACCTCTTATGGGTTCTACATATCACATTTTATTTTTTCAACAAAAATGGTGCTAAGCAGCACCAACAGTGGTTCTTTGGCTCGTAAAGAACCTTTAAAAGGCCTTAACAGGTTCTATGTACGGCAGTGGTGCTATATAGCACCTTAACCACCCTAAAGAACCACTGAAGAACCATACAGGGGCTTAACCAGTTCTGTATACTGTAGCGGTGCTATATAGCACCTCAGTCATCCCAAAGAACCAGTGAAGACCTGCTGAAGAACCACTGAAGCACCAAGATTTGGTGCTATACAGCACTTAAAGTGGTTCCCCTATGATTACGAGCCAAAGAACCACTTTTAGTGCTATATAGAACCATTTTTTTAGAGTGTATTTAAATTCAAATAACTAGCTTCCACCAGACGACCGTTCGCAGAATGCACAAGTCGACTTGCACCAAATGAGTAACCTGTGATGCGATGTATGATGCAGAGTGTAGGAGTATCATAAGTTTAGACGCCTAAACTATATCGAAATCCTCCGACATTTCTCTTTAAAAATTATCATTTTAGACTTTTAATCCGTGGCCGGTTTTGCTCTATCCTCTGTGCCTCTGTGTTTGTCATTACGTTGTGCGTCAGGTCAAAGGATACTCTTCCGTCGCAAATCAACTTACACATTCTGCATACGGTCGTCCACTGGAAGCTAGTTATTTGAATTTGTAAAGTTTTAAATGTGGATATTTTTTTCCACTGGAGTCGTATGGATTACTTTTTTTTATGGATGGATGCATTATTTTTTACTTGAAAATGTGTCGAACGCCCCCCATGCACAACCATTATAAACCTTAGAGGCTAAGGATATTTTTAAAAATATTCACCTAGGATGGCCCTTACCTAGGAAGTAGTGACAATCTAGAATATAAAATAAACTAATTGGCAGATTTTAAAGTTGGCAAAACTATACTAATATTACCGTTATTTCAACATGAAGATTTACCATTATCCTAATTCAAATTCATAGCTGTTTGTAGATTGATATTTCACAATAGTAAAGCAGATTTATCTCTGAAATCTTGCAAAACAAGATTTGTTTCACCTAATGATGCACAGACATCAATACTCGACGTACAAAACACAACAACGGTGACACTCAACAAATAATAATAATAATAATAATACAGATAAATTCTGAACATTACGAAACAAACAAACAACACAAATTGCTAGAAGTGAACCAAAAATAAGTTCAGCAGCACAGATAAAACCAACAAGAATCAAGAAACTTCATAATCTATTCATGCCGCACTGCATGCTGGGTACCTTCATAATACATATGCACTGTATTGTTTGTTTACAGTTATATTTTGAGAGTGCAGTTAAGAAGTCCTACTGTGAAAGTCATGCGATTATTAACCTGGAATATACTGTAATTTCACATTAACAGTGTTTGCATTAATTGTAAAAGTACTTTTTTTTTTCTTTTCAATTCTGCTTCGACATCCATTCGACAAACGTCTCTTTTAATTGACACATGCTGTGTTGGATCTTCATATGCTACCATTTTCTATGTGAAAACATTTTAAAATGTAGCCTAATGTATGTGCTTCATACCCAACAGGCCAGAAAACATCACTCGATGTGCTCTTCCTTCAGCGGGTCATTTGAATAACAGCAGTGCCGTCTTTAAAGTTCAGTCATGTTTGAATAAACGCTGTAAGCAGTCATGAAACTCTAGCCTGAGGTGAGTGAGTCTGAATTAACTCAGCTCTATGGAAATCAAGCGCGCGCTTCTTTTGCATCGCGCTAGTCATGCTAGTTTGCATGAGCTTCCGTCCAGACGCTGGACACAGGACACTTTATTTTACTTTTCCGTCTTATCTTTCCACTCTTTCCTCTTTTAAACCAGACTTAACTTCCAAAAACTCGTCCTGGGTCCCACCCGTCTGTCGCAACATGTCGTCGTTCAGGTTTCGCTGGTTGTGTGAGTCGATGTCACTCATTTTCTTAGTTCGTCGCAGGCGCGTGAAATGAGACTGACATGCACGGTTAATCTATTTTTGTATATTTAACTACTTTTACTACTGCTTAAACATATGTTACATATATATAGAGCACGTGCTTGAATAAATCGCAAAACAGTTTGAAAACGGCACTGTGAGGATTTACCGTGGTAAATAATTCAAAATAATTTCAAATAGTTACCGCAGTAAAATCACGATATAGCTTTAATAATACGGGATCTTCATCAAAACGATGTCTAAAACTATCAGATTATTTTTGTCATTTTGCTTGTTTATTTATTTATGACAGCAAATGCTTCATTTTGTATTAAAAGCATGCATAAACTGTAATTTAAACTAATCTGTTTTGCTTATTTTCACTAATAAATGCTGAAATGTAATTTCAGTTAAATATTAACGGGGTTTTGTTCTTACCTGTCACTGGGTCCGGCAGCAGAAGCTCCTTCGTTCTGCTCTTGTCCTGTAACAGGTGTTTAGGGCGCGTGAAGTCTGCTGAAGAACGCGTCTGTCTGTCAGACCGGCTCGACCCGTCCGCTGGGGTCACGTGTGAAGGGGGCGGGGCTCCGCATCTGTTTGAGGAGCCCTGAGGATACGCCAACACACGCGCGCCTGCAGCTACACTGAAAAACACTCGGTGTGTTCACTCAGAAATCGCTAGTTAATTTCACAAACATCTAAAGAAACGGAAAGTAACACACATTGAAGTGACAGCGATGCCATAGATGAAGCATTTTTGGGCCATTTTTAAACCTTCCAGTAAACAGTTCTTAAAAGAACCTTTTTTTTTTTTTTTTTTTCTTAGTGTAAAGAAGATTTGAATAATCTAAAGAAGTATTCCATAAATGTTGAAGGTTATACGTGGTTTTATTTATTTTAATATCTTATATTTTATTTTATTACAGGTAAACCCAGAGATGTGTGTCTTTGTCTTGTTGACAGGTTGGCATGATCAGAATGTGGTTGATGGAGATCTTTCTCTGTCTGTAGGGCACAGACATCGGTGTGTGACCTCAGGTGATGTTCTCTCTCTCTCTGTGTGTGTGTGTGTGTGTGTGTGTGTGTGTGTGGTGAAGGTTTGAGGTGTGGCAGTTTCACTGATCCTTCAGCTCATCGTGTCACACACACTGTCACTCGACCGTAAACAGGTGTTGTGAAGTGAACAGGTGAGGACAGATGCAGGCAGGTCTGCACAGGGGAGCAGCTCAACAGGATTATTGCTGCAATAATGGCTCTATTGTTTATATTTATTTGTTTTATTTAATATGTATTTGTTTGTATAATGTTTTTTATTTAATATGTAATATGTATTTATATAAATGTGTGATTTTATGTAATTATTTAGTTTTTTATTCGGTTAATGAGTAATTATTAATGTTTTTTTTTTTTTTTTTTTATGTAATACTTGTCGACATGGTCACGTGTGGCTTTGCCGCAACACCCGTCCAATCACAGCTGCGCTCGCTGACTGACAGCGGTTCAGTCCAAGCAAAAGCCCGTCCGCGTTTTCTCTCAGCCAATCATCTCACTGCTCCCGCGCTGACGCGGAAGTGATCAGCGCGTCTGCGCTCATCCGCACACGCGCGAGAGTGACTGAAGAACCAAAACAAAGCCGATCTCAACTTATCACGGGCTCTGCGAGAGCGGAATGGGTTCAGGTTCAACATCATCTGTGTGAGCACACATACGCGTGTGTTTGAGAGATGAGCGGCGCACAGGGGTGCAGCGGAGAGTCCGAGCACGAGGCAAAGCGGCTGTGCACGCGGAACGAGTCACATGACCGCAGTGAACCAGCAGAGGGCGGCAGCGCTGCAGTGGTGAGTTACTCAAACAGCGATTCACTTTATGACATCACACAGCAAAATATCAATAGCAACGACGAGCAGCAATACAGTAATATCAAGCAATATCAAGCAATATCATGTACTGTAATATGTGTCTGAGCTAACTTTCTGTAAAAGCAAACCATCTGACACACATCCAGCGGTTAGTTAGGCATTAAAAGAACCATACAATATTCAAAGAATAAATCTGGTACTGGAAAAAAAAAAAAAAAAAACATTTACATGTTACTTTTGTGATACGTTAGTGGAACATGTTCACACCTTTAAGTGTTTAATAATGCTAATTCATGTGTCAGAATTAACATTCTATTCCATTCTGCTCTGTTATATTCTGTTCTGATGTGCTGAATTCTATTCTGATACACTGTATTCTATTGTAGTCATTTGTGTTCTTTTAAATTCTATTCTATTGTTTTGCGCTCTATTCTGTTGAATTCTATTCTTTTGTGCTGTTTTCTGTTCTACTCTACTCTACTCCATTGTGCTCTTATGTTGTGCTGTATTCTGTTGTGTTGTGTCCTATTCTGTTGTGCTCTCTTCTGTTATATTCTATTCTGTTGTGCTCTATTATGTTCTATTTGATTCTGGTGTATTCTATAATCTGTTGTGCACTATTATATTCTGTTGTGCTGTATTCTATTTTATTCTTTTGTGCTCTTTTCTATTCTATTCCATTGTGCTGTATTCTGTTCTGTTGTGCTCTTTTCTGTTCTGTTGTATTCTTTTGCATTCTATACTCTGCTCTGCTCTATTCTTTTGTGTTCTGTTCTGTTGTGCTCTATTCTATTTGGTTATATTCTATTTTGTTGTGCTCTATTATGTTCTATTTTATTCTGTTCTGTTGTATTCTATAATCTTGTGTATTTCTGTTCTGGTGTTATGTATTCTGTTGCGCTGTATTCTATTTTATTCTTTTGTGCTCTTTTCTATTATGTTTTATTCCTATGTGCTCTATTCTGTTGAATTCTATTCTTTTGTGCTCCTTTCTATTTGATTCTGTTCTATTTAAGTCCATTGTGCTATATTTTATTGTATTATGCGCTATTCTATTCTATTTTATTCTATTCTATTCCATTGTATTCTATACTTTGTGCTCTATTCTATTCTGTTTTGCTGTGTTCTATTCTTTTGTGCTCTTTTCTATTCTATTCTATTCTATTCTACTCTGTTGTGCTCTTGTTTTGTGCTGTATTCTATTGTATTTTTGTGCTGTATTCTATTCCATTCCATTGTATTCTATACTTTGTGCTCTATTCTATTCTGTTTCACTGTATTCTATTCTTTTGTGCTCTTTTCTATTCTATTCTACTCTGTTGTGCTCTTGTGTTGTGCTGTATTATATTGTATTTTTGTGCTGTATTCTATTCTCTTTGTAGTGTTCTGTTCTGATTTGTTGTGTTGAATTCTGTTGTTCTCTGTTCTATTCTGTTCTGAGTTGTAGTGTTCTATTTCATTCCATTCTCTTCTCTTCTCTTCTGTTGTGTGTGTGTGTGTTTCAGTCAGTGATCATGCCCGTGTTTAATGCGTCTGATTGGCTGGACGAGTGTCTGCAGGCGATACTGGAGCAGGATTTCCCGGGCCGTATGGAGCTGTCCGTGTATGACGACGGCAGTACGGTACACACACACACACACACACACACACACACACACACACTCAAAATGAGTATCAGTGTGAAGAAGAATATGTTCAAACAGCGTGTCGTGTGTGTCAGGATAACTCCAGAGAACTGATCGAGGGATGGAGGCAGAGGTTCGAGGACAGAGGCCTTTCCATGGTGATCTCCGGCCACAGCTCACCCAGTCCACGAGGAGGTGTGTGTGTGTGTGTGTGTGTGTGTGTGTCTGCTCTTATTCCTGGAGAGCTCAAGGACTCTGTCTTCACATTCACCTGGTTATCATGACACACATGTGTTGAACTCACGCGACATTAAACAGACACACACACTCTGTTCATGCGCTTCAGAAATCAAAAGAAGTTTCTTATCGGTGTTTAGTTGGTGTCAGGAGCTCAAAGCATCTCCGTGTTCTGCATACCGAGCTTTCAGCAACACACACACACACACCTGTAGACGAACACGTCAAGCACACACTGAGATCTGTTTGAGAGAGCGCAGGCCATCTCAACCGGATTAACTTAACTAATGTAACCGATCCTAAGCAGAAACAGACAATGAGTGTGACAGCAGCCTGTCACCCATGACACTGTGTGTGTGTGAATATTTGGGTTGACAGCCAGAAGATTCATTGGTACTCATTTTGATTGACTCAGAATGATTCAGTCAGATTCCATACACTGAACACTGATTCGATTCAGTAAGTGTTTCAAATGCATTGAAAGTAAAATACATGGCTGCAAAATTAATCGAAATTAAACCGCATGCAATTTGTCAAAGGCTGCGATTTTTTTTTTAAATTTTTTTTATTTTTATGCGCAGCTTCTCAGTGCAGCATGGCTCTGTGATCAGTAGTAAATGCTGCTTCATCTGAAAGCCAGAGGGCGCTCTCGCTCAGAATCATACTATCACTGTAGCTGAATAAACAGAAGATTGAAACACTTTGATTAAACATGATTATTAACACACGACTATGACAATATATCTATAAGTTCTTCGAGCCTTCTGGGGTATTTTCATGATAATGAAGTGTATTTATAATGCAATGCTATTCAACATAGCCTTTATCACTGTATATAATACTGTGAAATAATATGTTGAGTAAAAACATTATTAAATGTTGTCTTTTGTTGCACAAGAGGTTCTTAATTGTTTCTCATTTTCAGAAAGATGTTTGATTCGTGTTGCTTTTTAAATGCACATTATATGCGACTCAAACTCGCAGTGCTTTCAGATGGAGCAGCATTTCCTACTGATCACAGAGCCGTGCTTCACTGACAAGCTGTGCATGAAAAATAATCACAGTCTTTGCGATTTCATAATCGCACGAAGCCAAATCACTTTAAGCCCAATTTCATGTTAATTGTGAATTTATTGTGCAGCCCTGTTAAAATACTTCCCATAAAGTCTCTGAAATCGGAAAGAAAAACATTGTCAGCATTTCTTCTGTCATAAGTCGCACGGGTATATTTGTAGCAATAGCCAACAATACATTGTATGGGTCAAAATTATCGATTTTTCTTTTATGCCAAAAATCACTAGGCAATTAAGTAAAGATCATGTTCCATGAAGATATTTTGTAAATTTCCTACCGTAAATATATCAAAAATGTATTTTTGTGAGTAAATATACATTGCTAAGGGCTTCATTTAGACAACTTTGATTTTTTGCACCCTCAGATTTCAGATTTCCAAATAGTTGTATCTCGGCCAAATATTGTCCTAATAAACCATACATCAATGGCTTATTTATTCAGCTTTCAGATGTTGTATAAATCTCAATTTCAAAAAAATTTACCCTTTTATTTATTTATTTATTTTTGAGGTAAAATCCCTAGGCCACATTTTGCCCCAAAATCAAAAGAAAAAATTTTATTACATTTTACATTAAGAAAATATAGCCTATTTTTAGGACCATTCTAGTACATTATTTAGATTTATTAGTTTTTACAAATAAATTTAATATATAAAAATAACAACTACTCTATACTACTATAAATGAATACTTGATAATTTTATTAATTTATTTATTAATTAAGCTTTTTTTTACAGTAATGTAATGGGAAATTTGTAGGGTACTATACTTTGTTTTCATGAAAATAATATTACAATGCAAACTAACAGATTTATTTTTTTCTATGCAGAGAATATACTGTATTTATATTATTTTTTTTTATGTTTTGAATATGTGAGTGTGAAGACATTTGAGGCATTTTAATTAATACTGCTCCAACTCACTCATCACATTTAATTGTTGATATTTTACTAAATCAATATTAGTATGTCAGTATTCTAAGCTATTTTTACAAATGTTTATTTAATGAATCATTAGACCTCTAGTGGACAAATCATATTTGTTTATGATTGTTGTTTTTGTTTGTTTTTAGTTGGATTTGCTAAAAACCAGGCAGTGTGTCAGAGCTCTGGACGATTCCTCTGCTTTCAGGACGCGGTGAGTTTGTGTGTGTGTGTGTGTGTGTGTGTGTGTGTGTGTGTGTGTGTGTGTGTGTGCGTGTGTGTGTGCGTGTTTTTGTGACATGTCAGGACACAAATTTGTATAATGACATGGGTATGACAGGTATTACAAGGAGAGGGTGACTTATGAGGACATTACCCCATGTCCCCATTTTTCAAAAGGCTTATAAATCATACAGAATGACTTTTTGTGAGAAAGTAAAAATGTGCAGTTTTCTGTGATGGGTAGGTTTAGGTGTAGGGGTGGTGTAGGGCGATAGAAAATACGGTTTGTACAGTATAAAAACCATTACGCCTGTGGAATGTCCCCACAATTCACAAAAACAAACCTGTGTGTATGTAAGTGTGTGTGTGTGTGTGTAACATGTACCACCTGTGATGTAAATACGCTCCCAGCGCCACCGTGTGTTTGACAGGCCTGTCAGAGGAACTCGACTAATGACTGAAACGTGTGTGTGTGAAGGTAAAATAAGTTCATGTATGCCTGTAAATCTCATTCTGCACCCAAACTCTGTTCCAGTGTGTGTGTTTGAGAGCTCAGCATCATGACATCTGCCGTGTTTCATGTCGACTGTGATATTCAGTACAGAAACACATGCTTCAGATTCAGTGCTGTGAGTGTAAACCTCCCCTGCGGTGTGTGAAAGGCCTCAACGGGCTTCAGATCATGGGAAATTCACACACGCTTTTGTTTTTCTGTCATAATAGAGATTTTCCATTGACTTCTGCTGTTTTTATACTGAATCTTGTGCTGCCAGGGCAGGTTTTAATAATGAACTGAAACTCAAATCTATACGCTTGTGTTTTCGATTTAGTGTTGTAATATCCTGCAGTATCGTGCCCTCTGGCACATTGATGTGTCGCTCTCAGTGATGTTGTGTAATCAGATCCGTGATGGAGACGCTGATGTTTCTGTGAGAGTCTCTCCTGCGGAGCCGCTGGAGCCGCTCGAGTCCAAGTCTGTCGCAAGAAAGAGCGTGAGACCCGAAACACAGCGCAAACACGCCTCGCCTCGCTCTGCTTGACAGCATGAGAAAAACACTGTTGTTTATAGAAAATAATACAGAAACATCACTCTTTCTCCATCATATGAGCTCGGAGAGAAGAGTTGCATTATCATTATGGGAAATGTAGTTTGTGTGTTCAGCTGAAGCCTCAAAGCTCCTCCTGTGGCTGTAGATTCACTTCCTGTTTTGTAAGTGTGTGTCAAAGACATCTCATGTTTAACTGAAGCAAAACCTATAGTAACATGTTGATAAAGCTATCCATTAGCATCTCAACAGCAGTTGATTTTAGGAGGCAACAGATATGAGCCATCTGATAAATTCAATGATTTATGCAGCTACTTTTGAATGGCCATGGAGAAAGATGCTCTCTGGCAGCAGGTTATTGTAGTTACAACATCAACCAGCAGGAGTGAACAGATGAAACTAACCTGACAAACCTTGAACTGAACATCTAATGAGGAAATGATATACGTATGTCACAATTTGGGTCCATAAAGATGACAAGGAGAAGAATGAGAGTTCAAATAACAGCAAAGCTTTAATAACTGAGATATCCATGTGACAGTGTGTGCTAAAACACAACCGACACAATGAACACAGAGAACTGAAGGTCTTAAATACACAAGATAACCAACTCAAATGAAAGAAGGTGTGCACTAATTAAATAACGTAATGAATAACCATGACAACAAATGATGAGCGGGAACACAGGACACAAAAGTGTTTGAAAACCAAACCAAAACAGACTAAACTTGACAATATACACTTTAATAACTACAGACATACATGCACATACTACTACTACTACTAATAATAATAACAACTAATTTGTCCATTAAACTGCAGAATCTTCATGATGAGACATTCAGCTCTAAAAAATAATACATTTATTATACTTATATTATCCATAATCATGAAAATCAGCTGTAAACATATCAGCATCAACTGTAAAACTGCAGCAACAATGATAATCACAATAAAAAAGCATATTATATTATATTATAGTCACAGATGGCTGTAGTAGATAGCTCACAAATACAAGGGATCCTTGAAACTCACAGGGCTACACAGGAGAAAGAAACACAACCAACTAAACTCTCACGACAAACAACGCAGAACAAGAAACCAACTGAAACTGAGGGCTTAAATAGACAGAACTGAGGAGAACTAATTAACAAACCACACCTGAACCAAACGAACACAATCAATTATAAACCAGAGAAACAAACAGAGAGAGACCGAGGGAGGACTGAACTAATAAACAGACTATAACTATATTATAGTTTATGAACCACAGCTGTAAAATACAGTTGTTTCTGTGTCTCTGTCCTCTGGATTACAGTGACGTCCAGCGTCGCTGATCTACAGTCACAGGAAACATTAAGTTAGTTAACAGAGAAAATAACTCTATTTACAGTTTTAACACACAAATATAATCATTCACACACAATCTGCTGGAGATTCAATGTCAAAGTACTGAAGATCAGTAAAAACAGTCTCTGTTTCAGTGTCATTACAGTGTTGAGCCAGAATTAAAATCTGTGTTTCAGAGAAACTGCTAACAAAATTACTGCTGTAAAACACCTTGAGTTCAATAAATAACTACGATCGTCAGTTTCTGATGCCTCACCTGTTCATAAAACTCTGGATTAAACTCTTCCACGGACGACAGCAGACCTGTGAAATAGATCAATGTTAGATACTCACTTCTTCAATAATCATATAGCTTATAATTATAAGATCCTTTATTTCAGTGCTCACGCATGTCATGCCAAACCCATCCAAATATTTAGTGTAAAATATTACCTTTAGTCTTATTTTTCATTCGTACAGCCACTATAATCAGTGGAACTGCTATCAGGAGTAAAACCAAAGCCTCTGCAGTGACGATAATCACAACTAAACCTGAAAAACACAAGAGGAAACAGTCAGAGGAATCAGAAAATCACAGAATCAAAATAAAAAAAACAAAAATTAGTGACTAAATCAAAGACTATTGCATGAAAAAGACAGATATGAGGCTTATTGAAAGTCACGTTGCCATGACAACCATCTGCCAGACCTTTCACTTCCTGTTCTGACGGACGGTGAGATGTGGAGAGACGTTCACCTGTGTCCGGTGAGGAAATAACAGACATCATCCAGATATAAAGAATATTAAATTATTAAAAGATGTTGACAGAGGAAGGGTATGAGAAAGAGATGAAGTGACCTGTTGAGGAGATCTGATGGTCTGTGATTCTGCTGGACGGATTCATTTCTGATTCACTCCTGACTGAAAATGAGCTGATAATTGAAGCTTCAGTGGCCTTTTCATCTGAAGGTTGAAAGGAGGTCAAAAGTTATTACATTTATATATTAGTACACTCATCTGAAATCTGCATATAACCATGAATTAAGCAGTTTATTGGCCACTATATAATAACATGAAGCTGCTGACAGTTTTACATCTACATTACTACTATAGATACATTTGTATGTCACATGAATCACTTACCATGTTTAACCTTCAACAAAATCTCTGAATAGACATCAGTTAAAGGTAAAGTCCTCTTCACAGCACACCAGTATTGTCCTTCATCCTCTGTTCTCAGATCAGTGATGGTGACGGTGAAAACTCTGTTCGTCGTGTCGTCAGTCAGAGAGAATCTCTCGTCTTTAGCTGGAGATCCTGATTTAACCATGATGTTTTTATTTCCAGTCATACACTCACCTTTACAAAAATACTTTGAATTTGATTCATATCTAGATTCATATGAGCATCTGATCTCAACTCTCTCTCCTCTGTGTCCTGTAACTGTATCTGCAGCTCCTACAACAACAGCTGAGACACAAATATCATTATATAGAGCTGTTATGTGTGAGTAAGAGACATCAGCAGGCCAGAATAATAATTTACAAATATCATTCATATGAGTCTGATGATCATGTGATAACAGAGTAAAATCAAGAGATCATGTCAAACTGTGTGTAAAAGAGCTCAGAGTCACAAACTCACCTGTACAGATGCTGGAAAAGAGCAGCAGAATGTCCCACATGATGAACTTTGACAAGAGTTTCTCTTAAATAAAAGACCAAATTCTGTGTGACAAACATTACTGTCGTTCTCTTCCGTACTGAGTGAACAATGTGGCGTCAGCAACTAATATGAACATTTCCTTCCCCTTTCTGTATCTCTAACCACATCATCTCTACATGACATCTTAAGAGAGCACATTTGTGATGTTTCACTAGTATCATACACAGGTCAGTCATGGTACAGTGTTCCTCTCATGTTCAATCAACAGTAAACTCAATACAATCGCCTCAAATATTTAAAAATACATGCATTGTTTTTTCCACACTTGATCAAACTGCATGCACTGAATATAATATTTTTAGATCTCTTTTGGTCTCTTTCATTACATTGAGTGTCAAAAGGCCTACACTAGACAGAATGGTAAATCTAAATGAACTGGCTTTATTCAAGTCTAAATTATTATTATTATAAAATATTAACATTACTGAATCAAGCTGAATACATTAATTGAAACTTTTCTGGGTTAAATCTAGTAGAAACAGCTCTTAAAGTATAGAGTACCTCAGAATGAAAAATGTCTAAAACAGTGGAAACAAACAACCAAACAAAGAAACAAACAAATTTGTGTCTTGAGGATGTAAAGCAACTGATTCCTTCTCTGACTTCTGATGGACAACATGAGAAAATGAACCAATATTACTTCATCTTTATTGCACCGCTGAGGATACAGAAACAAACAAGATAATGGCGCAGTGATGCACGACTGTCAAGACTTCATAATGACCGATATGACAGACTAAGTACATGTATAGCTGTTTCTATCCAAAGTTGTGAATTTACTCGCGCACAAAACTGGAATATCACATAAAACACTTGTGAATAAAGCAGCGTTTTCATCAGTGAGACGAAGAGAGTGTGTGTGTGTGTGTGTGTGTGTGTGTGTGGTGAGTTACACCGGCCTTCTGAAAACCCCCTCACACTCTTCCACAAGTAATTCCATTAGTTCAGTTGACTTTACTCAGATACTGGCTTGTTTTATGGCTGCTGTCTGCGGGTCGGGTATTTCGGAGGGATTTTTCCGTGTGCTGGTTTCCAGAGGGCCAGAATCAGCCCTCCTTGAGGTTTACAGGAACGCCAGGA
Source organism: Ctenopharyngodon idella (assembly GCF_019924925.1). NCBI lineage: Eukaryota > Metazoa > Chordata > Actinopteri > Cypriniformes > Xenocyprididae > Ctenopharyngodon > Ctenopharyngodon idella. The sequence continues at coordinate 27,266,189 of NC_067221.1, forward strand.
ATTCTGCTCAAGCTGCCGTGACTGTGAACGCAGAGACACAGTGCTTCATTCTTTGAGACGTGACCAGCAAAATGACTGAATACATGTTTTTATGCTGCTGGAGATTATTTTATAGTCATGAACCGAATGTGTTACACTGCTGTTAAAATCACTGAATGTTTAAATGTGAGGAAGTACAGCCATCTTGATGAATATATTCAGTTAATATGCCAGTATCATATTTAGGTTGTTGATCTGAAGTAGAGTTTAATTCATATTTGTTATGTTTTGCATAAAAGATCAGTTGTGATGATGTCATTGTGTTTCAGGATGATGTCATGAGGCCTCAGAGAGTTCGGCTACAGCATGAAGCTGCCGCAGTCAATCCCACCGCTGTGAGTCCGGACACTTTTAACACTTTCATTTGCACATTAAATTGAACAAAAGTGACATTTATATTGTTTCAAAAGATTTCTGTTTCAAATAAATGCTGTTCTTTTGAATTTTCTGTTCATCAAAGAATCCTGAAAAACAAAATGTAAATCAGTTTCCACAATAATAACTGTTTTCAACATTGATAATATTCAGAAATGTTTCTTGATCATCAAATCAGCATATTAGAATGATTCCTGAAGGATCATGTGACACTGAAGGCTGGAGTAATGATGCTGAAAATTCAGCTTTGATCACAGGAATAAATTACAATTTACATCATATTCACATAGAAACAGTTATTTTAAATTGTAATAATATTTCATAATATTTGAAAAATGTACCACATTCATAGAACACAGTTTAATGTTATTTTTCATATGCAGCAGCAGTTATTTTTACAGTCAGTGTTCTGTGAGGGTTTGGTTTGTTGCTTTGACCTCTGACCTTGGGTCACAGCGGGCGTAACGGCATCAGACTGAAGACCTGCGGCGCTAAATAAACAGAAACACAGAGCTGAGATTAGACGAGCACGAGTCAAGCGCTGCCGCAGAGACGCCCACTGTCTGATCATGACAGAGAGGAAATGAGACGAGTGTGTGTGTGTGTGTGTGTGTGTATGTGTGTAACTTGAGTTGTGATCAGCCCTATCACTGCTGTAATGATGGTTCCTGTCTGTAATTCATCTTAAACACACTTGTATGTGTATGAAACATTTACAGTATATCTTGTATCATATTTTACATATTGTCAGATGGTCAACATAAACACTAATGTCTTGTGTGTTTTGTCAGATTGTTGGTTGTAAAGTGTGTCGAGTTCCTGAAGGCTCCACTGAGCGCTACACCCGGTGGATCAACTCTCTGAGTCCAGAGCAGCTCCTCACACAGGTGACACACACGCACACACACACTTGTGTATGTGGTTTACGGGGACTCTCCATAGACGTAATGGTTTTTATACTATACAAACTGTATATTCTGTCCCCCTACACTATCCCTAAACCTACCCATCACAGGAAACTGTCTGCATTTTTTTTTAATTTAAAAAAAAACACACTTTAGTTTGTTTTTTAAGCCATTTGGTTTACGAGGACACATGAAGTGTCCTCATAAACCTTGTACACAAGAACACACACACACTCACATACACATCAGAGAGATTAAAGTTGGCACGAAGAGCAAATTCACTCTCTTTCGCTCTCTTTTATAAATGCATCTTATTGTGCACGTTTCATTAATCCAAATATCATAAGTGGATCTTCCAGTTAAATTGCAGACTCTTTGGCCACATTTACACTGCAGGTCTTGATGCTCAATTACGATTTGTAATCGTATTTTTTTTTTTTTGACAACCAGCTTACATCGTCTTTTAAAAGTGACCCATATCCAAAATCTCCATTTACACTATACAAAACAACCCAAGGTAGACGTACTGAAAAAAAAAAGCTTAGGCCAAAAAGGAAGTAAAAAAACTGCATGATTTGCAGTAGACACAGACAAGATGATAAAACAAGCTTCTACTTTCCACACCATCTTTAAAGGTCAGAAAACATTAAAATTTCCTGATAATTTACTCACCCACATGTCATCCCAGATGTTCATGTCTTTCTTTCTTCAGTTGAAAAGAAATTAAGGTTTTTGAGGAAAACATTCCAGGATTTTCTCCATATAGTGGACTTCAATGGGGTTCAATGGGTTGAAGGTCCAAATGTCAGTTTCAGTGCAGCTTCAAAGGGCTCTACACGATCCCAGACGAGGAAAAAGGGTCTTATCTAGCGAAACGATCTTCTAAAAAAAAAAAAAAAAAAAAAAAAATTATATACTTGTTAACCACAAAATTTCCTCTGCGATGTGCCACGCATGACATGATCATTTTGGAAAGGTCACACGTGACGTAGCCGGTGAAGTGGGAGAAGATTAGAGTAAATGTTATAGTTACCTACACAATGTGTATCTGATATGAATAAAGCACCTTGTCAATTTATAATTGAATGGATTGTTATTGCCGCTTCCATAGACATCATTGTGTATTTTACAAACTCTAAATGTATTGTTTTACTAGTAATTATGTGTGTTTAAATGTCTGAAACCTAAAATAAACCTCATGTGGTTGAAATCACTGAATAGTGGTCATATATCTCAAGTGCTGAGAGCGTGCGTCTCTGGTTCAGCGCCAGCAAACTCGCTAAAGCACATTTAATTTTTAGCAGTTGATCACGTGATGCACTGAACGTTCTAATCACACCGGTGTCATCGTACACAGGGTTAAAACTTCTTGTCAAGACAACTATAGAATGATTAGCATTTAGCAATGGAGCAGCTACAATCCTTGTTTTTTCATTGCCATGTTTGATTTTCAAAAATAACGTCATGGCATGAACATTGTTTGAAATGAAAAGTGTAGATAACAATGAAAACATTGGTGCTGTCCTGTTCCGGTCTCCATAGGAACACATTGTTAAAATGTGGTCAAAAGAGCGACTGAATTAATTAAACAGAAACTTTCTGAACGTTACTTCGTCAGTACCATCAGTGTCGACTCCGGTTTGAACAATGTAAGGCTGAACACCGTTACTGACAATCCTCATTTTGGCTGCGTGAGATAGTGCACTTTATTAGGGAAGTAAAGAGGGTTGATCTGGATTTGAAGAATGAGTGTGTGCGTGTGTGTGTCTGTCTCTTTTATGACAGTCTGTTTGATCTCTCTCAGCGTGTGTGTCGGCAGGATGTGTGTGTAGGTGTGTGACAGGAAAGGCGAGGCGTGTTGTGTTTTGAGGGGTCGCGTGCCTCGCGGTCAGTAGGTCGCCACAGAAACAGGATGTGTACCTGAAGACAGATATTTCCACGGAAACGGTAAGCGTAGCGCATCCACACGCGCTGGCGGGAAACGGATCCCGAGGGTCGTGAGGTCAGAGTGATGCGTGGAACGTTCCAGACGCCCAAATCATCCAAAAACACTCACATTGTTAACCAAGAGAGAGAGAGTTATGAGTGGTGTTTTCTAAGGCCACTTCAAATTCTAGTAAGCCCCTAGCAACACCCTAGCAACCCCTCACAACAGTAACCATCCTTAAAATCATTACAACTGCCTAGCAGCGCTCTAGCACTGGGCACACATCATGTCAGTAAACACTCCTTTAATGTGTTTCCTGATGGATTTCTGCTCTGATTTTCTCCTCCATATGTTCTTGTTCATTGAGAAGGGAGTTGTGTTTCTCTTGGGTGTGTTTGTGCATTCCAGCCGAGGTTATCCAGTGAAACACACACACACATCCAGTGGGCAACATCTCTGAGCCATTACGACACACTCGACCAGCTCAGTGTCAGTCTGAACACACACACTCACACACACACACGTGACCTTTGAGGCTGGATTAGTGAGATCAACAGGTTTTAGTAAGAATATTTGTACCTTGTGATGTGATTTTAGGCTTCACTGACAGCGAAGCAAGTACACACTGATCTCGGCGCTCTGCTTAGTTTCTTTGCTCTGTGAAATATCACTGATTTCATCCCTTTTGCCATCTTTGAAATATTCCTCTCTTTCCTCACTCCAGCATTTTCAAACAGAACGACAGTGAGGGAGTGTGTGTGTGTGTGTGTGTGTGTGTGTGTGTCTCGCCCTGATCTTTAACTCTCAGACGAGCACAAGCAGCCAAAGTAAACTCATTAGAGTAGTGTGTGTGATTAGAGAGTGTTGAGAACATGTTAATGCTTTTTATCTTAACCAGACGCTGATGTGTGACGGGATTCGGTCTGATTTGTCCATCTAAACTGGAAGCAAAAATGCTGAATAACATAATCCCATCATTAATGTTTAATACACATGTTTATTTTACTTATTTATTTCAAAAAGGGACAGTGTACATTAATCAACATTCATGAGGGTAAATGTACCCAAATCAGCCTGAAGGCTAGTTTTCATTAAGTAGTCCCTTTGCCAGATGTTATTAGGCCTAAAAACTAGAGAAAAGAAACAAAATAGAAAAAAATAACAACATGATACAATCAAAAATTATAAACAGCCTTTTAGAAAAGAACATACGAACTGTTTTTGACACGTTTAATTTCAGATAACACTGATTGAGCCACGATGTGACTTTTGCCATAACATCTGTTAACTTATTTGCAACCTCTTCTGCATTTTTACCATGTGTGAAAATGACTGTATCGTCTTGCATACATTATGATATTACATTGTTGACACACCAATCATTAATATACATGCTAAAGAGAACTGGGCCCAATATGGAGCCTTGTGGAACACCAGTTGATTGTGGAGCAGGATTTTGCACCAGTGAGATATAAGGGACAGTTCACCCAAAAAAAATAGCATTTGAAGAATGTTGGAAATCAATCAGTTGACTTCCATAGTAGGAAAAAAATGTGGAAAAATAATATGTCTACCGTCAACTGTCTGGTTGCCAACATTCTTCAAATGAACTTTTTTGGTGTTCGACAGAAGAAAGAAACTCATTTGGGTTTAGAACAAATTAAGGGTGAGTAAATGATCACAGAATTTTCATTTGTGGGTGATCTAACCCTTTAATAGAGACCAAACGATTGATTTTTATCTTTTTGTTGTTGTTTTATCATGTTGTGCTGTGTTTGTTTGTTTTCAATAGTGTGTCTGCATCAACATTTGTGTTGTTCACTTGGTTTCAGTTTTATATACAGTGGGCTGTAGCTCCGCCCACAGTGAAATCTCATTGGTCTAAAAACACTCTCCACATAACTGTATATTAAACATAAAACATGCTCTGATTGGCTCTGATTGTAAAATTACCTTTTAAAGGATTTAATGGGGACCTATTGTGCCCCTTTCACAACATGTAATATAAGTCTCTGGTGTCTCCAGAATGTGTCTGTGAAGCTTCAGCTCAAAATACCCCACAGATCATTTATTATACCATGTTGTAAATGCCCATTTTTAGTGCGTGCAAAAGCATGCTGTTTTTGTGTATGTGCCTTTAAATGCAAATGAGCTGCTGCTCTCCGCCCCCCTTTCCAGAAGAGGGCAGAGCCTGTACCGCTTATGCCCTGGATACTGTGCCCTTTATAACTAACAAAACATCTGCTTGGTGTTCATTATCATCTATATCGCTGCCACGCTCTTCATCTTGAAAGTCTGCATGCGTTTTGAAGCTAAATCAGTCTAAATTTATCATTTTCTGAGCGACACACCTGAAGCACGCGCACAGAAAGCTGACTGTCAGACGGCGCATCCTGTGAGTATTACCCTACTCTTTCATGTCTTATTGTGTTTAAACTGTCAAAAAAACACAAAGTTCACAAACACAGTGGGTTATGTCTGTGAATGTAAACAGCAGGGACAGAAATCACATGTGTATATTAGATCTGTGGCTCATTTGCTTCAAAAATAAAACTAATCCACTGCGCCTTCAGCGGCTCTGATGTCGGGAGTAAATGAAGACTGTTATGTTCTCTCTTGCATCCAACAACAAAACACCTAAATTGCTTACGGGACATTCTTGTCGCTACGGAGGCAATGACGGACTGTGTACAACTCACTCAGGGCGGGTCTATGCTAATACCGCATTGTCCATCAGCAGTCATGGGCGGGGCCTGTGCAAAGTGACGTCACATTGCACAGAAAATGAAAATGGCTTGTTCTTTGAGACTCTTGAGGTTTTATGGGGATTAAAAAAGATATTTTTTTATCACTATAGGGTGGTTGTGTTCAAACACTACCAACACCATGTAAAAGTGAATTTTGCATAATAGGTGCTCTTGAATGTGTCCTTGCTGAATAGAAGCCTTCATTTCTTTCAAAGGTGTACACCTCTCACGGGCCGACGGTCATCATGCCCACCTGGTTCTGCTCCCGCGACTGGTTCCAGACAGTCGGTCGGTTTGACGAGGGAGGAAAGGTGAGGCTCTTCTGCTGAAACACACGTACAGCCCTCGAGCCGCCGCTAATCTGAACTCTCTCTCTCAGGGCGTTCCTGAGGATCTGCTCTTCTTCTACCAGAGTCTTCGTCGCGGGGGGACTGTGGTCCGAGTGGACGAGTGTTTGCTGGTTTATCGATATCATGAACATGCGGCAACACATTCTGTGCTGGAGTGAGTCTCTTACAATCCCTGATTATCAGTCAGTAAATGCTGCTTTTGTTTTAGGGCTGTCAATCAATGAAAGACTTTAATTTTACAGATATGCAGTGAAATTGATTTAGGATGTTCTTCTGCTCATGTGTTTTATAACAATTTCAGCTGAAATCTTACATGTGTTAATGGAATTTATTAGTGAAAAAAAAAATGTCAAGATACTCATATTCTCACAGGTCTCTTCAGTGTGTGTGTGTGTGTGTGTTATCTGTCTCTCTGTGGAATGACTGGCATCTTCCCGCTCCGTGTGTCTGGAATTCCACAGATTTTCACGCCGTCTGTCCAACAGGCCACAGCTGGATGTCAAACCCCAGCGTCCTCTCATTACGTGTGTGTGTGTGTGTTCAGGGTTGATTTATGTGTTTTAGTGTTTTATAATGCTCTCAGTTGAAGGACGTATGCAGAATGAATGGAAAGAATGCTCTTTAAATAACTCAAAACCACAGTTTCTCCTTCATCCATTGTCCCTGAAGTCATGGATAGATGATCTTCATCACGCTCATCCTCACGTTTATTAACCATCTCTGTCCTCCTGCTCTCAGAGACACTATCTGGGATCTCCGCGTGGACTTCCTGCAGGAGCGAGTGCTCAGCCAATGGGAATCGTTCACTATATGGAACGCTGGAAAACAGGGACGGAAACTGTACCGCAGCTTGAGTCTTACCAATCAGAAGAAGGTGATGGCTCAAAACATTCAAAATAATAATAATAATAATAATAATAATTATTATTATTATTATTATTATTATTATTATTTTTATTAGTATTATTAGTAATACACTATTATTAAACTATTTATTAACTAATTAATAATATAATAATGATTACTTATACTAAAAAGCTTTAAAACATACTAAAATAAATATAATGAAAAAAATAATTAAAATAAATAATTAATACATTGAAGGGACATAAAAATACTAAATAAATAATCATATTGAAGTTATGATAATAAAAATAAACAATCATATTGAAATAATGATAATAATTGGTTAAAATACTAAAAGCAGGTAAAAATACTTAAATAATAATTAATTACAAAATAATTAAAATAAACGAATAATTAAAATTATTATTAGTTAAAATACATAAGGGTCTTAAAATACTTAAATAATATTAATTAAAAATAATTAAAGTAAAGAAATTATTAGTAGTATTTAGTTAAAATACTAAATGAACTTAAAATAAAAAATATATATATAATAAATAACCAATAATAACTAATTAAAAAAAATATCAGAAATGTATAGTAATTGTTATTAATCAGGTAAATACTAAAATACATAATTACAAATAAATAAAATGAATAATTAAAATGATTATTATTCATTAAAATACTGAAGGGACTTAAAAATACTAAAATATAAATCAATTATAATAAATCAATAATAATAATAATTAATTTAATTAAAATAAATGAATTATTTAGTTAAAATACTGAAGCGACCTAAAAAAAAATCATAACTAATTAAAAATAATCAAAATCAATTATTGTTGTTTTTGTTGATAATCCATTAAATACTAAAATAATAATCATAAAGTCATCACTTTCAATTCTAGTAACCCCTTATCAACTGCCTAATAACACTCTAGCAACTACCCAGAACACCCTTGTAACCACCAAACAACTGAGCTGCAGTGATTGTAAGTTAATTAATATGTGAAATATTGAAGAGGTGGTGCTGCATCGGTTGATGTGTGTGTGTGTGTGTGTGTGTGTGTGTGTGTGTGTGTGTGTGTGTGTGTGTGTGTGCAGGTGAAAGCGTTCTGTGATGTGGATGAAAACAAAATTCAGAAGGGCTTTTACACATACGAGGAGTCAAAGGTGAGAGACGCGATGTGTCACTTCAGAACTCAATATAGATTATAATAGTATATCTGTTTATATCTGTTTCTAATAATAGATCTGTTTATACCATCATGAAACACTACAGAAGCATTACAGTCATAGTGTAATATAGGAATATATAGGCGTAAAATGAAGTACATCATGAATGACTGGCAGTAGTAATAGTGTATGTTATATGTAATGAGAATAACTGCATATTAAACATGCATTTTTCAATAATTGCATATTTGTAAACTTCTTTAAACATTATTTTTAGTTGGCACTATTATTTTAATGTTAGTGTATGTAAGTAGATCCACTGAAATGATCTGAATCTGAGAACTGGACGTCTTCATGGGAACGTGGTTAATGTAAATCTAGAATAGTGATTAGTTATGCAAATATAATGCTAGTAATGAATCAACGTCTATGCCTAGACACAGATCAGCCGTCAGCTGTTTTCAGAAGAACACGCCGTGACTAATTAATTTCCTGGAAAATCCATCATTAGCCTCATTAGCTTGATGAGAATCAGACGAACGATCACAGCGCAGCAGTCAAAACACTGGAGGATAATAGCAGGAACAGTCACATCCCGCAGGAACATCAGTTATCACCTCTGAACACACTTAATACTGGAACACTTCAGAGCCGTAATAACACCAATAACACTGATGATACTGTGATTAACACACACACTCTCTCGATTTCTGTTTCCTTCAGGAGCGGCCGAAGCCCAAGATTCCCATCCTGCACTTTAGAAATGCATCGCCGCCATTTATCGTGTGTGTGAAGCTGGTGAGTGTGTGTGTGTGTGCGTCTTAGACCTTAATTTGACTTTTCTCTGAAACACACACATGCTCGTGTCCAAATGACTGTGAGGCTTGTATCAATCTCAATCATCATGTGTGTTTCCTGCTAATGAAACTCCAGCGGGATCAGATATTATCACACACACACACACAGCTGTTTCTGCATCGCTTAATATTGCATTCAATATGGATTCCAGTGAGCAGCCCAGTCGTCTGTGCCCTACATAGGCAACACATTAACTGACTTCATCCATCATTAGTGACTGATTTGAGACCCTCCTCATGCCACACAATAATCACATTATCTGATGCTAAGCTAACAATGTTAAGCTAAATTAACATATTAATACATAAATTATTGTAGTAGGTTGTCCAATATTTGTGAGTTTATACATTTTTATTTATATATACACTCTTACATTAGATTTTGGCCCAAAAGAGGGCAACATAGTTTAGCTACATTCACTTTGCAGGTGAATCTGTTTATGTCTGTGTTTTGAGTGTCTGTCTCTCTGTAGGATATGACACATGGAGTCCTGGAGGAAAACCTGCTGTCGCTGCAGCTGAAAGAGGGAATCCATTACTACCATTTCAACTGAACACGGTGTGTGTCCGGCAGGTTTGGGCTGCGCTAGGAGATCAAAATATCCTACAGGGACAGTCAAACCTCAGGTACTGTGGGACCTGCAAACAAGTAACGGACTAATAAAGCGACTGAATAATGTCTTAATTAAGATCTAAGAATGCAAAACCTTTTCTGTAAAGTTAGAGGCTGGAAAACATCATTAGCTCAGTGTGAAACTACCGAAGTTCATCAGGACAAACTTGATAAATCCTTATCTGAATGTTTAAAATATAGTTTAAAGTTTGATGGTTATATAGATGCAGTAAGAAAAACAGGCAGCACTCATGTTGATAGCATTGTTATAGCATGTTGCTAACATATTGTTGACTAACATGATATAGGTTGTATCATGTTGGTAATAATATACATGCTAACGTGTTATAGCACATTGCTAGCATGTTTTAACACGTCAATAACGTAATGCATGTTCAAACACATTACAGCTACTAGAGCCTGCAGTCTTTAGCCTCCTTGTTAACGCGCCCGCCTCCCACGGCAGAGACCCGGGTTCGAGGCTTGTGCAGAACATGGCGAATAGGACCAGAGAGGGGTTACATTGGTGCCGTGTCCCAGATGGGCCAGCTAGTAGGAGCTGTGCATGTAAACTTCATTTCCCTGGCCTCAAGAGGCGCATTAGCGGCTGATGCTAGAGGCTGCAGTCTTTAGCCTCCTTGTTAGTGCGTCCGACTCCCACGCCGGAGACCTGAGTTCGAGGCCTGCGCAGAGTGTTTTTGTAATGTTTCAAGCATGTTCAAACACATTACTAGCATATTTTAACACAATGCTAGTGTTTCTAACATTTTTAAGCATGATTTTATCATGATTTAGTATGTTGTTAGCATGTTTCTAGCATGTTTTAACTTGTTAGCTTATTGCTAGCTTGTTTTAACAAATCGATAACGTAATTCTGCATGTTTTGAACATGTTCAAACTCATTACTAGCATATTTTAGCACAATGCTAGTGTTTATAGCATGTTTAAGCATGATTCTATCATGATTTAGTCTGTTGTTAGCATGCTTCTAACGTGTTTTAACACATTGCTAGCCTGTTTTAACAAATCGATAATGAAATTGCATGCATGTTTTTAGCATGTTCAAACTCAGTACAAGCATATTGTAACAATGCTAGTATATTTCTAGCATGTTTTAACACATTGCTAGTATGTTTATAGCATGTTGCTAATAATACGCTAGCATGTTTTAGCACATCGCTAACAATTTTGCATGTTTCGAGCACACATTACTAGCATATTTTAGCACAATGCTGGTGTTTTTAACATGTTTAAGCATGTTTCTATCATGACTTAGCATGTTGTTAGCATCCTTTTAGCATGTTTTAACTTGTTAGCACATTGTTAGCATGTTTTATCACATGACTAGCATAATTTAACACAATACTAGTATGTTTCTAGCATGTCTTAACATGTTGCTAGCATGTTTTGTCATGCTACTGGCCTTTTATAGCATATTGCTAACATGATTTGGGGTTTAAGCCTGGAAAATATCTATAGTTTCACACTGAGCTAATAGAGACGATGAAAAATCTTCGTAATCTTAGAAAAAACAGTGTGTCAGAGCTGAGAACTGGTTCCTGCTGTCCTTCCCAAAGTTCCCAGCTTGAGAAACCTCTCACATCCCTCTCGCACCTAAACTCAAACACACATAGGTGTCTGTTTGCATTCCTGATGCCCCGTGTCACTGGATTTCTCCATCGTTCCCGAGTGACGCCACACTCAGAATAAACCCTTTTCCCGCAGACATGCTCTCAATCTTGCTGGTCGAGTGTGCGGGAATGGCCTGAAACTGTTGTGCAGACTTAATCTGTTAATCTCTCATTTAGTCTTTTTTTTTATTATTTTAGTTAGCTTTTTTATCTTATATTTATATTTTATTTTATTTCAGCTTTATTTAAATTACCAAAAAAGTATATTTAATAGTTTTAGTTAGCAACAACAACACTGTTTCAGTATTATGCTGTTGTATGTTAAATCCTTGTGATATTAAAGATGTATTTTTAGAATTTTTAAAACTCATTTCCTCCTTTTTCTTTGTGTATGTGTGTATTAGCTTATCACTTTCTGATAACAGCCAACTTTAATAATTCATGACAGTCTCTGACAGGTCTGGTTAGTTTTATCTGTCTTCCTCTCAACAGTCGTCCATTTTGCTTTGTGTGTGTGAGACTGGAATGTGTGTGTTATCTGAGGTCAGCGGCCACGTTCCTCCCTGTGTGTGTGTGTCAGGTGATGGAGCGTGATGTAGGTGTGCGTGTGCGTGTGAGGGGTCGGGTCAGGGGTCATGGCCTGTAAATGTTTAGGATGGCGTGCAATTGGAGGGTCAGAGCTCAGCACGAGTCATTACACATCTGATCTGTAACACACACCATCACAAATAAACATGTCTGTACATAGAACTCCTGACACAACACAACACCTCAAGTTTTTACACAGATTATATTTCTACTGTTTTTACGTGTCTTTATGTGTCCAAATTGCCTTTTTAATTATTTTTTTACCATACTAATTTGAATATTAGTATGTTTTTATTAATCATTTACAATTAGTGTTAAGAATATATAGCCTGAATATACACTGAACCAAACACTATAATAACATCTTGATAATTCAATATACTTTATTTTTGACAAAACATCCATGTTTCGCTCATGACTGCAGTTTCAGTAGTGACAGTAATGTGTTGGTAGCGACCTCATCACATTACAGAATTTTAAACATATTAAAATACAAATGATTTGCATAACTGTACTAAAATTTTGTTTATTTCCCCCAAATAAATGATTATGTGTTCCCTTTTGTCACTACCAAAACAATGATGTCACTACCGAAACGTGGTGAAGTTTCGGTACTGACAATTTTAGATACTTTTGAGCCTAGCTCAAAGATGCTAATCAGCACATGGTTAGCTAGCACACTTCTGAACAGTTGTACACATATAAAAACTACATTTTATTGAATAACAAAGATGTCACAACCGAAACTTCACCACGTGTTTCAGTCATGACTGTTTTGGTAGTGACGATTTTCGATACTTTTGAGCCTATCTTAAAGATGCTAATCAGCATGGTTAGCTAACACAGTTCTTAACAGTTGTACACACACAAAAACTAAATTTAATGGAATAACACCCAAAAAGGTTTGCTTAATTGCAGAAAAAAAAGGTGTTTGGTAGTGACGTTCCTTAAAGTTACACACAGATTTTCTCAAAATGATGGACCTAGTATCTACTATGAAAGAGAGGCTATGAGAGGGAGGGAGGCTGCAGGACTAATGGACTAAAACTACACTGTTTCGGTAGTGACATGAAAATGGGGGAAACTTTTTTTTTTTTCTTTACATAAAGTTTCATGATTAAAAAAAAAAAATATATATATATATATATAATTTTTTTTTTTTTTTTTAACTTTTTTTTAAAAATATATTTTTTAAAAACAACAACTGAAAAAAACTGCAAAAATTTCAATATCATTTTCACAAGTTGAAATTTAGGGGTTAGGGATCGGCACAGGCAGCTCACAATTGAAGGTACCCATTAAATTATGATTTTATATAAATTAAGCTTACTGATATTTTAAATATTATTATGGGATTCAATGGATAATAGAAGGATCTTAGTAAACATGTAAAATGTGAATACTTAAATGCATTTTAAATCACATTCTGTATAATGGCCACTTAAATAAATAAATAATAATAAAAAAAAATATATATATATATATATATAAAAATATATATATATATTCTTAAATATGCAGTTTATAATGTATAATAAATCAACAATCTAGTGCTTATTTGGAGGATCGGTCAGTGTCCCGCGAGGCGCGTGCAGCCGTAATAACAGCGCGCGACTCAGCAGCATCTGATACCAGTGTTTATAGAGCCCAGAATAACCACAGCCACCTCAAGACACACACACTGAGTTACACACCCTTACAAGAAAGTGCTGCGGCTCTACCCTATGGTACAGTAAATCTATCAAATGAGTATATCTGACTTTGGTGCTGAATATTCATTCGTGTTTCGCCAATGTTATGAATTTCAGTATCTAATATCTCTGACAAATTCAGTACCATAGTAATTAGGGACACGAAGGCACTTCAAATACCATGGTACTACCACTAAAATATGGCTTAAAATGTTCAAGTTTTAGTAAATAAATACTGCTGTAGGCTGTTTTTTTTAGTTGCGTCCCTCGTGCAGACGGGGCGTGGTTTAGGGGCGGGGCGCGTGTTTCGTGGGCGGGGCGGAGGTCGGAATGAGGGTGAAAGTTGGACTCACTATCAGTATCTGTGGGTTCAGACTCACGCACGCGATCATGAGCGCTTCATTCTGGACTTAACTCTCATCTCTGATGTCTGCTCATGGTTTGGCCATGTAGTTTTTGAAGTGATCCAGAGCGGTGGTTTTTCTACAGACTGAAGGAGATTGTTGGGGTGTTAGAGGATGTTTTTATTCATTCTTTTCTCAGCTCTAGTCCTGTGTGGATGTGCTCAATACTCCAGCGACCAGTGCAGCTGGACAGGAAGGTCAGCCCTTTTCATTTGTGTAAAGGTTTATAATAGTTAAAAAGCATTTAAAAGCAAGCCTATTTTGTGATCGTTTGTATTAGGGATAATTTCGGTAATTATAGTAAACTATATCTCTCTCTTTAATTTTTTAAATATGGGCAAACAAAGGGTTTTTACATTTTAATAGTTTACTTGTAATATATCTGTTTAGACGTGTAATAGGTTTAAACAATGTAATTCTGTGAGAGGTGATGGGGAAGGTCCGGACATGCCCTTATCTTGAACATGCGCTGACATTTACCCTTAAGACTGATTCGCGAACCGATTCGTATAAACCAGTTCTTTCAATGTTCCTTCCGGAACGATTCGGATTCGGAAGGAGTTTGTGCGTGAATTATTTCTCGGCTGTATTAGAACATTGTTTGGGACTAAACTTGTGAATGTGAAGTGGTTAATGAATCATAAATATCACTAAATATCACACATATATGATACAATCTATACTCTAAAAATGCTGGGTTAAAAACAACCCAAGTTGGGTTGAAAATGGACAAACCCAGCGGTTGGGTTAAATGTTTGCCCAACCTGCTGGGTAGTTTTATTTAACCCAACTATTGATTAAAAATGACTATATGGCTGACTTAAAATGAACCCAAAATAGGATGGAAATTAAAAATCAGACACACAATTACTAGAGGCAACAATAATAATCAAAAGGTGAACATTTATCAATAAGCAATTTAATAAATGTTTATTATTTTTTATTAAATTTATTAATAAATGTTAATTTCCAACATACTTTGGGTTCATTTTAAGCAAGAAATACAGCAATTTTTAAGCAATAGTTGAGTTACCCAGCAGGCTGGGCAAACATTTAACCAAACCACTGGGTTAAAACAACCCAGTTGCTGGGTTTGTCCATTTTCAACCCAACTTGGGTTGTTTTTACCCCAGCATTTACTTACCAGAGAATCTAAACAGTGGTATTTAACTATTTGAAAGTCTTAGGATTCTAAAAAAAGAACCGTTCAAAAGAATCGATTCACTAAAATGATTTTGACTACTCAGCGCTAAAAAGATAAAACAACACCGATTTGTTTTCGCTCGTATTTTCTGCGCCCACAGTGACGTTAATCTCCGTATGTTTTCTCTCTCTCTCTCTCTCTCTCTCTCTCCCTCCATCCCTCTCTCCCTCTCTCTTCATTGGCTCTAATACTCTGGTTTAGTAGCTGACTCGCACTTTTCTTTTCAACTCCTTCATTTAACTCTTTGAACCAGACCGCGCTGAATCTGGCCTCTATTATGCGCTCCGCGGCTTAATGGACTCCAGAAAATGATTTAATAACGTTAATTAAAAGCAAGCCGGATGAAATGGAGGGAATTTAGGGGTCATGTGTGCGGGATTCGGTTCTTTTTCTCTGGAAGACATTTGGCACTGATTTCAGTAGAAACCAAACCCCGTCAGTTTAATTATAATGCTAAGTCATGAACTCCAGCTGTAGCTGTGAAGTTTAGTTCTGCCATCATTTACTCACCCTCATGTTCATCCAAATCCTCTATATTTGGTGGAAATACAGGAATACAATTAATCTGCATTTTAGAATCAATCAATCCTTTTTTAGACTTTTGAGTTCCAGCAAACTCAATGGATGGGATGGGACATTAAATGTTTTTGAGGACATAATGTTTCAGAGAAGTGATGTTCACCAGGTGAAGAGTGTAAATCTCAAAGCCTCTGCACACCCGTCGGCACCAGTCCAGCTGAAACAGGCACAAACACTGTAATCATCCCTAAATACGCCAGCCACAACCACTTGAAAGCGCTGTAGCGGGGAAAATGAAAATGTCACATCTGGATGACAGCTTGTGTGAAATCTTTCATGTGCACATAACCCTTCTTCTCGTACCATAAGCTTTTTAAGACCTCAGGTTGACTTAATATCCCGCACTTTCGACATCCAATCTCTCCTCATGTTTCTGAAAGCTCTTGGAGATGGGGAGGAGGTCACGCTCACCCTGAAGGTCATGGGATGCATCAAAACTGTGGACATCCCAATTTGTCAAGCTCTCAGATTTATGTGTCGTTTGAAAAACGAGAACCTCTGTGTTGAATGAGAAGCAAGACACAACTAAAACGCAAATGTTTTGGCTCCATAGTTTGGCTCCAAGCTGTTAACTCTTGTGTTGTGTGTCTGCAGCGGGCTGACGCACGAGTCTCACGCGCGGGACGTGGAGCAGGTGTATCTGCGCTGTGCTGAAGGCTCTCTGGAGTGGCTCTATCCCACTGGAGCTGTCATCGTCAACCTGAGGCCCAACCTGCCGTCCTCCGCACACCTCCACGCCTGCGTCAAGCCCCGGACGGACTCGCGTGGAGCCACGCTGTACGTGGAGCGGGCCGGAGAGCTGCGGCTGCTGCTGTCGGAGGCGGAGCAGGCGGCCGGACTCGTGCGCTGCTTCAGCCTCCAGGAGGGGGCGCTGTTCGTGGAGGCGTCCGCGCGGCGGGACATCAGCCGGAGGATCACGGCCTTTCAGTATCAGCTGATCTCCACGCAGACGCCCGGAGACGAGTCCTACTCACCTGCAGGTAAGAAAAAAATCGGACGGGACATTATCTGTTAAGTATATCGGCCACATTATCGGTATCAGCCGATATATGTCCATTGTTAATGTTATCGTTATTGGCTCGATAAGAAAATTTGGCCAATATATTAAAACCGATAAATAATGGGTTACAATATCGGATTACAACAACAGAACAATATCGGTTATCGGCTTTCAAATATAGAGAATTATCAGTATCGGCCAAAATTTTCATATCTGTGCATTTCCTTTTAATCCTAAAACACAACACAATGTGTAATTCATGTAAAAATGCATGAAAAATCAATAAAGAACATTTCTTCATATTAACACAGTATATTGGCCACTATTTTTACAGATTTATCTTATGATATTCAGTCTTTATCTTCATATGCATTTGCTCTGAAATGCGCTTAAAATAGAGATGCACCGATATATCGGCCAATAATCGGTATCGATAGTGTGAAAATGTGCTTTTATCGGCCGACATCGATTATTGGTTATCGATACCGATAGTTTAAAACAGTGATAGTCAGGGCCGATATATATCCTGTAAATCAAAAGAGGGCAGGAAAATGCACTGCATTTGGGCTTTGTGTAAAGAAAATGCTAAGAAACCAGTTTGATGTTCAATATTAATAGTAATTATATTAATTAATCATTTCATTTTCAGAATTTAGTTAATGTGTGTTCATATTAATTTGAGTAATGTGTTTGTTTATAACTGATACCAGTTACTCTGAAACAAGTTGATGAAATGGAGAGAATAAAGTTTTTATTTGCATTCTTTCAAAATATAATGATTAATTATTAATTATAATAAAAGTAGCCTATCATTAATTTAAAAGAAGGTATAAAAGGCAGAACCTCCAAACTATTGTTATTGTTATCGTTATCGGCAGATATCACTCTGAATTATCGGCTATCAGTATCGGTGGAGAAATTTAGTATCAGTGCGTCTCTAGTTTAAAAGATTTTTTTTTTTTTTTTTTCTCCATTCAACAGAATCATAATCACAGCTTAGACAGACATTAAGTAGATTCAAAATGTTTAATGCAAGTAAAATACAACATCAACAACAATTATTATTATTATCAGACATGTTTCCACATTTTATTTTCACTAAATGAAACCAAAAATGTATTATTTTATTTCACCAATTTAACATTGCACAATAATATTGTTTAAAATAGAAAAAACAGTAATATTTAAGTACTGTTTTCTACAAAATAAAAGCGTTAAAGAACGTAAAATGCAGTGTTGTTTTAGTATTGTTTATATACTATTGTAGTGTTTATTAATATTTTTGAATGAGCTTTTTTAAAAGTTTTAATATAATTTTCATTTAAGGTTTAGTCATTTTCTTTCATTTATATTTTTATTCGTTTTTTTTTGTGTGTGTGTGTGTGTCAGTCATTTTAGTGCTTCAACTTAATATCTCATTTAGTCGCCATGCAGTATTACATTTTTTAAGTTAAATTTTTTATCTAATATTTATATTTTATTTAATTTCAGCTTTATTTGTTTGACTTTTAATAGTTTTAGTTTAACAATAATAACAACACTGCATCTTGCACATTTTTAATTCATTAGGATGCAAATGAATGGTTGAATCAGAGTGTGCACAGATTCATTAAAGGAAATGTAAGAAAAATAACTGAATCGCTATTTGCGTACTCAAATATTCACGACACAAAGAGCGGCTGTGAAACTAGCACACTGACGTGATCTTACGGGAAACCTCATTGTAATATTTATAATGTTTGTGAATTTCACATCATCAGAAATATAGTATATTGTAAATATTCGCCATATCACGCAGCCTTAGTGTATTCAGGAATATCTGTGTGACCGAGAGAGAGAGAGAGAGTGTTGGGGGTGGAATAACAACACTGTCAAATGGCCGTCATTCACATGAAAGAGTGCTTTAGAGAGGTAGTAAAATGTCTGCTGGCGCTGACCCCGTAAAACCTGAAGCCCAGACAGAACCACCAGCCCCCGCGACGCTCCATGTTCAGCCTGACATAAGAAAATAAACAGTCTAATCGAGAGGTCTCGCCGGGGTCAAGCAGCCTGTAGTGCTGTCAATCACAGCGGCCGCTGCGTGCCATTGGTCCGATGGTCGCTGAGGTCGACTCTCGTTGGCTAGTTGCACATGAAAGGTGCTGTTGTATTGGCTGTGCAGGTGAGATGAGCTCTGGCACAGCAGCTTAATACTTTCAAGAGAGATTTGTAATAATATAAATCTGTTCACAGCTGTCTGTAGAGAATCACAGTCTAAATACTGAAAAATCCCATTTTCGTAATTTTTCGTTCTTCTTTTTA
Organism: Ctenopharyngodon idella; assembly: GCF_019924925.1. Lineage (NCBI taxonomy): Eukaryota > Metazoa > Chordata > Actinopteri > Cypriniformes > Xenocyprididae > Ctenopharyngodon > Ctenopharyngodon idella. The sequence goes on from NC_067221.1 coordinate 27,285,425, forward strand.
CCACATACCCAGCTAACAGAGAATGATCTCAGAACTTTAGTTAACGTTCTGTCAAGGTTCTCTCAAAGTTCCTAACAAACGTTCTTCCCGTAACGTTTGAACGTTAGAACAATAGAATGTTCGTACAATGTTCTCTGGTCTTTAATAATGTTCTCAAAATGTAAAAATGTTACTACTTGTTTCAGAACATTCTCATAATGTTTGCAAATGGAATGTTCCCTTAACGTTTGTATAACCAAGAAGAACGTTTTTAAAACATTTAAAAAACATTCAGGGAACATTCATAAACCATGTTATCTTAACTTAATGGGAACATTGGCAATACATATTTTTGTTCACTGGGAAGCTACCAGGTATTCCAGAAAGTCTCTTTCTTCCGTTTCCCTTCCCCCGCTCTCTTTTCCCTTTCTTTCCCGCTCAGCATTCCCAGAGGGTTTGTCTTTATAAACATGTAAGTCTTGAGGTGTCCTGAGCTCCTCACCTGTTGGTCTCACTCACACTTGAGCTTGGGTGGGCCTCCTGATTGGTCTACAGGAAGAAAGCATGTGTTAGTGAAAAGAGTTTTTTTTTAGGAATATCTGAGCTGTTCTCTTAAAGCAATGAAAGTTGACCCTGATTTATACAAGCTCAAGCTCCAAAAAGGGCAAAAAAACTGCCATAAAGTGGCCAGTATGTCTTGTCAGATTTGCAGTGAACAAAGATTTGCAGTCTTTTCATTATATGGCTATCAATTGGGATTTATTTATTTATTTATCTACTTATTTATTTATTTATTGCTTTCTTATACTTAACACAAACTTACTGCAACATTCTGAGAACTTTATTTTATAGTTGTAAAAAAAACAACAACTAAAAATAACCATTACGGAATATTCTGTGAAAGTTATTTTATAACTGTAAATATTAAACATAAAAAAAACAGAATATTCGGTAAATGTTACTTCATAGTTGTAAGGATAAAACCTAAAAATAACCACATTCTGTGGAAATTATTTTGTGTAAGTTGTCTAAAAAATTTTTACTGAGAACTTTTTTATAATTCTACACTCTAAAAAAATCCATAAAAATAGGGCACAATGTACTGTCTTAATTATTTTTACAGGTGTTTTACCTGTATTTTGAATTTTGAACTTCATTGTGTTGTGTTTAAGGGTTAACTGAAATGTCCATAAAATTACTGGATAATGTCCTGGTAATTTTCTGTCAGTACATTATCCATTTTTTATGTTTTTTGTTGTTGTTGTTGTATTTGTTTTTGCAGTGTAAAAATAAAACCTTTGAAGAACATTATTATGTGGTTTCCAAAAAACTAACCAAATGAGAACCAAATACTAACATTAGGGGAACGTTCTGTAGGGGAACATTCAAAAGTATCGTTCCCATAATGTTTGCAAAATGGAATGTTCCCTTAAACATTTTTAAAACACCTAACAAACTGGACATGTGGAATGTTCAGAGTATATTCAGAAATAACGTTTTCATAACTTTAGCAAAATGTTCTAAGAACATATTCTTGTTAGCTTGAAAGTCACACAAAATAACAAAGATAAGTCGCACCGGTGTACAAGTCACATTTTGTTATTACATTTTATTAATTATTACTGGTAAATAAAAAACAAATTTATCTTACAATTCTAAAAATAAAACTTTGAAGAACATTATTATATGTTTTCCAGAAAACTAACCAAACGGGAACCAAACACTAACGTTAGGTTGTGTTTGCCGGGTTAAGAATGGTAATTGTTATGTAATGTTAAAGCTGTAATGATCGTCTGGTTTCACTGAACGTTCTGTGTTTATTTTCACGAGCGTCTCCAAACAGCTGATCTGAGGTCTGAGCGTTAGTTTCGAGGCTTCAGCTGTGATCAGTGAGAGGCGTCCCCCTCCACCCGGTAATGAGCCGTTAGCGGCGGGGGGTGGAAGGCGTTGAAAGTCGTTAAAGAGTCGTTTTACTTTAATGTTAAATCAGGTGAGGAATCACATTTACATCAATTCAATTTGCAAATGCTTTTGTCCTAAAGGCGAATCTGAAGAAAATGCTTTACATTTACATGATGCTCAGTTTGTGAGTCTTAATGTGATGAGAAAAAGATGATAAATACACTAAATGTCTTTCTATCATACTGTCTTTGCAAAAACAATCAAAAACAGTGTGTGTTTGAATCACTTCAATGTGATTCATCTGATTCACTTGCTTGAAATATGACAGCCTGTTGCAACAGTTTTGTAATAAATTATATTGTCATTTTAATCAACATTAAACCACATTAATACTACTGTAACATGAAACTATGAATCTTTAAAACATTGAAATTGTTACTAAAATATAGGTGTCTTTTGCATTGTGTAGTTTTTTTTTTTTTTTTTTTTTTAATAGTTGTAAATATAAAACCTAAAAATAACCATTTGTTTTGAGGAATCAGTAGCACAAATTGTGTAGGACAAATTTTTTTTTTTTTTCTAAAGTTTAAATATTTTTAATTATTTACAATTCAAGCTTTTACAGCCTTTTTAAATGCACATCTGTTTATTTTACAGCCCTGTATGTTCAACAAGCTTTAATGTGGTTTAAACTCAGTCGAGACACTTGGTTTGGCAGTGGGGGAGGCAGATAATGATGATAACGCTATCAAACGGGGTCAGAGGGCAAAGGTCAGAGATCACAGGAGCTCAGACACAGCTGGAGTCTGACGGGTGTGACGCAGCGCAGTCCAGACGTGTCTGAGGAGGAAATGCGTCTGGATTTCCTTGTGCTCGTGTGTCTCACACTAATATAGTGTGTGTGTGTGTGTGTGTGTGTGTGTTTCAGCTCCCTGCAGACCCTGCGCTGACGACGAGCTGCTCATGGCGCTCTGCACCAGTGACTTTGGTAAGAAACTATACTCCTTAGAAGTCATGATGTACCATGCTTTCCTGAAAATAAGTTGCCCCTGACTATAATAAAGCAAAAAAGGAAACATTCTCAGAACTTTGGCTAACATTCTGATTATGAACAAACGTTCCTTTAGTAACGTTAACAGAATGTTTGTTCAAAGTTATCTGGTCTTTAATCATGTTAGCACAAAAAAATATTTATACATCATTCCTGGAGCATTTTTTGTTCTGAACAGTTTTAGTTGGACATTCATCTAACATATTTTAAATGTTACTCCTTGTTTTGGAATGTTCAGAGAACATTCAAAAGTAACATTCCCATAATGTTTGTAGAATGATAAAATGGAATGTTCACTCAACATTCAAATAACCAAGAAAAAAATGTTTTTAGAACATTTAAAAAATGCATGTTTTGAACATTCAGAGAACATTCAGAAATAACGGTTTAATTAACATTATGGTAACATTCTAAAAACGCTCTTAGAACATATTTTTGTTAGCTGGGGAGTCACACCTGGTCAAAATTTCATTGTCGCGAGAAATGTAAGTCACATTGATATATCAGTCCAGTGTTGGGGGTAACTTGAGTTACGTAATCAGATTACTTTTTCAAGTAACTAGTAAAGTAACGCATTACTTTTTTCAATTTACAACAAAATATCTAAGTTACTTTTTCAAATTAGTAACGCAAGTTACTTTTTTACATTAATTTAAAATGAATAAAAACAGTGAAATGCAATCTCAGAATTTTATGCAAACCTGTAATAATTAACTATATTAAATTACACAAATATACTTTATGTATTTAATCTCACTTTATTAACCAATGTCTTCAATGATGTAATTCAACCATACTAATAAGCTAAAATTACTTTAGGTTTAGAAATAAGAGTGTTAAACTTCCTCCTCCTGTATCGTATTCTTCTTTAATCCAGAATGGCAGCACATCTGAAAGGTTTGTTTGAGCTGCGCCCTCTACTGTACAGGAGTAAATATGCTTTTCCTTAATCCTGAGGCTTATTCACTTCACTTTTGGTGTGAAAGGGCCTTAACATTTGCCAAAAATAGTACTTTTTTGTTGTTTTTAAAAAACAAACAAGCAAGCCCAGCCCAGGTGAGAAAAAGTAACGCAAAAGTTAAATTACTTTTCATAACGCATTACTTTCCAACTAAGTAATGCAATTAATTACTTATTTAGGAAGTAACGCAACTTTCTAAAACTAACTAAAAGTAACTTTCCCCAACACTGTATAAGTCACAATTTATTATTGCATTCAGAAATAATGTAAAATACCTGTAAATAAAATGAATATTTTTAGAAACACTATAAACATGTATTTTAGTTCCTCTCACTTCACAACAAATCCTTTAAGTTGAACAGTATTCAGAACAGGATTGAAAACTACTATAAAACAAACATAAATTATAGTGGCATTCATTGTAAACAACGTTTAGCCTAAACTCATTTTTTAGAGGGAAATTGAAACTACCAGTGTTTACACAAATAAACTTGGGCTCATGTGTTTGGCATGAATAGAAATGTTTTGACATTAAATGCATTATATAAGCCACTTTGGAATATAAGTTGCAGCACGTTTAAAACATGTGACTTTTATATTCTGGAAAATACTGTGAATGCTTTATCTCTGTCTCTCAGCGGTGCGCGGCAGTATTCATCATGTGGAGGAGGAGGAGGATGATGAAGGTCAGGCCTCTGTGGTGGTGTCGTTGAGTCACGTGTACCGTCAGAAGAGCCGCATGTTTGTGTCTAGCGGCGGGGGGCGCGGCCGCGGCCGGTGGACGGGTCGCGTGAAGATGCCGCAGCGCTGCGGCCCGCGGGCGGGACAGGGCGAGTTCCTCTTCACGGGAGCCGTGCGCTTCGGAGAGGCCTGGCTGGGATGTGCTCCACTTTATAAAGACTTCATCAGACTGTACCACTCGGCTCAGGTCGCAGGGACGAACCCCTGCCACATAGACACAGACTGAGAGACACACACAACAAACCTCTGCTGAAGTTCAAGTTCATGACACGTGTCCAGTTGTTCATTCAAGTCGAGGTCTGGGTCACATTTCACCCCAAAATCAAAATAAATAAGCAAGAAATTAAATTTAGACCATTTTATTTTAGAACAGTTTTAGACATAATTTTTTTCATAACAAACACATTTCCCACCAAAAGTATCAATTGCATCCAGATGTTTTACTTTTTTAATTATTTTTTTATTTTAATTTGTAATTTATTATTTTCAGTACTACAATTATGTATAAATATTTCACTTTTTTTAAAACATTTTTCATGGGACATTTTTCTTAATTGTCATGAGACAGTAATTGTCACAATTTAATTCTGTATTTTTTCATGCAGAATATCATTTCTTATTTTATTTGTGTTGATTTTGGGGCGAAACAAGGCCTGGGTGTGTTCTTGGCAGGTTTCGGAGATGGGATGTACAGTGGTTCCAGATGGACGGATCTCAGTCAGGAATCCTCCCTGAAGTTGCTGTTCTTGGTTACAGACAGAAGTTTTGTTTATTTGTTTCTGTCTGTTCTTGTTGCCTGATTTCATACATCTGAAACCGATGCAGAGAAATTGTGTCGTAACACTTGGATCCAAGTGTGTGTGAGTGTGTGTATCAGCTCTTGCCTGCTGCGAGAGGATGGCGGTGCTTTTCTTAAAAGCTTTGTTTATAGTTATAGAGCAGTCGATTCTTCTGACTGGAGTGTGTTCACGTGTGAGTTTGTGTGTGTTTATGGTGTGTGTGTGTTTTGTTTTGTTGAGTTGCCTTTTCTGTTCCTTGGACTCAGAAAGAGTCTGGAATAAAACACTCTTAATGGACAAATCATTGTTTATGTGGGTGTCATTTTGTGTGTATTGCTGGGTGTTTTCTGTCCAATCTGCCCAACAGTGGAGAAAATTGCGAAATGTTCAAATTATCGTGTGAATGTGAGTTCTTCCAGCTACACAAGCCTGATGTCGTAGTGCAGCGTATAAACATTACCTGAGCACCGTTCAAAGACTTTATAAAAAGACAAGCATTCATATTACTTGTGTATGGAAGCTTGTTTCTGCCACAGAATAAAACACTTAAAAGATAATTGCAACTTTTTATCTCGCAATTCGGACTTTTTTTTCCCTCACAATTGACAGTTTACATCTCTTAATTCTGACAATTGCGACTTTTTATCAATCAGTTCTGACTATATTTTGCAATTCTGACTTTATAACACACAATTGCGACTTTAAATCAATCATGTCTGACTTTATAACTCGCAATTCTGAATTTATAACAACCAATTCTGGCTTTCTAACTCAATTCTGATAATATCACACAATTCTGACTTTATAACTCGCAATTCTGACTATAACTCGCAATTCTGACTATAACTCGCAATTCTGACTTTATAACTTGTAATTCTGACTTTATATCTCGTAACTCTGACTTTATATCAATCAATTCTGACTTTATATCTAGCAATTCTGACTATTACTCGCAATTCTGATTTTATATCTCGCAATTCTGACTTTATATCAATCCTGACTTTATAACAATCAATTCTGATTTTATATCTCGCAATTCTGACTTTATATCAATCCTGACTTTATAACTCACAATTCTGACTTTATAACTCGTAATTCTGACTTTATATCTCACAATTCTGACTTTATATCTCGTAATTCTGACTTTATAACAATCAATTCTGACTTTATATCTCACAATTCTGACTTTATAACAATCAATTCTGACTTTATATCTCGCAATTCTGACTTTATAACAATCAATTCTGACTTTATATCTCACAATTCTGACTTTATATCTCGCAATTCTGACTTTTTAACAATCAATTCTGACTTTATATCTCGCAATTCTGACTTTATAACAATCAATTCTGACTTTATATCTCGCAATTCTGACTTTATAACAATCAATTCTGACTTTATATCTCACAATTCTGACTTTATATCTCGCAATTCTGACTTTTTAACAATCAATTCTGACTTTATTTCAATCAATTCTGACTATATTTCAATTAATTCTGACTTTATATCAAGCAATTGTGACTTTCTAATAATCAATTCTGACTTTATATCTCACAATTCTGACTTTATTTCAATCAATTCTGACTTTATATCTCGCAATTCTGACTTTATAACAATCAATTCTGACTTTATATCTCACAATTCTGACTTTATATCTCGCAATTCTGACTTTATTTCAATCGATTCTGACTTTATATCTCACAATTCTGACTTTATATCTCGCAATTCGGACTTTTTAACAATCAATTCTGACTTTATTTCAATCAATTCTGACTATATTTCAATTAATTCTGACTTTATATCAAGCAATTGTGACTTTCTAATAATCAATTCTGACTTTATATCTCACAATTCTGACTTTATTTCAATCAATTCTGACTTTATATCTCACAATTCTGACTTTATTTCAATCAATTCTGACTTTATATCTCACAATTCTGACTTTATATCAATCAATTCTGACTTTATATCAAGCAATTCTGACTTTATAACTCGCAATTGTGACTTTGTATCTTGCAATAGCAACTTTATATCATGCATTTCTGAGAAAAAGGTCACAATTACTTTTTTTTATTTCACTTTTTATTAAGTGGTGGAAACAAGCTTCCATACTTATGAATGGGAGAAAGTATGACGCGTAGTAAGTCCCTCCTTATAAATAAAAGAGCCAATCGTTGATTGATAAAGTCATCGTGTCACTGCAGCTGTCATTGGAAGCTCCTGTTGCTATATTTTCCCGGGTTGTTTTTGTAGTCCGCGGGTTGAAGCGGCCAAGCCCCGCCACCTTCGGTTCTGAGACCTGGCAACTCTGGATGTGTTCAGTTTGAGATTTCAGGATTCCCCCATTCAGATAGGATTTGATCTTGGATACCCGAAATAGCTGCCTGGAGGCGTTGCAAATATGGCTGCCGAGTGAACAGACTTTCCTTGAAAGAGACTTTGGCGTCATTATAGCAGGATTTCTAGTAAACTGTCTTTTATCATGATCTGTTTTCTCTTTTAGATAAACTGCTGTCAGTAGATTAACCATTTATCTAATTTACTATCAAAGCAGGTTAAACATGTTGATATCAAGATATACAGCTGGTTTAATGACACATTTGAAGGGAACTCTAGTGCCTCCTACTGACCACCACTTGAAGTCTATCTGTGCGCGTACAGTTTATCATTTTTGCCATTGGTGGATCAGTGAATTTCTGCTGCCCCTAGTGATTAGCAATATCTGGATGAGTGTTTTCCACCAAAGTTCTGTGAAAATCTGCGTTATGTTTTCAGTCCAATTAGAGAGCCAGTAAATGTAGTGTAGTGTTTGATCCTCTACTCATCCAGCATCTCACACTGGAATGCCACTGTGCGGTCATTACACCAGAACCATGACAACAGTTAACTGTGTCGCCATGGACACCGGGTGCTCAAGATGTCATAGCAGCATTGTTCAGAGTTCCGAAAACTCTCTGACCGAGATTTCCTGTAATGCATCCAGTCAGAAGTGGGCTGATCTCCAACCAGAGAGAACACATGAGTCCAGCGCTCATCCGATCCGTGCGAATGTCTCAAATGCTCGTCGTCTTAAGACTTTCACCCACTCAGCTGTCTCAAGCACGGCTGGAATGAAAGCACAGATAACTCAGACACGGCTCTGGGTGTGTGTGACGGGTTATTATTAACAACACAAAAAAACACTGCTCTTTCCTTTTGCTATTTCTCTCTCTGCTGGAAGCCAGTAAAATCATTACGAATAATTGTTTGTGTTTTAACTGTTGGCACTGTTCGCATATGTTCTGTATTAAAGGGTTAGTTCACCCAAAAATGAAAATATTTTTGATGACATCCGAGGGGTATATGATTCGTCCATAGACAGCAATATAATCAACACTTTCAAGGTCCAGAAAGGTACTAAAGACATCGTTAAAACAATCATGTGACTGCAGTGGTTCAACCTTAATGTTATGAAGCGACGAGAATACTTTTTGTGCGCAAAACAAAACAAAAATAACTATTTTAAAGTGGTTTTGGTCTATACAGCTAATTTTGCCCTTCATGACAACTCTGAGGGGGGTGAATTTTTGTCTAACTCATCCATTTAAAATATATCAAGCCTTAAAGTTCTGCATAATTAAGGGCGTGGTCACTTGAGTGACAGGTGGATTGCCGTCAGATTTACTACAATGACAATGGCTGGAGAATATGCCTCTCAAGACACCACAAACTCTGACAGCACTGCTTGGATATTATAACTAAAACTGCTGCACTATTTTGAAAAATTATACTTTGGACGCCGGCTCATTTGTTTGCGAGAGTCTTTACAACATAAACGCTGCTCAAGTTGCATAATTTCTTGAAGAACGATGACGGAAAGCAGGTCGTTCAGAAGAAATGTGATGCAAACAATGGACAATATATCAATAATTCATGAATTTTTGTGAACAAAAAGTGCTATTGGATGTTTTTCAATGGACGCTCATGGACATTTTACCCAAGTGCGACGGATTACATCTCGTGATCTCTATTTCATTACAAAGATATGAAGTCCCGTTTTGATTTTGCGTGTTGTCATTTGCACACCCGACACAAATTACAATATTACTGTTTCTGGAGCATCTATATCGTAAAAAAGACACCACAGACTGACAGTAAACCCTTAGAACTTTCAAATGATATAACTTATTTTTATTAATATTTTAGATAGTATCTAAGATAGATAGATTGCTCCTTAGCCTGAGCTAACATGATCACGTCAAGCTATAGGCGGGTGTGGTTTCCAGGCGCCTCAGCTCCAACCACGTCCCGCCTCTTTGCCTATTTTCAGTTATCCAGGAGTGACGCGCTGCCAAGATGGCGACGGCCCACTTTAGCCTTCAAAAATGCTCTTCAGGGTGACGTCACAGGCACTATGTCTTTTTTTGTTTTACAGTCTATGTAATTTCCTATAGCGGCCAATGTTTTGGAAGTCTCATACATTCACAGGTATAGCAACTCATAATGCAAAAATTATTACATTATGAGCTCAAGATTTTTTTTACGTTTTGAGAAAATTATTACATTATGAACATTTTATTACAATAATATGCTTTCCTGGAAGAATTTGTTGTTTTATGTATGTTTTTGTATATTGATTGCTTCTTAAGAAATGTTTTATATTATTGTAAGTAATGTATTGAAATTATATTGTAATTATATATATATATATATTTTAAATACTGCTAATATAGCCATTGCTGCTAATATGAATAAGTATTACATTATGTGCAGTTATTACATTATGAGTTGCTACAACAGGAAACAGCTGTGAAATTGAGCTAGATATCCGTGTGTTTGTATTTTGGTCAGAGTGAAGCACACGCGCCCTGCACACGCTATCCTGATCCTCCAGACACCCAACACCTCGGACACACATCCCAGAGCCGGACACCCAACACTCCCTCCGGCACACGCGCTTCATTTAGGGCGAATCTCTGCTGTCAGGGTCAGTGAGAGCTCAGGTCATCATCAACATATGTGTGACCGGAGGTCAGCTGGAGAAGAGCTGAGCGAAGAGAAACTAAAGACGGCTACATGCAAAATAATTCTACTCATAGAATATAGCGCGCCCTGGTGGGTGGTATAGGTAATACATGGAAGCCCAGTTCTGCCACATAATGGAAAAGACATGATTTTGTAAATCATAATTATGAAATAAAATGATGATTTTTTTTTTTTTAATCACTTTTTGGAGTGTTTTATGTAACTTCAAATGATTTCCTGTAAAATGACACCTAGATTTTGTAATTAGACCACTGTATATATATGTACGGGAAGCTTTTCAATTTGGGTACGCCAAATCCAGGCGGAAATCGCAAAAATGGTTCCAGTGCTTAGGAGGTTAATGATCAGGCAAGTTTAATATATGATGGTGGTCTGATGGTGAGCCTGAAGTGGTGGTCCGATGTCTGGAAATCTGATCTTACTCTCTGGGCTTTTGCTTACAATTTGGTGCCCCCCACTTTGAAAATGTCTCCTGTCATTTTCATATATCATGATCTATGGAGTGATAAAAAGAATCCCTTCTTTAAAAACCTTTGACTTTAATATGTCAACAAGAATTTTGAATCTGGCTTTATTCAATGTTCTTTTCTGGAAATGTATGCAAATTAGTATGCATTTACATTTGTATATTTAAACAATTTAATTTCAGAAAACTTGTAATATATATATATATATATATATATATATAAATCTTTGCAGTTCTTAATGTAGGCCTGATCAACTAGGAAAGTATGGCTATAGAGTACCTCAGGGATGATGTGTTTTTGTAGGCCAACAGCGCACGGGTTCCCTCAATCGAAAGCCTATGCATTTTTCCCATAGATTTTTGGAAAATTGCAAAAAATAAGCTCTGTGTTTAACAAAGGGTTATGACACACACATTTTGTCTATCAAGATAATCTTTACAAGTTAACACAACATTTATATACTTCGAAGCCTAAATAAAGTGGTCAGATATAAAAAGCTAACAGTAGGCTATAAACGGACTACAGCACACCATGGTCGCGGATCAACGTCACCACCACCAAGCTTCCTCAAACTTTATTTAAAAAACAACTTTATTTAAAAACATGCTCGCTGATTATGATCTGCGCTGTGTATGAATACTTAACCACTTTTTCATGAGAAATGCTGTCCAAATGTCCTGTTTGTCATGATGACGTCTAAAGTCCCCGCCAAAGGAAGTAGTCCCTTTTAGCAATTTGTTGCTAAAACTGCCGTTTTTAAGACACAATAAAGGTTTAAAAAATCACAAGCGGGTTATAACTGGTGTGTTTTATGTCATAGATCAAAACGTGAAAATATTTAGAGGCTTTGTTAACCACAGACTTTATTTCAGACGATTTAGCAAAAACCCATTCAAAAAACCCATTGACTTCGGGGCGATGGAACCGGAAGTCCTAAAATGCTAACTCTCTTCCGGGTTTTGCCTACAAAAACACGTCATCCCTGAGGTACTTTTTTTTACCCCATTCACCTAGGGTGTCTTGCCTTAAAAGTCAAAATTCTGACTTTAAAATTCATAATTTTGACATAAAAAGTCGAATTTGTATGTCATAATTATGACTTTTTATCAACACTACATTTCTTCAGATTACAGTTGGCCTGAAACGATAGTTTAAAAAAATAGAAAATTGTACCAAATAATGAAAGATAAATGGGTCGACAGCCAATCAGAATCAAATTGACTTTAAAGCGCGCGCTGCATTTGCGCGCTTTTTCTCCGCACATGCGCATGTAGTTTTCGTTTGCCTCAGAAAAGACGTGCAGTCACATCACGTTGTTAGAAATGAAAAAAGAAAAAAAATCCTCGTTGTCTAAACGTATCAAAGGGAGAGGAGCCACTCAACATCACGTCATCAGCGTTTACAAGGTGAAACTTGCATGTTATTGTCAGGCTGATATTCAAGAGCAAAACCATATCAATCAACATAAAAATGAATTGAATTCACTGTCAGTCAGAAGTGATTCTGATGTGTTTGTAATGTATTTCTAATGTCAGACATATTGTGTCACTATAGAACTTCATCTAAAACACAATTACGTATTACAAACAAAAACATTTTATTGCATAATCTTTAAGTCTTAAAATATACTGATAGCCTATACAAAACATATGAATATATATATATTTACGTGTGTGTGTGTGTGTGTGTGTGTGTGTGTAAGGCACAAGATGGCAAAATAACAGAGAGACTGCAATTCATGGAAAATTACACAAAACTTCAGAAATGTCACAAAACATGCTATTAACAGAAAGTGTTTCGAAAGGTGCTTAATTTTAGCTAGTAGATTCTGTAACTTCCCACACAGACGCACCAAACCACAGTCTTGCAAAGACCTACACAATGATGTAAATAACTACCATGGAAAATTTTGTAGCCTATGGTATTGGTACATCTGACTGATACTTCCTACAGACGGCCAACAGCGAAGGAGAAGTAAATGATTTAACTAGTGTAATGACACACATTTAAATCGCTATTATAAACATCTGAATCAAAGCTGCAGTAAATGAATGGAAAAAATGACAGCATTTTCAATCAATTTGACGGGTCCTGGATGGGTCCTTTGATCCGGCTGTAAATCACCTTCGCAGCACCGGATCTGTGGAGAAACATAATCAGAGATGAAGTGTGAATGACCATTTATAGTAATGCAAGAGCTGATCAAAGTCCAGCAGTGCTCAGTATGAGAACCAGATCATGTAAGTTATGTTATATAAAAATAAGTTTCAATATTACATGAGCAATTGTGTTTCAAGCCTGTTTTGTTTCTCACCTCACAGCAGGATCAGGATGGTCCATTCTCAGATTTTCATACGTGTCTTCATTGTCCCTGGTGTATTGGATGGTTGCGTAGCTGATTTTCTGAGAATCTGTGGACTCAGTTTTTCCTGCGGTCTGATCTGTTCTGGTTCTGGGTGAGACCCTGGCGTACAGACCATCATCACAGTGGTTTCCGTCAGAGCTGGAAGGTTGTTGAACCTGGAGAAAGACATCAAAACCTTTCAGAAAAGTGCTAAATCACCTAAATGAGCGAAGAGCTTTCTGTTCCTGTAAACTTTAGTTACTTGTAGTTACAATGACTTCTCATTCACATACAGTATTGTTCAGAATATATATTTATATCAAAGCACAACATAAATGGTTTATAATTTCATTTTGCAGATAGAAACAGATGGATAACTTCTGACCTGCTTCTGTTTGACTTCCCATACTCTAGCACATTTTCTCTTCCTGTAGCGGAGATAAACATGTAAACACACACACATTAATAACTATAAATGAATACTTCAATGTGCATTATTTAAACAAAAGATCTCACCTTATGAACATGATGATGCAGACAAAAAATAAAACTGCACATACAGCTACGATCACAATAGCTGCGCTCAGGAATGTATTGTGTCCTGAAACAAAACCGTCTGGAAAAAAAATAATGAATACTAAAGTATGATCTCACATCTGCAAAAAATGGGAACATTGACAGCGTTTATTAGATGCAGAAATCAGAAAATGTTTGGTGGTAGCCTTGCATTAAAAATATATGTAAGCCAGTGTATTCTGGCAGGTCTTTGGATGATGAAATAAATGTGAGAAAAATGTAACATTTTTACGCACTTGAAAAAAAGAGAAAATGCCAGTATTTCAATTTCAGTTCATTAACTGAAATTATTTACTTAAACTATTATGCACATGTTATTTCTAAAGTTTTACTTTGAGGTTACATTGTTGATATTTGAATTTTGACCGTCTCAGAGAGCAGCAAATTTTCTACTACAGATCTAAACTCTCTATATCATGTCATGTCACAACCAGCAGTTTTGCAAATGCTCAACTTCAAAACCATTATTTTTTTTTTTTTCAGCACAGATATTTAAATGAGTTTACCTTTAACAGTCACAGTTACAGCGTCTGATCTCTGAGATCCATGTTGATTGTGAGCCTGACAGTAGAAGCGTCCACTCTGTAGTGCACTGAAACTCTGTCCAGATCCAACAGCTGAGCTTTCATTCTCCTTAAACCAGCTGAAGTTCAGAGCAGGAGGGTTTGAATCACTGCTGCAGATCAGAGTCACTGAATCTCCTGACACTATTTCACCAGATCCAGATATCAACACTGAGACGTTCCTGGGTGGGTCTATAATAGACAAAAGAAAGTGTATATTAATGTTTTGCTAATGTTAATCCATTAATTTGAAGGTTACCACAGTTACTGAATCATCATCAACTCACACATGACATTTAAAGTCACAGCATCAGAGTATTTCTCTCCATGTTTATTGATGGACTTGCACTTGTATTCTCCACTGTCATCAGAGCTGATCTTTGAGATGTTGTAGATTCTTCCAGATCCTACAAACGTTTTTCCTTTAAACCAGCTAATATTTGCAGGAGGGTTTGAATCACTGCTGCAGATCAGAGTCACTGAATCTCCTGACATTATTTCACCAGATCCAGTTAGCAACACTGAGACGTTCCTGGGTGGGTCTAAAATAGATGAAAGAAAGTGTATATTAATGTTTTGCTATTGTAAATCCATTAATTTGATGGTTACCACAGTTACTGAATCATCATTAACTCACACATGACATTTAAAGTCACAGCATCAGAGTATTTCTCTCCATGTTCATTGATGGATCTGCACTTGTATTCTCCACTGTCATCAGAGCTGATCTTTGAGATTTTGTAGATTCTTCCAGATCCTACAAACGTTCCTCCTTTAAACCAGCTGAAGTTCAGAGCAGCAGGGTTTGAATCACTGCTGCAGCTCAGAGTCACTGAATCTCCTGACACTATTTCACCAGATGGACTGATGGACACTGAGGCACTCTTTGGAGGATCTAAAAAAATGAACATCAAAAAATTGCATGAAACATAAATTTGAGATCACAGACTACAGTATATTTAGAAAATGTGTTGTCAACATCATCAGCTTCAAGAACTCAGGATGTTTTCACAACACTGCATTTTGGTTGCTGTGAGGTTACACTGCAGTATAAAAATGTTCTAGAAACCAATGCCATGAAAAAAATAAGATATTAATGTATAAGATACAGTATATAAGATACAGCATAAGATGTGCGATTTACATGTTTGGCTTATTTAATACATTTGAAAATCTGTGAAAAAAGTCACCACGATGCCAACTACAAAATGCTGTCCTTGCAAATTTGTCTTAATTTTATGATTAGACTGTTGATTTTGTAGGCGATACACAATTTTACGAGGCTACACAGAAGGAAATCGAGGAAGAAGGTTGTGGACGAGTTATGTGTTTATTGTCAGAGTTGTTAGAGATACATACATATAAATTAATTACCTGTGATGTGATTGGACAACAGCATAAAAAAAAAAAAAAAAAAAACTTTTTAAAAGCCAGAAAATAATATATTTATGATAAATTAAAGGAACCCAAAAATTTTAAATTGTCATTATCGGTGTTGTCCTAATGCTCTTATATTTTCAGACCAGAAAAGGAGAAACTGAAAAAAGTCATTCATATAATGACTGTGAACAGCAACCAGCTTTAATAAAGGATGCTCAAGAATGATCACATATGCGACTAGTGACATTTTCAAAGTGTTTTGGAGGCATTACGATTTCGGCGCTCTAACACCCCTAAAACAACCCCCAGTTGTACAAATTCAGTGAGGAATCCGGCTGCCCGACAGAGAAAATTACATTGGGCTTTTTTTGGGCTACTTTTTTGCACAGACCAAAGCATTATTTTTTCATTAATCTTGATTTTTGGAAATGGCACATATGTGTTCTTTTCCTGCGCTAATAGACTCATGAACACACATTCGTTCAAGTCAGACCAATGGCCAAGGTCGGATTTTTTCACGAAATAATAAAATTGTTTTTGTTAATTAATTTTCTTTTCCTTTTTATAACCGAATCCTATCATATACCCCCAGAACACTTGGAATATGCGACACGAGTTGTATGGGTTCATTTAGTGATACTTTAGCATATTTTTTAAAAAGCTGGTCACAATTCACTGCCATAGAATTATATGGAGGAGCGTGAGCAGGACATTCATTCATTCATTCATTCATTTATATATAATTTCTCAGTTTGTGGTCTGAATAACAAAGAAGGTAATACGACATTAGAACAACACCAGGGTGAGTAAATAATGACTTTTCACTTTTGGGTGAACTCCCTGTAAGGGCCAAGCACCAACAAAATCAATCAGGAGGTGTTTCATTTGAACCATTTCCCACACGATGCATGTGTGATGCTACTCATCTGAAAGATCAAACCCTACAGACCAAACGGTTCTGCCCACAGCCTGCCATGGACATTTTCAATATCTAAACACATACATGTTGTTTTTGAGCACTATCCTCAGCTTGATGCCCTCTTTAGGTGGGGAGGTATCAACTGCATTATAAGGAAGCAAATAAACATAGCCATAGTCTATAGTTATTAAACTGTAAACACATTACTCTTAGATGTCATTTGGTGTTCCTAGAATATAGAGGGTGGTATGTGGAAATAATGATATTTCAAATTTACACATTTCAGCTATAAAAGTCAACTATTCTTTTTTTTTATTATTATTATTATTATTTGTTCAAATAATGACCAAATCTGTACTCACACATGACATTGAGCTCAACAGCAGGAGAGATGTAATTGTGTCCGTGTACAGCACAGCTATATCTGCCTGCATCCTCTCTTCTGACTGACTGCAGCAGGAGTTCATTGTTTCTGTCTCTTCTCTCAGTTAATGGCTGTGAGTTTCTGTACCAGATGAATGTTGCTCTGTCAGTCAGATTACAGCTGCTTTTACATGTCAGACGGACTGAATCTCCCTCTGTCACTCTCTCAGGAGACTCCACCTGAAGATCTGAACACAACACACACATTATATCTAGTGCTGCTGTCATACACTGATTATTATTCAACATAATGCACAGAAGAAGAGAGAAACCTCATGAAAGTCACCTGTGACAGTAAGAGTCACTCCTGGAGTGCCAGTCCATTTCACATCTTTATCAGTGATGAATCTGAAATAGTACTCGTGTGAATCCTTCAGTGTCACATGACTCAGTCTGATGGTGCAGTTCTTCAGTTTATCTCCCAGATACTTAAACCTCTGTTTGTATTCAGGGTCCTTAGACAGATCTGGAAACTCTTTACCCTTTTTTACAGTGCCTTTGGTCCAGAACACTTTCTTGATCTTATGTCCAGTAGGGTATGTATAAGTGCAGTTCATTATCACTGATGAGTCCTTTACTGCACAGATGTGTGAAGGACTGTAACTCACACCCCAATCAGCACTGAAAACTCCTGAAAAACAAAATGTATAATAAACAAAGCAGAAGTAACTAATAGAATATATTTATATTTGAATGTCTTGTGGTTGTTGAAGAAAATCAGAATTTAACATTTGAGACAGAAGCATGAAAATGGAATTGAATATACTAGGACTGTTTAAAGATGAACATATTAATCCAATTATAGATATTACGCTGATTCAAACCACAATTAATACCATATATTTGCTAAGAAAAGCCATGTAATGAAGATACAGTAACTTTGCCATTACATGAATAAGGAAAGCAGTGGTTAGACATAACAAAGACAGACATAATTAGTACTTCATGCTTGCATTGCTTTTTTATTATTCCTTTTTGTATATAACTAATTGAACTAAATTAGCATGTTTACTACCAATGAGCAACAAACATGCTACTTCATTAAAGAATAACAAATGAAAACAGGACAGGAAAGCACTGAACAGAACAGGCAGAAAAAACATTAAAGACTTACCTTGAATCATGAGGAGAATGAACAGAGGAAGAGGAGCCATTTTGACTGACATCACCATAGCAACACCTACAACACAATCATTCCTGAATTCTAGTAGGCCGAGATTGTCAACATACATAATCAATAAGAGCAGCAATCCTGCTGATTCTGTGTTCTTTATTGTAGTCTTTTTCAATGTGATATCAATGAGACCGCATATAGAATCATTTAAAATGTATGACTCTCAATTGATTCAAAAAACAGATAAGAAGCTGGTCTTACCATAGAGCAGGACACCTCATGAGCTGTAACCAAATGACACTTGAGAAGAAATAAGGAAGGTTCAAGTCTACCAGCCTCATTTATAACCAGAACTGCATCATTTCCTCTTCCCCTCACCCCCCTTTTTCCTTGCTTACTTTTGGCTATAGTGACATACAAATATTATTTTTTTAAAAAGTTTTTTTTTTCCCTGTCTTTTTAGATTTTTTCAAAATACTAAAAACATCCTGTTTCTTTCCAGGTTTTATTTCGATTTCCAATCCGAGATACCAACACATACATATAAGCTGGACTTTCATGACGCATATAGTAAACACAAGTGAAAAGCAACCTAAAGTCTTAAAATATCAAAGTCTGCTGACATGCGAGGACCCACGCAGATCTATTATTCATAGATGCTGTGAAATCCCAATAAAAGGCAAACTGATGGTGACTGTAGTGTTTCCTGTTGCACATAGACGTGAGTCATTTTCAGTGACTGGTTCATCTTCAGAAAGTTTTGTGGCTTGCGTCACTATGAACATGTGACTATTTATGACATGCTGTTATAATTTTGCATATATATAAGATTATTTAATAAATTCAGTTTCAGTTTCATTGGTAACAATAAAAATCAGTTGCATGTGCATGTTACCCATCTATTATTTTAGACATTAGACATAAAGCACATTTTTAGGATGCAATTTTTTCAAAGCACGTACACGTTCACGTATGAAAATAGGAAGGTTTCACTTCCCTGACCAGCGGAAGCTATAGTGACAATTTAGTCTGCAGACGAATTACCAACCAATGCCAATGTTATTAATAGATTTGAATGTCAAAAACTGGTCTGAAAGCTTTGAGATAGCAATAATTAATTTCATGTAACAATGGAAAAACTTTAAATTGTCATCTGCATTGTTCTCACAGGTAAACTTGATGTTTATACTTTCAGTGGGCAACTAATTTTGGTGCTTGACCACGCGTAAACAGATATGAGCTGTCTGATGCCATTACTGCAAGAGGATGTGAAGGAGAAATGACTGCTATATAAGGTGATATACGTTTGCTGGTTCAAACTTCTGCCCAGTCAGGTCAACTAGTATCTATGAAACCCCCTGTTTCAGCACCAGTCTATTCTTACCATGGTTTTAAAAAATGCTACAAAAGTGTGTGGTGAGCTGCGGAGTGAAGGGGGAAGAGGGGAGACAGACAACACAGCAACATCTTCTGATTCAGACAGTTTTATTTAGCTCTCAAAGCTTCCCACAAATGCATGCTGCAATTTACCATTACGCAAAACAATAAGCATACATGGTTTTGTAAGCTCACCGTAAATTACACAAATACATATCCTGTGATAGCTATAATTTAATGCCCAAATAAATGCACAGCCGTTCACATTTGTACTCTCCATCAAAAATACATATGAACGTGCTGTTGCATCTTTAATAACTTTTTTACTATATATAGTACACCAATAACTTATCAGTGTCTTATAATTGTTCATGAGACTTTAGTATAAGAAAACGTCACGTCCTGTGACGCTGACACAAAGACAAATTTAAACCTGGAGAATGAAAATAGTACCAAATTACCAAAAGGCTTAAAATTAACACATTTTCTCTTATGATTAAAACTAACAGATAGTAACTATGATGTTAAACACACATAACTATTGAAATCTCAGAAAATGTATTTTTGGGTTTCACGACCCTTTAAGATAAATGTGCTCACAGAGTATATAGATGAGCTTTGGCTGAAAATTTTATAATTTCAGAGAAAAGGTTTTGACAAATAATTTCTGTTTGCACGTTTTTGTCAGAAGTGTCTCTAGATGTCTTTTTATCGCCAAAAGATATCTCCAACAGACAGTTGCAGTTAAAAATAAAGCTGCAAGCAGCGATTAAAGGCCCAAGCACAAAGAAGGCATGATAAGTCATGCCACCATGGCTGTGTCAGACCAACTGCAACAATGAGCAATTAAAGACATTTTAAGATGTTTGTAGGCAAGATGGCTGAAAAAGCATTAATACTAAATCACTAATAATATAATTTAATGGTTATCACTTTCAACAAATAGGTGGCGCTGTGTCCAAACTGATGTGGTGTGGTCACAGTAGGTGTCAATATGACAAAGCATTGCAGAGATATAGCCTCAGAGTCTTTTGGCTTCATTCCATCGAATTTGTCGATGCAGTATATGAAAACTGTTTCATCTATCAACATGAAATCCATAACTTTTTGTTTGACTGTTCTGAAGATGATCTGACATGAATTTGGTACAAATCAGACTAACAGTCTAGGAGGAGTTTGAAAAAGTAGGTTTTTAAAGAAAATCAAAATGACGGACAGGAAGCTTGGCCAACTATGGCAACACTGGTATCTGTGTTCTCGGCGTGACCCAGAGAGTCCATTAAGACCAGTTTCATGACAATATTACGGAGTCCCACACATGACATGCAAGAAAAAAAAAAGTAAATTGTGCGCACAATTTACTAATTCGTTATATTGATTTACTAATTCGTTCCCTTGATTTGCTAAATCGTGCACACGATTTACTATTTCGTTCCCTCAATTTATAAATAATGCGCATGATTTATAAATCGAGGGAATGAAATAGTAAATTGTGCGCATGATTTAGTAAATCGAGGGAACCAATTCGTAAATCGAGGGAACAAATTAGTAAATCGTGCGCACGATTTAGCCTACTATTTTTTTTTTCCAGCATATCATGTGCGGGGCTCCATACAATATGAATCAAAAGCTTTTATCATTTTTTTTTTTTTTTTTTAAATTTCATTATAACTTCTGACCACAACGTGGTGCTGTCTTTAATTTTTTTGAGTACCTTCAGGGTATGGTAACAATGGCATACCACGTTTCATGCATGTAAATAATTTTTTTTCACCACTAGATGGTGCTGGTCCAAAACTTCACAGACGTCTTCAGGCATTGTGCTGATGACCCATACCAATTTTCGTAACGATATGTTCATGCTTTCATGAAATACAGCATTTTTCAGCAAAATTCAAAATGGTCAACGCCCAAAATGGCCGACATAGAAAAATTAGATATCACTGGACTCGGCATGTTGCTCCTAATCTTATGAGACCACTTTTATGATTTTTCATATCTCTGGACCAGCAGGTGGCGCTGTACCGAAACACTGCACATTGCCTCAGATCATGCTTGTGAGGACATGTTCCAAGTTTGGTCCAAATGCGATAAAGCGTTGTGGAGATATAGCCTCACATCTATTTTCACAAGCGCTACATAAAATTTGTTTGCAAATTTCACGATAACAGGACGAGATCGAAAAACTTTTAATAACAATTTGGCAGCATGGTCTAAAGATACTGTGAGCCAATTTTGGTGAAAATCTGACAAACCGCCTAGGACGAGTTCGAAAAAATATTTTTTTCACAAAATTCAAAATGCCATTTCTAGCCGTTATGGTTCAAAAGTTATTAGCATAAACGTGAATGAAACTTTGAACAGGTGGTGGCGCTAGAGGGATTAAGCTAGAGATTCCATATTAGCTGTGGTTAATGACTGTCCTTTATCAGTGTGCCAAATTTCATAACTTTCCCACAAGCGGTTCTATGGGCTGCCATAGACTTCCAGAGCGGAAGAAAAAGAAAAGGAAGAAGAATAATAAGAAGAATGCAAACGGATACAACAGGTACCTACGCACATTCTTTGCTTGGCCTCTAATTAATCAGACCAAAATTCTTTAAACAACACTTTGAAAGGAGGCTCTCTAGATTTTGTACAAACTAGATGAATAATTTAGGACTTCAACAAACATCACAATCAGACAACCGGTGCACATGTGAGAGAGAGAAAAGAAAACAATAAGCCAAAGCAGCTCTTAATTAAAGCTAAATGGGAGTAATGAAAATCCAGCATCAGCAGAGCCACAGTCCAACCACATGAGGGAGTTGTTATCATGGAAATCTGTTGATCATTTGACTGTGCTGTAAATCACCGATTGATCCTCCATGATCTGATCAGCAGATCTGTGAAATCAATACATTAAGAGATATAGGCATCAATGACCTTTACAGATCAGTACTGACTACAAATACAACCTCAACCAAAACAGGAGCTAAATTAAAACTGGACGAGGCTCAAAAGTTCTTTGATTAAATTCTAAATATGTTTTAATATGTCATGAACATGTCATGATTTTGTTTCTCACCTCATGGCAGCATCACTCTGGTATGTCCTGATATTGCCATACTGGCTTTCGTTCTCTTCCGGTCTGTTCAACTCTTTGTTTCTGTGATGCAAGACAGTCGCATACTGGATCTCGTCTGTATCTTCAGAATCAGAAGCTTTTCCTTTAGTCTGATCGCCAGTGAAATTGCTGAG
Source organism: Ctenopharyngodon idella (assembly GCF_019924925.1). Lineage (NCBI taxonomy): Eukaryota > Metazoa > Chordata > Actinopteri > Cypriniformes > Xenocyprididae > Ctenopharyngodon > Ctenopharyngodon idella. The sequence goes on from NC_067221.1 coordinate 27,308,266, forward strand.
GGTAATTAAGGCGTACAGGGCGTCGTTTTGATTTGCAGCATCAGATTCAGACTGAACCCCATCATGAGCTGATACTCTGCCTGTTACGTTGACATACAGATCATCCTAAAATAAGAGAAAATGACACTTTATTAAAGAAAAGCTTTGAGTATAACAGGGTGGTTTTTTGCATTTGTCATTTGATAATTTGATTTACCCGCTTTTGTTGGATGTGATCAGCTTTGTGTTTTTTCCTTCTGCAATAAAAAAATATCTAAAAATTATCTAATTATCTAAAAATTTAAATTTGTTTATAAAAAATAATCAGCTTGGTATACTAATGTGCTTTTTGACAGAATTAACTTACATGAACACAATGATGAAAATGAAGATTAAACCTCCAGCGAATCCAGCAACTGCATAAAGAAACTTCCTTTCTACAAGACAAGTGACAGGACATTGTTTTTATCATTGTCTAGAACCACAGAAACAAACAATAAATCCTAGTGATTTATAAATCCAGGAGGATGGCAGCATTTCAACACACTCATGTTTATCTCCATAGTCAAAGATCTTGTGACTGAGGCGGGGAGACAGTGCCACCTTAAACAAAATAATGTTTAATTGACAATACAAAAACAAAAGAAAACAAGATTAGCCTATAAAATACGATTATTAAGAAATCAAACAGCGATTTTGTAAAGTAGCGCCAGTCGTGGACAGTAACGAAGTATTTTTAATTCGTTACTGTACTTAAGTACATTTTTCAAGTATCTTTTCTTTACTCGAGTATTTTTATTTTGAGCAACTTCATCGTTACGCCACTAGGAGGCGACAAGACTGTTAATATGTATTTGATATTGAATGATTTATTCAAAAGATTTGTTCAAAAACATTGATTCATCCAGTAATGAAACAAGTGAAGTAGTTATGAGTGAGTCATTGAATCATTCATTCAAACCCATTTTTTAAATAATTCAAATAATTAAATATTTTTAAAATCTTGATTCTCATTTTATCCAGAATCGTGCAACTCTAACACAAATTACAATAACGCATGCACGTTCATCTTCCCCGCTGCTGTAGCAATTTCTTAAAATGTGATGTATTTAGCCCTATATGTTTCATCTGTTTTTATATTGTTTTTCAACACACATTACATATTATGTATCTGCATCCACTAATCTTCACTGACTATAGTGCTGGCTATTTGACATATTTGACATAATTATTTTGAGCAATAGGATTATATAAAATACATAATATAAAATTAAATTATATAAGTGGCCTATATAAAATTACAAAATAAACATTCATCAATTAGTACTTTTTTACTCAAGTACATTAAAAATCAAGTACTTTTGTACTTTCACTCAAGTAAAATTGAAAAGGACCACTAAATACTTTCACTTGAGTAATATTTTATAATATGTATCTGTAGTTTTACTCAAGTACTTGATTTGTGTACTTTGTCCACCACTGAGTAGCGCCATCCAACAGCGACCACCAGGGGGGAATATAAAGTGAGAATCATGAGATCCAAGTGAAAAGTCATGTGAGAGAAGACAATAAGTGTGTTTGACTTGAAGAGGCGCTGCACAGACTGATCGGTGTATGACATTAAAGCACTATGAGAGTGATTAGAGAGCAGACAGCTCTGTAAAAAAACTTTTTTTTTTTTTTTTACTGTACTATTGTAGTTATTTTCCAAGCATAGTAATTTAAAAAGCACATAAACTAGATGAGACTTTGAAGTTGTTTTAAGAAATTATGTATTCTTATAATCATAGAATATTGCAGTATTGTCACGTGCATGTTCTGTTTTGGAATATGACTGATACACACCATGTACAATGACAGTTACAGCGTCTGATCTCTGAGATCCATGTTGATTGTGAGCCTGACAGTAGAAGCGTCCACTCTGTAGTGCACTGAAACTCTGTCCAGATCCAACAGCTGAGCTTTCATTCTCCTTAAACCAGCTGAAGTTCAGAGCAGGAGGGTTTGAATCACTGCTGCAGATCAGAGTCACTGAATCTCCTGACACTATTTCACCAGATCCGTTTATCAACACTGAAACGTTCCTGGGAGGGTCTAAAACAGACAAAAGAAACTATATTCATATTTTTGGATTGTTAATCCACTAGTTTGTTTGTTGAAGCATCATTAACTCACACATGATGTTTAAAGTCACATTATCAGAGTATTTCTCTCCATGTTCATTGATGGATCTGCACTTGTATTCTCCACTGTCATCAGAGCTGATCTTTGAGATGTTGTAGATTCTTCCAGATCTTACAAACGTTCCTCCTTTAAACCAGCTGAAGTTCAGAGCAGGAGGGTTTGAATCACTGCTGCAGCTCAGAGTCACTGAATCTCCCTCCATTATTTCACCAGATGAACTGATGGACACTGAGACGGTCTTTGGAGGATCTGAAAAGGCCAAAAATTAAATCCTTAAATAATCTCATTCAAACACAATCTCCAGTTTTTAAAAAGAACTAATGAATCTGTACTCACACATGACATTGAGCTCAACAGCAGGAGAGATGTGATTGTGTCCGTGTACAGCACAGCTATATCTGCCTGCATCCTCTCTTCTGACTGACTGCAGCAGGAGTTCATTGTTTCTGTCTCTTCTCTCAGTTAATGGCTGTGAGTTTCTGTACCAGATGAATGTTGCTCTGTCAGTCAGAGTGCAGCTGCTTTTACATGTCAGACGGACTGAATCTCCCTCTGTCACTCTCTCAGGAGACTCCACCTGAAGATCTGAACACAACACACACATTATATCTAGTGCTGCTGTCATACACTGATTATTATTCAACGTAAAGCACAGAAGAAGAGAGAAACCTCATGAAAGTCACCTGTGACAGTAAGAGTCACTCCTGGAACACCAGTCCATCTACCATCAGGTTTATCAGTGATGAATCTGAAATAGTACTCGTGTGAATCCTTCAGTGTCACACTCAGTCTGATGGTGCAGTTCTGCTGTTTATCTCCCAGATACTGAAGCCTCTGACTGTATTCAGTGTCGTTAGACAGATCTAGAAGCTCTACACCCTGTTGTATAGGGCCTTTGGTCCAGAACACTCTCATGATCTGATATCCAGTAGGGTATGTATAAGTGCAGCTCATTATTACTGATGAGTCCTTTAGTGCACAGATGTGTGAAGGACTGTAACTCACACCCCAATCAGCACTAGAAACACCTGAAACACAGAATTTATATAGCTGACAAAATAGCAGTGACTTTTGCAATAAAAAATGACCTAGCTCTGCTTGACATGCCAAATCTAGCCCGCATGCTCCCGAACTTTCTGAAGTGATGGAAGAACTGAAATCATTAAGAAAAGAAAATCAAGAGGGGCATAGATAAATGAAAATATCACTGACAAAATTGGAGACCTCGGTTCAGGACTTAAAATGCAAAATAAATGGTTTGGAGAGCAGAATCGGGGAGATGTAGGAACGGATCTAGCTGCTGAGGAGACTGGGATGAGGCACGAAAGAGCACTCCGATATCTCCTGGAACGTGAAGCAGATCTCACAGGTAGATGCGAAGACTCGCAAAACAGACTTCACCGGAATAATCTAAGAATATATCAAGTTCCAGAGGACTGTGAAGGAGAAAACACAGCAGAATTTGTTATGGGTCTGCTCACCACAGCTCTACAGCTACCTCAGGACATAGATATAAAGATCGGAAGGGCACACAGGGCACTTGCAGCCAAACCAAAATACCCCGCCACACCTCCTAGATCGATAATAGTGAGATTCCTGGACTATGCTGTTAAGGATAACAAGCCTGGTCACAGAAACAGGTCCTGTACAACGCGAAACACATCTACTTTGGCAACGACTACACGCCTGAGTTGCAGAGGAAAAGAGCACAGGTGCGAGACATAAAGAAACAGCTCAAACTGAAGAATGTGCGAACGCAGTGAGTGTGTCTATCCATTATAAATAAGGATCTACCTGGAGATGGGAGTAAAAACTTTCCTTACCCTGATGGATGCTGCATTACCATTGCGGGACCTGGGAATAAAAGTTCGAGTGGACAAACAAGAATGACAAGTAAGAGAAATATCGAAGGCAAGATGTTCAGTGCAAGGTGGACGTGGATCGAGCACAGCGTTGTTGTCTGATGCGGATCTTCAAGCATTTTTGCAGAAGGAGTGAATCGTTCAAAATATGTAAGCAGTACATTTAAAGGCAAAATATGTAAAAAAATTTAATTAAAATATCCAAAAACCACTAGAACAATGTTATATATTTTTTTGACTTGTGTACTTACATTATCCCAAATGTTTCCAAGAATGTTTAAATCCAGAGAAATAAGCAATATTAACCAGGACAAGAATCGTGTCTGTGAGTCACCTATCAATGACATTATACCTGCATTTCCCTCAGTTTCCGGTTTTATTTTGCAGAAACCATGGAAACACCAAAGATGCTTTAATATATTATGTGTTTTATTAGACAGGTGAGCAACTGTTTGGTTACATTTATAGATAAAAAACTAATCATGTTATATAGCTCAACACAGTAAGTCTTATTGTTTAAATCTTGTTTTCTTGATTTACAGTGAAGTACCATGTTTTACCATGACTAATATCGATCTAGCTTACTGCAGTGTGCAACAAGTGTCTCATAGTAGCCGCCGAGCGAATGCAGAGTAGCATACAACTTTCAACACAAATGTTTCTAATATGATAAACAGCACTGTGTTACCCCACATACGCTTGACCAGAAGAAGCGGAAGCGGCGACTGCGGCATAATAAAATCTCCACAGCTCACGAGGCATGTGTTGTGTTCGTCTCTCATTAACAATCGCTCCATCTGCCTCGTTTCTGCTCTCACAACACTCGGTCCTGCTCTGCTTCATAATCTCACTCATGTACTTTTCCACCAGCTGTGAGGTGAAGACGACATCTCCCAAAAATCCGCGCTCAATCTCTGCGTCATCAAGCTACGCCTTTGTTTTGAATAAGCGATCTCTAGCAGCGAAAATCTACATAGTGTGCCTTTAAACTGGATATTTCTGCTTCAGAATGTGAGTAAACTCTGGTTAAATTATAGAAGAGACTGGCTCTTTGTAGAGATGCATACATTTAAAGAACATATTGCAAGTTAATTTTTTTTTTTTCCAAACTGAATATATAACCTTGTACAAAAATACTACATGAAAAGTTAGTGCAGGATTTACAGGATACGAGGGTACAAATTTAGTAGATAAAATGAACGTTTCTTTGACTGTTTGTAAAAAACATTTTTTTTTTTTTTTTTTTTTTAACATCGCGTCATTTTACGTCACGGGAGTTGTTCGCCGGGCTCTGGGTTGACTAAGTGCAGATAAGGTTGGTATGCAGCAGGAGTGGTCATGGGTCAGTGTGTTTTCGGCAGTTTTTGTATTTTGTACATCGTCATGGTTTATTAGTGTCTGTGGAAGTTGCACAAACTCCAGCCTGTCAGGACATCGAGTCCACAGGTAACAAGAAAAAGGACAGTGCTATCTTCTGTGCCTGGGTGCGTTTTGTGCAGGTGAAGAGACGGGACTTCACTTCTGCATCTGCTCCGAAAAACAGGGTGGTGTGTAGCATTCACTTTAGATTGGAGGATTATCATTTCGGCCATATGATGGAGTTCAACATTGTAATACTCCTGTAAAGTATGATATTAAATAAATAAACTTCCACACGCGATGTTTCTTCACTGTTGTTTTTACATGAATCAATTTCAACATTGATGAATACAGATTATGTACATTAACACAAAAGCATACAGTCTCACACTTTTCAAAACAGTTTTGAATTTTAAATACTCCAATTTCATTCATGCCATGTATGTACATTCAAGTTCACTCAACTACATACTCATGGCGTCATATACATCCTCACACTATCAGTCAATCGACACGAAATAAACTCATAACACAGAATTAATGAATAAAGTGTAACATGAAACACATACAATAACACTATACTGTCTGTGGTTCGGCCGTCGGCGGAAGACATGATGGTCATGGATCCGTCAGGGATGCAGCTCGACGAAAACATTTTTTTTTTTTTTTTTTTACTTCTGCTAACTTCCAAATCAGTCGTGATGAGAAACCGCTATATCACGTAACGTTAATGTGTAAGGATATTAACGAGTGTGACATACGCCTGATCAAAGCTTTTTAGTTTCTGTTATTGGTAAGTATGAATACTCCTAGATGACCAATACTAGCTTTGCTGTTGTCTGATACATGATAATAATCTGTACAATATTGTGATCTGAGCACAGTGTTAAATATCATTAGATAACGTGTATCTATAAGCTAACACCGGTCTCCTGCCCTGTTCTCTACTGGTTCTCTTCACACCACAACTTAACCTGTCTCCTCTGACCGTTGTTCTGTCACTACACAATATTTTTGTCGGTCATGATAGTCACTGTGTCAGATTCTACGATTTTCACTTCTAAAATCTTGTTGTGTCATGGACAAGAAACATGTCTGACTACACGTTGCTACCCGACCATTCATCGCGTGCCGTCTTTAACCATGTGCATGTTGTCATCGAGAAGGCGGGACTATCGACTGACAGAAGGCGCTGTGAGTGTAAACAAACAATGGCTAGCAGCGTGTTTTGCTCTGTCTTGTCGCCAGAAAAGCCTAAAAATGGACACATATCTGGATAGCTCAGCATCGGTTGTAGTCCACTATGACACACTGCACGAGATGAAAAGATTGAATCTTGCGTACCGATGCCCATTGTCATTTACGAATCCCCACGACACCCTACGTCAAGAAAATCATGGCAAAATCAGGCTAAAATTGTGTAGTCTGAACTGGGCATAATCCTGGCCTGTCCCTGCTCTCTTGGCCGCATATCAGGCTAATTGTATGGCTGTGGTCCATCATACAAGTATGAATAAACATTTACAATTTCCTCAACGTCCGAACTGTCATTGCAATCCATTGTTTTCCTATTGTTTAAATTGACCGTACTCCCTCCTGTTACGTCACTTCTGGTTTGGCATTTTTCAGATGTGGAAGTAAAATTTTCTCACAAAAACGACTTCAGAAGCCTCAGTAGCGTATTTATAAGTATATTTTTTAAAGAAAAAAATCAAACACCCAAATACCTCAACAACGCTAACACAACCATATTATATAAGATTATTATAAAAAATATATGAAGGCCAGAAATTAATAAATAAGGAGAAAAAGGAAAAAAAAAAAAAAAATGAGACCAATTGAATTAAATAAATAAACAGAAGAAAAAGCAAAGGAAATGATATCCCCTATTGCAGAAGAAGAAATAAGGGAGACTATTGCAATTTTAAAAACAATAAGTCACCTGGGGTAGACGGATTACTCAAGGAATTTTATAAAGCATCTGTAAACAGATTGGCTCCTAATTTATGTAAGGTGTTTAACTATCTACTGCATAATGAAGACCGCCCCGAACTCATGGTCTGACGCAATTATTACTGTAATTCATAAAACTGGAAAAGACTCTATGGAATGTATGGCTTATAGAACATTAAGCCTACTATTTCAGGATATGAAACTTTTAACTCAGCTTAGATGCTGAGAAAGCATTTAATAGGGTGGACTGGGTGTTTCTGGAAGTATATGGGATTTCATGATACTTTACAAATCAAGAGTTGGAGTTAATGGTCATTGCTCAGAGTAGGGGAACTCGTCAGGGAGACGCTGTGTCTCCAGTCTTATTTGCACTTAGTATTGAGCCACTAGTGCAGGGATGTTAAACACAGTCCTGAAGGACATTAATGACAGAATTTTCATTTTTGGGTGAACTAACCCTTTAAAGCACGCAAGCAGACCATCTACGGGACAAGCCGGATTCCACCAAAGCATTTTTATCTTTACGCACACAATAATAATCTTTTACATATTAATCTTTTTATTTTTAATATTTGGCATGTTTGTGTGCTGCTGCCCATCCCTGTGTGTGTAACAAGCAGAGTGTATGCACGCCTATAGGCGCATATTACTAACGCGCTCTTTAAATAACAAAAAAAAAAAAAAATTGCACCATTGCACCATCCACCATCTATTTCAGTTGCCTCAAAATAGCAATACGCCAACAATGCGCCTGAACACACCTTGTTTTCAGACCAGCACGCCCATGGGCGCACAAATAGGCACAAACGCATTTGCTATATAAACAACGTGCCGCAGGACGTGAAAAATGATCTGCATCGGGCTGAAACTAGCAAAAAATACTTGCGTTGCACCTGCCGCCACATTGCGCCAGGTGTATGATAGAGTCCAGTGTCTTTAGTAGATGGGAAGAGAGAGGTTTATAATTAATCAGCTTATTGATGTGGAGACCATGATCTTTTTCTCAATTATGTGATAGGTTTACATTGAGATCTAATGCTTTCTTTAGATATTTACAATTACGACACTGGGACATAATTAATGGAACTCCAGCAAATGCTGAAAAATATTTTATTAATATTATTGAATAGATCTACCAACTAAAAATCATATAGCACTTATTTATAGGAAGTTAATGCAGGACCAATCTAATGACACATTTAATATGAAAAGAAATTAGAATTAGAGTTAAATACTATAATAGAGGTTGAGATGTGGATAAATGTATGTGCCAGCTGTCATAAGGGTATTAGCAGTCCAATGTGAAAGGAATTTAATTGGAAAATGAAAATGAGAATCTTCAGAGTTCCATTGGTGGTTGCCAAATTTGACAGTTCTTTGCCATTATCACAATGCTGGAGAGATTGTTGGAAGGTCAGGGACTATGTGCATATATCCTGGGAATGCTCCAAAATACAAGTGTATTAGCAAGGGAAAAAAGAGAAATGAAAAGTTTTAGGAAGAGATATACCAATGCACCCAGTATTTTTTTCTGCTTGATTGTTTCCCCTCTGATCAGTTCAGTAAATCCCACTTATTTGTATTACATATATTATTAATGGCAGCTACGAAGATAATCACTGTGAACTGGATGAAGGTGCATGGACCTACTGTGACAGAATGGACACAACGTGTCCAGGGGTGTTAGGGGTGGGAGAAAAAAAGCGCAATTCTCTCTTCAACGATTCTGGATTGACTCTAAGAATTTTAGAATCGATTCTAAGCTTATTTTTAACCGCAGTTGCGAGATGACGCTGCACGTTCTTACGGTGCATGTCCACCGGCGCGGAACAGAGCGAACGTTTTCAATTCATTCATACGGAGGTTGAGCCTCGTGAGCCTGAAGATGCTCAACTTCCATAGGAATGAACTGAATACGCTACGCTCGCTCCACGCCAGTGGACACACACCGTCAGAAACAACCGTATTGTGCTTGTTTCCATTTCCTTTCACACACACACCACTCGAACCTTCTATAAATTAATCTTTCATACAGTTTGGAAAAGCTAGAGCGAATTACATGCGCGCGGACATTGGCGTGGTTCATCATTGCACAGGATACGCGCTGTGAGAGAAACGCGCTTGCAGCTTGCGTTCTCGCCCGCCAGTAGGCCTTGCAAATGCTCTACGAAGGCATCGTTTATGTTGTTTGGAGTGCTATGGGCTTACATTTTATAACTCACTGACAGAAGGCTGCTTTCAATATACACGTGCGCTTTGTGAAGGGCGCTCGCGCAAGTGGCTGTGTGCGACTCCGTTTAAGTGTTTAAATGTAGCCTACTTGCATCTCAAAATGCTTTTATGACGCGAAATTAATGTAAACACAGCCAGCTAGATGTCTAAAGGGATTAAACAGACAAAAACATCTTATATTTCAAAAGAGATCTATGCATTATTGTGAATGCAGCTTATTCTTCCGCTGTCTATGATGACATCAGTAATAATCAAACAACCGTAAAGCTGAGAAAGAGAAAAATCCCTCACAGCTTTTGAATTGAAAACGTTCAGATACTCTTAAATACTGAAAGCACTCTTTGTTTATTGCTTGTAATGTTTCGTTGTTCCTCTATATTATTATTTAGTAGACTACTTGCTTTTATGTTTTGAAGCTGTTTAAAGCCTAGCTTATATTTAAAAATTTCAAACTAGTAATTATTTAAAAAGTAATTAATAAGAAAAAAAAGTGGATCAAGAATCGTTTTGGAATCGGATCGGATCATGAGGTGCCTAAAGATTCCCACCCTAATATATATATATATATATATATATATATATATATATATGTATATATATATATATATATATATATATTTATTTGATAAAATTACAGCATATTTGAAACTGCATTAATTGAAACATATAAAGGAATTAGCTTTAATATATATTAATGTTTGAACCATGCAGATGATGTATTGGTATGTGCTGTATTCTCTGAAGTGCTGTTGTCACGGTTTTGTTCAGTTAGTTTCCTTTTCATGGACTTTTAGTTTGATACCTTCAGTCACATGTGTTTCCTTTGTCTAGTTTCCCACCACAATCAGTCAGCATGGACACTCATCACGTTCCTCACAGCTGTTTGTCATTATTAGTTAATTCGTCTGTGTATTTAGTTCCCTGGTTTCTGTTCATTGTTGTCGGGTCTCGTTTGTGTACGGATGTGTGTTACCCTCTATGTGTCACGAATGTGGCTCTCGCGCCTCCTCCTCCGCACCACCGGAGGGAGCCGTCACCTGAATATTGACTGGTTAACATTCGGACTACGTTTCCCATAGGCCCTCATTCCTGGGACTGATTGCACACACACCTGCACCTCATTACACTCACACTATATAAGACACACACACACACACACACCCTTTGCGAAGTCTTGATTTGCCCCGGTGATCACTACTGAGCGTTTTCTTGTGGATTGTATTTCTGTTGCCGTTGGACTGTTTATTGGACTGTGTTTGTTTGCTGCCTGCCCTGATCCTTGCCTGTTATTTGGACTGTGTTTGTTTGCTGCCTGCCCTGATCCTTGCCTGTGACTCTACTGTGTTTGTCTGCCGCCTGCCTCGACCATTGCCTGCCCCTGTTTATGTCTCTGCCTTTGCCCCTGTCTGCTTTGGTGTTTATCTTAATAAAGCTGCAAATGGATCCTCATTCTGCCGACCCGTCATTACACTATGCCTGTGGATTTATTAAAGTCAGCCTTATCTTCATTCCCTTCATGTTCGTGTGAGTTCTATCAGCACAATCCCTGACAGCTGTCAGGGACTTGTGCATTTATTTTAATTTTGTATATGCATTTTTTTTTTTTTTTTAATTTACTTTTTGTTTTATTCATTCAATTTTCATTATTAATATTCTATTCTAAATAATATTATATAACAGTTTTCTGATTATAAAAAAAGTTTAATAAATACACAGTTAAAAAAAAAAAAAGAAACCTCTCTTCAGTGTTTCTGTTGCAGAGACTCACCATGAATCATGATCAGAAAGATCAGAGGAAGAGGAGGAGCCATTCTGACTGACATCACCATAGCAACACCTACAACACAATCAATATACAGTCACTTATTTTAGCTTCTGTGAAGGAGAATCTCATGAAAGTGTAAGATTATTTGGTCCCACTTAATATTAGGCGGCCTTAACTACTATGTACTTACATTTAAATTAATAATTTGATACAATGCACAAGTTTTTACATTGTACTTATATTAAAAAATACCTGCATGCAATTACATGTAATTAATTTCTGTAATTACATTTATAATTACACTATTGACCCTTCACTTACACCTTAACCCACCCTTAAACCTACCCATACGACTAAACCTGTCCCTAACCTTACCCGTATCCACATCAATAGCAGCAAAAGTGTGAACATAATGAGTACTTATTTTTTTGATGTAAGTGCATAGTAGTTAAGACCACCTAATATAAAGTGAGACTGATTATTTTCATGACAGTAAAAATAACAGCCTTTAAAAACAAGATTTTATGCTAAATCTTTTTTTTTTCTTCTCTCAGGTAAAACATGACTTGGATTTTTTTTTTTTTTTTTTTTTTTTTTTTTTTTTGAGATTCACCCATGAGGTAAAGGCCAAATTTGTGTAAAGTTTAATGTAGTCAACAAATAAAAATACTGATAAATACTGAAGGAGTTTCCATCTTAGAAATCTGTAAAAATATAAAAAAATCTCGACCTGATATTTTATTAATGCAACATCTGAACGTTTGCATTTTTAAACATGCAGCATGAACACATGTAGATAACGAGGTTAATTCCTGTTTTACTTTTAAAATGTAACTTACAAACTACAGAGAAATTCTCTTACCGTTTTTCAGCACTGAAACGCTGCAGTGAGAACAGAGGTGTACAACCATAAAATGATTTCTCTTGAAGACGAACTCTTTATATTCCTCTTTTCAAGTACATTTTACCCTCACTTGCTGCTTCAGGTTAAAATTGTTCAAAAAATACTTTTTGTAATATAAGAAAATACATCATAAAATGGACTAAATGAAATAAAGCAGCATCCTTCAGAGCATGAGAATTAGCCAAATGAAGAAAGAAAGAGGAACCGAAAAGAGTCGAGAACATGCAAAATACTTCACATTTTCAAAGTGTTTCTTTAAGATGTGCGTGATTTTCACATGCCGTTAAACTTTTATTTCTTCACAGACAGGATTGTCTCAGATACTGAGTTTCTGTGGAGTGAACAAATGCAACCATGATCCTTTTTTCTTTAAGTTAACTGAATGAGTTTGACGGGACTTCATAAGATCATACTTACTAACCCTTAAGTCTCACTTCCTCTTTTGTGTGTTGATAAGAGGCCTGTGAACTGCATTAAGCCTTTATGCAAATCTTGATCTGACAGAAGCTGTATCCTGTACAACACAGACACTCACTGACCCTTGCTCCACAAAGCTTTAAGAGAACCACAACATTAACACTTTATAATTCATGAAAACCAAGGAGGGAATTTGTTGCAGGAGGGAGTGGGATTTGTCATTCCACTAACTAGACTGAAGGCCTACTGCACTGCATATATGTTAAATTACATGTAAAATACATGTTAAATTAATACTGGCAATAACACTCACCTCTAAACTTCATGATCGTCACCTCCAGCACTTTAACTTCACTGCTGCTCATGCAAACACATTCACTCTCTCATTAGATGAAGAGATGTCTGTCAGTTCGAATAACTAAAGAAGTGCAAACAAGTGTCACCAGCAGGTGGTGCAAAGACATGGAGAACAAAATCACTGATTCACATAGCATATGAAAACTGCTTAACATTACATAAAAAAAACTATTATTTCCATTTGCAAAATGTATAGTTTTTTGCTTCACAATTATCATGGTGTAAATGATATACATCTACAGTTAGCTGTTTTTGCAATATTATTTTTTTATTGAGCAATTATTAATTTACAGAATATCTGAATCTCTAGAATCTGGACACAATTTGACTTCTAAATGACATTTAAATGCACTTAACGTCACTGAATATTATGTGTCAAAAGAGCCAACTATTTTTGCAGTACACAATGCAGTAACGTTACAGTGAAATGCAGAAAAGAAAAGTTTGTTAAGTGTTTTGTTTGTGATTGTGGATTTTAAGTATTTAGGTTTGTCTTCAGCATTAAAATGACCAGTTCATCTCATGCGATCTTTTATAGTTACACGGCTAGCTAGAATACTTGATTCTGATTGGTCGATCACTAATTTCAGTGGTTAAATCTATATAATAACCGTTGCCCATACCAACATCGTGTAACGTCGCCCGCCGCTCATAATACGTCCTACATAGCTGTACTCCTCTTCCTACTCACGCGAAAGCTACAAATAAGATAATGTAAACTCGTATTGCAGAAAGCACGTTTTTGAAAATAATTTCGCCCGCGTTCTCTCTTGACGGCTGCTACAACGCTCCGAGCGGGAGATTGAAATCCCGGAGTGGAGCTCCAGCGGTTCGTTACATGACGCTCTGAGCGAGGAGGGGAATGTCTGTCGCTCCGCTCCACCCATATTAAATATTCCAGTTCGGCTTTCAGTGTGTGTCGGTTAGTCACTCACGAAGTGGCTTCAGTTGGAACCATTTTCATCGTTGAATAAGATATTAGAACCAACCTCAAGTTGAAACGTAAGTTAGCCTACTACATATTAAGGACTTGTTTATTTTTTGTTGTTGTTAAGAACATCAGCAAGATTGCCAGTGTAATTTTGAGTAGAATTATAATCATTATATTAAAGGGCTAGGATAGACCCAAAAATGAAAATTATGGGTCTGTCTCAATCAGCTCCTGAGCTCGTCAATCAGTATGTCGTGTACACGAATTCGGGCACTGGTAAGGACAGTAAAGGACGCTGGCTCACTACACATTGGGACACTTATGACTCTATTCCCGGCGACGTGACAATGTCTTCATTGTACAACATCACTACTGGTATTTATGAACAAAAGCAGAGCTGATAACTTTTCTGTCATTACTTGTAATGTTATCTAAAGTACTTTATGATAAATACTTTGCTTGTTACATAGCCTATACATGCAACATTTCAGCCATAAATAAATATTAAATGTTAGCTAGATTATTCATTACCTGTCTAGCAATGTATGCTTAAATATAATAAAATAATGGTTTGTATTTAAAAAAAAAAAAACATCTATTGCGCGTCATTATGTGTAGTGAGTTTGCTCACCTGATTTAAGTTTCGCGCTTCAGAACTTCCGTTAAAGGAGCATAGTGAGCATCGATGCTCCCTGGTTTTCACGGTGCATTGTGGGACTTTTTAGGGAGCGAACGTTTCAGTGCCCTAGAAGGATTCTGTGATTGAGACAGCCCTTAAAATGGCCAACTCCCTGATCAGTGCCCTGACTACTGAACTATGGAGCTGATTGTGACACAAACCCTTTGTCATTAATTGCTCACTCTCTTGTCGTTCCACACCCATAAGACTTTCGTTCATCTTCAGAAAACACATAAAGATCTTTTTGATGAAGTCGGAGAGATTTCTCTTCCTTCATTGAGAGCTACACAATTGAAACTTTGACGCTTCAAAACGTTCATAAAGAGATTGTAAAACTAATTCTTTAAAATTTGGTTTAGTCCAACTATTCTGAAGACACACTATTGCTTTATATGATGAACAGATTGAATTTAGCCTTTTATTTACATAAAAAACATTCATCAGCTTACACATCAGTTGTTGTAAACGGAAGCTCAAGCATGTTCGCTAGACGTGCGAGAACCAATGATGTTCATTCTCATGTTATGCTTCCACAAGAGGTTTATTTTTTTACGCGTCAAGCAGGTTCAGTTGAGCTTTTGCTCGTGTTCGCTGTTCAATGTTTATATGTGAATAAAAGCCTAAATTAAATCTGTTCATCATATAAAGTGATAAAGTCTCTTCAGAAAATGTAGACTAAACCACTCAATTCTTATGGATTAATTTACTATCGCTTTATGAACTTTTGGAAGCGTCAAAGTTTCAATTGCGTAGCTGTCAATGGTGGGAGAGAAATCTCAGATTTCATCCAAAAAAAATTTGTTCTGAAGATGAACAAAGGTCTTACGGTGTGAAACAACATGAGGGTGAGTAATTAATGACAGAATTTTCATTTTTGGGTGAACTAACCTTTTAATAATCTGACTAGATAATTTTTCTCTAGCAAACTGTAAATGTAATGTCCTTTTATATTTGTTATGATTTTATTCTGATCTATTGATTGACAGAAAAGTGTGAAATTGTACAACAAGAGTTTTCTTTTTTCTGCCTTTCATTAGAAACATGAACAATGCTGATACTTAAGGGTTAAAAACAAGGTCTGGTTTCACAGAATCAGCGCGTCGAATCCGCAGTTCGGAGCGCCAAAGTCACGTGATTTCAGCAGTTTGGCGGTTTGACACGCGATCCGAATCATGATTCGACACGCTGATTCATTACGCTCTGAATCTTCCTGAAGCAGTGTTTTGAAATCGGCCATCACTAAATAAGTCTTTATTTTGTTTTTTTTGGCACACCACAAATATTCTCGTCGCTTTATAATATTAATATTGAACCACTGTACTCACATGAACTGATTTAAATATGTTTTTAGTACCTTTATGGATCTTGAGAGAGGAAATGTCATTGCTCCATATGTAGGCCTCAGGAAGCCATCGGATTTAAACAAAAATATCTTAATTTGTGTTCCGAAGATCAACGAGGGTCTTACAGGTGTAAAACGGCACAAGGGTGAGTAATTAATGACAGAATTTTCATTTTTGGGTGAACTAACCCTTTAAAGCTGCAAGCAGTGATGAAGGGGCCCTCGCACCTGGGCTCACCGCCACCCGGTGGCCTTAGGAAAACAGTGAACAGTGGGCGACATGCATGTAAGCGAGTAAATACAGGAGAATTATGGCAAATTAATTTCCTGCTGCCAACAGGTGGTGCTTTAACTGTTTCTGAATATTGCCAAGTAGATGTCTTCAGGCCAGGACTATTATCAAACATGTGAAGTTTGGAGCAGATCGGACATTGTATGCCTGAGTTACAACAACTTCCTGTTTCGTGGCGTTAATCGCATACATTAGCACTCAGCCAAATGTTGCATGATTTAACATATTTCTAGTATGTTTTGTACTTCGTGGCACATTGAAATGTGTTTCAGGGAGCGAATTACAGTGTAAAGCATGCCATTTCCTTTTGCCAGCAGGTGGCACTATGACTATCTGAATATTGACATATAGGCATCTTTAGGCCAGGACTCTTATCACACATGTGAAGTTTGGGGCAGATCAGACACTGTATGCCTGAGTTACAACAGCTTCCTCCTTCATGGCAAAATATCAGATTTTGTCAGGCCGCCACGGACACGCCCTCCAATGAAAACTCAAGATCTTTGCAATTTAACATCGCTAAGGTATTGAGATTAGACTAACCATATATGATGTGGTTCTGGTTAAATCTCTATGAGGAGTTAATCACAGTGTAAAACATGTAATTTCCTGTTGCCCGCAGGTGACGCTATAACTGTAACTGAATATTGTCATGTAGATGTCTTCAGGCCAGGACTCTAATAAAACATATTAAGTTTGGGGCAGATGGGACATTGTATGCCGTAGTTAAAACAACTTCCTGTTTCATGGCGGAACATCGAACTTTGTCAGGCCGCCACAGACACACCCTTCAGGGAAAACTCTAGATCTTCGCAATATTACATTGCAAAGGCCTTTAGATTAGACTGACCGAATATGACATTGATCTGATTAAGTTCATTAAAGTACAACACCTGGAAATGGCAAAAAGTGCAAAAATTTTGCAGACAAAATCCAAAATATCTCACTTCCTGTTGGTTTTCAGATTTTGCACCAGGAGACTTTTTTGTAAGGATTGAGCTGTTACATATGTCTACCAAATTTCATACCTGTACGCAAAACGTGGTGCGAGGGGCACTTCGCTGAAATTTTTTAGGTGGCGCTATCAAGCCATTTTGCCACGCCTAATTCTGAGACCCATAACAGATGTAAAATTTCGCCACTTCTGACGCGTGTGCAAAGTTTCATGAGTTTTCAAGCACGTTTAGGCCCTCAAAAATGTGACTCATTTGGGAGAAGAAGAAGAAGAAGAAGAAGAAGAAGCGGAATAGTAATAAACGGAGCAATTCCAATAGGGTCCTCACACCATCAGTGCTCGGGCCCTAAATATCCACTTGCATTATTCTGCATGTTTTAAGCCCGGGATACACTGCACGATTTTTGGCTGTCCCAGACGAAAGATTGCCATTGTGAAACAATCGTGGCGATTTCTGTGATCGTGGTTCTTAATCGGTGGTCCTATGTCGTACAGTGAGTGAGGTTCAAAGACGGCCGTTTTCCTGGTCTTGCGACCAAAGATAGCCTACGATCATTTTCTGACAGTGTCAGAAATTCAGCATGATCATCGCACAGTGTGTTTGCTGCTACGACCTACGTCTACTGACCAGCCAATAAAAATGCGACATGAAATCAACGCGACATGGCGCTAAAACTTAAAACTGCTTACCTTGCATTGAAGCCTATGAGTCAACAAGTGTCATTATCGTACAGTCTACATGCATGTCATACCCACGTTTAATAGATCCATGTCGCACAGTGTGATTTGTAATGATCTTATAGGATTGCTAAAATTGTGCAGTGTATCCCAGGCTTAAGAGGTGTGTTATAAGCATGTCACGTTGTCAGAGGCGAACCACGACTACTTCAGAATGTAAAAGGTCTAACCTGGCGTAGGTGTACGCTGATATGTCGAACGCATGCGAAATACCAACACCCGCCATTTTTAAAAAGCCATGTACACAGCCTATATACTCCACAAACTAACTCTACAAACATGAAAAACAATGATAGGACCTCTCATCCTTATGCTTAGGAGAAAATCCAGCGCGACTTTGAGCAGACCAAGCAAAACATGATTATGTATTTCTTCTAAGCTAGCGACATTGGGCACAGCAAAAGCTAATAATGTTTCAAATACTGTCTACTTTCTTTGTATATCAGTTCTATCTAATAACGTATTAGACAGGACTGTTAAACAGATTGTAAACTAATGTAGACGGAGAATGCGAGCACTGTGTGCTCAGGATCTGTCTGAACTGTTCTCAGCATCGTCAAAATAAAAGTAACAACAACAAGCACAGTTCACGTCACTTCAGGCCCTAGCCTAGGGGAACATTAGTTCTCGGGGAACCACACTGGTGGCAAAAACCCCTATTATTATACCATGCATATGTTGACTTTTTTTTATCATTATTTAAAGAAGAAACCAAACCAATATATAGTTGACATTTGAGGTTTAATGCTATAGAAAAACAATAAAAAATTGCATTTTCAGATTGTTTTTTTTATTTGTATACAAAAATATGGCATGCAGTTGCTTCCAACAGTGGTATAAAGCTATTCAATACATCATTCAATGTAAATTGTGATAATCGTAATTAATAATCACAATTACAATTTCAAGGGAATAATCGACGATTATGACTTTTGTCATAATCGTGCAGAACTACATGCCTTAGAAAAAACTTAAGACAAATGTTACGACAAAACAATGGCACTGATGTATTTTAAGATATGTCAGTGCAAGTTGCTTTTAGCTTAAACAGCTCAAACATGCATTTTAGTCTGGGACTAGCTTAAGCCTTTTCTGTGAAACCAGGCATAAAAGATCTAAATGAAGTAAGCTTCAAATGTGATAAAAAGGATAAATTAAAAACACACTTCATTGATTACACACTTTTACATCAATTCAGTAACCCTTTACTTCCATTTTC
Organism: Ctenopharyngodon idella; assembly: GCF_019924925.1. Lineage (NCBI taxonomy): Eukaryota > Metazoa > Chordata > Actinopteri > Cypriniformes > Xenocyprididae > Ctenopharyngodon > Ctenopharyngodon idella. Next base: position 27,327,434 of record NC_067221.1, read on the forward strand.
GCCCAGCCATCTGTAAAATGATCCTCAAATTGCTTCAGTCACATGTCATCATGGCACTCCTGTCAATCATTCATGGCTCCACCCACAAAGAGATGCACATAGGCTGTAATATTTACTGTGTCCAAAACTCTACAACCTCTTCTTGTTAGGCAGAATAAGAAAGAAACAAAGAAAGTAATATATTATATTATATTATATTATATTATATTATATTATAAAGTATTATATATTAATAAATAAATGTTTAAATGAAAGTATCAAGAACATTATTCATGTGGAAAGAATAATAGGTTGGGTTTTGTCTCTAGTAGGTATTCTTACTTACTGGAAGATTTTCATACACAGACGAGTTCAGTTCGGGTTTACAATCATCAAGTTGATCAGCCTTTACGAATGAAGAGACAAAGTAAAAACAGGAGTGTGTTATTTAAATTTCCATATACTTAGTCAATACAGACATTGAATATTTTCACACTCACATTGAGGAGCGTTTAATTCCTTTTGGCCAAAGGTGAAGAAAGTTTATTATTTTGTAGGAAACACTTACCATTGTGTTCTCATAGACTGGGTCACTAAATTCAATATCACAAGCTTTGCGTCTGTCATGATGAGGTCTGGAATGATTCATCTTTTACATTAAAGAAAAAAACAGAATAGAGAGAAAATGATGTCTATAAACTCACTAGAAAACATCTCACTACATTTAGGCTTTCAATCTTTTAGTTACTAATTAATTTACCTGATCAGTAAAATAACGATAACTTACCTGATATTTGAGCGTGTCATTTTTCTTTTTCAAACTCCTGCTTCCCCTTTAAAGACAATGATATTTGTTTCAGTCAAACTATACCAAGTATTTGTATGAAAAAGCGCTGCTGATGCACGTGTAAACAGTATACGCATGATGCTTTTGCGCCACATTTTGGTTTGTAACTTCACAAAACAATAGTAAACCATAGTAGATTGCATATCTTTATTTACAGCAGGTGGTCTCGAACGAGCCCAAACACAACATAAGACAATGTGTAGATCAGTGTTTCCAAGTCCACGGTTTTGATCATTGCGTTGTGATCATGGCGCTGTGTTTTTCAATGTCATTTGAAAGTTTAACCAATGGAAACTAGATCTCGGGTGAGGTGGGTGGGTATAGTGGGTAAAGATGATGTGTAGAGACCAATCGGACACAGTTGTAGCACACTTGGATTGGAAACAGAGCTGGAAGATCATCACTCATTAACCGGGATCTTATTACTTGTTTGTTCTATGTAGTTTTTTTGTGCCGTTTACACAAGTAGTTCATATGTTCAGTAAAATCACTTGTTTGGAGGGTTTTTTTGTTTGGACCCTTGATTAATTACTGTATGTTTCGAAATAAACGGTTAGCCTACCTTAATCCATTGCATGGCTTGAAGACATTAATACACTTAGAATACATAACTACGGCGTGCTCGCTTCTTTTTTCCATGTGTTTCTGCTGCATGTGTTTTGTGCATGAGCTGCACACACCTCAAAACTTAACACTCTAATGATGACCTTAATCGACCATCAATAAGTTTTATTGATTAAATTATTAACAATTAAGTGATAGTCGATTAATTGCTAGCATCCCTAGCTCACGTTCATCATGACGTCTCACTGAATTCACAACCTTCTGACTCAGTCACTCATTCACACACACTGCATAGTACCACAGACACATATCTTACCAAATCAGCATCATGATGATCACTGCAGCTCCACAAACCACTCCAATGGATGTGTATAATTTCACCAGATGTCCTACAAAAGAGTAAAACATCTGAACAGATTCATTTTCTTCACTTTAGAAAGAGTAATGCAAGTATATGAGCTGCTCTACCTTTAACAGTCACAGTTACAGCGTCTGATCTCTGAGATCCATGTTGATTGTGAGCCTGACAGTAGAAGCGTCCACTCTGTAGTGCACTGAAACTCTGTCCAGATCCAACAGCTGAGCTTTCATTCTCCTTAAACCATCTGAAGTTCAGAGCAGGAGGGTTTGAATCACTGCTGCAGATCAGAGTCACTGAATCTCCCGCCCAAATCTGACCAGACTGAATGATGGACACTGAGACGTTCCTGGGTGGGTCTATAATTGTCACGGTTCATGGATTCACTTACTCACCCTCGTGTGTTGTTGTGTGTGTGTGTGTGTGTGTGTGTGTGTGTGTGTGTGTGTTGGGTGTGAGTGAATGATTGTGTGGGCGTCACCCATTATGGTCTGATTGCGATCTGTTGCCAGCCGTGTCTTGTTAGTGGTTGTTATATATTGTGCATGTCTTTATGTGTCTTTGTCAGTTCGTTGCAGGCTGTTCCCGGTGTCGTGTTCTCTGTGTGTTTCTTCCTGGTTTTTGGATTCTGGACTTTCGTCGTGTGCCCTGTTTTCTGGGTTGGATTATCCTTGTTCTCTGATACCCGCTGTAGCCCTGCGCCACCCAGTGCCTCGCCACTCTGCACGCCACAGCCTCTGCCTCGACTGACCCTTGGAGTGAAGTTATTGTACAGCATTTTCCTGTCAATAAATATTGTTATTCTTGCACTTGGATCCTCTGTCTGTGTTCATTCCCTGACAGAACGAACTGACCACTTATGGATCCAGCAAGGTCGTCGGATCTTCAGGAGTATTTGAGCAGGAGTGCTCAACGGATGGATCATCAGGACGAGCAAGTGGTGGCCACTGCTCGTGCCGTTCAGGCGTTGGTGGCGCAGGTGGCTGAGTTATCTACCCAGGTTCAACATCTTTCATCTCCCACTGCGCCAGCTCCACCGTCTGTTCCCCACCCATCCGCCAACGTCAGCAGTCAACAAGAGCCGCGTATTCCTGCACCAGAGAGGTATGCTGGAGAACCAGATGTTTGTAGAGCCTTTCTAACGAAGTGCTCTATTTATTTCTCTTTGCAACCTAACACGTTTTCTTCTGAGGAATCTAAAGTCGCGTTGGTCATGACGCTTCTGACGGGACGCGCAGCGTTGTGGGGAACAGCGGTGTGGGAGAACAAACATCAGTGCTGCTCCTCATTCCACACCCTGTCGCAGGAGATGAGACGGGTCTTCGACCGTTCGGTGGCGGGACGGGAGGCCGCGCGCAAACTCGCGGATCTGCGGCAGGGAATCCAACCAGTGTCTGATTACGCCATCAAATTCCGCACCCTGGCAGCGGAATGCAAGTGGAACGAGGAGGCGCAGTGGGATATGTTCCTGCATGGGTTGGCCGACCGTGTTCAGCAGGAGATTTACCAGCTGGATCTACCCACCAGTCTCGACGGTCTCATTGAGCTCGCGCTGCGGGTGGACGCTCGCTTGCAAGAACGCGCGGCGCGTAAGAGGCCCGTAGCGCGCTTCGAGGAAATGGAGGAGAGCGGTGCCAGCGGAGTTAACACGGTCGGTCCCCCGTTCGATCCTGAACCCATGCAGGTGGGTAGAGCTCGGCTCTCCCGGGAGGAGAGATTACACCGGAGAGAGATGGGACTGTGTTTGTACTGTGGAGGGGCGGGGCATTTTCTTAGGGAGTGTCCCGTAAAAGGCAGAGCCCGACAGTAGTACCGAGGTTATTGTCGGGTGGTCTTTCCTTGGATAAATCCTCATCTGCGACACTCCTCCCGGTGAGACTACAGTGGGTATCGGGGCATCACACCTGCCAGGCTCTGGTCGACTCGGGGGCGGAGGGCAGCATCATGGACTATGATCTGGTCACGCGTTTGCACATACCCATTCACCCTTTGGAACATGCCATAACTGTCATCGCCCTTAATGGACAGAAGCTACCCACCATCACACACGCCACGGAGCCCTTAACCGTCATCACTTCCGGTAATCACACTGAACAGTTGCCATTTTTTATTTCTAGATCTACTACTCATCCGGTCGTCTTGGGTCATCCGTGGTTGCTCAAACACAAGCCCAGGATCGAGTGGGGTCAGGGGTCCGTGGCAGAATGGAGCAACCAGTGTCATGCGTCTTGTTTGTTGTCTGCCTGTTCTTCTGTGTCTCGTTCTGTGTTACAGGAGTCGTCGGTGAATCTGTCAAACGTGCCAGAGGAGTACCTTGACCTGAAGGAAGTGTTCAGTAAGTCCCGGGCTGCTTCTCTTCCTCCGCATCGTCCCTACGACTGTGCCATAGACTTAGTACCAGGGTCTTCTCCGCCTAAAGGCAAGTTATATTCACTTTCTAATCCGGAAAGGGAGGTCATGGAGAAATACATTTCTGATTCTCTGGCAGCTGGGATCATCCGCCCTTCCTCGTCTCCCGCGGGGGCGGGTTTTTTTTTCGTGGGTAAGAAGGACGGGTCGCTGCGGCCGTGCATTGATTACAGAGGACTGAACAACATCACGGTAAAGAATACTTATCCTTTGCCGTTGATGTCTTCTGCCTTTGAACGGCTGCAGGGCGCGTCTCTTTTCACGAAATTGGACCTGCGCAACGCTTATCATTTGGTTCGCATTAGGGAGGGGGATGAGTGGAAGACGGCATTTAACACCCCTAGAGGGCACTTTGAATACTTGGTTATGCCTTTCGGCCTTTCCAACTCGCCCGCCGTGTTTCAAGCACTCGTTAATGACGTGTTGAGAGACATGATCGATCAGTTCATTTATGTCTACCTGGACGACATATTGATATTTTCTTCTTCTCTCCAGGAACATGTGCAACACGTCAGACGAGTGCTCCAGAGGCTGCTAGAGAATGGGCTTTTTGTCAAGGCGGAGAAGTGCGTTTTTCATGCACAGTCAGTTCCATTTTTAGGGTATATCGTGTCGTCTGAGGGGGTGCGCATGGATCCTGACAAGGTTAAGGCTGTGGTGGATTGGCCAATCCCAGATTCCCGTAAGGCCCTGCAGAGGTTTTTGGGATTCGCCAATTTTTACCGGCGTTTTATTCGCAACTTCAGCCAACTAGCCGCTCCTCTGACCGCCTTAACCTCCACCGCAACGGCGTTCAGGTGGTCTAATACAGCTGAGGCTGCATTTTCCAATCTGAAGAGCCGCTTTGTTTCGGCTCCCATTCTTGTCGCCCCTGATCCTTCACGTCAGTTTGTGGTGGAGGTTGATGCTTCAGAGGTGGGGGTAGGGGCAGTTCTTTCCCAGCGCGCCGCCACGGACGATAAGATGCATCCTTGCGCGTTTTTTTCTCATCGCTTATCCGCCGCCGAACGGAATTACGACATTGGTAACAGGGAGCTGCTGGCGGTCAAATTAGCTTTGGAAGAATGGCGTCACTGGTTGGAGGGGTCGGGGGTACCTTTCATCGTCTGGACCGATCATAAGAATTTAGAATACATCAGATCCGCTAAAAGACTAAACTCTAGGCAGGCTCGGTGGGCTCTGTTTTTCGGTCGTTTCGATTTTTCTCTATCATATCGTCCCGGGTCTAAGAACATCAAGCCCGATGCTTTATCTCGTATTTTTGATCGTTCCGAGCGCCCGTCCACTCCCGAGTGTATTTTACCTGAGAGACTCATTGTCTCTTCACTCACATGGGAGGTCGAGTCGAAGGTCCACACGGCCTTAGAAGGGGTAACGCCTCCGCCCGGGTGCCCACCGAGTCGATTATTTGTACCAAAGAGGTTACGTCCAGACGTTATCCGATGGGGCCATGATTCCAATCTGGCTTGTCATCCAGGGGTTAGTCGTACCATGTTTTTGGTTAAGCAACGATTCTGGTGGCCCTGCATGGCTCGCGATGTTCGCAATTTTGTTTTGGCTTGCTCTGTCTGCGCTCGTGGTAAGATTTCTAATCGTTCCCCAGATGGGCTTCTTCAACCGCTGTCTGTCCCTTCAAGACCCTGGTCCCACATAGCGCTAGATTTCGTAACAGGCCTCCCTCCTTCACAGGGCAATACGGTGATTTTGACCGTAGTGGACCGGTTCTCGAAGGCGGCACATTTCATCCCCTTGCCCAAATTACCCTCTGCCAAGGAGACAGCGGTTACTGTCATTAATCACGTCTTTCGTATTCATGGCCTCCCGGTAGACGTGGTTTCTGACAGGGGATCCCAGTTTACCTCCAGATTCTGGAAGGAGTTTTGCAGATTACTGGGAGCGACTGTTAGTTTGTCATCTGGGTTCCATCCCCAGAGTAACGGGCAAGCTGAGAGAGCCAACCAGGATTTGGGGAGAACGTTGCGATGTCGGGTAGCTCAGAATCCTTCATCCTGGAGTCAGCAGCTTCCTTGGGTGGAGTACGCGCACAACTCGTTACCAGTGTCGGCTACGGGCCTGTCGCCTTTCCAGTGTAGTCTAGGTTACCAGCCACCTATCTTTCCTAGTCTGGAATCCGAAGTCGCGGTCCCCTCCGCTCACGCCTTCGTCCAGAGGTGTCGTCACACGTGGAGAAGAGCCCGAGAGACTCTTATTCAGGTGGGAGCGCGCACCAAGGCCCAGGCCGATCGCCACCGGCTGAAGCCTCCCGTATACGTCGTCGGACAAAAAGTGTGGCTTTCTTCCAGGAACATTCCGCTCCGCTCCGTATGTAATAAGTTGGCACCTAAATTCATTGGCCCGTTTACTGTCACCAAGATTCTTAGTCCGGTGACAGTCCGCCTCAAATTCCCCCCAGCGTACCGTAGAATTCACCCCGTATTCCACGTATCTAAAATCAAACCTGTTTTTCATGCTAACATTAATCCGCCGGTTCCGGTTCCCCCCCCGCCGCGTCTCGTAGATGGGGAACCCGTTTATTCGGTTCGTCGTATTTTGGACGCTAGGCGAAGGGGACGCGGATTCCAGTACTTGGTGGACTGGGAGGGTTACGGTCCGGAGGAGAGGAGTTGGGTTCCTGCCAGGGACATCCTGGATCACTCTCTTATTGATGATTACTATCAACAGGTAGGCTCTCCTGGGAGCGCCAGGAGGCGCTCATAGGAGAGGGGGTACTGTCACGGTTCATGGATTCACTTACTCACCCTCGTGTGTTGTTGTGTGTGTGTGTGTGTGTGTGTGTGTGTTGGGTGTGAGTGAATGATTGTGTGGGCGTCACCCATTATGGTCTGATTGCGATCTGTTGCCAGCCGTGTCTTGTTAGTGGTTGTTATATATTGTGCATGTCTTTATGTGTCTTTGTCAGTTCGTTGCAGGCTGTTCCCGGTGTCGTGTTCTCTGTGTGTTTCTTCCTGGTTTTTGGATTCTGGACTTTCGTCGTGTGCCCTGTTTTCTGGGTTGGATTATCCTTGTTCTCTGATACCCGCTGTAGCCCTGCGCCACCCAGTGCCTCGCCACTCTGCACGCCACAGCCTCTGCCTCGACTGACCCTTGGAGTGAAGTTATTGTACAGCATTTTCCTGTCAATAAATATTGTTATTCTTGCACTTGGATCCTCTGTCTGTGTTCATTCCCTGACAATAATAGACAAAAGAAAGTGTATATTAATGTTTTGTGATTGTTAATCCAGTAATTTGGATCATCATTAACTCACACATGATGTTTAAAGTCACAGCATCAGAGTATTTCTCTCCATGTTCATTGATGGACTTGCACTTGTATTTTTTGCTGTCATCAGAGCTGATGTTTGAGATGCTGTAGATTCTTCCAGATCCTACAAACGTTCCTCCTTTAAACCAGCTGAAGTTCAGAGCAGGAGGGTTTGAATCACTGCTGCAGATCAGAGTCACTGAATCTCCTGACTCTATTTCACCAGATCCATTGATCAACACTGAGACGTTCCTGGGAGGATCTAAAAGACATAAATAATCCGTAATGAAATGTGTAGTTCCAAAAATAAAAAAAACAATTTTTTCTTTTTTTTTTTTAAATAAATAAATGAATCTGTACTCACACATGACATTGAGCTGAACAGCAGGAGAGGTGTGATTGTGTCCGTGTACAGCACAGCTATATCTGCCTGCATCCTCTCTTCTGACTGACTGCAGCAGGAGTTCATTGTTTCTGTCTCTTCTCTCAGTTAATGGCTGTGAGTTTCTGTACCAGATGAATGTTGCTCTGTCAGTCAGAGTGCAGCTGCTTTTACATGTCAGACGGACTGAATCTCCCTCTGTCACTCTCTCAGGAGACTCCACCTGAAGATCTGAACACAACACACACATTATATCTAGTGCTGCTGTCATACACTGATTATTATTCAACATAATGCACAGAAGAAGAGAGAAACCTCATGAAAGTCACCTGTGACAGTAAGAGTCACTCCAGGTTTACCAGTCCATTTCACCTTATCTTTATCAGTGATGAATCTGAAATAGTACATGTGTGAATCCTTCAGTGTCACATGACTCAGTCTGATGGTGCAGTTCTGCTGTTTATCTCCCAGATACTGAAGCCTCTGACTGTATTCAGGGTCCTCAGAGAGATCTGGATGCTCTTCATTATTTTTTTCCAGTGTTTTGGTCCAGAAGACTTTCATTATCTGACATCCAGTAGGGTATGTATAAGTGCAGCTCATTATCACTGATGAGTCCTTTAGTGCACAGATGTGTGAAGGACTGTAGATCACATTCTCATTCTGACTACAGACCCCTAAAAAAAGTTCACACTGAACAAATTAGCAGCAACTTGTGCATAAACAATGCAGTGTGCAAAACTTCCTGAGCGTTTCTTAAGTGTTGCAGTGACTCACCGTGAATCATGATCAGAAAGATCAGAGGAAGTGGAGGAGCCATTTTGACTGACATCACTATAGCAACACCTACAACAAATTTACAGTGGCTTATTTTTCAGCTTTAATGTCAGTGTGAAACAACAATAAATACCACTTTATTTATTCAAGAACATGACAGTAAGAGTCATTTTTGCACTACATGAGTTTGTAACTCTTCGTCTTTCCCTGCCCTGTTTTTGACTGACAGACAGCACATCAGACAGTAGGACTCTGCCTGAACGATGGCTTTTAATTCCAAACTGAGAAACTGAGATTGATTTTTTGATTCAGTGCACTACTAATGTTTACAGCATATACTCTGGGGCTCTAGTTGTCACACTTTTACTCAGGAGAATATTTCTCTTAGCAGGCTGCCTTTTTACGGAGTGTCTATTTACACTAAGTGCAAATAGCATCCCTTGTTGGCAAACACTTTTTACACTAGCTCCACTCAAGTTTTAAATAAGATGTGCAGAATTCAACGTCTTTAGTGGTCCAGCAGTAGTGAATAAGGCTTGCAGACCTGACTTTCAATGCGATTGACACAGGTTCAAACCCGCCTTTTGCCGAGCTCACCTTTATTTTCAATAAAAATGAAAATATTGTTCTAAAAGTGGAAGTAAAATGCAAACGAGTGTTTAATAATATTAAAAGTGTTTATTGGGTAGGGTTAGTGGAAGGTTTTGGGTGGGTTTTTATTCTCCCAATAAGGCAGCATCCATTTAATAAATATAATCATTTACACTCTATGATATTATTGCATCCTGTTAATGTACAAAAATACTGAGGTGCAAATAGTATCTGCCAATATAAAGTATAGACCCATTTGGAGCAGACGTCAAAGTTATGTCACTTGCAGATGCGCGCACATAGTAGTTGCAGAAAAATAGTGGTAGCAAGTGGAGGAAAATGTGCAAAATCCAGAGAATAAGAGAAAAATGTTTTGTTGTGCCTCTCGATGTCGGAATTGGAATGCAAAAAAATATAGTCTTCAATTTTTATCGAACACCGTCGTTGAAGACGCCCTTTGAAGCTAAACGGAGACGTTTATGTTGCAAGTCACAAACTGGACTGATGAAACCTGCAATGATTAGTCTACTATTAAAGCAGCAATTTGATGTAAACAGTAAGGTGATGATACACGTGGCAACTTTTTGAGCAATGTTGCCGTCAACGGGCAACCTGATGAGACACAGGGCAACTAATTAGGCCAACGGACAGTTGGCAGCAACTAATCAGAAAGGAGCAAATCTATTGGCAACCCAATAAATACTTTATTATAAACACTTGTTAGGCACTTTATTTCAACTTTTCAAATATTTTCTTCATTTTAATTAAAAATAAGTGCTTTTCCGATCAGATTTGTGATAGGAAAAGGGAGAAGAGCGAGTTCGGCAAAAGGCGGATTCGAATCCGCGTCAATCGCGTCAAAAGCTATATTCATATGCCATACGCCCTACAACCTGCGATATTACAAAAGTTCAACAGGTCTCATCTTCTTAGTATTTAACTGAAAACATTCGATGGCTTAATTACAGCTTACATGCATTACATTGGACAGTTGTTGGTATTTTAAGCATTATATGAGGTAAATTCCCTGTTTTGGGTTGACGCATGACAACTTACTAGCGTAAAAAGATATAAGTTCATGCTCCTTTTCTCCGCTCCACTGCCGCTGAGAAGCCGCCATCTTGTTTGATTTTTTTCTGAAATCTCCGAACCGATCACATGATCGGCTGCTAACATTCTGATTGGAGGATCTCAAAAAATGGCCCACGACCGATCTTACGTATCCAGATATAAATTTGTTGCTCATTCACAGTGGGAAAAGGCATGATTTTTTTTTTTCCAAACCAGTTCAGTGGAAATCCCGCCCTGGAGCCGATTCTAAACATTTCATTGGCCATGTCAATCACAATAATGATTGCCTACACCCAACCCTGATCCCTAAACCTACCCGTCACTGTAACCTCAGCCAATGAAATTGGTTGCAGGGCAGGGATTTCCGCTGAACCGTTTGGGGAAAAAAATCACGCGTGGGAAAGTGCCCAAGCAACATTGCCCGGCAACATTGCTCAAAAAGTCGCCCCGTGTATCATCACCTTAATAAGTCTACATAATATTCACATATGTAGTTCATAGAGGGCATATATACATACATTAGCAGATACAGCAAGAAATAACATTTAAACCTATAACATTTTACATAAATAACTTAAACATGCCTATAACATTTTTATTTCACAATTCTGACTTTTTTGTTGCATTTGTGTGTTTATATCTCCCAGTTCGGACTGTATAACTCTCAATTGCGAGTTTATTTCACAATTCTGAGGGGAAAAAGTCAGAATTGCAGGATGTAAACTTGCAATTCTGAGGAAAAAAGACAGAAAACGAGTATATCTCACAATTCTGATTTTCCTTCTAAGAAATGTGAGATATAAACTCAGATTTGCAAGAAATAAAAGTCAGAATTGTGAGATATAAACTCGAAATCAAATTTTTATTCTTTTATCCTGTGGTTCTATTGACTGCTACTGCAGAAATGTCATTTTCAGCATCTAATTATTATTAACATGTAATAGCTATTAGCACTTAGTGCAAATAGCCGCTGCCTTATTTTTAAAATCAGTTCCTGTATAGAGACACACTTTAATATATAAGTCTTGGATATTAGCAAAGTCCTTTTAAGACAAGTAATTTCACTCGGCAGCCATCTTTGAAACACCTCTCGGGCATTCAAGTGCAGCTGCTATCTCTTTGAATGGGGAAACATCAAATTCTCCAAAGCCATGCTTTCGATTAAATTTCATATTTGAAATCACCAATGAAATCTGACAACAACTGTCTCATAAATTTTGTTTCTAAACGCTCGAATCATGACAAAAAACATTATTTTTCAGACTAGATCAAGCTAGAATGCGCATGCGCAGTCCTAAATGTGTGTCTCGCGTCTCATTTCGGAGGTGCGCGTCTGACTGTTTCTATAGGAACCGGAGCTTCTAACAGCCGCTGCAGTGACGCGATGACTTTACCAATCGGTGATTGGCTCTTATTTAGAAGGCGGGACTTAATCCGCCATATTGTGCGTTGCACAGTGACACGTCTTGTGTTATTCTATGGTCTTTGATATAAGTCTATACAATCAGCCTTCCTTATACAGTTATCTGTTGTGTAAAAGATTAAAGTGGATTTTTATCAAGGTGTTTGTCAATAACATACAAAATATTGCTAGAGAAAACATTTTTGTGCTATTAGTCTTTTGAAACCATAGACCAGGGGTGCCCAATAGGTCGATAGCGATCTACCAATCGCTCGTAAAGACGATGCTGGTAGATCGCACACAATTTTAATAAATGCTTTTAGTAATTAGTAAATTTAGTAATTTTTAGTAAAAAGAAATATAACAATGTCCTTGCTTCTCCTTTTAGTTTCTGTCTGATTTGCTGACTTTAACTAATACATTTTGACAAGGCAAGATTTTTGCTTATTCAGTTGCCATGACAACTAGCCTGCTTCATGCCTTCCAAGAGCTTCGGAGTTCGGCGAACAGAGTGCAAAACTGCAAATCTAGCAGCATTCGGTAGCTTACACAAATGACATTCTTTCACAAAATATAGATCTAAAATATATGTCAACCATTTGAAAATGAGTGGTACCAAGCAAAAAGGCAAAAACTTACCATTTCTAATGCAGAGTGGGAGGAAGAATTTTTTTTCACTTTGTCCTTTTCTAAATGCATTTGAATGATCTGCCAAACAAGTATTGCTATTCCAAAGAAAAAAAAAAAAAACGTTGAGAGACATTTTTGGACTCTTCATAAAAATTATGACAACGATTTTCCTGCAAAAAGCGTGCTTAGAAGAACAAAGGTGAAAGAACTGAAATCTCAATTAACTGGTCAACAGTCACTTTTTACTCGCCCAGGCCTAAAAGCAAAGGCAGCCACGGAGGCATCATTCCGGGTGAGTCACACCATCGTCAAACATAAAAAATAATTTCAAGATGGACAAATGGTAAAAGATGCATTTGTCGAGGCAGCAGATTCATTGTTTCGGGATTTTAAAAACAAATCTGAGATTGTGTCCGCTATCAAAGCTGTACAAGTACAAGGAGCCAAGTATAAGGAGGAGGATGCTTTTCCCGACTTCCTTAACTATCATTGTATTATACACCAACAAGCTCTATGTGCGAAAATGCTGAACATGAAAGAGATCGCAGATGTGTCCATGAAAATCGTCTGCTCAATACGTGCACGCTCACTTCAGAGACGGCTGTTTCGTGCGTATTTGGAGGAAGCTGACTGCAGCCACACAGATCTCCTGCTCCATACAGATGTCAGGTGGTTAAGCAGGGGCAAATTCTTGGAAAGATTTCTCAAGCTGCTGCCTGAGATAAAGGAGATTCATGGGAAATCGTTTTTCAGATGAACCCAATCAGCATTGGAGGATGAGATTTTAGCACTGCAGACTGACATTCAGGTGAAGGCGAGGGCAAGTGGACAGGTTTGGAGCCTTCTTGCAGAAGACAAGTATCCAAATATCCGAAAATGTGCCACCTCACTAACTGCACTGTTTGGCTCAACTTATTTATGTGAATCAGCCTTTTCTCACATGAAGATTATTAAATCAAAACACCGGTCCACCATGACTAATGACAATTTGGAGGCTTGTTTGTGACTATCTATCAGTAGCTACTGCCCAGATTATGCAAAACTGTCTGAAATGTATTTTTTGAAATTAAACTGCGTGTTTTTTGGTTGGTAGATCTCATTGAGTTATTTTAAAAGTAGATTATCACGCAAAAAAAGTGTGGGCACCCCTGCCATAGACACAGCCCTGTGACAACTAGCCCCAACCAGTCTCCCATAAATCCCCACACTTAAAATATTTGACAGAACGGTTATAAAATCAAGCTCTTACCTGTTTCACCAACACTCATGATCAGAGACAGCACTACAAATGATCAGGCTGGAACCAGTATTGGTATTTTCACACTGAAGGACACGTGATTAACACATTATATTTTATTTTGAGGTTTTGACACCTCAACTAGTGCAGATCAAGCAGAAGAAGAGTTTTAACTGATGACCTCAGACTAAAGTTAAACTGCGAGACACTTTATGTTATGCTCATATGTGATGATATTTTCAAACTTGGAAATATCTATATTCAATAAGTTGCATACAGATGATGATGACAAGGAACGTGATCTTGAGAGAGAGAAAATAATAGCTTGAATGACTATACTTTAATTTGCATATGCAGACCAACTATCCTGGAATGGGAACTGATGGAGGTGGGATTGTAAAACACTGGAAGGTATTGCAGTGGCAGTGATGTAAAAAAAATATATATTTCATCAACAGCTTCACCAGCTATACATTTCATAAACCTCTAATTCACAAATGAATTAATAGCAATAGAAGTTAAACAAAGAACTTAAATCACGGTGATGAAGCAGAATTGATTCATCTGAATGTGTAAAAGTTTTTATCATTTTATCTTGCAGCCTTGTTCTCGAATGCATCATGTCCTTAAACATGGTCACAAATACAGTTTCCTCTTTAGTACAGTAAGTGTGAAAACCAAACACGTGAAACTTTGACAGCAGCATCACAGTGTGATCACGTGACCTTTATAAGCGATGGAGAGACATCACAGGAGGAAGAGGAAATCAGTCCTGTCAGAGTAAAGCTTGAGGCCTTTTATCACATGTCCAATATGGCGGCTCTAGTAATGGTAGTCCCGCCTACTGAATAAAATTAGTAATCGTGTCACTGTAGCTGCACTTAGAAGCTCCGATATCTATAGAAGCAGTTCTGAGAGGCGCGCTCAGGACTGCACATGTGCATTGACTTGAAAAACCTGAAATAACTTTTTAAAAGCTATTTGATCATCAAAAACAACATTTATGGTTCATGTCAGATTTTACTGCTGATTTGAAATATGTTATTAAAATGTGACTTTGGCCAGCAGTTTTTCAGTGTATTTCACCATCCAGGCAGAAAGGAGTTGGTCTTGCATGAGTGAAAAAGCTGCCTGAAAGTGTTGCAAATAAACTGACTTTCCTTGAAAGGGACTTTGATTATGTTTGACCAGCAAAAGCTGAAGCTCCAGTGACTAAAGTCGGCAATGAAATGAAAGTTGCAACTGACTTCACTTCCATATTGTGACACATTTCAAAGTGAAATGGCCTATCAAACAAGACAAAAACAGTGTGCGACTTGATTTATCCATCAGTTGTTGCAGTGATCCATGGATGAGTCAACTAGACTACTAGTATTAACACTATTGAATGAAAGATGAATTCAAAATATTCAATTTTAAAATTGTATTTACTAGAACAATTGTATTCCTACACTGAGCATTAAAAGGATTAAAGTGACATAAAAAACAAAACAAAAAAACAAACAAAAAAAAAACAATAAACTATTAGCATTAATGATAACCAACTATAAACAAACAAGTCACAATGCATAAAGCAACAATATATTTTCATGATGACATTACTTCCGGCCATAAGTCATCGACTTCAACTTGTATCCATTGTCACATTTTCCTCAATCTTCTCAAAATACTCCAGTAAATCTTCATCAGACACTCCTGTCAATCATCCAGGCTCCACCCACACAGTCACATGGAGACTGTAAAATGTTTTGGTGTGTACCATCATCACTACAGCATATTCCTGTTAGTCTGAGACAAAAATGAGATCCGTTTAAAAAATGTAACCATTAACCACAGGGTCCTCAGACAGATCTGAAGGCTCTACACCCTGTTGTTTAGGGCCTTTGGTCCAGAACACTTTCATGATCTGATGTTCAGTAGGGTATGTATGAGTCCTTTGGTGCACAGATGTGTGAAGGACTGTCACTGAATACATCTGAAATGATTTTCTTTATTCAAATTTACTGCGTCTGCAGTGCTGGAGGATGTTGAAAAGCAGAAATAGGTCTGGCTTACCAGAAATCATGAGCAGAAAGATCAGAGGAAGAGGAGGAGCCATTCTAACTGACATCACAATCAAGACACTTATTTTAGCTTCTGTGAAGGAGAATCTCATGAAATTCATCATGAACAAGTTCAGGTCATTGTGAAATTATTGTAATAACAGTAAAATTACCATGTTTTTAATGCAAATATATAATACTTTTTTCATTTGATTCTCAGGTAAAACATCACTTGGACATTTTTTGGTGCAATTCACCCATGAATGAACAGGTCAAATTTGAGTAAACAACCATTTTTATTTTAAGAAAATGGAATTTAAGGAGTAGCTACAGTGAACAAATTAAAAGAAATCTTAAAATTTTTTCAGCAATGGAACAAAACAAATGAAGCAGCATCCCTCAATGCATGAGAATTAGCCAAACGAAGAAATAAAGAAAGAAAGAGGGAGTGAAAAGAGACGAGAACATGCAAAGTTCTTGACATTTTCAAAGTGTTTCTTTAAGATGTGTGTGATTTTCACATGCAGTTAAACTTTTATTTCTTCACAGACAGGATTGTCTCAGATACTGAGTCCCTGCTGAGTGAACAAATGCAAGATCATCTTTACTAAAAGTCTCACTTCCTCTTTTGTGTGTTGATAATAGGCCTGCATTAAACCTTTATGTAAATCCTGATCTGACAGAAGCTGTATCCTGTACAACACAGACACTCACTGACCCTTGTTCCGCAAAGCTTTAATTCATGAAAACCAAGGAGGGAATTTAGTTGCAAGATGGAGTGGGATTTGTCATTCCACTAACTAGACTGAAGGCCTACTGCACGGTATACATTATTACTGGCAATAACACTCACCTCCACCAGCACTTTACAACTCACTGCTGCTCATGCAAACACATTCACTCTCTCATTAGATGAAGAAATGTCTGTCAATTCGAATAACTAAAGAAGTGCAAACAAGTGTCACCAGCAGGTGGTGCAAAGACATGGAGAACAAAATCACTGATTCACATAGCATATGAAAATTCTACTTAAATTTGGCATAAAATCAAAATCTATTCGACTCTATTTACTTAGTGCACATTACTAGTCTTGTGCTGAACAATTCATGCATGCTAGCTGATTCACAAAAAAAAACCCTTTTTTTTTTGCCTTTGTAATCTTTGATCAAAATCTGAAAATGTACTTCCCCTCTAGAATGGCTTTCCTTCTCTGATGATGTCAGTTTGACGCCCTCCAACTGCCAGTCTCCTGGGAGCTTTGACAACGAGCTGAATGAAACATCCCCTTTTCTAGTCACGCCCTCTATTTTTCTCATTCAGTATAGACCATATGATGCCCCGCCCCCTTTCAGCTCTGCACTCGTTGTGTTCTGTCTTCCAGTTTGTACACTATATTGCCAAAAGTATTGGGACACCCCTCCAAATCATTGAATTCAGGTGTTCCAATCACTTCCATGGCCACATGTGTATAAAATCAAGTACCTAGGCATGCAGACTGCTTCTACAAACATTTGTGAAAGAATGGGTTGCTCTTAGGATCTCAGTGAATTCAAGCGTGGTACTGTGATAGGTTGCCACCTGTGCAATAAGTCAATTCATGAAATTTCCTCACTACTAAACATTCCACGGTCAACTGTTAGTGGTATCATGACAAAGTGGAAGCAATTGGGAACAACAGCAACTCAGCCACATAAAATCATAGAGCGGGGTCAGTGCATGCTGAGGCGCACAGTGCGCAGAAGTCGCCAACTTTCTGCAGAGTCAATAGCTACAGACCTCCAAACTTCGTGTGGCAATCCGATGGACGAGTCTGGGTTTGGCAGTTGCCAGGAGAACGGTACTTGCCTGACTGCATTGTGCCAAGTGTAAAGTTTGGTGGAGGGGGGATTATGGTGTGGGGTTGTTTTTCAGTGGTTGGGCTTGGCCCCTTAGTTCCAGTGAAAGGAACTCTTAATGCTTCAACATACCAAGACATTTTGGTCAAAAATTCCCATAAACACACTCCTAAACCTTGTGGAAAGTATTCCCAGAAGAGTTGAAGCTGTTATAGCTGCAAAGAGTGGGCCAACTCCATATTAAACCCTACAGATTAAGAATGGGATGTCATTAAAGTTCATGTGCACGTAAAGGCAGGCATCCCAAAACTTTTGGCAATATAGTGTATTTCCACAGCATGAAGGTAAGATCTTATGTATTTATAAATAAGGCTGTCGGTGACATTAAACGTCATCACACTGAACAGGTACGGCTTTTACAGCCTCGTTATGCTTATAATTGTGCTCTTATAAACTACTTTAACTCAAACTTTCTGGGGAAATGTTTTTAGATAAAAACTTGTCGGTTGATAAAAAAGTTGTCGGAAACATAATCATGGTGACGTTGAAGTCGTGGGACCATGATGTTAGTTCGTTTATAGCCTACCTTTAGCTTTTTAATTCTGGCAATTGAATTTAGACTTCAATTTTCGTAAAAGTGGTGTTCATCTCTGAAACCATCTTGATGGATAAACTTTTGTTGATCACAGAGCTTAATCCAAAAGTCTATGGAAAAATCCTATTGGGTTTTTGTCAAGGGACCCTTACGCAAAGAAAATGTATTTCCCTTTATATATGAATGATCAACATATTAAATGATATGATGGTATATTTGAAAATATACAGAATAATATACTGTGTAAATATATTACAATATATTGAATAATACATAAGAAATTGTCGCTTTTCATATACTGAAAAATATGTGAGAATATATATTTAATAATATATCATAACATATGCAATTTTATATTCAGTAATACACTTCATAATATATAGATGTATATGTGATCAGATATGGTACGGCATATGTATATTTATTGCTGATATATTTATTCATGCAGTATAAAAACATATTTAGAAAAATATATATAATTATATTTTATAATTATAGACATTATAAATGCTTCATATTTGAAAAATTATAATATATATATATATATATATATATATATATATATATATATATATATATATATATTATTTTATTTTATTTTATTTTTTTACAGAATGTACACTTTTTTGTACATAATTATCATGATATAGTAAATAATACTCCACTACAATTAGCTGTTCTTGCAATGATATTTTTATTAGGTAATTATTCATTTACATAATATCTGAATCTCTAGAATCTGGATACAATTTGACTTCTAAATGACATTTAAATATTGACATTTAAATATTTACCATCATTCAACATATGTGTCATATAGAGCCACAATGCATAATACAGTGAAATGCAGAAAAGATAAAGTTTATTACGTTAAGTATTTTGCTTATTCTTGTGGATTTTTATGTACAGGTTTTGTCTACAGATTCAAAATGGCCAGTTCGTCTTCTGTATTTTATTATTACACAGCTCGCTCAAATACTTGATTCTGGTTGGTCAGTTGCAACATTCAGCGGTCAAACACATCAGTATTGATCTGTTGCACACAATAACACCGTATACAACAAATAAGCTAATGTCAACTCGTGTTTGTAGGAAACACGTTTTTTTAAAGTCATTTCGCCTGCGTTTCCGTCTGCAGAATCGCTCCGAGCTTGTGATTGAAAACCCGAAGTGGAGCTCGAACGGCGGATTACATGACGCTTTGAACTGGGAGGAGAATGTCTGTTGCTCCGCTCCACCAATTTATATTATTCCGGTCCAGCTTTCAGCCTGTGTTTCGGTTAGTCACTCACTGTTGGAGTGACTAACCGTCATCGTCGTCGTTGGAGGAAGAATATGGACGAACTTCAAGTTGAAACGTAAGTTGCTATATTAAGGACTTGTTTATTGAAATGTGGTTGTTCCGATCTACAGCAAGATTGCGGCAGTGTAATTTTGTTTAGTATTATAATTATTATATTAATAATTTTACTAAATAGTTTGTTTTTCTCTAGCAAACTCTAAATGTAATGCTCTTTAATATTTGTTATGCTGTTATTCTGATGTATTTAATGACAGAAAATTGTGGAATCGTACAACTAGAGCCTTATTTTTTCTGCATTTCATTTGAAACATGATCAATACTGATACTAAAGGTTAAAAACATTAATAATGTAAGCTCCATACGTGATAAAAAAAACCAAAACAAACAACAACAACAACAAAAAACACTTTTATATCAATTCATTAACCGTTTACTTCCATTTTCAACCATCCATCTATAAAATGATCCCCAAATTACTTCAGTCACAGGTCATCACGACACTCCTGTCAATCATTCAGGGCCTCACCCACAAAGAGGTGCATAAAGTCTGTAATGTATTTGCTGTGTGTTCAAAATATTACAGCCTCTTTTTGTTAGGCTGATTAAGAAAGAAAGAAAGAAAGAAAGAAAGAAAGTGAAAACATATTAATAGCGAAATATTTAAATAAAAGCATCAAGAACATTAGTCATGAGGAAAGGCTAATATATCTGGCTTTGTGTCTATCTAGTGGGTATTCTTACTGGAAGATTTTCATACACAGATGAGTTCAGAGCCGAGTTGAGCAGCCTTTATGAATGAAAAAACAGGATTGTGTTATTTAAATTCCCATATACTTAGAGACATTTGATATTTTCACACTGACATTGATGAGTGTTTAATTCCTTTTGGATAAAAGTGTAGGCAATCCTCATTTAGAACATTTATCCTTGAATTGCCATATTCACTCAATTCAACATCACAAGCTTTGCGGCTTTCATGATGAGGTCTGGATTGAACCATCTGTGCCATTACGAAAAACAGAATAGAGAGAAAATAAATAATTTCTATAAAAACTCACTAGATAAAGTCACAACTACATTCAGACTTTTTAATCTTTTAATTACCAATTAATGTACCTGATCAGTAAACTACTGATAACCAAATAAATTGTTCTCACCTGAGACTCCTGTGTGTCATTTCTCTTTTTCATACACCTGATTCCCCTTTAAAGACAATGATTTGACACAATTACAACCAATCAGAACTTATTTGATGTTTAATTCAGAGATGCACCAATTGCAGTTTTCTTGGCCGATTCCGATTTCCAGTTTTTTTGTAAGCCTGACCTGCCGATACCAATTTTTGCAGATTCAGATTTTCTTTCTAAGAACTGTAATTGACAGCATATACAAACAAAAATGTACTTTTCTTTAGAACAAAACTTTATTTTCATAATAAAATAAATTATTAAACATTACAATTTCCCCCAAACTGCACCAAGTTACAGGATCTCTGTGACTGGAAAGAGGTAGAAATAACAGTTAACTGAAAATAAGCTTCTGCAACAGGTTCATCAAGTGCATGGTCTGCCCCTCCAGAATAGCCAAAAGCGCCCATTTCACTTGGTCCTTAACTTCTGCTGAAAAGTAGCGATTCTTGTACCTTTTGCATAAACAAAGACAAGAAGGATTGGTCAAATTATTGTGGTTTTTGCAGTGGCCACTCCATGATCTGTGTATGCCCTTCTCTCCAAAAGCCATTTAAGTGCAGTGATGGCTGGAATGACGTCAGCGGCTGTTGCTGTCGAGGAGCTAATTTTCTTTGTGAGTTCCTCAAAAGGTGCGAGCAGGCTCATGACGTTCTCAATAAGCCCCCACTGATGCATGTTGAGTGTGGCTGGCAGATTATGTTCAGCAGCGTATGCCCCCAAAGTGTGTCTGTGTAGCCCCTGCCCGATCCAAGCGGGACACAAATCCAGGCCCTTTGCCGGGTTGCCTTCATCAAGTGCTTTGCTTATGTTTCTTCCATTGTCTCGAAGCACGACATGAACCCTGTTTCTTGTCTAAACCCCACCGCTGCAACATTGTGTCAAATGTTGTTGCCGTGTTGGCAGAAGTATGAAACCCTGTCATTTCTTGACAGTGCAAAAGTAATTGTTGTCGCTGGAACTCTTTGTCCACCCAGGTAGCAGTCAGGCTCCACATTGACATTAAGCTTACGTTGGATGTCCAAATATCAGTTGAAAAACTGATATTACTGGTTTTGTTGTTCCGTGCTCTTTCGTGATGAGGTTTCCCCACAGTTTACTTTAGCCTTACAAGTTTTACAAATTGCAAACTTTGTGTCTTCTACACTCACAGTGAAGAACTTCCACGCCAACGACATGTTTACATGTGGCTGTGAACGTGAGCGCAGCTGGGACGTCAACGTTTTGGCCGCGCTCATGCTCACAGCCGCATGTAGTAGGGGGATTGGCTCGGAATCGGAAAGACGTGAGACTGAACGGCCGGTCACCATGCAGAAAATCGGCTGATTCTGATCTCTGGCCGGTCAATCGGTGCATCTCTATAATTCACAGTTATGAGTGAAGAGATTTCTCTATGGGCCATTTTTAATGTGATGAAATCTGGTGTATCTTCAGGATTTACTGCAGTAATGATATGAGCTTCAGACTTCCTCATTTAATAACCAACTGAGTAGCTGTCAGTGTGGAAAGAGAGGATTGAAAACTGGAAATTTTGCGTTGGCTCATATTCATCATGACGTCTCACTGAATTCACAACCTTCAGACTCAGTCACTCATTCACACACACTACATAGTACC
Source organism: Ctenopharyngodon idella (assembly GCF_019924925.1). Lineage (NCBI taxonomy): Eukaryota > Metazoa > Chordata > Actinopteri > Cypriniformes > Xenocyprididae > Ctenopharyngodon > Ctenopharyngodon idella. The sequence goes on from NC_067221.1 coordinate 27,349,524, forward strand.
ACAGACACATATCTTACCAAATCAGCATCATGATGATCACTGCAGCTCCACAAACCACTCCAGTGGATATGTATAATATTACCACATGTCCTGCAACTGAGACAAAAGAGTAAAACATCTGAACAGATTCATTTTCTTCGATTTAGAATTTAGTAATGTAAGTGTATGAGCTGCTCTACCTTTAACAGTCACAGTTACAGCGTCTGATCTCTGAGATCCATGTTGATTGTGAGCCTGACAGTAGAAGCGTCCACTCTGTAGTGCACTGAAACTCTGTCCAGATCCAACAGCTGAGCTTTCATTCTCCTTAAACCAGCTGAAGTTCAGAGCAGGAGGGTTTGAATCACTGCTGCAGATCAGAGTCACTGAATCTCTCGCCCAAATCTGACCAGACTGAATGATGAGCACAGAGACGTTCCTGGGTGGGTCTATAATAGACAAAAGAAAATAATTAATGTTTTGCTATTGTAAATTCATTAATTTGATGATTACCACAGTTACGGAACTCTTATAATTAACTCACACATGACATTTAAAGTCACATTATCAGAGTATTTCTCTCCATGTTCATTGATGGACTTGCACTTGTATTTTTCACTGTCATCAGAGCTGATCTTTGAGATTCTGTAGATTCTTCCAGATCCAACAAATGTTTCTCCTTTAAACCAGCTGAAGTTCAGAGCAGGAGGGTTTGAATCACTGCTGCAGTTCAGAGTCACTGAATCTCCTGACACTATTTCACCAGATGGACTGATGGACACTGAGACGTTGTTAGGTGCATCTAAAAGTGACAAAAATGAAATCCTTAAATCATCTCATTCAAAGATAATCTCCAGTTTTTAAAAAGAACAAATGAATCTGTACTCACACATGACATTGAGCTCAACAGCAGGAGAGATGTGATTGTGTCCGTGTACAGCACAGCTATATCTGCCTGCATCCTCTCTTCTGACTGACTGCAGCAGGAGTTCATTGTTTCTGTCTCTTCTCTCAGTTAATGGCTGTGAGTTTCTGTACCAGATGAATGTTGCTCTGTCAGTCAGAGTGCAGCTGCTTTTACATGTCAGACGGACTGAATGTCCCTCTGTCACTCTCTCAGGAGACTCCACCTGAAGATCTGAACACAACACACACATTATATCTAGTGCTGCTGTCATACACTGATTATTATCCAACAGAAGATAAGTGAAACCTCATGAAAGTCACCTGTAACATTAAGAGTCACTCCTGGTTTACCCAGCCATTTTTCTTCATCAGTGAAGATCCATATCTTCTGTTTATTAGTGGTGAATCTGAAATAGTACTTGTGTGAATCCTCCAGTGTCACATGACTCAGTCTGATGGTGCAGTTCTGCTGTTTATCTCCCAGATACTGAAGCCTCTGACTGTATTCAGGGTCCTCAGACAGATCTGGAAACTCTCCATTATCTTTTACCAGTGTTTTTGTCCAGAAGACTCTCATGATCTGATGTCCAGTAGGGTATGTATAAGTGCAGTTCATTATCACTGATGAGTTCTTTAGTGCACAGATGTGTGAAGGACTGTAACTCACACCCCAGTCAGCACTAGAAACACCTGAAACACAGAATTCATTTAGCAGCTGAATGTGCATGAAAAATGCAGTATCAAATTTCTTGTGTTCTGAAGTGTTGCATTGACTCACCGTGAATCATGAGCAGAAAGATCAGAGGAAGAGGAGGAGCCATTCTTACTGTCTGACTACCAATACCTACAACAAATGTACAGAGGCTTGTTTTTAATTTTTAAGTTGTTGATTCTGTCTCCTTTTTATTTATTCTCGTATTTATTATCATGCCTCATTGCAGCATTAGATGTTTAAAATCGAATATACTATAGCGTTTCACTACTAGGAGTAATCAGGCTGGTTCTTTCTCATTTTGAGACTTTATTAAAGAACTGCAGGGTTACTGTTTTGGCCGTAACCCACGCCGTACATAACAGAAAAAGAGAAATATAGCTGAAATATATTGCTGCTCTCACTCTTGAACTCACTCGGACTCGCACTCGAACTCTGAACTCTTTAGCCCCCTGACCCCCCCCCTTAAAACCCCACCCCTTAAAGTTAACAAGTGTAACGACTGAGACAAATCAGACACAATATTTGTATATTTAACAAATAATTGTTTAAAACTCACTTTGGGGTCTGTCCCCCATCCCCCAAGAAGACCAGTCTGTACAGGGGGCCTCAGTTACAAGTTTTATTGCGCTGAAGTATGTGGGTTGCCACATGGAAGAGCAGAGACAAAGAGACACATAGTCCTCAAAACAGACTTTCCTGCATTAATTTATAGATGAACCGATCTATAAATGAACATGCATCCCATGACATTATTATAACTGTCTTGCAAACTGTTGTGTGCATGATATCTGTTTTATGCATATTTTATGATAAGAACCAATGGTTAACGTAAACCAACCTATATATAGGGGAAAGTCCAAGGGAAATGGCTGAATGTGGGGTGCTTAGGGCAGGGGACTCAAGAACAACTGGGGTGTGGGACACGGGCAGGATCTTTGAACGACATCAACCATTGGAGCACAGCATGGTCTGTCCTTATCGTGAATGGTGCGCCTCAGAGGTGGTATTTGAAGTGCCTCACTGCCATTACCACCCCAAGGAGCTCACGTCTGGTGACACAATAATGACTCTCACGCTTGTTGAAGACCCTGCTAAAGTACCCCACCACCTTCTCCCTGTCAGGTCTTGAAGGGTATCAAATGCCTTCTGGCTCTCGGCAGTCCAGACAAAGGCATGGTCTTTCTGCTGGAGGTGGAAGCGCGGTGCCCCTATGCATGAGAACCCACTTACAAACTTTCTAGAGTAAGAGGCTAGCCCCAGGAAATTCTTCAGTTTTCTCAGGTCTGTAGGGGTTAACCAGTCTCTAATTGTTTCAATTTCGTCCTCCATGGTGACTATGTCCTCCCTCCCCAACTTGTGTCCAAGGAACTCAACCTCCTGCCTCGTAAAGTGGCATTTATCTGGATGTAGTTTCAGGCCTTCCGCTGTCAGTCTTCCCAACACCCGACAGAGGGAATTGAGTGCTTCATCAGACGACTCACTATGGACTAGGAGATCATCCAGATATACAAGACATTCACGGCGAGGAACTCCTTCCAACACTTTGTCCATAAGCCATTCAAATGTAGTATTAGCGTTGCAGAGCCTTGAACTGCTAGAGGCCCCTATTTGTGCTGAATGTGGTTTTGGGAGAAGATTTAGGAGACAATGGCATTTGCTAGTAGCCGCTCCTCAAGTTAAGGGTGGAGAACCAAGATGAATCAGCCAACAAGTCAAGGGACTCATCCACTCTAGGCAGGGGGTATGAATCCTTTCTTGTGAGTTTGTTGAGCTGCCTATAGTCTATGTAGAACCAGCATTTGGAACTATTTTTCCGTGGCACCATGACAACTGCTGAAGCCCATGGGCACTCTGAGGGCTCAACTGTACCCGCCTGCAGCATTGCCTGCAGCATTGCCTGCAGCATCTCCTGCAACTTCTTATCCACAGCTTCCCGTCGGGCCAGTGGATATGACGTGGCCTTACTTTCATCGGGCGGGCATCTCCTGTGGGTTAGTGGGTTAGGCCCACTTCATTCTCCTTGAGAGCAAAAATGTCCTTAAAGTCCTCAGACTTCCACACTTTTTGTTGCTCATTTAAGCCATCACATTTTTTGGACCAAATGTCTCTCAAGGCCGAGATCCAATGGTTGGTTATTTGCAGGATGGGTCATTTGCACCGGACTTCCATCAGTGAGGGTAAGTGAGTCTCTACATAGGTCCAGCACACAGCCAACGGCCCTCAAGAAATCTAGTCCCAGAATGCAGGGGTCCTGCACTTCAGCCACCCACTCCTGGAATGACACGGACAGACATGCTATGTCAAACAGGAAGAGACCTTTCCCTTTTATTGGCGCAAAGTCACTAGTCACAGTTTTCAGATGAGCAGATGTCGATTTCAAAGCTGTCCCCACTGGAACAAGATCAGGAAGAACCAGGGTTGCATTCGATCCACTGTCAACAAGGGCTGTGCAAGCGACTCCTGCCACTATAATGGGTATGTGGCAGAAATTTCCAACATAAGACCAGCCCACTACCAAAACACTCTCTGTAGTTCGCAGTCTAACCCCTTCCTCCACCCGCTGCCCCTCGTCCTCAGCCAGGGGGTAGGTATGGGAAAAATTATTATGGGCCTGTGTCCCCCCGTCTACATGGGCCCCTGGGCATTTCCCTACATTTGACTGATCCTGAGGCACTGTCTGATCAGATGGCCTGGCTGGCCACATCCCCAGCAAACTGAAGGTAGGCGGCGTGGGCGGGGCTCTGAGGCGGAGCGGCCCAGGTGCAGCATCGCAGCATTTGTATAATTATCCATCCACGCGAGTGCCCTGGGGCACAGTTTAGTCATTTCTGCAGCTCTCACTATTGGAGTAACTTCATCTGCATTCATTCAGCCCCCAATATCTCCCTTTCAATAGCCAGTTCCAGGCGCTTCACTCAGTGTGGTTGGGTGAGCCAGCTGCGTTTCCACACAGAGCTCTCTTGGGCTGAGCGCCTGGATAAATCTGTCATTAGCGAGCTCATTCTGGACTGACGGTGGTATTTGAGAATAGGTGTGTTTACATAAACATTCAGTGTCATTGGCCAAAATGCGGAGGGGCTCACCTTGTCGTCTGTGTTATGAAATTCTTTTCTTAAAAGGACAGTCTGGCTACATTGTCCAAACCGTCTATGAAGAGATGAAGAGGCATGAAGAGCAGTCCTACGTCTTAAGCTGGGACGCCACTCTCTCGTGAACATGCGTACAACAGTTAGCGGAAGCTAGAGATTACAGTTAATAAAGTTTTAAATATGGATATTTTTCTTACACAAACGCATCGCTTCGCTTCAGAAGGCCTTTATTAACCCCCCGGAGCTGTGTGGACTTCTTTTATAATGGATGGGTGCAATTTTTTGGACTTCAAATTTTGGAGAATAACAGAAAAAGAGAAAAATAGATTGCTGCTTGCACTCTTGAATTCATTCTGCACTCTCTAGCCCCCTGACCCCTCTTAACCCCCAAAGTGAACAAGGAACTAACAACTAGAACCACTTATTAAATGAACACTGTTGAACGTCATCACATTACCTAGTGTCTTCCAGCATTCGTAATGACATTACAATACTATATGTGTCATACTATTCTTAGACATACAGATAAAGACAAAGCCATAAAGCTCAACTACACATAAGCCCATTGTATCTTGGCTATAGCTGTACATGCACATGTACTAGTGTGTGGTTCAACTAATGTAGCATCAGTGACCTTATCTTCCTCTTTCTTGTCTTTCTTGAAAATTGAGCACCATCCGCTTTGAGATTAAACGGAGAACAAACCAAAAGAGAAATAAGCTCTGGTTATTTGCTTAATGCACACAGAAATCAATAAAATAATTTATTTATCCAAGAAAATGACAGCAACAGTCATTTTTGCACTGCATGAGTGTGGAACTGTCCAACGTCTTTCCCCGCCCCGATTTGATTGACAGCAGCCTTCATTATATAGTTATCTATTGTGTAAAAGATTAAAGTGGATTTTTTATCAAGGTGTTTGTCAACAACATACAAAACACTGCTAGAGAAAAAAATATTTGTGCTATTGGAATTTTTATTTTAAACCATATAGTTACTGAGACACAGCCCTGTGACAACTAGCCCCAAACAATGTCCCATAAATCCCCCACAAGATATTTGACAGAACGGTTATAAAATCAAGATCTTACCTGTTTCACCAACACTCATGACCAGTGCCAGCACTAGAAATGACCAGAGTGGAATCAGTATGGGCGTTTTCACACTGAATGACACGTGATTAACACATTTTAATATGAACTTATGACACCTCAATTATAGTGCTGACGGCAGAAGAAGAGTTTTAGCTGACGACATCAGACTAAAGGCAGAAAAGTTAAACTGAGAGAAACTTTATGTCAGTCCTTAAAGACGCTCATGTAATAATGTTTTCAAACTTGGGAATATCTATTCTCAATCAGTTGCACTCAGACAGTGATGACCTGTTCTTAAGACACAGAGAAATAATTGCTTGAATAACTGTGCTTTAATTTGCATATATATGCAGACCAACTATCCTGGTATGGGAACTGCTGTAAACTGTTGTAAAACACTGGAAGGTATTGCAGTGGCAGTGACGTCAAAAAATATATTTCATCACCAGTGTAACCGATGACTCGCGATGCCAAGCGTGATGCACAGCCAGCAACACCAGTTGTTGTGTAGATTTGTGGAGTTATTAGTCAGACACAGGGCAGCAGGCAGTGGTTTCTCTGGATCTTTTTATTCCTCTCCTCTCCTAATACAAAACACAAACAAGCAGCCTCCTTGCATGAACTGCCCTTAACATTCTCTCTCCCGTTCAGTTACAATGCAAAAGGGACAAATAGGAGCATGAAACATAAATTGAGTAAAGCAAAATTACATTAAACAAAGAAAATATGATATAAAAAAAACACTCATGATATGAAAATAATAAGCACCCTCTTTAAGTGAATTGCCCTTAACATTCTCTATAAAATAAATATGATGTGTCACCGTGTGCTCTCACCTCCACACATTCAGAAGAAGACAAAAATAGAACTCAAAAAGGGCAAAATGACAAAAATAACCACACAGTAAAGCAAATTGACACCATACACATACTTTGGCATAAAAAAAACAGACATAAAAACAACAATTACAACAAAGATCAAACAAGATAATCAGAAACCAAATGAAACATAACACTCCCATTAGGGCTGGATGATATGACCTAAAATCAAAATCTCGATTACTTGAACATTTTACCTCGATTGCGAATAATGAGCGATTGTTTTTTTTTTTTTTTTGTGACTGTCATAATTCACTGACAAGGTTTGTACTGTAAATATGTTTGACTATTAAAGGTGGGATATTTTTTCCTAATGAGTGCTCCAACTTAACAGCTCACTTTCAGCAGTTATTTCATCTATGGCTCGTAACATTTCTTAGATTTCTGCTCGTTGTAAATCAGATACAGATAAATTAGCACAGTATCAGTACATTTATTTGAATGCATTAATGAGAGCGATTGCATGCGTGAATTAGTCATAACGTCTCTCTATTAATTGTGAAGCTGTGGGTTGTAAGTAGTTACTTCAAAAGTAGAAAAATATATGCTATAACTTTTGAGTTTCTAAGCTACTTTAGTGATAAATCACAGGAAAGCATTAACAACGAGTTTCTGTGCTCCTCTCTGTGCGCGCAATCTTCACGTGATGTGCGAGTTACTGTCTGTATGAGTGTTCATGTGCCACAATGCATCAGCGCAGTAGCTCAAAATAATGATACACATCTGATGGTCTAAAATCGCTTTAATGTCCAAACTTGCAAACCTTAAAACATACAATTGACAAAGTTTACTGAAGACGCAAGTGCAAGTGATCTCCCTTTGGGGCTTGTGCACTGTCTGTGTGTGTTTACTCTGTGTTTGAGTTTGCCTCCGTGTTGCTTCCATGCCGCTGACTGGACGGGGCAGAGTCACGTGACTACACAAGTGGTAGTATGTTTTTAATGGGAAAGTATCAACAGGATTAAAAAACCAAATAACCGTCATGGGAAAAATACATCGGTTAGAGGTTCTGAATTTCTATCAGTTTTATTTTGATAAACACAATATTACATTGTGACTACATGAAAAGAGCTTTAACTGTTATAAAAATACAGATTTGTGAGCATTAGTGGAACTGAAGGCGTTAGAATAAACACGAAACACATGATCGATGTCATGCAGTGAATCCGCCCAAACATGAAACAGCTGTGTCGTCATCAGAGCTCGAGCAGCCGCTCTTGAGAAACAGCTCTGGCTGACTCAGTCGGCTGCTCTCGAGTCGCTCTTGTGGTACTTTGAGGCCATACATCACAGTCACATGGCGTCGGCTGCCGATCAGTCTGCGCAGTGCTGCATGAAGTTGCACAAGCCTATGCAGAAAGGAAGAGGAGGACACAGAACAGTTAATTATGTTGCCTCATGACATCACAACAATTGAAGGCGAAAGCATTCATTTCGATCTGGCAGCTACATCAGGTATATGTAAATGAATCATTTTGTGTGGATTCTACTTCATAATACATATATTTTACAGTATAATTTTTATACCTGTTATACTCACCCCCCAGAATTTACACAAAAGTCCGAACAGAAACACTGGTCATAAGAATTACTTGGTCTACACTTTAAAAACAGTGAATATTCAGCATAGAAAGCTACACAAACAAAAGGGTTAGAAATGTGAAGAAAGTTGGCCAAAATTCTACACATTTTGGCATACACAAAGTGCCCATTACACTTTGAAAACCTTGAACAGAAACAATATACATAAGAAAATACAAGAAACAGCACTTAGAATTATCAGGCACAGCGCAATACAATACACAGACCTATACATGAATAACAGGAGATCCAGACTCCATCCCAAGTAAGGTTTCAAGCTGAACCATTGACTCAGTTAGTTAATTACTCTACCAACCCAGGTAAAAAATAAAGTATACTTGAATGCACTAAAAAAATAGGCAAGGCAATTTTATTTGTATAGCACGTTTCATACATAATGGTAATTCAAAGTGCTTTACATAAAGAAGAACCAAATACATAATGATAAAAATGGAACGCATAAGAAATAAAAATAACAGTAAAAACAGAGAATTCTGCTTTCTGGATGGAAGAGTTAGGAAGTTTCAGGGAGTTTTTTGTTGTCCGTCAGAGCGGATTTAAACGGATCTATCCATCAGAGTGGATCTAAATGGATCTTCCTTACGCTGGAGCACATCTGATCTCTTCTGGAAGCTGGTTCCAGCTGCAGCTGGCGTAACAGCTAAAAGCAGACTCTCCTTGCTTTGAGTGAACCCTTGGTATTTCTAAGTGACTTGATCCTGATGATCTGAGTGATCTGTTAGGTTTATATTCTATGAGCATATCTGCAATGTATTGAGGTCCTAGGCCATCGAGTGATTTATAAACAAGTAACAGTACTTTCAAATCAATTCTAAATGCAACTGGAAGCCAGTGCAAGGACCTGAGGACTGGTGTGGTGTGTTCATATTTTCTGGTTCTGCTCAGAATCCTGGCAGCAGCGTTCTGTACGAGCTGCAGCTGTCGTTAGGTGATAGGGCAAGGTAAATCTGGGTGTCATCTGCATAGCTGTGATATGCAATTTGGTTCTTTCTCATTATTTGGCTCAGTGGCAGCATACATAGGTTGAACAAGAGGGGTGCAAGTATTGAACCTTGAGGGACTCCGCGTGTCATGGATGTCCACTCAGACTTATGGTCACCGATACTCACATAATAACCTTCTAAGTATGACCTGAACCATTTAAGGACCATCCCAGAAAGTCCAACCCAGTTTTCCAGCCTGTCAAGAAGTATGTTGTGATTGACAGTGTCAAACGCAGCACTGAGGTCGAGTAGTACCAGCACTGATGATTTACCTGTATCGGTGTTTAGGCGAATATCATTTATTTTCATGAAAGGAAGATTTGAGATTGGTCTGTAGTTGCTCAATATGGTGTTATCCAGATTGTTCTTTTTCAGGGGGGGCTTAACAACTGCAGTTTTCAGGGATTTTGGAAAAGTCCCAGAAAGAAGTGAGGCGTTTACCACTTCTAGGAGATCTGCTTCTGAACAGTTAAACATGCTTTTGAAAAAAGATGTGGTAAGTGTGTCAAGGGCGCAGATTGATGTTTGAAGGTGCTGTACTGTTTCTTCCAAAATTTTACCATCAATTGTTTCGAAATCAGACATAATAGCTACTTTCTGAGGTTGTGATCTGATCTGTTTTACCCCAGTGCAGCTCAAGGATGTGCTGATCGCCTTTCTGATATTATTGATTTTCTCAGAGCAGAAGGAAGCAAACTCACAGCATTTGCTGTCTGAGAGCATTTCACTGGGAATCTGACTTGGGGGGGTTGTTAGTCTCTCTACAGTAGCAAAAAGAGTGAGGGTGTTGTTTAAGTTGCTGTTCATGATATTTGAAAATAAGGTCTGTCTAGCTTTGCCTAGTTCCACATTGAAAGCATGAAGAATATCTTTATAGATGTTATAGTGGATTTCAAGTTTTGTCTTTCGCCACATGCGCTCAGCTTTTCTGCATTGTCTTTTCATATTTTGCACTGCTGTTGAGTTTCTCCAAGGTGCTTTTTGTCTGCCACTCTTCTTCCTGACTTTATCAATAACATTCTTTACTTTTGAGTTAAAAGAATCAAGGAGAAAATCAACAGAGTCTGCAGATATGGTTGGTGTTAAAGATATAGCCTTCATAAACAGCACACTAGTGTTCTCATTTAAGCATCGCTTTTTGACCAGGATAGATCTAGCTTCAACAGTAGGAGAGATCAATATATCAAAGAAAATACAGAAATGATCAGATAGCGCTACATCCTTAATGACAATGGATGAAATGTTTAGACTCTTACTGATAATTAAATCAAGAGTGTGTCCACGATTATGTGTGGATCCATGTACATGCTGAGTCAGATCAAATGTATTCAAAACAGTTATGATTTCTTTTGCCATATTGAATTCTGCATTATCTATGTGAATGTTAAAGTCTGACAACAGAAGCGATGTCTCGTACTCATAGAAGTATAAGCGCGAGACATTACTTCCGTCATCAGAGCATGTTTTCAGACCTCACCAACCGGATGCGCAAGGCAGTTGGACATAGTGGTGTATTAGAGGTGAAAAATGATATAAATACTGTTCGGTTTCTCGCACAAACCGATCATTTAGTGTCTTAGGACATCAATGTGTCGTCACGAGCCGCAGGGTTTAATTTGGATTTGTCTGTGCTTGTTTTTTTGACTCTTATAGATGGAGTTACCATTGACAAGCATTATACGACTGACAGACCGCAACGGTTGGAGTTAAAAATCATCATTTGTGTTCTACTGAAGAAACAAAGTCACCTACATCTTGGATGCCCTGGGGGTAAGCAGATAAACATCAAATTTTTATTTTTGTGTGAACTATTCCTTTAAGTACACTTAATATAAATGCACTAATTAGCACTAACACTTGAACTGATTGTAGTCAGATAAAGTGAACCAAATATACAGAAGTAGTGTTGTCACGATACTAAAATAGATACATTTTTGATACCACGGGGAAAAAAAATGCTGCACATACTTTCATATAGATATTTTCAATATTATTTATTTTTTTTGTCCATCCATTGAAAGTGTAGGCAATCAACAATTTCTTCTGAAAGATCACTTTATATGATGACATCTTTTAAGCTTTTATTCATATATAAACATTGATCAGTTACCATTACAATTATCTCACAAATATTTGCTAACTCAATGTATTTGTTTTTACAGTGGGGTAATTTTGTTGCAATAAATTACACACACAGCACAAGGAAGTATGGAAGCCCGTTTCCGCCACTAAATAAAAAAATAAAAAGAGTAATTGCGACTTTTTATCTCAGAATTCTGACTTTTTTTTCTCGCAATTGCGAGTTTACATCTCACAATTGCGTGATATATTTTCTTTTTTTTATTTAGTGGCGGAAACGGGCTTCCGTAAGGAAGCTTGGTTTCAAATGGTAAATTGAATTTAAAAAAGACAGTAATAAAATAAGAACAAATAAACAAATAAGAATAAGTTTTGTGCTAAGAATAGCACAAATAAATTCAATATAATAAAGATAAAAATGAAATTGACTGCTTTATTTTTCAGGTAGGTCTAACAGTAGTATTCAGGTAATAAACTGAATAGAGAAACAGTAATCAAATTTAAAATAACATTGAATAATCTTCATTGTTAAAATGAAATACAGATTAATCAATTAAAACTACATAAGTTAATCATTCAAGAGCAGTAAGTGATTTTCTCTTTGTCTTTTGTTGTTTGATTAACATGATCCTCAAATTTCTTCAGTCACACGTCATCACGGCACTCCTGTCAATCATTCAGGGCTCCGCCCACATAGAGATTCATAAAGGCTGTAATGTATTTGCTGTGTGTTCAAAACATTACAGCCTCTTGTTGTTATGCTGATTAAGAAAGAAAGAAAGAGAAAGAAAGTGAAAACTGATTGATTGAATTGATAATGATATTTAAATAAAAGTATCAAGAACATTAGTCATGAGGAATGGATAATAATTTTTTGGGTTTTTCTCTGTCTTGTAGGTATTCTTACTTACTGGAAGATTTTCATACACAGACACAGAGTTCAGTTCGGGTTTACAATCATCAAGTTGAGCAGCCTTTATGAATGAAGAGACAGAGTGAAAAGAGGAGTGTGTTATTTAAATTTCCATATACTTATTCAAAAGATATTTGATATTTTCACACTGACATTGAGGAGCGTTTAATTCTGTTTGAGTAAAGGTGTAGGAAATCCTCAGTTAAAACATTTACCGTTACATTCTCATACACAGATTCACTCAATTCAACATCACAAGCTTTGTGTCTGTCATGATGAGGTCTGGAATGAACCATCTGTGCCATTAAAAGAAAAAAAAACAGAATAGAGAGAAAAAGAAATGTATATAAACAACTCATTAGATAAAGTAACAACTACATTTAAAGTTTAACTTTTAGTTACAAATTAATGTACCTGATCAGTAAACTACTGATAACCAAATAAATTGTTCTCACCTGAGACTCCTGTGTGTTATTTCTCTTTTTCATCCACCTGATTCCCCTTTAAAGACAATGATTTGACACAATTACAACCAATCAGAACTTATGTGATGTTTAATACACAATTATGATTTTGAACCAATGAGGTTTCTCTAGGACGTGACACTGCCATTTTGAATGTGATGAAATCGCCCTGGGTTACTTCGCTGTAACCCTGTTCCCTGAAAAGGCGGGAACGAGAAGCTGCACTTTATTCAGCGCTGTGGGAACGTCTTTAGTCGTGACCAGCTGTGAATATATGTGTAAAACAACGTCAATGAAATTGACCTATATTTATAGCCTTGCGTGACGTCATTGGAATGTGTCGTAAGCGAGGCTATAATTTGATGTGTCATCATATTTTGTCTGAAGAGCACTCCTGGGACATCCCAGTGCGGCAATGAAGCGCAGCTTCTCGTTCCCGCCTTTTCAGGGAACAGGGTTACAGTGAAGTAACCCGGGGCGTTCCCTTTCAAAGGCTACACTCAAAGCTGCGCTTTATTCAGCGCTGTGGGAACGAGAATACCCAAGCCGCCGCACTGTGTGTCCGGACCCCCTGGCTGTGAAGTGTGTCACAAGCACAGAGAGTCTCAGACACTAGCTTGTGATGTTGACTCAAGGACGTGAGAGCCTGGAGTACCATGAACATCCAAACTATAAAACCTTATGAATGTGTGCGGAAAGGACCAGCCTGCCGCATCACAAACATGTTGCAAGGGAGCGCCCCCTGCCAAAGCTCTAGAAGAGGCAACTCCCCTGGTGGAATGAGCCCTAATACCCGTTGGCGAAGTGTGACCACGAGCCTCATAGGCAAGGGCAATAGCATCTCTCACCCAATGTGACATGGTCTGTTTCGTGGCGGCCACACCCCTGTTATGGTCGCCATGACAAACAAACAGTTGCTCTGACTTATGCCACTGGCTGGTGCGGTGGACATAAGTCTGAAGAGCACGGACTGGACACAGTCTGTGAAGTCTCTCCTGATCTGGCGTTGTGAATGGCGGAGGGCAGAAGGCTTCAAGAGTGACTGGATAAAAGGTCGAGAAAGGTACCTTCGGCAGATAGTCAGGGTGAGGATGCAAAATAGCTTTCACCATTCCTGGGGCAAAGTCTAAGCAGGATGGCACAACGGACAGAGCCTGCAAGTCCCCAATTCTCTTTAGAGAAGTTATAGCCATGAGAAAAAACATTTTTAGAGTTAACAGCTTGTCAGAAACTGGCTAGAACTCCTGGGAGCAGAGCAACTGGAGGAAAGGCATACAGGCGCATCAAAGGCCATGTATGCGCCATCGCATCCAGACCTAGGGGGGCTGGGTGACTCAGAGAGAAGTAAAGGGGACATTGCGCTGTCTGTTGAGAGGCGAAGAGGTCCACCTCCGCTTCGTAGAATCCCAGCCATATCTGCTTCATTACCTCGGGGTGAAGTTTCCATTCCCCGCTCGGTAGTTTCTGTCTAGACAGTAAATCCGCTCCCACATTCTGGTTCCCAGGAATATACACTGCCCTCAGTGACAGGAATTTGTCCTGGGCCCAAAGAAAAATCTGTCGCGCTATCCTGTTCAGATGACGCGAGCGCAGACCTCCCTGGCGATTTATATAAGAGACTGCTGTTGTGTTGTCCATCCGCACTAGGACATGACAGCCTCTCAGCTGGTGGAGGAAGTATTTCAGGGCCAGAAATACAGCCATCAATTCTAGGCAGTTGATGTGCCAGACGAGCTGATGGCCCCCCCATTCCCCTTGGGCTGGACGGCCACTTAAGACCGCTCCCCAGCCCGTCAGGGAGGCGTCTGTCGTTAGCAATCTGCGACGACATGGCGCCCCTAGAGTGGGACCCAAGGTGAGGAACCGGGGTCTGAGCCACACAGATAGGGTACGAAGCCTGTGGCGCGTAATCCTTATTTGCCTCAGGGGTTTGGCCCTTGGATGAAACCCCCTGGCTTTGAGCCACAACTGAACTGGTCCATAGGAATTACCGAGGACGCTGATGCCATGAGACCTAACATTCTCTGAAACTGTAGAAGAGTACGATCTTGGCCTAGCCTGACATTTCTCAGGGTGTGAAGAATGGTCTCGACTCGAGTGGGAGACAATTGTGCCTGCATCATGGTCGAATCCCAAATGACCCCTAAATGTGCTGTTCTCTGGGTTGGACAGAGAACGCTTTTCTTCTCGTTGAGTCTCAACCCTAGAGAAACCAGATGAGCTAAAACAACATCTCTGTGTTTTAATGCCATCTCTTGCGACTGCGCTAATATTAGCCAGTCATCTATGTAATTCAAAATGCGAATGCCCTGGAGTCGCAACGGAGCCAGTGCTGCATCCATGCATTTTGTGTATGTGCGATGTGGTAGGGCTAGGCCGAATGGAAGAACCCGATACTTGTAAGCTTCGCCCCCGAAAGCGAACCTCAGGAACCTCCTGTGTTGTGGCAATATTTCGATGTGAAAATATGCGTCCTTGAGATCGATCGTGACGAACCAATCGCACTGTTGGATTTGCAACACGATCATCTTTACTGTTAACATTTTGAACTTGAGAGCTTTGACTGAACGGTTCAAGCCTCGAAGATCTAAAATTGGACGCAGCCCCCCATCCTTTTTGGGAACTAGGAAGTATCGGCTGTAATAGCCTGACTCTCTCTGTAGAGGGGAAACACGTTCTTTGGCCCCTTTCTCCAGAAGAGTTTGCAGCTCTTGTGACAGTAACATTGCTTGCCCCGGCAGTGCAAGTGAAAGTCCACCAGCCTGACCTGCAGCTTGGAAAGCTTTTCCCACAAGCGCCGAGGTGGTTCTACAGGGCTTTGTGGGGAGGGTAGGTTTTATTAATGATGATGCAAACACAGGCAAGAGATAGCTCGCAAGCGTCTCTTCAACCTGTGGCATCATCGTATACCCCCGTGCTTCAGCTCCCACAATAGTCGAATAAATCGACGTCGATGGCACAAAAACACGAGAAGTATATGGTTTTCTCCATGACTTTGATAATTCGTCATGGTGGTCCTCAAAGAAGGGGAGAGACTGGCGTTGTGGCCCCTCCCCTCTGCCACCGGACAAAAACCTATCCTCAAGCTTAGATGGTTTGGGGGTCTCTTTTTCCTGTGGCCAGTCTAGCTGTAATCTAGCCACAGCTTGAGTTACTACTTCGAGTAATTCCCCAACGGCTTTATCATCACGTGAGGAATGCTCAGAGGCAGCAAACTCGAGAAGAGAATCATCGTCACCCACATGAGCTGAAGAAGCACCGGAGTGCGCTTCAGGATCGTGCGAGGAGACGCGCGGATCAGGTGACAAATCGGGCGAAAGGGCAGGACCCGTCTCCCGTTCGTCAGCGAGATCCATTTGCGAGCCCCACGATCTTAATGCGGGTGCTGATCCCTGGAAGAAAGAGACGAGCACGAAGCATCTTAACTGTGAACAGTTCACAATGCTCGCACTCGCCACCTTCCAACGCAAGGACAGCGTGCTCTTCCCCCAAACAAACAAAACAGTACAGGTGTGTGTTCGTTTCGGAGATTGGACGCAAACATGGAGGAACACACCGTCTGCCTTGTTCAGTCATACTTCCTCTCTCTCTATATATAATATAATATAATATAATATAATATAATATGTATATAATATATATATGAAACGTTCACTTTCACTTGCACTGCAGAGTGAAAGGAGGAACAGATGAGAGAAAGTTTTCTGCTCTCTGCCTATCAAATCTAACTCCTGACAAGAGGGAAAGAGAGAAATAGATGCTTGAGATACACAGTTCACACAACTTCACAGAATGGCCTCTGAAGACAAAAGACCTGCTGATGCACCTGTGGCACATCTAATTATAGCCTCGCTTACAACGCATTCCAATGACGTCACGCAAGGCTATAAATATAGGTTATAATATAACATTGACGTTGTTTTACACATATATTCACAGCTGGTCACGACTAAAGACGTTCCCACAGCGCTGAATAAAGCGCAGCTTAGAGTGTAGCCTTTGAAAGGGAACTGGTGTATCTTCAGGATTTACTGCAGTAATGATGTGAGCTTCAGACTTCCTCATTCAATAACTAACTGAGTAGCTGTCAGTGTGGAAAGAGAGGATGGAAAATTGGAAATTTTGCCTTGGCTCACGTTCATCATGACGTCTCTCTGAATTCACAACCTTTTGACTCAGTCACTCATTCACACAAACTACATAGTACCACCACAGACACATATCTTACCAAATCAGCATCATGATGATCACTGCAGCTCCACAAACCACTCCAATGGATATGTATAATATTACCAGATGTCCTACAAAAGAGTAAAACATCTGAACAGATTCATTTTCTTCAATTTAGAAAGAGTAATGAGCTGCTCTACCTTTAACAGTCACAGTTACAGCGTCTGATCTCTGAGATCCATGTTGATTGTGAGCCTGACAGTAGAAGCGTCCACTCTGTAGTGCACTGAAACTCTGTCCAGATCCAACAGCTGAGCTTTCATTCTCCTTAAACCATCTGAAGTTCAGAGCAGGAGGGTTTGAATCACTGCTGCAGATCAGAGTCACTGAATCTCTCGCCCAAGTCTGACCAGACTGAATGATGGAGACTGAGACGTTCCTGGGTGGGTCTATAATAGACAAAAGAAAGGTACATTGTTTTGCTGTTGTAAATCCATTAATTTGATGGTTACCACAGTTACTGAACAATCATTAAAGGATTAGTTCACTTTCAAATGAAAATTAGCCCAAGCTTTACTCCCCCTCAAGCCATCCTAGTGTATACGACTTTCTTTCTGATGAACACAATTGGAGAAATATTAATAAATATCGTGACGCATCTGAGCTTTATAATGGCAGTGAACAGGGTTCATGAGAATGAGCTGAAGAAAGTGTCTCCATCTACATCCATCCACATCCATCCATCATAAACGTACTCCACATGGCTCTGGGGATTTAATAAAGTCCCTCGGAAGTGAATCGATGCATTTGTGTAAAAATAAATAAATAAGTTATGAAGGAAAATGTCTAGCTTCTGCTGGACCGCCTTCCATATTCAACTTACGAAGAAAGTGTAAAACTCTTGCAGGTCAGAAAGCTAACGCTATGTCCTACGCCATCCCTGTTCAACTTATAGAAAAAGTGTAACTGACACAACGGCAGTTTAAACTTTCTTTGTAACTTGAATATGGAAGGCGGTTTGGCCGAAGCTAGATATTTTACTTCATAATGTGTTAAATATGGATATTTTTAACACAAACACATCGCTTCGCTTTAGAAGGCCTTTATTAACCCTCCGGAGCCATGTGGAGTGTGTTTATGATGGATGGATGTGGACGGAGACACTTTCTTCAGCTCATACTCATGAACCCTGTTCACTGCCAATATAAAGCTCGGATGCATCAGGATATTTATTAATATTTCTCTGATTGTGTTCATCAGAAAGAAGAGAGTCATATACACCTAGGATGTCTTGAGGTTGAGTAAAGCTTGCGATAATTTTCGTTTGAAAGTAAACTAATCCTTCAACTCACACATGACATTTAAAGTCACAGCATCAGAGTATTTCTCTCCATGTTCATTGATGGACTTGCACTTGTATTCTCCACTGTCATCAGAGCTGATCTTTGAGATGTTGTAGATTCTTCCAGATCCTACAAACGTTCTTCCTTTAAACCAGCTGATTTCTGCAGGAGGGTTTGAATCACTGCTGCAGATCAGAGTCACTGAATCTCCTGACACTATTTCACCAGATGGACTGATGGACACTGAGACGCTCCTTGGAGGGTCTAAAGCCCGGGATACACTGCACGATTTTTTGCTGTCCCAGACGAAAGATTGCCATTGTGAAACAATCGTGGCGATTTCTGTGACTGTGGCTCTTCATCGGTGGTCATATGTCATACAGTGAGAGAGGTTCAAAGACAGACGTTTTTCCTGGTGTTGCGACCAAACATAGCCTACGATCATTTTCTGAGTGTCAGAAACTCAGCATGATTATCGCACAGTGTGTTTGCTGCTACGACCTACGTCTACTGACAAGCCAATAAAAATGCAACATGAAATCAATGCGACGTGGCGCTAAAACTTAAAACTGCTTACCTCAGTCTCTTTTCCCTTCCTTTTTTGTCGCTTCTTTTTTTTCAGCACACATAAAATCTACAACTGCCAAAGTGTGATTCAACATGGTCTTTTTGTTTACCAGTAGCGCATGCTGATGACATAAATTATTCTTCTATAGAAACTTGCATCATAGCCTACGAGTCAATAGGTGTCATTATTGTATAGTCTACATGCATGTTGTACCCAAGTTTAATAGATCCATGTTGCACAGTGTGATAAGGTAATGATCTTATAGGATTGCTAAAATTGTGCAGTGCATCCCGGGCTTAAAAGGAACAAAAAATACTTCCTTAAATTATCTCATTCAAATATAATTTCCAGTTTTTAAAATGAGCCTGTACTCACACATGACATTGAGCTCAACAGCAGGAGAGGTGTGATTGTGTCCGTGTACAGCACAGCTATATCTGCCTGCATCCTCTCTTCTGACTGACTGCAGCAGGAGTTCATTGTTTCTGTCTCTTCTCTCAGTTAATGGCTGTGAGTTTCTGTACCAGATGAATGTTGCTCTGTCAGTCAGATTACAGCTGCTTTTACATGTCAGACGGACTGAATCTCCCTCTGTCACTCTCTCAGGAGACTCCACCTGAAGATCTGAACACAACACACACATTATATCTAGTGCTGCTGTCATACACTGATTATTATTCAACATAATGCACAGAAGAAGAGAGAAACCTCATGAAAGTCACCTGTGACAGCAAGAGTCACTCCTGGTTTACCAATCCATTTACCATCAGGTTTATCAGTAGTGAATCTGAAATAGTACTTGTGTGAATCCTTCAGTGTCACATGACTCAGTCTCATGGTGCAGTTCTGCTGTTTATCTCCCAGATACTGAAGCCTCTGACTGTATTCAGGGTCCTCAGACAGATCTGGAAACTCTTCTGTTTTATTTTTATCTTCTGTTTTGGTCCAGAACACGTTCCTGATCTGATATCCAGTAGTGTATGTATAAGTGCAGCTCATTATCACTGATGAGTTCTTTAATGCACAGATGTGTGAAGGACTGTAACTCACACCCCAACCAGCACTAGAAACCCCTGAAACACAGAATTCATCCTTTTATGCAGCATGTGCAAAAAAATGCAGTATCCAGTTTCTTTTGAGTGTTTCTGAAGTGTTGCATTGACTGACCATGAATCATGATGAGAAAGATCAGAGGAAGAGGAGGAGCCATTCTGACTGACGTCACTATAGCATCACCTACAACAAATGTACAGTGGCATATTTTTACATTTGAAAATAATCACACACAATGCGATATATGTCATACTGTTCTTGGACATAAAGATGAAGACACTAGCTCAACTAAAAAAAACAACAACAACTGTATCTTGACTATAGCTGCACATGCACATGTACTAGTGTGTGGTTCAACTAATGTATCAACAGGCCCTGAACTTCCTCTTTCCTGTCAGTGAAAATTGAGCACTATCCATTTTGAGATTGAATAGAGAATAAACCAAAAGAGACATAAGCTCTAGTTCTTTGCTTAAAGCACACAGAAATCAATAAAATGCTTTATTTATCCATGAAAATGACAGCAACAGTCATTTTTGCACTGCAGAAGTGTGGAACTGTCCAACGTCTTTCCCCGCCCCCCTTTGATTGACAGCAGCCTTCATTATATAGTCAACCTTCATTATATAGTTATCTATTGTGTAAAAGATTAAAGTGAATTTTTATCGAGGTGTTTGTCAATAACACCAAATACTGCTAGAGAAAACACATTTTTTGTGCTCTTGGTCTTTTGATTTTAAACCATATAGTTACTGAGACACAGCCCTGTGACAACTAGCCTCAATCAATCTCCCATAAATCCCCCATAAATCCCCAACACTTAAGAAATTTGACAGAACAGTTATAAAATCAAGCTCTTACCCGTTTCACCAACACCCGTGGCCAGAGACAGCACTACAAATGATCAGGGTGGAACCAGTTTTGGCATTTTCACACTGAATGTCACATGATTAACACATTATATTTTAATATGAGGTTATGACACCTCAACTATAGCGCTGATGGCAGATGAAGAGTTTTATCTGATGACATCAGACTAAAGACAAAAAGGTTAAACTGAGAAAAACTTTACATCAATCCATGAAGATGCTCATGTAATAATGTTTTCAAACTTGGGAATACCTATATTCATTCAGTTGTAAAACACTGGAAGGTATTGCAGTGACAGTGATGTAAAAAACATATTTCATCACCAGCATCACCAACTGTATATTTGATAAACCTCTGTTTCACTGTATGATTAAAAGCAACAGAAGTTAAACAATGAACTTAACGCTGATGAAGCAGAATTGATTCATCTGAATGTCTGAAAGTTTTTATCATTTTATCTTGTGGCCTTGTTCTCGAATGCACCATATGTTTCTAAACATGGTCAAAAATACGGTTTCCTCTTTAGTACAGTAAGTGTGAAAACCAAACTCATGAACCTTTGACAGCAGCATCACAGTGTGATCACGTGACCTTCATAAGCGATGGAGAGACGCTGAGGGACGTCACACCCAAGAGGAAGAAGAAATCAGTCCTGTCAGAGTAAAGCTTGAGTCATCGTGTCACTGCAGCTAATTTTAAACTCAGATATCCACAGAAACAGCTCTGAGAGGTGCATTGGCTGGACAAACCTAAAATAAACACTTTAATGCTATTTGAGCATCAGAAACGACATTTATGGTTCTGGATTTTATTGCTTTTTTATTGATTTGAAATATGTTATTAAAATGTGACTTTGGCCAGCAGTTTTTCAGTGTGTTTCACCATCCAGGTGTTACAACACAGAAGGGTCGGAAACAGGAGATCACAGACAAGGATGTTTATTGATACCAGCAGAGTTTAACAGCAGTGCAGGTGAGTATGTGATAACGTGAAGATGATAAACTGGAGTGAAGATAAGTGATACTGTCCTTTTGTGGTTGCAGACGTGGAGATCTTGAATGACGTTGGAGTGGATGAACGTAGAACACGGAGAACACTCACACACGGACTGGAGATCACACGAGGAGAACAGGAGACGCTGGAGACTGGTAAGTAGTTTAGTAGGAGTCCTTGAGGTGAGCATACAGGTAAGTTTAGATGCAAACAAGACCGGACAATGTGGCTGTGAGTGTGAGTGCTCTTTATGCTGGTGTTGATGAGGTGGTGATGAGGTGCAGGTGCCGGTGATCAGTACTCAGGAGAAGTGGTGCGCTGTGATTGGTGAATGGTGGAGCCTGGCGTGTCTGTGACACCAGGCAGAAATGAGTTGGTTTTGAGTGAAAAAGCTGCCTGAAAGTGTTGCAAGTAAACTGACTTTCCTTGAAAGGGACTTTGATTATGTTTGACCAGCAAAAGCTGAAGCTCCAGTGACTGAAGTCGGCAATGAAACGGAAGTTGCGACTGACTTCACTTCCATATTGTGGTGCATTTCAGAGTGAAATGTATGGAATAATATTCCGGACTTTATTCAAATGGAATTGCAAATTGTATTTGCAATTGCGTCTTCAATTTGTGAACACATAAAATATGACATAATCCAAACACAACTGCAAATCGCACATTAGAGTTTGCATTTTCATTTACGTGTACGCACAATGACTGCCAAATTTCAAATGGAAAAGCAAAGTCCATTTGCAACTGTGTTTCCCATGTCTTACGAGTTATGACTCTGTCATAATAGCAATATCAATTACCACGTCTGCTTTTTCACTTTCTTACCGTCACGTAGCCAGCCAAAACTCAAATGGAATCGCAATTCCCTTAGTATTTGTATTCCTAATGCCTTACACGGAAACCTGTCAATCAGTGTCAAGGGTGGGATTATGCTATGGGGCGTGTTTGTGTTGGCAAGCGATGGAGATAGTTGGTGAAATTGTGGAGGACCTTATGATGCTTGCGGAGCAAGTTGATGACAGTTCATTCTCCAATGATTTTCTCTTACTCAGAAGCCATTTAGTTTTGGATAAATTAAATGAGTTTGTGGCCTTGACCAAGAGCAACATCAGTAATGTTGTCTTCATCCAACCTCAGTGAAGTAGCTAATCGGCTTTTTGTGAAGGACAGGACAACTAAAGGACCAGGACGTCCTTTGATCGACATACCACTAGAGATGATTGAGTACTGCATGATATGCGGTTACTCATGTGTTCAGCTTGGAGTATCCGAGCGAACCATACGTAGAAGACAGGAACAGCATGGATTAAGGTATTTAATTTTAATAAATGTGTATTAGTGAGAAAGAAAAAAGTGGAATGTATACGGCACTGGACAAATAACGCATATAATTTATATATTCTTTGCTGCTGTCTCTAGGGAAACCCTTGGCATGCCCCTCCCTCCAACTTGATATGTTAAAAAAAATAAATAAATAATAATAATAATAAAAAAAAAACCACATGAAAAAAAGGAATTGACAATAAATGTAGACAAAAGGTAGAACTCATCTGTTTAAATAAAAATTGCTTATTACACTTTTAATATTTACCATTCTATTGTTTATTTAAAGTTTTACATATATCACTTACTTTTCACATTGGTCGACATGTTTCTGCATTTCAGCAACAGAAATTTTTTTCTTGGCAGTACAAACAAGGTACTTGTGGCCCTTGTCCTGATTTTCCCTCTGAATACTTGTCCATGTATAAAAAAAAATAAAGTCAGACCTGGCAAATCTTAACAAGCATTTGTCCATGCTTTGTCTATGCAGTTTACCTACCTCCAAGCTTAGATCTTTCTGAAGAGGTCTGATGTAAATCATGCCATCTCCTATGCCAAGGGTACTGTTGCTCAAGTACTCTGCCGAGTATCCTTCATTAGGACAAGGGATTATCTCCAATGACTTTGAGCGGGTAGCACCTCGAGTCTTAAGAAGTTCATAGCCTCCAGCATCTTTGAGCTTCGGAAACTGTTTATAGAGGTAATCTGTAAAATCCTCTGGCTGACAATATTTATCTGAAAGGCAAACAAAATGTGTACAGAAAATAAATTGATTTAAAATTTTGTGAATAGAAACATAATTCTGCATTGACATTCTATATGATAGAACTATTTTTTTTCCACAATGTTACAAGGGAATTTACCTGGGAAAGCAATTTTTTTCTCCCCCAGACCAGCGCTCTCCAGCTTCAGCTTCTCGGATGGGTTTGGAAGCTCACAGTCTCTTCTTTTAGACAAGCAAAAAAACCTGTGGGTGCATGTTATGGTCTTCGATTTTTTTGCTGGCAGAGATGAACTGCATGACCTCTTCCGTAAACCCACTGGTGATTGTGCATATGGGGCGAACAACCTCCTCACTTCACTACGTGCACCTTGGAAACATTTTAAAGCAAGAAAATAACTTTAATTCTAAATATTAACTAAAATAAAATAGTAAAATATTAACTAAAATATTTTGCAATAGTAATAATTATGTATATAAATAACCCAGTTGTCAAACTGTCTTATGAAACACGAGTTTGGTTATATTTTTATCAGTTTAACAGAGTTTGTGAATGATCTTAAGTTATTGATGTTTCTGATTACGAGTAGCAGAGCATGTCTGGTGGTCTCATTTACACAGTGCCCCCCATATAAAGAAGAAAGTGGGCTATATGTATTTGTATTAAATGTATTATTACAGTATAATCAGGTAGGAACACATTAATACATGACAACTGGTGCTCAGTAGCAAATACAGTCCAATTTGGGACCTATAAAAAGTCAAATTTGGGACCTCACTTCTTGTGCGTATCATCGCGGGGGAAGGAGCACTCGATGGAGATACGACTTCCACCTCTCGCAGCAGCTAGGAGATCAACTTCTTCATTACGAGATTAAATGAAAATTGTACATAAAAAAGGCCTGATCTTTTGATCAACACATTTTCCATCAAACCGTTGAACGCAAGGCCCGCCAAATGCTGTCGACTGTGAGTGACGTCGCTTGCCAACACAAACACGCCCCATAGCATAATCCCACCCTTGACACTGATTGACAGGTTTCCGTGTAAGGCATCGGGAATGCAAATGCTACGGGAATTGTGATTCCATTTGAGTTTTGGCTGGCTACGCGACGCTGAGAAAGTGAAAAAGCAGACGTGGTAATTGATATTGCTTATACAGAGTCATATGTAAGACTTGATTTTCCTGCTAGGACAAAAACTGAGATCAAGCACCCTGCAATAAAGCAATAAAACTCATCTGGAGTGCCAAAATATAAACACAAATTTAAATACAGAACATTTTGTGATTATTTTACAAACATGAAAAAAGTCTGCAATAATTTTTATTTATTTATTTATTTATTTATTTTTAAATGACTGGATAATTACTGGATATGCAGCTTCCACCCTCTACTTGTGCCTGGATAAAGGACTTCTTAACCAATAGACCACAAACTGTAAAATTTGGCTCTCACGTATCCTCCTCTCTCACACTCAGCACTGGATCACCCCAGGGCTGTGTGCTGAGTCCTCTCCTGTACGCTCTCTATACCTACGACTGTGTTCCAACCTACAAAATTATAAAGTTTGCGGATGATACGACAGTAGTCGGACTCATTTCAGGATGGGATGAGACTGCATATAGAGAAGA
This sequence comes from Ctenopharyngodon idella, assembly GCF_019924925.1. NCBI lineage: Eukaryota > Metazoa > Chordata > Actinopteri > Cypriniformes > Xenocyprididae > Ctenopharyngodon > Ctenopharyngodon idella. Next base: position 27,374,900 of record NC_067221.1, read on the forward strand.
GGTGCGGCATTTAACAGATTGGTGCACAGCAAATCATCTTCAGTTAAATACCTCAAAAACCAAGGAGGTCATTATTGACTTTAAGAGAAATAGGGGGGATTACGCCCCCCTCTACATAAATGGAGATAGTGTAGAGAGAGTGACATAATTTAAGTTCCTTGGAGTATATATTTCAGAGACTCTTTCCTGGACCACCAACATCACAGCACTGATAAAGAAGGCCCAGCAGCGCCTCCACTTTCTGAGAGTACTCAGGAAAAGAGAAACATAAGTTGCTGTTTCATAAGTTTAAATGTGACATTTGAACATTACAAGTAGGCTATGTGTCATAAGAGCCAACAATTTTTGCAGTACAGAATGTATAGTGAAATGCAGAAAACAAAAGTTTTTATGTGAAGTATTTTGTTCATGGTTGTGGATTTTTAAGTACTTACAGAAAAGGTTTGTCTTCAGCTTCAAAATGGCCAGTTCATCTGTCTAGATCATTTATATTTTACAGTATAATTTTTATACCTGTTATACTCAACCCCCAGAATTTACACAAAAGTCCTAACAGAAACACTGGTCATAAGAATTACTTGGTCTACACTTTAAAAACAGTGAATATTCAGCATAGAAAGCTACACAAACAAAAGAGATAGAAATGTGAAGAAAGTTGGCCAAAATTCTACACATTTTGGCATACACAAAGTGCCCATTACACTTTGAAAACCTTGAACAGAAACAATATACATAAGAAAATACAAGAAACAGCACTTAGAATTATCAGGCACAGCGCAATACAATACACAGACCTATACATGAATAACAGGAGATCCAGACTCTATCCCAAGCAAGGTTTCAAGCTGAACCATTGACTCAATTAGTTAATTACTCTACCAACCCAGGTAAAAATAAAGTAGACTTGAATGCGATAAAAAAAATACTTAAATGCAAGCAAGTACATTTGTGGTACATTCTTATTTTTTGTGCTAAATAAAATTGTAAAAGTTATACACTATAAATACACTAATTAAAAGTATATATCTACTTCTGAAGTACTTCAGTGCATTTTAAAAAGTATACTAAATACCACTAATACTTAAATTGATTTTAGTGCATTGAAATAAAGCATAGTACCGCAAAAATATACAGAGGAGTTTTATTAGTGTATTAGTGTGCTTTGAATGCTTTAAAAATTAGGTCAATTGGAGTAGACTTTTATATAGTAATCCTAAATATAATTAAATTGATTTAATTAAATTATATTACTAATGTATTAGTTATAAGTACATTTTCCCAACTGTACTTAAGTACACTTAATATAAATGCACTAATTAGCACTAACACTTGAATTGATTGTAGTCAGATAAAGTGAACCAAATATACAGAAGTAGTGTTGTCACGATATTGAAATTTCCATTTTTGATACCATGAGGAAAAAATGCTGCATATACTTTCATATAGATATTTTTAATATTATTTCTTTTTTTTGTCCATCCATTGAAAGTGTAGGCAATCAAAAATTTCTTCTGAAAGATCACTTTATATGATGACATCTTTTAAGCTTTTATTAATATATAAACATTGATCAGTTACCATTACAATTATCTCACAAATATTTGCTAACTCAATGTATTTGTTTTTACAGTGGGGTAATTTTGTTGCAATAACTTACACACACAGCACAAGGAAGCTTGGTTTCAAATGGTAAATTGAATTTTAAAAAGACGTAAACAGTATTAAATAAGAACAAATAAACAAATTACTAAGAATAGCACAAATAAATTCAATAGAATAACGATACAAATGAAATTGACTGCTTTATTTTTCAGGTAGGTCTAACAGAAGTATTCAGGTAATAAACTGAATAAAGAAAGAGTAATTAAATTTAAAATAACATTTGATAATCTTCATTGTTAAAATGACACAGATTAATCAATTAAAACTGCATTAGTTAATCATTCAAGAGCAATAACTGATTTTTTCTTTGTCTTTTGTTGTTTGATTAACATGATCCTCAAATTTCTTCAGTCACACGTCATCACGGCACTCCTGTCAATCATTCAGGGCTCCGCCCACATAGAGATTCATAAAGGCTGTAATGTATTTGCTGTGTGTTCAAAACATTACAGCCTCTTGTTGTTATGCTGATTAAGAAAGAAAGAAATAAAGAAAGAGAAAGAAAGTGAAAACTGATTGATTGAATTGATAATGATATTTAAATAAAAGTATCAAGAACATTAGTCATGAGAAATGGATAATAATTTTTGGGTTTTTCTCTGTTTTGTAGGTATTCTTACTTACTGGAAGATTTTCATACACAGACGAGTTCAGTTCGGGTTTACAATCATCAAGTTGATCAGCCTTTATGAATGAAGAGACAGAGTGAAAAGAGGACTGTGTTATTTAAATTTCCATATACTTAGTCAAAAGATATTTGATATTTTCACACTGACATTGAGGAGCGTTTAATTCTGTTTGAGTAAAGGTGTAGGAAATCCTCAGTTAAAACATTTACCGTTACATTCTCATACACAGGTTCATTCAATTCAACATCACAAGCTTTGAGTCTGTCATGATGAGGTCTGGAATGAACCATCTGTGCCATTAAAAGAAAAAAAAACAGAATAGAGAGAAAAAGAAATGTATATAAACAACTCATTAGATAAAGTAACAACTACATTTAAAGTTTCACTTTTAATTACCAATTAATGTACCTGATCAGTAAACTACTGATAACCAAATAATTTTTTCTCACCTGAGACTCCTGTGTGTTATTTCTCTTTTTCATCCACCTGATTCCCCTTTAAAGACAATGATTTGACACAATTACAACCAATCTTATTTGATGTTTAATACACAATTATGATTTTGAACCAATGAGGTTTCTCTAGGATGTGACACTGCCATTTTGAATGTGATGAAATCTGGTGTATCTTCAGGATTTACTGCAGTAAAGATGTGAGCTTCAGACTTCCTCATTCAATAACTAACTGAGTAGCTGTCAGTGTGGAAAGAGAGGATGGAAAATTGGAAATTTTGCCTTGGCTCACGTTCATCATGACGTCTCTCTGAATTCACAACCTTCAGACTCAGTCACTCATTCACACAAACTACATAGTACCACCACAGACACATATCTTACCAAATCAGCATCATGATGATCACTGCAGCTCCACAAACCACTCCAATGGATATGTATAATATCACCAGATGTCCTACAAAAGAGTAAAACATCTGAACAGATTAATTTTCTTCACTTTAGAAAGAGTAATGTAAGTAAATGAGCTGCTCTACCTTTAACAGTCACAGTTACAGCGTCTGATCTCTGAGATCCATGTTGATTGTGAGCCTGACAGTAGAAGCGTCCACTCTGTAGTGCACTGAAACTCTGTCCAGATCCAACAGCTGAGCTTTCATTCTCCTTAAACCATCTGAAGTTCAGAGCAGGAGGGTTTGAATCACTGCTGCAGAACAGAGTCACTGAATCTCCGGACACTATTTCACCAGATCCGTTTATCAATACTGAGACGTTTTTTGGAGGGTCTTAAAGGGACAAAAAAATAAATCCTTAAATCATCTCATTAAAATATAATGTCCAGTTTTTAAAAAGTACAAATGAATCTGTACTCACACATGACATTGAGCTCAACAGCAGGAGAGATGTGATTGTGTCCGTGTACAGCACAGCTATATCTGCCTGCATCCTCTCTTCTGACTGACTGCAGCAGGAGTTCATTGTTTCTGTCTCTTCTCTCAGTTAATGGCTGTGAGTTTCTGTACCAGATGAAAGTTGCTCTGTCTGTCAGATTACAGCTGCTTTTACATGTCAGACGGACTGAATCTCCCTCTGTCACTCTCTCAGGAGACTCCACCTGAAGATCTGAACACAACACACACATTATATCTAGTGCTGCTGTCATACACTGATTATTATTCAACATAATGCACAGAAGAAGAGATAAACCTCATGAAAGTCACCTGTGACAGTAAGAGTCAGTCCTGGTTTACCAATCCATTTGTCTTTATCAGTGATGAATCTGAAATAGTACTTGTGTGAATCCTTCAGTGTCACATGACTCAGTCTCATGGTGCAGTTCTGCTGTTTATCTCCCAGATACTGAAGCCTCTGACTGTATTCAGGGTCCTCAGACAGATCTGGAAACTCTCCATTATCTTTTACCAGTGTTTTTGTCCAGAAGACTCTCATGATCTGATGTCCAGTAGGGTATTTATAAGTGCAGTTCATTATCACTGATGAGTCCTTTAGTGCACAGATGTGTGAAGGACTGTAACTCACACCCCAATCAGCACTAGAAACCCCTGAAACACAGAATTCATCCTGAACAATTAGCAGCAGCATGTGCATAAAAAATGCAGTATCCAATTTCTCTTGAGTGTTTCTGAAGTGTTGCATCGACTAACCGTGAATCATGAGCAGAAAGATCAGAGGAAGAGGAGGAGCCATTCTGACTGACGTCACCATAGCAACACCTACAACAAATTTACATTGCCTTACTTTTTAATTTTATAATAATGACACAATACTATATTCTTGGACATGCAGATGAAGACACTAGCTCAACTACACATAAACCCATTGTAGCTTGACTATAGCTGTGCATGAAACATTTACTAGTGTGTGGTTCAACTAATGTAGCATCAGTGACCTGATCTTCCTCTGTCTTTTCAGTGAAAATTGACACCATCCATTTTGAGATTAAACAGCGAACAAACCAAAAGTGAAATTAGCTCTATTTATTTGCTTATTGCACACAAAAATCAATAAAATACTTTATCCATGAAAATGACAGCAACAGTCATTTTTGCACTACATGAGTTCGAAACTGTCCAGTGTCTTTCCCCGCCCCGTTTTGATTGACAGCAGCCTTCATTATATAGTTATCTATTGTGTAAAAGATTAAAGTGAATTTTTATTGAGGTGTTTTTCAATAACGTACAAAATACTGCTGGAGAAACACATTTTGTGCTAATGGTCTTTTGATTTTTAAACCATAAATTTACTGAGACACAGCCCTGTGACAACTAGCCCCAATCAATCTCCCATAAATCCCCCATAAATCCCCAACACTTAAGCTATTTGGCAGAACAGTTATAAAATCAAGCTCTTACCCGTTTCACCAACACCCGTGATCAGTGACAGCACTACAAATGATAAGGGTGTAACCAGTTTTGGTGTTTTCACACTGAAGGACACGTGATTAACACATTATATTTTAATTTTAGCTTATAACACTTCAACTATAGCGCTGATGGCAGAAGAAGAGTTTTATCTGACAACATTAGACTAAAGACATAAAGGTTAAACTGAGAGAAACTTTACATCAATCCATGAAGATGCTCATGTAATAATGTTTTCAAACATGGGTTCAAACATCAGTTGCATACAGATGACGATGACAAGGAACGTGATCTTGAGAGAGAGAAAATAATAACTTGAATGACTATACTTTAATTTGCATATGCAGAACAACTATCCTGGAATGGGAACTGATGGAGGCGGGATTGTAAAACACTAGAAGGTATTGCAGTGGCAGTGATGTAAAAAAATATGTTGCATCGCCAACTGTACATTTGATAAACCTCCAATTCACTGATTGATTAATAGCAATAGAAGTTAAACAATGAACTTAAATCACACTGATGAAGCAGAATTGATTCATCTCAATGTCTGAAAGTTTTTATCATTTTATCTTGGCCTTGTTTTTGAATGCACCATGTCCTTAAACAAGGTCACAAATACAGTTTCCTCTTTAGTACAGTAAGTGTGAAAACCAAACTCATGAACCTTTGACAGCAGCATCACAGTGTGATCACATGACCTTCATAAGCGATGGAGAGACGCTGAGGGACGTCACACCCAAGAGGAAGAAGAAATCAGTCCTGTCAGAGTAAAGCTTGAGTCATCGTGTCACTGCAGCCAATTTTAAAAACTCAGATATCCACAGAAACAGCTCTGAGAGGTGCATTGGCTGGACAAACCTAAAATAAACACTTTAAATGATATTTGAGCATCAGAAACAACTTTTATGATATTGGATTTTATTACTGATTTGAAATATGTTATTAAAATGTGACTTTGGCCAGCAGTTTTTCAGTGTATTTCACCATCCAGGCAGAAAGGAGTTGGTCTTGCATGAGTGAAAAAGCTGCCTGAAAGTGTTGCAAATAAACTGACTTTCCTTGAAAGGGACTTTGATTATGTTTGACCAGCAAAAGCTGAAGCTCCAGTGACTAAAGTCGGCATTGAAATGGAAGTTGTGACCGACTTCACTTCCGTATGTGAAGCATTTCAGAGTGAAATTGTCACAGAATCTATGAGGGAGGACTCAAATGCAGGTTGAGTGTAACAGGTTTATTTTACAAGACAAGATGAGGAGGAGAACACAGTCCAAACAGTAGGCAGGGATGAGACACGATGACAGGCAGGTTGAAACGCAAGTTGCTTCTTTATTAGTAAGTAGACTTTATTGAAATGTTGTTGTTCTGAACAAAAGCAAGATTGTGAGTGTAATTTTGTGTAGTATTATAATCATTATATTAATAATCTGACTAGATCATTTGTTTTTCACTTGCAGTCTCTAAATGTAATGCGCTTTAATATCTGTTATGCTGTTATTCTGATGTATTGAATGACAGGAAAGTGTGAATTGTACGAGAGCATTATTTTTTCCTGCCTTTTATTGGAAGCTTGAACAATACTGATACTTAAAGGTGCAATAGGACATTTTCGGAGAGGCTAGCAATAGCGAGCTAACTTTCAAATCATAACATCCCTTCAGAGTGTCTGAAAGCCACGCCTCCTCCAAAACACATGAAAGCACACACACAAACTTCAAACAAACAATGTCAATGTACAGTCAATACTGCAATATATATACATAGACAAACATACAGCCAGGTGGTAGGCTAGACATTAAATATATTAAAGGACTCACATATGGAAAAAGTTTTAATTAATTATTATATGAATGAAAAATAGTCTATATTTGAATTTCTTTTTCAAGAACCAAAAACAAAAGTTGGGTTTTACTCTACTTACTTTTATGTACAAGAAATTTAGCAAAAAATAAATAAATAAATTAAATTTTATAATATAATATTCTTTCCTTTTATTTGAGTGGATATTAGTAAACCCTAATATAACTTTATTTAATGGGTAGTATCTGTGTAACATTTTAAAGTTATTTTCTTAACTTTATTTACCAATAAATATTTCTTTGGCAAAGTCCAGATGGCCTTCTATAATAAACCTTCCACCAGGATAATAATAAAATATACAATGTCTTTCTGAAATAAAGAATCATACACCTACATACACTTCTACAATACTTGGTTAAACATTTTATGGTCCTATGCCTTCCACAGATGATATATACTTATAAAAATACATTTAGACCAGTGGTTCCCAAACCTGTCCTGGAGTACCACCAGCCCTGCACATTTTGTATGTCTCCCTCATCTATCAACTCATGAGCTCATTAGTAGAGACTGCAAGACCTGAAATGGGTGTCAGAAATAGGGAGAAATCAAAACAAAATGTGCAGGGCTGGTGGTACTCCAGGAAAGGTTTGGGAACCACTGGTTTAGACCATTTAACATAGTGAGTGCTATCAGGATATGAGGAGACTTTTAACCAGTGTAACAAAAATGTTTCTGAAGAGAATTACCTATTGCACCGGTTAAAAACATTAATAATCTAAATGAAGTAAGCTTCATACGTAATACAAAGCATAAAGAAAAACACACTTAAGTGATTACACATTTTTTACATCAATTCATTAATGTTTTACTTCCATTTTTGCCCATCCATCTATAAAAAGATCCCAAGATTACTTCAGTCACATGTCATCATGGCACTCCTGTCAATCATTCAGGGCTCTGCCCACAAAGAGATGCATAAAGGCTGTAATATTTACTGTGTTCAAAATTTACAGCCTCTTGTTGTTATGCTGATTAAGAAAGAAAGAAAGAAAGAAAGATTATATTTAAATAAAAGCATCAAGAACATTAGTCATGAGGAAAGAATAATAGGTTTTTTAGGTATTCTTACTTACTGGAAGATTTTCATACACAGACGAGTTCAGTTCGGGTTTACAATCATTAAGTTGATCAGCCTTTATGAATGAAGAGACAGAGTGAAAAGAGGACTGTGTTATTTAAATTTCCATATACTTAGTCAAAAGATATTTGATATTTTCACACTGGCACTGAGGAGCGTTTAATTCTGTTTGAGTAAAGATGTAGGAAAACCTCAGTTAAAACATTTACCGTTACATTCTCATACACAGATTCATTCAATTCAACATCACAAGCTTTGAGTCTGTCATGATGAGGTCTGGAATGAACCATCTGTGCCATTAAAAGAAAAAAAAAAAAAACATAATAGAGAGAAAATTAAAAAAAAAAAAAAAAATGTATATAAACCACTCATTAAATAAAGTCACAACTACATTCAAACTTTCACTTTTAGTTACAAATTCATTTACCTGATCAGTAAACTACTGATAACCAAATAAATTGTTCTCACCTGAGACTCCTGTGTGTTATTTCTCTTTTTCATCCACCTGATTCCCCTTTAAAGACAATGATTTGACACAATTACAACCAATCAGAACTTAAGGTGCGTTCACGCCACCTCGTAATTCCTGTAACTAAGAGATTCTGGCTTGTAAAAAATGTTCACGTCCTCATAGAGCTCGTAATTACAGCTTGTAAGCTGGGAGTTTTCTTAAAGCTCCCACATGTACCACCTGACCGCTGTAGATTCTTTTAGGCGTTGATAGTGGTGCCATAGACGCATAATTCCTAGTCAAAGGACGTAAACAGCTCCGAATACAACGTCATGTGTCGTCATTTCAAGATTCTGGTAAATACAAGGTGGCGTGAATGCAGCATTATTTGATGTTTAATACACAATTATGATTTTGAACCAATGAGGTTTCTCTAGGATGTGACACTGCCGTTTTTAATGTGATGAAATCTGGTGTATCTTCAGGATTTACTGCAGTAAAGATGTGAGCTTCAGACTTCCTCATTCAATAACTAACTGAGTAGCTGTCAGTGTGGAAAGAGAGGATGGAAAATTGGAAATTTTGCCTTGGCTCACGTTCATCATGACGTCTCTCTGAATTCACAACCTTCTGACTCAGTCACTCATTCACACACACTACATAGTACCACAGACACATATCTTACCAAATCAGCATCATGATGATCACTGCAGCTCCACAAACCACTCCAATGGATATGTATAATATCACCAGATGTCCTACAAAAGAGTAAAACATCTGAACAGATTCATTTTCTTCACTTTAGAAAGAGTAATGTAAGTATATGAGCTGCTCTACCTTTAACAGTCACAGTTACAGCGTCTGATCTCTGAGATCCATGTTGATTGTGAGCCTGACAGTAGAAGCGTCCACTCTGTAGTGCACTGAAACTCTGTCCAGATCCAACAGCTGAGCTTTCATTCTCCTTAAACCAGCTGAAGTTCAGAGCAGGAGGGTTTGAATCACTGGTGCAGATCAGAGTCACTGAATCTCCTGACTCTATTTCAACAGATCGGTTTATCAACACTGACACGTTTTTTGGAGGGTCTTAAAGGGACAAAAAAATAAATCCTTAAATCATCTCATTAAAATATAATGTCCAGTTTTTAAAAAGTACAAATTAATCTGTACTCACACATGACATTGAGCTGAACAGCAGGAGAGGTGTGATTGTGTCCGTGTACAGCACAGCTATATCTGCCTGCATCCTCTCTTCTGACTGACTGCAGCAGGAGTTCATTGTTTCTGTCTCTTCTCTCAGTTAATGGCTGTGAGTTTCTGTACCAGATGAATGTTGCTCTGTCAGTCAGAGTGCAGCTGCTTTTACATGTCAGACGGACTGAATCTCCCTCTGTCACTCTCTCAGGAGACTCCACCTGAAGATCTGAACACAACACACACATTATATCTAGTGCTGCTGTCATACACTGATTATTATTCAACATAATGTACAGAAGAAGAGAGAAACCTCATGAAAGTCACCTGTGACAGAAAGAGTGATAGCAAGAGTCACTCCTGGTTTACCAAGCCATTTGTCTTTATCAGTGATGAATCTGAAATAGTACATGTGTGAATCATTCAGTGTCACATGACTCAGTCTCATGGTGCAGCTCTGCTGTTTATCTCCCAGATACTGAAGCCTTTCACTGTATTCAGTGTCATTAGACAGATCTGGATGCTCTCCATTATCTTTTTCCAGTGTTTTGGTCCAGAAGACTCTCATGATCTGATATCCAGTAGGGTATGTATAAGTGCAGTTCATTATCACTGATGAGTTCTTTAGTGCACAGATGTGTGAAGGACTGTAGATCACACCCCAATCAGCACTAGAAACCCCTGAAACACAGAATTCATCCTTTTATGTAGCATGTGCATAAAAATACAGTATCCAATTTCTCGAGTGTTCTCGAGTGTAAAGATCAGAGGAAGAGGAGGAGCCATTCTGACTGACGTCGCTATCAACACCTACAACAAATGTACAGTGGCTTATTTTTTAATTTTAAAATAATGACACATAACACTATATGTGTCAGATTATTCTTGCCTTATGGAATGAAAACATATTTCCATATATTTGTGATTTATGGTGCAAGTATACTGAAAAATAAATTAAATAATATATTGCATTAATATAATGTGTTATATATGTTCATATATTGAAAAATATATTTACAATATATTTACACTGTAAAATGTAATTAGTTGCGTGTACTCAAAGATGTTTTACTAAAAGTTGTAAAATGTCATATTGGGACAATGATAGACTCTGCATTTATTTCTACTTATTAAACTGATACTTAACTGAAAAAAAACAAAACAAAAAAAAAAAACATCAATTTCAACAAAGTAGTTATAGACATCACTGCAATAGATTACTGCCTTTTAAATAAAGCAACATGCAGCATGTTATCATCAGTGTCTTGTTCTTCTCCTGGACTGAAGCACAGGCTCTGCTCTTCTGCACAATGGTGACCCACAAAACACAAGATACAGAAACCCTTTAAATCCCAACAGAACATTAAACACTAACAGATCTCTAACACAACACTAAGGTGTTGGATCTGGGCCAGAATTAAAATGAACTGTTGCCCAGATGTGGGCCAGTTCTGCTTCATTTGTTTTGTTCATGGCTGACATGCGGCATTACTGTGGCTTGCTTGTGGCCCAAATCTGGAAACAGGAGCGGACCGCCCAAGTGCCATCATTCCTGCCAAAAAGTCGGCCAAAGGAAAGGGTCAAGTTTGCGCCAGATCTGGGCCACAAGCAATCTATACCAATGCCGCATGTCAGCCATACACAAAACTAATAAAGCTGAACTGGCCCACATCTGGGCAACAGCAAGGTGTTGGATCTGGGCCAGAATTAAAATGAACTGTTGCCCAGATGTGGGCCAGTTCTGCTTCATTTGTTTTGTTCATGGCTGACATGTGGCATTACTGTGGCTTGCTTGTGGCTCAAATCTGGAAACAGGAGCGGACCGCCCAAGTGCCATCATTTCTGCCAAAAAGTCGGCCAAAGGAAAGGGTCAAGTTTGCGCCAGATCTGGGCCACAAGCAATCTATACCAATGCCGCATGTCAGCCATAAACAAAACTAATAAAGCTGAACTGGCCCACATCTGGGCAACAGCAAGGTGTTGGATCTGGGCCAGAATTAAAATGAACTGTTGCCCAGATGTGGGCCAGTTCTGCTTCATTTGTTTTGTTCATGGCTGACATGTGGCATTACTGTGGCTTGCTTGTGGCCCAAATCTGGAAAACAGGAGCGGACCGCCCAAGTGCCATCATTCCTGCCAAAAAGTCGGCCAAAGGAAAGGGTCAAGTTTGCGCCAGATCTGGGCCACAAGCAATCTATACCAATGCCGCATGTCAGCCATAAACAAAACTAATAAAGCTGAACTGGCCCACATCTGGGCAACAGCAAGGTGTTGGATCTGGGCCAGAATTAAAATGAACTGTTGCCCAGATGTGGGCCAGTTCTGCTTCATTTGTTTTGTTCATGGCTGTTACGTTCCATTACGTAATTTGTGTATGTTTTGGATGTCTTTGTGGTGTTTTCTCCTTTTTTGCTTTCTCTCTTTTTCTCTCTCTCTCTCTCTCTGCTAAGCAGCGCTCCAAATCATCCGCAGCTGATTCCAATTAGCGGCAGCGTGGCTTACATGCTACACGGAGTGCCGCAGATATAAAGCAGCAGAAAGACACAGCTTGAGAGAGATCCCTCATCCGCTATCCCAGCACCGTGGTTGTTCTATTTGCTATTAAGCAATTTGTGAAATGTAAATCTAAAGTGTGGTTACAACGACGTTACTGTTGATGTGTGAGTCTGGCTCTGTCAACCTGTGTAGGGAGATGGGCGCCGATTTATTTGGGTTTATACCCCTTCTAAACTTTTCACCTTTTTTTCTTTAGTCAGGGAGAGAGGTAAGAATATCGTCTTTAATTTTATTTTATTTTTGCGTAGGGAAGTTACTTTGTTAAACTTAAGTAAGACTTTGTTTTGTTTGTTGTTTTCGGCATTTGCTCTCTCCCGACGCCTTGGTTATTTAAGTTTTTCCTGAAATTTGTATATACTTTAGATACACTCTTTGGCTTTTGTTAAGTCCTGAAAAATAAAACTAATACAAGTATATCTTTGGTTTGGTGTTCTTTTATATTGTGTTGAAATGGAGGGGAAATGTGTGAACCTTTGTGAGAATTATTAACTGAAAAGGTGAAAAGTGCTGGGATAGAGGAAAAGGTGATTTCTCATTTATTCGTTTATTTAATTTATTTAAAACCACTTTTATTTTAAACTTTTGTTACATTCTCAATCCCTAGACACCATGAGTACGTAACAATGGCTGACATGCAGCATTACTGTGGCTTGCTTGTGGCCCAAATCTGGAAAACAGGAGCGGACCATCCAAGTGCCATCATTCCTGCCAAAAGTGGGCCAAAGGAAAGTGTCAAGTTTGCGCCAGATCTGGGCCACATCAATTTTGCTATCTGGGAATAGACATCACTGCAATAGATTACTGCCTTTTAAATAAAGCAACATGCAGCATGTTATCATCAGTGTCTTGTTCTTCTCCTGGACTGAAGCACAGGCTCTGCTCTTCTGCACAATGGTGACCCACAAAACACACGATACAGAAACCCTTTAAATCCCAACAGAACATTAAACACTAACAGATCTCTCAAGATCTCAGCAGAGGAGGGTTAAACGTCAAAAAACAGCATTACTAGCTTCACTTATTACTAACCAGTTTGGCTTTATTTCTGTCATACATCTAGAGAAGTTCTTATATAAGTCTTGGATATAAGTCTGTATAATCAGCCTTCATTATATAGTTATATGTTGTTAAAGATTAAAGTGGATTTTTATCGAGGTGTTTGTCAGTAACACAAAATGCTGCTGGAGAAAACACATTTTTGTGATATTGGTCTTTTGAAACCATAGCTCTGTGACAACTAGCCCCAATCAATCTCCCATATATCCCCAACACTTCAGATATTTGACAGAACGGTTATAAAATTAAGCTCTTACCCGTTTCACCAACACTCATGATCAGAGACAGCACTACAAATGATCAGGCTGGAACCAGTATTGATGTTTTCACACTGAATGACACGTGATTCACACTATATATTCTAGTTTGAGGTTATCACACCTCAACTATAGATCTGGTAAAGCAGAAGAAGAGTTTCATCTGACAACATCAGACTAAAGACATAAAGTTTAAACTGAGAGAAACTTTACATCAATCCATAAAGATGCTCATGTGATAATGTTTTCAAACCTGGAAATATCTATATTCATTCAGTTGCATACAGACAGTGATGACAAGGAACCTGTTCTTGAGAGACAGAGTAAATAATTGCTGACTATACTTTAATTTGCATATGCAGACCAACTATCCTGGGATGGGAGCTAATGGAGGCGGGATTGTAAAACACTGAAAGGTATTGCAGTGGCAGTGAGGTCAAAATTTCATCGCCAGCATCACCAACTGTACATTTGATAAACCTCCAATTTACTGACGGATTAATAGCAATAGAAGTTAAACAATGTACTTAAATCACGTTGATGAAGCAAAATTGATTCATCCAAATGTCTGAAATGTCTGAGAGCTTCTAAGCTTTTTATTCTGTCAGTGGCCTTGTTCTCGACACAAACACAAACACAGTTTCCTCTTTAGTTCAGTAAGTGAGAAAACCAAACGCACAAACATTTGACAGCAGCATCACAGTGTGATCACGTGTCTCTCATAAGTGATAGAGAGACGCTGAGGGACGTCACACCCAAGAGGAAGAAGAAATCAGTCCTGTCAGAGTAAAGCTTGAGGCCTTTTATCACATACCCAATATGGCGGCTCTAGTAATGGAAGTCCAGCCTACTGAATAAAAGTTACAATTTGGCAATCATCACTGATTTCCATAGAAACAATTCTGAGAGGCGGGTTCAGGACCGCACATGCATTGGCTGGACAAACCTGAAATAAACACTGTTGTAATGCTATTTAAGCATCAGAAACAACATTTATGGGTGTGATGGAAATTTTGAACTAATTAATAATGAACTAACATTTTTTTTCTTCTACAGGCCTAATAAGCTAACTTTGAAATAGAGAAATAGTCACTAGGACTGAGTGTTGTAACAAGTGGAAAAATTCTGCTGTGCTGGCTAGACAGCATCCTTCTAAGGATAAAAAATAGTCTTTGAAAAATTGTTTTAACCTATTGAGTAATCTGAACTATTAACCCGGTGATATTTTTTGATGATCTTGTGATTCAGTTGTTCTAATCTAAATTTACTCCGCCAGTAAGCGGGACAGAGGAACTGAGAAGTTTTTCTTAAATCTGAACCAATCATATTAAGACTGATGATAATGAGTAATAGATCATGCCATATTGACTGTGAAATGTACCTGAAATCCTATAAAACCTGCTGTATTCCTTTGTTTGGAGAGAGATTCTCTGGAATTGATGGGAACTCTCCCGGCCGTGATTAAAGCTTTGAAGGACAAAAACTGGAGTCTCTGGTTATTGCTGCAGCAAGTCAGGTTAGGGAACACTAGGTTTTTGAGGGTCAAGACGTTGACCGAGATATTAGTGAGTGTCGATTTGGAGACGCTCCAAAAGATCATATATTATTGAGTGTCGATTTGGAGATGCTCCGAGTACTATTGAGTGTCGACTGGAGACGCTCCGAAAGATCAGGAAATTTATTGAGTGTTGACTGGAGACGCTCGGGTGTCGATTAGGAGACACCCCAGGAACAGGTAACTTAAGTCAGGTGCGTCTTGGAAAACCTACCACATGGGACAGTTCATGTCAGATTTTATTACTGATTTGAAATATGTTATTAAAATGTGACTTTGGCCAGCACTTGTTCAGTATATTTCACCATCCAGGCAGAAAGGAGTTGGTCTTGCATGAGTGAAAAAGCTGCCTGAAAGTGTTGCAAATAAACTGACTTTCCTTGAAAGGGACTTTGATTATGTTTGACCAGCAAAAGCTGAAGCTCCAGTGACTAAAGTCGGCATTGAAATGGAAGTTGTGCCCGCTCCTGCCCATGAGTCCGCTCCAGAGCCCGCTCCTGCTCATGAGTCCGCTCTAGAGCCCGCTCAAGCCCATGAGTCCGCTCCAGAGCCTGCTTCAGCCCATGAGTCCTCTTTAGAGTCTGCTCCAACCCATGAGTCCACTCCAGGGCCCACTCCTACCCCAGAGTTTCTTGTCTGCCCTGATGCAACCATGGAGGTCATCCCAGAGTTTCCTGCGTTCTCTAAACTTGTCTGCCTTGATGCGACCATTGAAGTTGCCCCTGAGTTTCCTGTCTACCCTGATGCGACCACAGAAGCCAACTTGGAACATCCTGCTAGTTCCTCTATGACGGGCGAGGACTCTGGGATCACTTTTTATGATGAACAGATTTAATTTAGGCTTTTATTTACATATAAACATTGATCAGCGAACATAAACAGAAGCTCAACCAAACCTGAATAACGCACAAGAACAAACCTCTTCTGGAAGTTCAAACATGCTGCATAACAAATGAGGTTCATTCTCATTGTCATATTTTAATATTCATATGTCTGTGTAATGAATGTGTTCCAGGACTGTGTTTTATTTGTTGTTGTCTCCACTCTTACCCCCTCAACACTCCCACTTTTCCACTGCTTTACACACCCATTTCTTGAGACCTTTTCAACTCTGAGGTGTCTACAGAAAGCTCCCAGATTTCATCAAAAAGATCTTCCTGTGCGAATGGAGGCTATTTCGGAGTGTTTTGATAGTATTTTGAGTGCTAGGTCATATCGCTATACACCATACAACAATACAATTTGCAGAAAGAGAAAGCTGAAAACCATCAGAAGAGCGAAAACAAAAATAATGATTAGATGGAGATGGATGGCATGTGGTAAGGAACATTCTTCTGTTTATGATATATCATACAGCTAGACCTATAATGACATGTGACACAAAGCCTTGACATCATATCCAGGAGACAAGTCAGTAAATTCAAGTAAAATCACAGGGTTCACTTATCCCGTGCGAATGCGCCACACGAAGTTCCGATATAGGAGGGGTAATTTCTAAATCACACAAGGTCCCCAGATAATCCTAATCCAGTGCAAATTGGGCTTTATTCTGTCTCTTATTACTACACATCTCCCAAAAATATTTGATTTTGATTGGACAATTACGACATTCAGCGGTCAAATATTTTTAAATAACGACTGATGCCAGATAACAGTAAAACTGGTCGCCTGCAGCGCATAATATGTCCTACATAGCTGTGCTCCTATTCCTCCTCCCGTGAATGCTAAGCTATTTAGCCTGTGTAAGAAAGTCATTTAGCCTGTGTTTTCTCTAGCTTTTTAAGTATCGCTTTGAGCGGGAGATTGAAAACCCGAAGTGGAGCTCGAGCGACCAGTAGTTACATGGGAAGGGAATGTCTGTTGCTCTGCTCCACCCATTATTCCAGTCCGGCTTTCAGCCTGTGTTTCGGTAGGTCACTGAAGTAACTTCAGTTGGAATTGTTTTTGTCGTCGAATAAGGAATACAAACTAACTTCAAGTTGAAACGTAAGTTGCATGTATTAAGGACTTATTTGTTTAAATGTTGTTGTTCCGAACAGCAAGATTGCAAGTGTAATATTGTGTTTATAATCATTATATTAATAATCTGACTAGATCATTATTTTTCACTAACAATCTCTAAATGCAGTGCTCTTTAATATCTGATATGCTGTTATTCCATCCTGGTCTCATTGTTAATACGTAGGTATAAATAACTTTCAAAGTCACAAAACGTACATTTTTGTACGTTTAGAAAGGTGCTGAATCATACAATATTGATGTATTTATAGCACTAAAGCATAAAAATGCCTACTTTTTTACAGTGAAAAAAAACGTAAGGGTCAGAAAAATCTTTCATGTCATAAAGATATATGTATCGTTTTATCGTTTTGTAGATAAATTTAAGATCCCTAAACCCCATCCCGAACCTAAACATACCCATTTTATACAGAATGTCAAAAGAATAAAACATAATGGACAGAAATGTGTAGGAAAATGATAATTTTAGTAAAAATATAACATTAAAACGATGTTTTGAGCCGCTAATCCTACACCTACTCCTAAACCTACCCATAACCATTTCTTAAAACTACACTGTTATAAATTAAAAAATAACAGACAAACAAACTTTCAAATTTGAATCATAACGAGCGCGGGCTTTGACTGTGATGGTCACTGCTGAGAATGAAGATGAAGATCGCTGGATAAAGGGCTAAATTTGGATCTGTTCCTTACAAACATATGGATTCTAATCTGGAGTACAGTGAACAAATAAAATTGATGTGATTTGTGAATTTATGTTGTGCTTTGGTGTGTCTTATGGTTGTATTGTCAGTCGCTGCATAGGAGAAAACGCCTTCTGTGTCTCACACCAAACAAAATTACAAAACGGTTAAACAATTACAGAAATTGTATTCATTTTAAAGTTTCAAAGTGTAGTCTTGTTTAACATTATGTAATCCTCCGAAACGAGTTTGCAGCACAAGTCACGAACAGAAATGTTATTTTCATATTATATAGATGAGTAAACTGCATTCAATAAATTCGACTAAAAACATGTATTTATATGACAATTGAATACAACAGATTTAAAACAATGCCACACTTTTAATATTAATACATAGGAATTCATACACATTCACACTTGGATACGTAAATGATTTACGTTTTATTGCTGTTAATACATATGAATATAATTACGTTTTAGTGCTATAAATACGTCAATATTGTAAATTTTTGTGTGTATGAAAACGTAAGTAACGTGTGGTAGAACCACACTTTACGTAAAAATACACACGTATTCTCATGAGATCACGTTGGTTATTGTGATGTATTGAATGACAGAAAAGAGTAGAGCATCGGTACCGGGGACCAAGAATGACACAAACACGAGAAGTGCTGTTCACTCAAGGTCAAAGTTTATTGAGCTCACTGTAACTTATATATAGCAAGTCTAGGGCATTAGGCCAACTGAAAACAAAGGAAAGCTAAATTCATGTATGGTCTCATCATCCATATCAAAGAAGCATTAAGGAGTGAATAACTGCTTATAGGCATAAAAAGAACAGCGTGGCTCATATAGGAAATGACAAGATACTCCTTCAAGGTGTACGTGTCTACAACAAATTAAAAACAGGAAAAGAAGAACTTAAAAAACAGGATAAGAGATCAAGGACTAACAAAGCAAAACGTATTCTTCCTAACCATTATTTTTTCTGCTTTTTATTTGAAACATGAACAAAACTGATACTTAAGGTAAAAAACATTAATAATGTAAATAAGGTAAACTTCATATGTGATACAAAGCATAAAGAAAACACATTTCAGTGATTACACACTTTTACATCAATTCATTAAACATTTACCATTTTTGCCCATCCATCTATAAAATGATCTCCAAATTACTTCAGTCACAGGTCATCATGGCACTCCTGTCAATCATTCAGGGCTCCGCCCACAAAGAGATGCATAAAGGCTGTAATATTTGCTCTGTGTTCAAAACATTACAGCCTCTTGTTGTTAGGCTGATAAAGAAATAAAGAAAGAAAGAAAGAAAGAAAGAAAGAAAGAAAGAAAGAAAGATTATATTTAAATAAAACCATCAAGAACATTAGTCATGAGGAAAGAATAATAGGTTTTTTAATTTAGGCTTAATAATAGGTTCAGTTCGGGTTTACAATCATCGAGTTGAGCAGCTTTTATAAATGAAGAGACAAAGTAAAAAGAGGAGTGTGTTATTTAAATTTCCATATACTTAATCAAAAGATATTTGATATTTTCACACTGACATTGAGGAGCGTTTAATTCTCTTTGAGTAAAGGTGTAGGAAATCCTCAGTTAAAACATTTACCGTTGAAATTTAATACACAGATTCACTCAATTCAACATCACAAGCTTTGAGTCTGTCATGATGAGGGCTGGAATGAACCATCTGTGCCATTAAAAGAAAAAAAAAAGAAAGGAAAAAAAAAAAAAACGAATAGAGAGAGAGAAAAAAAAAATGTATATAAACAACTCACTAGATAAAGTCACAACTACATTTAAAGTTTAACTTTTAGTTACAAATTAATGTACCTGATCAGTAAACTACTGATAACCAAATAAATTGTTCTCACCTGAGACTCCTGTGTGTTATTTCTCTTTTTCATCCACCTGATTCCCCTTTAAAGACAATGATTTGACACAATTACAACCAATCAGAATTTATATGACGTTTAATACACAATTATGATTTTGAACCAATGAGGTTTCTCTAGGACGTGACACTGCCATTTTGAATGTGATGAAATCTGGTGTATCTTCAGGATTTACTGCAGTAAAGATGTGAGCTTCAGACTTCCTCATTCAATAACTAACTGAGTAGCTGTCAGTGTGGAAAGAGAGGATGGAAAACTGGAAATTTTGCCTTGGCTCACGTTCATCATGACGTCTCTCTGAATTCACAACCTTCAGACTCAGTCACTCATTCACACACACTACATAGTACCACAGACACATATCTTACCAAATCAGCATCATGATGATCACTGCAGCTCCACAAACCACTCCAATGGATATGTATAATATCACCAGATGTCCTACAAAAGAGTAAAACATCTGAACAGATTCATTTTCTTCACTTTAGAAAGAGTAATGTAAGTATATGAGCTGCTCTACCTTTAACAGTCACAGTTACAGCGTCTGATCTCTGAGATCCATGTTGATTGTGAGCCTGACAGTAGAAGCGTCCACTCTGTAGTGCACTGAAACTCTGTCCAGATCCAACAGCTGAGCTTTCATTCTCCTTAAACCAGCTGAAGTTCAGAGCAGGAGGGTTTGAATCACTGCTGCAGATCAGAGTCACTGAATCTCCTGACACTATTTCACCAGATCCAGTTATCAACACTGAAACGTTCCTGGGAGGGTCTAAAACAGACAAAAGAAAGTGTATATTAATCTTTTGCTAATGTTAATCCATTCATTTGAAGGTTAACACAGTTACTGAATTATCATTAACTCACACATGACATTTAAAGTCACAGCATCAGAGTATTTCTCTCTATGTTCATTGATGGACTTGCACTTGTATTCTCCACTGTCATCAGAGCTGATCTTTGAGATGCTGTAGATTCTTCCAGATCCTACAAACGTTCCTCCTTTAAACCAGCTGAAGTTCAGAGCAGGAGGGTTTGAATCACTGCTGCAGATCAGAGTCACTGAATCTCCTGACACTATTTCACCAGATGAACTGATGGACACTGAGACGTTCGTGGGTGCATCTGAAAAGAACAAAAGTTAAAACTTTTGGTAACACTTTAGAATACTGATCGTTCATTAATGAATAACTACACAGGAACAAATGAGTAATGTATTTTTAACACTCTAGTAACTATTATTAACCAACAAAAAATTTTGATTAATGAATTAGTAAGTAACAGTGCTCAGTTGAAGGTGGTAGTTCACTATTAGCTAATCAGTAACTACTGTTTTTTCATTCCTCCCAGAGAACTACTAAAAACTACTATATACAGGTTCATAATTAATGTGAATGGTGCATAATGTATAATTAATTTTAAAGTGAAGATCATGGTAACCCACTAGAAATTGCTTAAGTGTTACCAAATACATCAGAAGGAATTACTGTACAAAACTTTATAAAAACCTCAAAAGTTTACAATGACTCCAGTAGTTACTAGAAAGTTATCATGTTTATCACTTCTGAATACTGATCCAAATAATTAGTAATTCCAAGTAATTACTAGTGGGTTACCATGATCTTCACTTTAGAATTAATTATATATCATGCATCATTCACATTAATTATGAACCTGTATATAGTAGTTCTTAGTAGTTCTCTGGGAGGAATGAAAAACAGTAGTTACTGATTAGCTAATAGTGAACTACCACCTTCAACTGAGCACTATTACTTACTAATTCATTAATCAGAGTTTCTTGTTAGTTAATAGTAGTTACTTGAATGTTAATAATGCATTACTCATTTGTTCCTGTGTAGTTATTCATTAATGAAGGATCAGTATTCTAAGGTGTTGCCAACCTTTAAATCATCTCATTCAAACACAGTCTCCGACTTCTAAAAATAACAAATGAATCTGTACTCACACATGACATTGAGCTCAACAGCAGGAGAGGTGTGATTGTGTCCGTGTACAGCACAGCTATATCTGCCTGCATCCTCTCTTCTGACTGACTGCAGCAGGAGTTCATTGTTTCTGTCTCTTCTCTCAGTTAATGGCTGTGAGTTTCTGTACCAGATGAATGTTGCTCTGTCAGTCAGAGTGCAGCTGCTTTTACATGTCAGACGGACTGAATCTCCCTCTGTCACTCTCTCAGGAGACTCCACCTGAAGATCTGAACACAACACACACATTATATCTAGTGCTGCTGTCATACACTGATTATTATTCAACATAATGCACAGAAGAAGAGAGAAACCTCATGAAAGTCACCTGTGACAGTAAGAGTCACTCCTGGAACACCAGTCCATTTCACATCTTTATCAGTGATGAATCTGAAATAGTACTCGTGTGAATCATTCAGTGTCACGTGACTTAGTCTGATGGTGCAGTTCTGCTGTTTATCTTCCAGATACTGAAGCCTCTGACTGTATTCAGGGTCCTCAGACAGATCTTTAAGCTCTACACCCTCTTTTACAGGGCCTTTGGTCCAGAACACTCTCCTGATCTGATATCCAGCAGGGTATGTATAAGTGCAGCTCATTATCACTGATGAGTCATTTAGTGCACAGATGTGTGAAGGACTGTAACTCACACCCCAACCAGCACTAGAAACCCCTGAAACACAGAATTCATCCTGAACAAATTAGCAGCAGCATGGATAAAAAAAAAAAAAAAACAATATCCAGTTTCTCTTGAGTGTTTCTGAAGTGTTGCATTCACTCACCGTGAATCATGAGCAGAAAGATCAGAGGAAGAGGAGGAGCCATTCTGACTGACATCGCTATCAACACCTACAACAAATAAATAGTGGCTTATTTTTTAATTTAAGTCTTGTTGTTTCTGTGTCTTTGTTACATATTAAGTTTTTCATATTTAACATCATGTCTTAGTGCATTAGATCAGGGGTGTCAAACTCATTTTAGGTTGAGGGCCAGACTGGAAAAAAATAACCATGTGTGGGCCGAATTAATTAAAACAAAACAAACAAACAAACAAAAAAAAACTTAGTGCGCTGATAGTTGCATTAATATTAACCATATAAACAACAAATTAATTCGCAAGAAAACTAATACACTGCTCCTTAAAACTGCATTTGTTTTTACAGCAAAAAACTGTTAGATTTTTAAAATAATGCTTTTTAAAATATTTTTTTTATTAGTGATGCACCTATTTTTTTTTTGGCCAGTTCCAAATTTTTTTTTTTTAGAAGCAAATTGGTCGATTCTGATTCTGGTTGCAGATTTTTTTTTTTTTTTTTTTTTTTTTTAAAGCAAATTTATTTGTTGTTTATTTGTTCAAAAAAAATGTAGCTCTTTGATATTAGAGGCAAACACTGCATTTTTATCACAATCCCAACAAAGATGTTATGCACATGAGCATGAGCATTTTAATTTAAATTACTGTATAATTTTAAGATTAACAGCAAAAACAGCATGGTCTGACTTTAGCTTTGTGAAATTATGCTACATAAGATACCTGCACAAAACAAAATCAGCAGACGGGCTGAATGAAAATGCAAATTCACTCTCTGACAGTAGGTGGCGCTTATGGAACAGCAGTGATATAGCCTTTCCATGGTTACCGCTATACACAAAGCAGCGCTGCGTTTATAAATAGGCCACTAATTTATACGGAGATAAGAGGAATAGCCATTAAAACTTTTCTGAAGACAGTTCCCTTCAGAGATACATTCATATCAACCCCAATTTAATATTTCTATTATTCTTCCTATTTTTCGCGAACAGTGAGCTTGTGCATGGTGGAGTATTTTCTCTGTTGGCGCGTCTGTTCTCCTCTTTGTGTCCGTATTCAGCGTGTGCCTGTGTTAACGTCCTTCACAGACATAGTAAATATTTCCACGCAAATGAAATTTTAGGAAATTATTACAAAGCACTTTGTTTGCAAAGCCGGAATAAAGATTGACCAAAACAAACCTTAAAAAACGTTTGGATTTATGACCAGTGGACTAGTGAATCTCTATTTTTTTTTTATTATAGTTCAAATCATCCCGCGGACCGGATTGGACACCTTTGAGGGCCATATGTATGACACCCCTGCATTAGATATTTTAAGCCAAATATACTATGTGTCATACTATTCTTGGACATACAGATGAAGACACCAGCTCAACTATACACAAAAAAAGGTATCTTGACTATAGCTGTGCATTCACATGTACTAGTGTGTGGTTCAACTAATGTAGCATCAGTGACCTGATCTTTCTTTTTTTTTTTGTCAGTGAAAATTGAGCGCTATTTGTTTTGAGATTGAACAGACAATAAACCAAAAGAGAAATAAGCTCTAGTAGCTTTCATTATAGGCCCTATAGTCAACCTTCATTATACAGTTATCTATTTTATAAAAGATTAAAGTGGATCTTTATTGAGGTGTTTGTCAGTAACATACAAAATACTGCTGGAAAAACATTTTTTTCTGCTAATGGTCTTTTGATTTTAAACCATATAGTTACTGAGACACAGCCCTGTGGCAACTAGCCCCAATCAATCTCCCATAAATCCCCACATTTAAGATATTTGACAGAACGGTTATAAAATCAAGCTCTTACCCGTTTCACCAACACCCGTGGCCAGTGACAGCACTACAAATGATCAGGGTGGAACCAGTTTTGGCGTTTTCACGCTGGAGGACACGTGAATAACACATTATATTTTAATATGAGGTTTTGACACCTCAATTATAGTTAGGATGAAGCAGAAGAAGAGTTTTAGCTGACAACATTAGACTAAAGACAAAAAATTTAAACTTAGAGAAACTTTACGTCAATCCATAAAGATGCTCATGTGATAATGTTTTCAAACTTGGGAATATCTATAATCATTCATTCATACAGACAGTGATGACAAGGAACCTGTTCTTGAGAGAGAGAAAATTATAACTTGAATGACTATACTTTAATTTGCATATGCAGACCAACTATCCTGGAATGGGAACTGATGGAGGCGGGATTGTAAAACACTGGAAGGTATTGCAGTGGCAGTGATGTAAAAAACATATTTCATCACCAGCATCACCAACTGTACATTTCATAAACCTCTAATTCACTGAATGATTAATAGCAATAGAAGTTAAACAAAGAATTTAAATCACGGTGATGAAGCAGAATTGATTCATCTGAATGTCTGAAAGTTTTTATCATTTTATCTTGGCCTTGTTTTTGAATGCACCATGTCCTTAAACAAGGTCACAAATACAGTTTCCCCTTTAGTACAGTAAGTGTGAAAACCAAACTCATGAACCTTTGACAGCAGCATCACAGTGTGATCACGTGACCTTCATAAGCGATGGAGAGACGCTGAGGGACGTCACACCCAAGAAGAAGAAGAAATCAGTCCTGTCAGAGTAAAGCTTGAGTCATCATGTCACTGCAACTGCTTTTAGAAACTCAGATATCCACAGAAACAGCTCTGAGAGGTGCATTGGCTGGACAAACCTGAAATAAACACTTTAATGCTATTTGAGCATCGAAAACAACATTTATGAGACAGTTCATGTCAGATTTTATTACTGATTTAAAATATGTTATTAAAATGTGACTTTGGCCAGCAGTTTTTCAGTGTATTTCACCATCCAGGCAGAAAGGAGTTGGTCTTGCATGAGTGAAAAAGCTGCCTGAAAGTGTTGCAAATAAACTGACTTTCCTTGAAAGGGACTTTGATTATGTTTGACCAGCAAAAGCTGAAGCTCCAGTGACTAAAGTCGGCATTGAAATGGAAGTTGTGACCGACTTCACTTCCGTATGTGATGCATTTCAGAGTGAAATTGTCACAGAATCTATGAGGGAGGACTCAAATGCAGGTTGAGTGTAACAGGTTTATTTTACAAGACAAGATGAGGAGGAGAACACAGTCCAAACAGTAGGCAGGGATGAGACACGATGACAGGCAGGTTGAAACGCAAGTTGCTTCTTTATTAGTAAGTAGACTTCTTTATTGAAATGTTGTTGTTCTGAACAAAAGCAAGATTGTGAGTGTAATTTTGTGTAGTATTATAATCATTATATTAATAATCTGACTAGATCATTTGTTTTTCACTTGCAGTCTCTAAATGTAATGCGCTTTAATATCTGTTATGCTGTTATTCTGATGTATTGAATGACAGGAAAGTGTGAATTGTACGAGAGCATTATTTTTTCCTGCCTTTTATTGGAAGCTTGACCAATACTGATACTTAAAGGTGCAATAGGACATTTTCGGAGAGGCTAGCAATAGCGAGCTAACTTTCAAATCATAACATCCCTTCAGAGCATCTGAAAGCCACGCCTCCTCCAAAACACATGAAAGCATACACAAACTTCAAACAAACAAAGTCAATGTACAGTCAATACTGCAATATATATACATAGACAAACATACAGCCAGGTGGTAGGCTAGACATTAAATATATTAAAGGACTCACATATGGAAAAAGTTTTAATTAATTATTATATGAATGAAAAATAGTCTATATTTGAATTTCTTTTTCAAGAACCAAAAACAAAAGTTGGGTTTTACTGTACTTACTTTTATGTACAAGAAATTTAGCAAAAAATAAATAAATAAATTAAATTTTATAATATAATATTCTTTCCTTTTATTTGAGTGGATATTAGTAAACCCTAATATAACTTTATTTAATGGGTAGTATCTGTGTAACATTTTAAAGTTATTTTCTTAACTTTATTTACCAATAAATATTTCTTTGGCAAAGTCCAGATGGCCTTCTATAATAAACCTTCCACCAGGATAATAATAAAATATACAATGTCTTTCTGAAATAAAGAATCATACACCTACATACACTTCTACAATACTTGGTTACACATTTTATGGTCCTATGCCTTCCACAGATGATATATACTTATAAAAATACATTTAGACCAGTGGTTCCCAAACCTGTCCTGGAGTACCACCAGCCCTGCACATTTTGTATGTCTCCCTCATCTATCAACTCATGAGCTCATTAGTAGAGACTGCAAGACCTGAAATGGGTGTCAGAAATAGGGAGACATACAAAATGTGCAGGGCTGGTGGTACTCCAGGAAAGGTTTGGGAACCACTGGTTTAGACCATTTAACATAGTGAGTGCTATTAGGACATGAGGAGACTTTTAACCAGCGTACCTACTGGACCGGTTAAAAACATTAATAATCTAAATGAAGTAAGCTTCATACGTAATACAAAGAATAAAGAAAAACACACTTCAGTGATTACACACTTTTACATCAATTCATTAATGTTTTACTTCCATTTTTGCCCATCCATCTATAAAAAGATCCCCAAATTACTTCAGTCACATGTCATCATGGCACTCGTGTCAATCATTCAGGGCTCCACCCACAAAGAGATGCATAAAGGCTGTAATATTTACTGTATTCAAAATTTACAGCCTCTTGTTGTTAGGCTGATTAAGAAAGAAAGAAAGAAAGAAAGAAAGAAAGATTATATTTAAATAAAAGCATCAAGAACATTAGTCATGAGGAAAGAATAGGTTTTTTAGGTATTCTTACTTACTGGAAGATTTTCATACACAGACGAGTTCAGTTCGGGTTTACAATCATCAAGTTGATCAGCCTTTATGAATGAAGAGACAGAGTGAAAACAGGACTGTGTTATTTAAATTTCCATATACTTAATCAAAAGACATTTGATATTTTCACACTGACATTGAGGAGCGTTTAATTCTCTTTGAGTAAAGGTGTAGGAAATCCTCAGTTAAAACATTTACCGTTACATTCTCATACACAGATTCACTCAATTCAACATCACAAGCTTTGAGTCTGTCATGATGAGGTCTGGAATGAACCATCTGTGCCATTACAAGAAAAAAAAAAAAAAAACAGAATAGAGAGAAAAAAAAAAAAAAAAAAAAATGTATATAAACCACTCATTAAATAAAGTCACAACTACATTCAAACTTTCACTTTTAGTTACAAATTAATGTACCTGATCAGTAAACTACTGATAACCAAATAAATTGTTCTCACCTGAGACTCCTGTGTGTTATTTCTCTTTTTCATCCACCTGATTCCCCTTTAAAGACAATGATTTGACACAATTACAACCAATCAGAACTTAAGGTGCGTTCACGCCACCTCGTAATTCCTGTAACTACGAGATTCTGGCTCATAAAAAGTGTCCACGTCCTCATAGAGCTCGTAATTACAGCTTGTAAGCTGGGAGTTTTCTTAAAGCTCCCACATGTACCACGTGGCCGCTGTACCACCTGACCGCTGTAGATTCATTTAGGCGTTGATAGTGGTGCCATAGACGCATAATTCCTAGTCAAAGGACGTGAACTGCTCCGAATACAACGTCATGTGTTGTCATCTCAAGATTCCAGTAAATACAAGGTGGCGTGAATGCAGCATTATTTGATGTTTAATACACAATTATGATTTTGAACCAATGAGGTTTCTCTAGGACGTGACACTGCCATTTTGAATGTGATGAAATCTGGTGTATCTTCAGGATTTACTGCAGTAAAGATGTGAGCTTCAGACTTCCTCATTCAATAACTAACTGAGTAGCTGTCAGTGTGGAAAGAGAGGATGGAAAATTGGAAATTTTGCCTTGGCTCACGTTCATCATGACGTCTCTCTGAATTCACAACCTTCTGACTCAGTCACTCATTCACACACACTACATAGTACCACAGACACATATCTTACCAAATCAGCATCATGATGATCACTGCAGCTCCACAAACCACTCCAATGGATATGTATAATATCACCAGATGTCCTACAAAAGAGTAAAACATCTGAACAGATTCATTTTCTTCACTTTAGAAAGAGTAAAGTAAGTATATGAGCTGCTCTACCTTTAACAGTCACAGTTACAGTGTCTGATCTCTGAGATCCATGTTGATTGTGAGCCTGACAGTAGAAGCGTCCACTCTGTAGTGCACTGAAACTCTGTCCAGATCCAACAGCTGAGCTTTCATTCTCCTTAAACCATCTGAAGTTCAGAGCAGGAGGGTTTGAATCACTGCTGCAGATCAGAGTCACTGAATCTCTCGCCCAAATCTGACCAGACTGAATGATGGACACTGAGACGTTCCTGGGTGGGTCTATAATAGACAAAAGAAAGTGTATATTAATGTTTTGTGATTGTTAATCCATTAATTTGATGGTTACCACAGTTACTGAATCATCATTAACTCACACATGATGTTTAAAGTCACAGCATCAGAGTATTTCTCTCCGTGCTCATTGATGGACTTGCATTTGTATTTTTCCCTGTTATCAGAGCTGATCTTTGAGATGTTGTAGATTCTTCCAGATCCTACAAACGTTCCTCCTTTAAACCAGCTGAAGTTCAGAGCAGGAGGATTTGAATCACTGCTGCAGATCAGAGTCACTGAATCTCCTGAAAATATTTCACCAGATCCAGTTACGACCACTGACACATTCCTGGGAGGGTCTGAAACAGACAAAAGAAACTATATTCATATTTTGGGATTTGATAATCCACTAATTTGTTTGTTGAACCACCAATAACTCACACATGATGTTTAAAGTCACAGCATCAGAGTATTTCTCTCCATGTTTATTTCTGGATCTGCACTTGTATTCTCCACTGTCATCAGAGCTGATCTTTGAGAAGTTGAAGATTCTTCCAGATCCTACAAACGTTCCTCCTTTAAACCAGCTGAAGTTCAGAGCAGGAGGGTTTGAATCACTGCTGCAGATCAGAGTCACTGAATCTCCTGACACTATTTCACCAGATCCAGTTACGAACACTGACACGTTCCTGGGAGGGTCTAAAACAGACATATTAATGTTAATCCATTAATTTGAAGGTTAACACAGTTACTGAATCATCATTAACTCACACATGATGTTTAAAGTCACAGCATCAGAGTATTTCTCTCCATGTTCATTGATGGATCTGCACTTGTATTCTCCACTGTCATCAGAGCTGATCTTTGAGATGTTGTAGATTCTTCCAGATCCTACAATCGTTCTTCCTTTAAACCAGCTGAAGTTCAGAGCAGGAGGGTTTGAATCACTGCTGCAGATCAGAGTCACTGAATCTCCTGACACTATTTCACCAGATCCAGTTATCAACACTGAGACGCTCCTGGGTGCATCTGAAAAGGACAAAAGTTAAAACTTTAAATCATCTCATTCAAACACAATCTCCAACTTCTAAAAATAACGTCTCGGTTACAAAGGTAACCCTCGTTCCCTGAAGGAGGGAACGGAGACGTACGTCGGACAGACCGACGAATAGGAATCTCGCTAGAGAGGCCAATCTACTTCGAGTGTAACTACAACGAGCCAATGCACATTGGCATGCAATCATATGCATCAGCTGCTTGCCTCGCAGCGCGGGTATATAACGAGCAGCAGGTGCGTTGCATCTTCAGGTTTTCGCTGAGGAGCCGAACCGGATAGGCGGCAGCATCAGCGGGGTACAGCGACTGTGGCGACGGGACGTACGTCTCCGTTCCCTCCTTCAGGGAACGAGGGTTACCTTTGTAACCGAGACGTTCCCATTCAGTCGGTCACGTTCGACGTACGTCGGACAGACCGACGAATAGGAATCCCTACCAAAGCGCCACAGGGGCTGCCCCCTTCCAGCGCTCTGTTGTAAGCCACCTGAACCCCCTTGCCTACGGACGGTGGGACAGGGCTAACACAGAGAGTGTCGATCACTGCTGTTCCCCAAAACCCATTCAGTGAGACTATTGGATAACGCTGGGAAAGCGTACCCTTCCGCTGGGAAAGGAACGCTGCGGAAGCCACATCCTTCCCGAAGGAGTTAAGTGGAGAAGTACATATGGACTAACCCGTAGGCTGTACTACATATGGAAGAACTGGGGTGACTCCAACTCGATGAGAGGTGGGTTCTCCCAGAGGGAAAGACACGGGCTTCATTTAGGAGCAACCGTGGAACTAGACATATGGGATCCCAGTAGGGTCACACATATGGTACCCAGCCTAAACCCGGTTCACAAGGATACAACGGAGTATAGGCCTAGCGCCAGACGCAAAGAGCTGGTCTGAGGTCCTGAAGCTTTGAGTTCTGTCTATGTACAGTCGCAAAGCGCGAACTGGACAGAGCAAAGCCAGGGCTGGGTCTGCCTCCTCCGAGGGCAGCGCTTGCAGGCTCACTACCTGGTCCCTGAAGGGAGTGGTAGGAACCTTGGGCACATAGCCAGGCCGGGGTCTCAGTACCACATGGCCGTCACCCGGCCCGAACTCCAGGCACGATTCGTCAACCGAAAAAGACTGCAGGTCCCCTACCCTCTTGATGGAGGCCAATGCAACCAGCAGCAAAGTCTTCATAGACAGAATCTTTAAGTCTGCTGATTGCAAGGGCTCAAAGGGAGCAATCTGAAGTGCTCTCAGCACCAGAGCAAGGTCCCAAGAGGGTATGGAGGGAGGACGAGGAGGATTTAACCGCCTCGCCCCCCTAAGGAACCTGACGACCAGGTCGTGCTGACCAACAGATTTGCCATCTATGTGGTCATGATATGCGGAGATAGCAGCAGTATGGACTTTGAGGGTGGAGGGGGACAGCCTACGCTCCAACCCCTGCTGCAAGAAGGAAAGCACGACACCGATCGAGAATCTTCGGGGGTCCTCTCGACGAGAAGAACACCACTCGACGAACAGGTTCCACTTCAAGGCGTAAGCCCGTCTCGTAGACGGAGCACGTGCCGAAGCGATGGTGTTAAGTACCTCGGGGGGTAAGTCACCTAGAACCTCCGCGTCCCGTCCAGGGACCAGACATGGAGTTTCCAGAGGTCTGGACGCGGGTGCCAGAGAGTGCCCCGTCTCTGAGAAAGAAGGTCCTTCCTCAAAGGAATGGGCCAGGGAGGGGCTGTCGCGAGGAGTGAGAGTTCCGGGAACCAGGTCCGGTTGGGCCAATAGGGCGCAACTAGCAGGACCTGCTCCTCGTCCTCCCTGACTTTGCACAGGGTCTGTGCAAGTAGGCTCACTGGGGGAAACGCATATTTGCGAAGGCCCCGGGGCCAGCTGTGCGCCAGTGCGTCTGTTCCGAGTGTTCCCCCGGACAGGGAGTAAAACAACCGGCAATGAGAGGTTTCTGGTGAGGCAAACAGGTCTACCTGAGCCTCTCCGAACTCTCTCCAAATCAGCTGGACCACCTGGGGGTGGAGTCGCCACTCTCCTGGCAGCGCAGCTCGTGAAAGCTCGTCGGCCACACGGTTGAGCACACCGGGAATATGAATGGCACGAAGCGACCTCAGATGCTTCTGACTCCAGAGGAGGAGATGGCGGGCGAGTTGCGACATGCGACGGGAGCGTAGACCACCTTGACGGTTGATGTACGCAACGGTCGCAGTGTTGTCCGTCCGGACCAGTACATGCTTGCCCCGTAGCGGCCCTTTGAGGCGGCTCAGAGCAAGGCGTACCGCTAGCAACTCGAGGCAGTTGATGTGCCAATGCAGATGGGGGCCCGTCCACACCCCTGACACTGCATGCCCGTTGTACGTGGCACCCCAGCCCGTGGCAGAGGCATCCGTGAATACCACAGCATGCCGGAACACCTGCTCTAGGGGTACTCCAGCCCGAAGAAACAAGGGGTCCGACCACGGGCTGAAGGTTTGGCGGCACTCCTGAGTGATTGCCACCCGGAACGTGCCGCGTTGCCACGCCCATCTCGGGACCCGGCCGTGGAGCCAGTGTTGAAGCGGTCTCATATGAAGCAGACCGAGCGGGGTTACTGCCGCTGCGGCTGCCATATGCCCCAGGAGCCTCTGAAAAAATTTCAGTGGAACCGCTGTCCTGCCGTTGAACGTATTCAGGCAGTTCAACACCGACTGAGCACGTTCCTCTGTGAGGAGTGCTATCTGTTCGACCGAATCCAACTCCATACCGAGAAAAGAGATCCTCTGCACCGGGGCGAGTTTGCTCTTTTCCCAGTTGACCTGAAGACCCAACTGGCTGAGGTGTCTGAGCATCAAATCCCTGTGTTCGCACAACTGATCCCGGGACTGTGCCAGAATGAGCCAGTCGTCGAGATAGTTGAGAATGCGAACACCCTGTTCTCTCATGGGAACAAGGGCTCCCTCCACGAGCTTCGTGAAGACGCGGGGAGACAGGGCCAGCCCGAAGGGTAGGACTCTGTACTGATATGCTCGACCTTCGAACGCGAAGCGCAGGAATGGCCTGTGATGCGGAAGAATCGAAACATGAAAGTATGCGTCCTTCAGGTCGATCGCTGCAAACCAATCCTGGGGACGGATGCACTCGAAAATGCGTTTCTGTGTGAGCATTTTGAACGGTAGCTTGTGAAGGCTCCGATTCAAAACTCGCAGATCCAGGATCGGTCGTAACCCACCGCTTTTCTTGGGTACAATGAAGTAGGGACTGTAGAACCCTGACCTCATATCGGCTGGAGGGACCGGCTCTATCGCGTCCTTCGCCAGTAGGACCGCGACCTCCGCACGCAAGACATGGGCATCTACATCTTTCACTGTAGTGAAGAGGACGCCCCTGAACTTGGGGGGACGCCGGGCGAACTAAATCGCATAGCCGAGCCTGACGGTCCGAATGAGCCAGCGAGACGGCCTGGGGAGCGCTAGCCAGGCACTCAGAGACCGAACAAGCGGGACCAAAGGGACCGCAGGCGTACCCGCAGTGGGGCAGCGAGGTGGAAGCCAGGGACGCGGCCCGGGGGGCTCTGTTTGCGAGGCGGCCCGGAGCGGCGTCACAGTGTGATGTGCAACACTTACCTGGTTCCACGGGAGGACAGAGGGAGCGGTCAAGGCTTTGGTTACCCACCGCTCGCTGCTGTCTGCTGGCGACAGAAGAGGGGGATGAGAGTGGTGAGGTTCTTGCCCTCCCACTGCTCTCCGAGCCCTCTTCGGACCCGGAGATGAAGGAAACTGCTCTTTTACTGGGAATTTGGGTACCGCTGGCTGTTGGGCCAGCGGCGGAACACAAACAAAAGGAAACAAAGGATTCTCCACCCGGCCCTCCTCCGGGGGAAGGAGTGGTGCGGTCACCATCTCCTGAAGAGCAGTCCCCTCCATCTCCGGGTCGCCCGTCCTAGGGCCTCTTGGACTTGGCCTTGCCGCCCTTCTTCTTGGGGGCGGGCAGGACGGGCTGGGCACCCTGACCACGACCGGCTCCACGGCGCCGCTTGGATGACGGCTGCTGCTGGGGCGCGGGAGCGGGGGCGGCCGCGGGAGGGCGCCCTCGGCGACGAGCAGTCTGAGGGGCCACGGGCGGTGGAGGTGCAGCAGCTGACCGCCTCAGCAGGATGTGACTGATCGCCTCAGACTGCTTCTGTACAGCCGAGAACTGCTGGGCAAAGTTCTCGACCGCGTCGCCGAAGAGGCCGGTCTGGGACACGGGGGAATTAAGAAACCTGACTTTGTCGGTATCCCTCATGTCCGCAAGACACAGCCAGAGATGGCGCTCCTGGACCACTAGCGTGGACATCGCACGACCCACAGACCGCGCCGTGACCTTCGTCGCACGAAGCGCGAGGTCCGTCGCGGCCCGAAGCTCCTGAAGAACTTGTGGGTCATGACCACCCTCGTGCAGGTCCTTCAGTGCCTTGGCCTGATGGACCTGCAGCAACGCCATAGCGTGCAAGGCAGAGGCGGCTTCCCTACAGGCCTGATAAGCCTTGCCGGTAAGGTCCGACGAGTACTTACAGGCCCGGGAAGGGAGAGACGGCTCCCCCCGCCAGGTGGAGTTAGGGCACAGTTGCATAGCAACGGCCCGTTCCACAGGGGGTATGCGCGTATAACCCTTAGCCGCCCCGCCATCAAGGGTGGTGAGGGAGGAGGACCCACCGACACGGTTTCGGGCAGTAAAAGGTGCCGTCCATGTGCCAGTGAGTTCTTCATGCACCTCCGGGAAGAAAGGAACTGGGGTGGGGGGCTGAGAACCAGCCCTGGCCACCCCGAGAAACCAATCGTCCAGCCTCGAGGGTTCGGGACACGGTGGAGGATTCCACACGAGCCCAACCCTGTTGGCGGCCCGGGCAAGCATAGCCATCATTTCCGGGTCCGAATCGGGCACAGTTGTCACTCCTGAAGGAGGCAGCTGCGCCGAATCATCATCCCCCGAAGTATCAGGCTCACCCTCCGATGCAGCGATCGACATCCTATCATCTTGGGGAGCTCCGAAGGATACGGATGGTACGCACCTCTGGGGTGGTCCACCGCGCTCCCCCGGCAGCTCTACTGGCTGCGGAGTGCAGGAGGGATGAGGGTTCCTAGAGGGTTGGTTCCCCGAAGGAAGCGCGCTCACCGTGATCCTCAGATCACCAGCACCGCTGCCCGCAGCAACCCTCTGAGGAGGATTGGAACGAGGCAACGGCACCGGGACTCCGCCCCTTTGCAGGAACTGGAGTCTAGATCGCAACTCCGAGATGGTCATCTTCCCACAATGGGTGCATGACTCATCCACAAACGCCGCTTCAGCGTGACTTAAGCCCAGGCACGCGATACAGAGTTGGTGACCATCCCGCGGTGATAGATAACGACCGCATCCAGAAACACACAAGTAGAACGACATCTTTAAAAAGACGCGAATCTACTTGTGTAAGCTCTTTTAGGGACTCGCTCTTTACGTGCCGAAGCACGCAGGGGAAAAAGCCGCAGCAACACAGACAGGGAAGTAGTGCAGCCTGTCGTGTGCACTCCCTCCTCACAACCGTCTCACCAGCTGTCAGAACAGCTTTTTAGCGCTCTAAGCGCACCGCTCTACCAGCCATGAGAACGGCTCTGAATTTGCTCCTCGGCAACACAAAGGAAGGAGACCGGCCCGCTGCAGTGCTGTCCGCCTGCACAACAGAGAAGTCCCGCAACGGCTCGTCTTTTCAGTTTTGATGCACTCCGTAGTAACCCTGAGGTTCGGCTCTGAAGCGAAAAGCTGAAGATGCAACGCACCTGCTGCTCGTTATATACCCGCGCTGCGAGGCGAGCAGCTGATGCATATGATTGCATGCCAATGTGCATTGGCTCGTTGTAGTTACACTCGAAGTAGATTGGCCTCTCTAGCGAGATTCCTATTCGTCGGTCTGTCCGACGTACGTCGAACGTGACCGACTGAATGAGAACAAATGAATCTGTACTCACACATGACATTGAGCTCAACAGCAGGAGAGATGTGATTGTGTCCGTGTACAGCACAGCTATATCTGCCTGCATCCTCTCTTCTGACTGACTGCAGCAGGAGTTCATTGTTTCTGTCTCTTCTCTCAGTTAATGGCTGTGAGTTTCTGTACCAGATGAATGTTGCTCTGTCAGTCAGAGTGCAGCTGCTTTTACATGTCAGACGGACTGAATCTCCCTCTGTCACTCTCTCAGGAGACTCCACCTGAAGATCTGAACACAACACACACATTATATCTAGTGCTGCTGTCATACACTGATTATTATTCAACATAATACACAGAAGAAGAGAGAAACCTCATGAAAGTCACCTGTGACAGTAAGAGTCACTCCAGTCATGCCCATCGCTTTGTCCTTATTAGTGATGAATCTGAAATAGTACTTCTGTGAATCCTTCAGTGTCACATGACTCAGTCTCATAGTGCAGTTCTGCTGTTTATCTCCCAGATACTGAAGCCTCTGACTGTATTCAGGGTCCTCAGACAGATCTGTTCGTTCTTCGCCCTTTTTTACAGTGCCTTTGGTCCAGAAGACTCTCATGATTTGATGTCCAGTAGGGTATGTATAAGTGCAGTTCATTATCACTAATGAGTCCTTTAGTGCACAGATGTGTGAAGGACTGTAACTCACACCCCAATCAGCACTAGAAACCCCTGAAACACAGAATTCATCCTGAACAAATTAGCAGGAGCATGTGCATAAAAAATGCAGTATCCAATTTTTCTTGAATGTTTCTGAAGTGTTGCATTGACTAACCGTGGATCATGAGCAGAAAGATCAGAGGAAGAGGAGGAGCCATTCTGACTAACATCAGAGAAACACCTACAACAAACGTACAGTGGCTTATTTTTACATTTTAAAATAATGACTAATGATACGATATGTGTCTTTATTCTTCCTTTATGGAACGAAAACATATTTCCATATATTATGATCAATATATTATATGGTCTACATATACTGAAAAATATATTAAATAATATATTGCATTCATTTAATGTGTTATATATTACAATATATTTAATAATACATAAGGAATTGCCACTTTTCATATTGTTACAGTTACCAATGAGAATGCCCGTAATTGCCACCAGAGGGCACACCACCCCAGACTTTTGACACACCAACAAGGACTTCATTTCCCATAACCCACTGCCCAGACTAATCAACCATGATTACATTCAGCTGTGTCTCATTAGCTTGACTAGCTCACCCTATTTAAGCCTGTTCCACTCCATTTTTCGTTGCTAAGTTTTGCATGATTGTTGGTACTACACTTCTGAGCCTTTGTATCTTGCGTCCTTGTGTTCTGGATTACTCTTTGCCTGTGTACCCTGCCTTGTTTTTTGTTTGTTTGGACTGCCTGCATGTGTTTTGACCCATTGCATGGATTTTGGTTTATGGTTGTGGATTACTCTCTGAATAAATACTGCATTTGGATCCTCAACCTAGTGATGGGCAGAGCTAGTGATGGGCAGATCGAGGCTTCGTGAAACACTGAAGCAGTTGAAGCAAATGTGTCGTACTGTGTCGAGGCTTCGAAACAATCTGACACCTGTCTCCACGGTTACCCCTAGAGGTCAGGACAGTGTAAATGCAACAACACTCAGGCCAAACATGCATTAAAAATACTCTTTAACAAACGTATTGCAAAAGTTTTATTGAAAGTAAAATCAATCAAATGCAATTAACTAATCATCTAATAAGATTAAATATAGAGTGTCTGTATAATATGTGTTCTTTTATCAATTTTCAAGGCTTGTTTCTCTGTTCCATGGCTCAAGCTAAACAGGCCAATAAGAGCTCTTAATAACTACCATTATTCATTTTAATTATTCTAATGTCTAATTAAAACATCTACAAACGTATAAAGCTGATCAGAGATCAGGTAAAACCATAGGGTAAAGCACTAGATACTTGTTCAATAGTTCTCAGTGAATCTACATGATTCATGGGTTCACATTATCATCGCCCTCTACCGGTGAACCAATGATATTTCGAACTGTTTCGAAACGTTTCAAAACAGTGATGACGTAATGAAGCCTCGTTTACTAAAATCACGTGACTTTGACAGTTTGATACATGCTCCGAATCACTGATTCGAAACAAAAGATTCATGAAGCTTCGGTGCTTCATGAAGCAGCGTTTCGAAATCGGCCATCACTAGGCAGAGCGAGACTTTGTGAAACACTGAAATAACTGAAGCAAATGTGCCGTATTGCAGAGATGGGCACTCGAGTTAGTGACTTGGACTCGCACTCGAGTCGCATTTTAATAGACTTCAGACTTGACTCGGACTCGACCTGAAATGACTCTTGAATATTTTAAAAATGACTCAAGTCTTTTACCCTTAACTACTGATATAATAAATAAAGAACTTTTGTTGTATTTTAATAGTTTTATAATATATTAGCTCACACAGCTACCTATTATACTGTGGTGTAGCTGCATGGCTCATTTGGATTGCCAGTCTGTTAAAATATGAACAAAGATACTTAAAGCTCATATTTTAACGTATCGCAATCAGCATGTGTAGAGTTTTCTACTGACATTCTTAAACATTCCGAGGTTTGATATTTTCTGATAATGACTGTCGTCAATAACAACGAAGCTGTATAACAAACCGTGACTCACTGGCGCCATCTTGCGTCCACTTAGCCACTCTATTGAAAATGACTAGGGGAGAGTGGGGTAAGATGAGCCATTTTTTACTTATGTGGTCCTCAAGATAAGGGAAAATGAGGCAGAAGTACAATGAAAGTATTTAAGGTAATTTCAGGATGTTTTCTATCATTTTAAATGCTCAGAATACATCTATGACAAAGGGCTCTAACAATATGGCTTTTTATAAAAAAAAGGTGTTCCTCTGGCTCAATTTACCCCAGGTTAGGGGTAAGTTGATCCGAGTCAGTAGGTGGGTGTAAACTGACCATCTAAATGAATCTGAATTAAACCCATGTGAAATTTTAAAGATAATGTACCTATTTTAAAAACTACTTTAATAATCAAATTTCCTTTTACAAATATTCTTTGTTAAAATATTTTACAAATATTTCTTAATTTAAAGCTAACTTAAACAACATAAAACCAACCAAATGAAGTTGTTTGCATTTCTGAAACAATATGTTGAACACCAAAGTTGTAACCTTCCCATAAACAGACTAAGCAGAGAGTTTGTTGAGTAAAATTAAATAAAAACTAAATAAGAATGAATAAATGTCACTGAAACTAATAAATATTGTAGTCAAAAGGTTCTTGACATGGTAGTTTTTCTGCAATGTCGACCATGTTAGGCCATTAGAGACTACAGGTGGAAAGATATATATGATTAAACATCCTCTGGTTCGTATCAGAGTAGGATTTGGTGTACTTGTACACTGTTCCTATCAAATAAACTCGAAAATAAAGATAAACTAAACCAGTTGCATAATATTACATTGAAATGACACCAGTTTATACTTCAGATTTAACTTAAATTCAGTGCCTTATGGTGGGGTAAGTTGAAACGCTGGCTCAATTTACCCCACAGCATTTGGCTCACTTTGCCCCATAGCTGCCATTTTAGGAAAAGCTAGCTAGCTTACCAATTCAGAATAATATTTAGCTAAATGACTTGCATGGTTTTACACGTTGCTAAATCACCAATATTCATCATAAATATTTTTAGACCTGGACAAATTTGCTTTGATGAAACAGCTATTACAATTTTACTTTGACAAGCCAAAAACAGTTTTTAAAGTAAATAAGCTAGACATTCCTCAAGTGATATTTTACAGCATGCACACATAATTGAGGTGTTTTTTTAACGACAATGCAAGCATGCAAAGCTTCTTTGTTTTTGTTAAAGAACAGCAAACTTGCTTAAAAATGCTCAGTGAATGCATTCTAATAAAATAGTTTTTAAAGTAAATAAGCGACTTCCACTCCACCCATGTGCTTCTCCTTTTCACAGTCTGGCAGAAATGATGGGTGGTTTTAAAATATATGGTCACTTGAAAATAAAATGGTACGGTTGCCAAGATACAGGGGGTGGGTCAACTTACCCACTGGCTCATCTTACCCCACTCTCCCCTACTCGCTAGAAAGATTGTTTTGTACATTGTAATGGATTATAAAGTAACAAGCTGGATGTACATTATCCCTTACATAATAGGACCTTAATTTAAAATAAAACAGATGATAGAAAGATCATATTATTTTGTCTATATAATACAACTAGGATAAAAAATAGGATTTGATTTTTTTTTTTTTTTTAATGACTCGAGACTCGACTCGGACTCGTGACAAAAGACTCGTGAATATCTCTGCCGTATTGTGTCGAGGCTTCGAAACAATCTGACACCCGTCTCAATGGTGACACCTAGTGGTCACTTGCATGTGTTGCTCTGAAACAACCTTGACAATGATTCAGACAAACTTTTCTACTACTGTTAATTCTAAAGTGAAAATCACTAGTGATGACTGAAGTATTACCAAATCCTTCAGAAGGAATTACTAATTATTTTGATCAGTATTCAGAAGTGAAAAACATGATAACTCTCTAGTAACTACTGAAGTCATTGTAATCTTCTGAGGGCATGGCATACAGCTCAACTGTATCTTGACTATAGCTGCACATGTACTAGTGTGTGGTTCACCTAATGTATCATCAGTGACTTAACTTTCCTGTCCAAAATATAATGCTAACCATATCTCTACCGTAAAATCTAGCCCTACTCATAAGTTATCCCTGAAATCAAAGAGAAATGATAGATGAATAATACTGATGTAGAAGCACCTAAACCTGGTTGTAAGCCTAAACTTAACAAAAACTATAAACTGTCCCTCAAATCTGATTGGTTGATTGGAATATTGATCCAGGATCATGCTGCACTGCGCCCTGATCTTCCTCTTTCTTGTCAGTGAAAATTGAGCACCATCCGTTTCAAGATTGAACAGAACAAACCAAAAGAGAAATAAGCTCTAGTTCTTTGCTTAATACACACAGAAATCAATAAAATACTTTATTTATCCAAGAAAATGAAAGCAACAGTCACTTTTGCACTATGTGAGTTTGTCACCATTCGTCTTTCCCCGCCCTGTTTTTGATTGACAGCACATCATAGACAGTAGAGCTCTGCCAGAATGATGGCTTTTAATTTCATACTGACAAACTGTAATGAACCACCTTTGATTTTTATATCAGTGCACTGCTAATGTTCATAGCACACACTCTGGGGCTAGTTGTCACACTTTTACTCTGGTGAATATTTCTTGGCAGGTTTATTTTTAAAATCCACTTTCTGTATAGAGACACACTTTAATATATAAGTCTTGGATATAAGTCTATATAATCAGCCTTTATTATACAGTTATCTGCTGTGTAAAAGATTAAAGTGGATTTTTATTGAGGTGTTTGTCAATAACACCAAATACTGCTAGAGAAAACACATTTTTGTGATATTGGTCTTTTGATTTTAAACCATATAGTCACTG
Organism: Ctenopharyngodon idella; assembly: GCF_019924925.1. NCBI lineage: Eukaryota > Metazoa > Chordata > Actinopteri > Cypriniformes > Xenocyprididae > Ctenopharyngodon > Ctenopharyngodon idella. The sequence continues at coordinate 27,416,268 of NC_067221.1, forward strand.
AGACACAGCCCTGTGACAACTAGCCCCAATCAATCTCCCATATATCCCCAACACTTCAGATATTTGACAGAACGGTTATAAAATCAAGCTCTTACCCGTTTCACCAACACCCATGACCAGAGACAGCACTACAAATGACAAGGGTGGAACCAGTATGATGTTTTCACACTGAAGGACACATGATTAACACATTATATTTGAATTTGAGGTTATGACACCTCAATTATAGTTCTGATAAAGCAGAAGAAGAGTTTTAGATGATGACATCAGACTAAAGGCATAAAAGTGAAACTGAGCGAAACTTTACATCAATCCATAAAGATGCTCATGTAATAATGTTTTCAAACTTGGGAATATCTATATTCAATATCTATATTCAATCAGTTGCATACAGACAGCGATGACAAGGAACCTGATCTTGTGAGAGAAAAAATAATAACTTGAATGACTATACATTAATTTGCATATGCAGACCAACTATCCTGGAATGGGAACTGATGGAGGCGGGATTGTAAAACACTGGAAGGTATTGCAGTGGCAGTGATGTAAAAAACGTATTTCATCACCAGCATCACCAACTGTACATTTGATAAACCTCTAATTCACTGATTGATTAATAGCAATAGAAGTTAAACAAAGAATTTAAAACACACTGATGAAGCAGAATTGATTCATCTGAATGTCTGAATGTTTTTCTGAGAGATTCTAAGCTTTTTAATCTCTCAGCGGCCTTGTTCTTGAATGCATATGTTTCTAAACATGGTCACAAACACAATTTCCTCTTTAGTAAGTGAGAAAACCAAACGCGTGAACATTTGACAGCAGCATCACAGTGTGATCACGTGACTCTCAAAAGCGATGGAGAGACGCTGAGGGACGTCACACCTAAGAGGAAGAAGAAATCAGTCCTGTCAGAGTAAAGCTTGAGGCCTTTTATCACATACCCAATATGGCGGCTCTAGTAATGGTAGTCCCGCCTACTGAATAAAAGTTACAATTTGGCAATCATCACTTCCATAGAATTTCAGGACCGCACATGTGCATTGGCTGGACAAACCTAAAATAAACACTGTTGTAATGCTATTTAAGCATCAGAAACTACATTTATGGTTCATGTCAGATTTTACTGCTGATTTGAAATATGTTATTAAAATGTGACTTTGGCCAGCAGTTTTTCAGTATATTTCACCATCCAGGCAGAAAGGAATTGATCTTGCATGAGTGAAAAAGCTGCCTGAAAGTGTTGCAAATAAACTGACTTTCCTGGAAAAGGACTTTGATTATGTTTGACCAGCAAAAGCTGAAGCTCCAGTGACTAAAGTCGGCATTGAAACGGAAGTTGTGACCGACTTCACTTCCATATTGTGAAGCATTTCAGAGTGAAATGGCTTATAAAACAAGAAAACAAGAAAACAGAGTTGGACTTGATTTATCCATCAGTTGTTGACTGGATTGTGAAAAGTGAGCATTAAAATGATCCATGGATGAGTCAACTATAACTACTAGTATTGAGACTATTAATTTATTGAATGAAAAATGAATTCAAAATGTCCATTGTTAAAAGTGTATTTACTAGAACATTTGTATTCCTACACTGATCATAAAGATGTTTACAGTGACACAAACAACAAAAATCGAACTAATAAACAATTAACATTAATTGTAAGCCATTATAATCAAACAAGTCAGGCAAGAATATATTTTCATGATGACATTATTTGCCGGCTACAAGTCTTCGACTTCCACTTGTATCCATTTCCTAAATCTTCTCAAAATACTCCAGTAAATCTTCATCAGACACTCCTGTCAATCATCCAGGCTCCACCCACACAGTCACACGAAGACTGTAAAATGTTTTGGTGTGTGCCATCATCACTACAGCATATTCCTGTTAGTCTGAGACAACAATGATCCATTTACAAGGATTAACCATTTTGAAATGTTTAAAAGGCACACATCATAGTCTGGAGTGATGTCGAGAGAAGAAAGACAGAGTGGGACATTTAATAGCACAAGATTAATCTCTATTGACTCTCAATGAGAAGAGCTGGACACTTACGGTAACATTCTCATAAACTGTAACATTCTCATACAGAGGGATGTTCATTTTAGGAGCGTTGGTGCAGGGATGAACAGCCTTAATGGAAGAGAGATAGAAGAAAACATGAGAACCAAGAGAAAGAGGAAAACAAAACTAGTTACTGAAATAGTACATGTGTGAATCCTTCAGTGTCACATGACTCAGTCTGATGGTGCAGTTCTGCTGTTTATCTCCCAGATACTGAAGCCTCTGTCTGTATTCAGGGTCCTCAGACAGATCTGGAGGCTCTTTACCCTCTTGTAATGGGCCTTTAGTCCAGAAGACTCTCATGATCTGATGTCCAGTAGGGCATGTATAAGTGCAGCTCATTATCACTGATGAGTCTGCAGTGCTAGAGGATGTTGAAAAGCAGAAATAGATCCGACTTACCCGAAACCATGAGCAGAAAGATCAGATGAAGAGGAGGAGCCATTCTGACTGACATCACCATAGCAATGTCTACAACACAATCAATATACAGACACTTATTTTAGCTTCTGTGAAGGTGAATCTCATGAAATTTGTCAAGATTATTTTACAAGGTCATTTTCATGAAAGTAAAATTACTATGGTCTTTAAAAATAAGATTTTTTTGCAAAGATTTTTTCACTTGATTCTCAGGTAAAACATGACTTGGACATTTCTGGAGCGATTCACCCATAAAGGAATGGGTCATATTTGAATAAACAACAGTTGTTTTTTTTCTATGAAAATGCAATTTAATAAGTACAGTGAATAAATGAAAAGAAATCTTACTGCTTTTCAGCTCTGAAATGCTGCAACCATGATGATTTCAGTACTTCATCATAAAATGGACAAAACAAATAAAGCAGCATCCGTCAATGCATGAGACATTTTTGGAGCGATTCACCCCTGAAGGAATGAATTAGCCAAACGAAGATAGAAAGAGGAAGTGAAAAGAGTCGAGAACATGCAAAGTTCTTCACATTTTCAAAGCATTTCATTAAGATGTGTGTGATTTTCACATGCAGTTTCACAACTTTTATTTCTTCACAGACAGGATTATTCACAGATACTAACAAATGCAAATGTGATCCTTTCCTGAAATTAATTTAAGTTTGATAGGACTTTATAAGATCACACTTACTAAAACCCTTAGTCTCACTTCCTCTTTTGTGTGTTGATAAGAGGCCTGCAAACTGCATTAAACCTTTATGCAAATCCTGATCTGATAAGCTGTAGCTTGTACAACACAGACACTAACGTTATTTCCCCTCTACACTATTTATTTCAGCACTAGGTGCTGGTGTGGAAAGGTTAGCGCATGCGCAGGTTGCTGTTGAGTCTGAGTGGCGGCAATGGTGGATATGTGAAACTTTGCTGTGCACCAAATAAAGTGTGTTAAAGAGATAGATCACCCCAAAATGAAAATTCTGTCATTAATTATTCACCCTCATGTCGTTCCGATCCCACAAGACCTTCGTTCATCTTCAGAACACAAATGAAGATCTTTTTGATGAAATCTGAGAGATATCTCTTCCTCCATTGACTGCCTTTGCAACTTGATCTTTGACACTTCAAAAAGTTCATAAAGAGATCAGAAAATTAATCCATAGGAATCGAGCGGTTTAGTCCAAATTTTCTGAAGAGACTGGATTGCTTTTTATGATGAACAAATTTAATTTAGGCTTTTATTTACATATAAACATTGATCAGCAAACATAAACAGAAGCTCAACCGTGACAACCAGTGACGTGCTGCATAACCAATGAGGTTTATTCTTGTGTGTCACGCAGCATATCTGATATTATGGAAGAGGTTTGATCTTGTGCGCCATTTACCCAGCTTACTAAATTTAGTTTTAAGAACTTTCTCTAGACATGTTGATCTGTTTTATCAATGCAGAAATGTTTTTTGAAAACACTTGCAATTGTTGATAAAGAAGCAACTCAACAAAAGTCAAGGGTCAAGAGGTCAACTAAAGCAAATACTGATCTCCATCATGGTGACTTAAAACGAAACATTTTCAATAAGACATCAACATCTAAACCTCTGTTAATTCTCAATAAGAGCTTCTCAGGCTGGTTAGTAATAAGTGAGGTTGGTAATGCTGTTTGTAGAGTTGTTTAATCAGATTTCAGAGATTTAATGTCTTTTATCTTCAGTTCATCTAAGACTGTGGCTGAAGAAAGTTGTAGTTTGTGTTCTTATTTCTCTTTCTTTCAGTGCTTGTTCACAGCACTTTTTGAATGATTGAAAAAATGTTTCAGGAACATTATAATAACCTTTAAATGACATTCTACTAACATTAAGGAAACTGGACATTTTCATGTTCTTTGCATGTTACAAATCAACTTTGCAGATGTTGTTTATGCTCAAACAGCAACATTACACACTAACTAGAGTTAAAAAAGTGAAATCATAATCAAGGACCCCTTTAAAGGGTCATGAAACCCCAAAACACATTTTTTGAGATGTGGACAGGCTGCACATCACTGAAAACACTAAAGCAAAAATTTATCAACATGTGGAAATTGGTTATTTTTCCATTTTTCAGAGCAATTTCATTCTTCCAGGTTGAAAAGCAAATGTCACGTCATTTATTCAAGCACAGTAACACAAAAGAGTTGTTTCATTTTTCCCAAGATGCTGTCAGAGCTGGAGTTTATCTAACAACACATGGAAAATATCACTAACAATATTTAGTATGTAACAACATGCGGAGCGCGCATGAGAATGTTTTCCTGTGCAGAAGGCAGCAATGAGTTTAACAAAGCTCACAACATGGATCAAAGATCATATACGGACTGGAGTAAGCGAGTTTTAATTTTTTTATGGACATATTCCATATACTGTAGTTATTTAAACATGAACTAGCACTGTGTATGCGCATATATTTAACCGGGTCTTCTTCAAATTAAATATATGTGCAAATAAGGGCACTGACACAGCCGGACATCTAATCATGAACGAAATGACACAAATTATTCTGATACACAAGACAATGTAGACCGAATATTCAAAGAACAATGGACAAAAAAAGTAACTATGCCTTTAATCTTTCTGTGTTAAACTTACGTGTCATTTTTTTGAGGCTGTAGAGTAAAATTGTATAAGACATTTTAAATGTTCTTCCTTGTTTCTCCCTCATTTTGGGAGTTTATTGTCATATAGGGTTATATTTTTAAAATGCATCAAGGTGCCCTCAACTTTTTTTTTTTTTTTTTGTTCTCCATTGTCATATTTTAATATTCATATGTCTGTGTAATGAGTGAGTTGCAGGTCCACTCTTCCCCCCCTCTACACTCCCACTTTTCCACTGCTTTACACGCCCATTTCTTGAGACTTTTCTTTTTCAACTCTGAGGTGTCTACAGAAAGCTCTCAGATTTCATCAAAAAGATCTTCATTTGCATTCCAAAGATGAACAAAAGTCTTACAGGTTTGGAATGACATGAGGGTGAGTAATTAATGACAGAATTTTCATTTTTGGGTGAACTAACCCTTCAAGTAGGCTACTTACTGAAAAGGTTTGTCTTCAGCTTCAAAATACCCAGTTCATCTTAAGCCCTATTCGCACGGGATTACTATTACCTGGTGACCTCTAGTCATTTGTAATAATCGCAGAGGTTGTCTGTGATCTTAATGTCCCTGTAAAGCCATATTAAAGTATGTGTTCTGAGTTTGTCACACCACAGAAAAATGTGTGATTAACCACCCAGCCAAATTTGAATGATTAAAAAAATCGCCAAGTAAATAAGTTATCAAAATCGTGAAAAAATAAGCAGTATTCTCTGCTCTCAAACGCTGTTGGTGTGCCCGCTGTCGGCGCTGAAACCACACCCACTCGCGAGAGCTGCCGTCTCAACTTACTTGTCTAAGGAGTCAAACATACTGATGCATATAAACAAAAGAATCAAGTAAGAGGGTTGCAAAATTTAGTAGAGTTACTGGACAACCTACTAATTATAACATAAGTGTAACGAGTTATAGTAAATGCAATTTGAATGTAACACATTTCTTTTTCACTAAAATCCTTCTATTGTATTTTGTATTTATTTCTGTTTTTCTTTGAATAATATATGTTGATTCTACTGTTCACTGTTTAAAGACTTTTATTTTGACATTTTCTCCTTGAGCTCTACTGACGCCATTTTCAAGTGAGTGCGAGCTTCTCGCCAGTTCGCATTTATGCTGGGGAGAGGTAAGCGTTTTTTAGAGCTCTTCATTTTATGAGTGAAATAAGTTTACAAAGTGTATAAATCGACTAAATATCTTATTGTAACCAGTACTGAGACTATTTGCAGTGTTCTGGTGTAACGTTATGTTCTATGTGCGAGTGGATTGAGAATGTGAAGTTATATCGTGTGGGCCATATGATATGCTATTGTTTTGAGTCATCAATTAGCTAACTGATGTTATATCATACAGGATTGTCTCGTTATGGAATGCCCACAAGAGAGATATGAACTTTATTCATGTTAATACACAGGTATTTCCCTTTTATTGTCTTTGTATGTTCTTTTATATTCTTGTACTGTGTTAATTCTATAATGTTTCAGTGTTAATGTTTATTTTCTCAACTGTTACACAAAATGAGTTTGCATGGCTGGCAATAAATCCCCTTTTGGTGAATAGAAGTGAAAGTGTCCTGGGTCTTCTTATACACAATGCAGATGATGATAACAGCGGTCAGCAACGGACCGGTTCCATAAGCACAAAAGGCAACTTACACTCATTGGTGGGCACGTACTGCCGACTGTTGTCGACAGATGTTGGTGCCACGAGATGGGATGATGAAGGCCGGGACGGGAGAGACTCTGTCTGGCCCCATATCATCAGTTGTCGGTGGGACGGGAGGATGAAAGCCAAGGCGGGAGATAGTCTGTTCGTCCCCATTCACCAATAACAACGGATTATCAGCGAATCCCAGTTGTCTCTGATGAAAGTTTGTAAAACTATCCGGTGCAAAATGATAACTGCAGAGTGTGTCATTGACAGTAATATAGTGTCAGGGGCGGCGCCATGCTTGGTGGCTCTAGTGTGTCATTGACAGTAATATAGTGTTAGGGGTGGGGCCATGCTCGGTGGCTCTAGTGCGTCATCGACAGTCATAGTGTTAGGAGCGGGGCCATGCTCGGTGGCTCTAGTGCGTCATTGACAGTAATATAGCTTTAGGGGCGGGGCCATGCTCGGTGGCTCTAGTGCGTCATCGACAGCTATATAGTGTTAGGGGCGGGGCCATGCTCGGTGGCTCTAGTGCGTCATCGACAGCTATATAGTGTTAGGGGTGGGGCCATGCTCAGTGGCTCTAGTGCATCATCGACAGTCATATAGTGCTGGGGTGGCGCCATGCTCGGTGGCTCTAGTGCATCATCGACAGTCATATAGTGTTGGGGTGGCGCCATGCTCGGTGGCTCTAGTGCTTCATCGACAGTTATATAGTGTTAGGGGCGGGGCCATGCTTGATGGCTCTATTGTGTCATTAACAGTCATAGTGTTAGGGGCAGCGCCATGCTCGGTGGCTCTAGTGTGTCATCGACAGTCATGTAGTGTTAGGGGCGGTGCCATGCTCGGTGGCTCTAGTGCGTCATCGACAGTCATATAGTGTTAGGGGCGGGGCCATGCTCGGTGGCTCTAGTGCGTCATCGACAGTCATATAGTGTTAGGGGCGGGGCCAAGCTCGGTGGCTCTAGTGCGTCATCGACAGTCATATAGTGTTAGGGGCGGGGCCATGCTCGGTGGCTCTAGTGCATCATCGACAGCTATATAGTGTTAGGGGTGGGGCCATGCTCGGTGGCTCTAGTGCGTCATCGACAGTCGTGTTAGGAGCGGGGCCATGCTCGGTGGCTCTAGTGCGTCATTGACAGTAATATAGCTTTAGGGGCGGGGCCATGCTCGGTGGCTCTAGTGCGTCATCGACAGCTATATAGTGTTAGGGGCGGGGCCATGCTCGGTGGCTCTAGTGCGTCATCGACAGCTATATAGTGTTAGGGGTGGGGCCATGCTCAGTGGCTCTAGTGCATCATCGACAGTCATATAGTGTTGGGGTGGCGCCATGCTCGGTGGCTCTAGTGCGTCATCGACAGTTATATAGTGTCAGGAGTGGCGCCCTGCTTGATGGCTCTATTGTGTCATTAACAGTCATAGTGTTAGGGGCGGCGCCATGCTCGGTGGCTCTAGTGTGTCATCGACAGTCATGTAGTGTTAGGGGCGGTGCCATGCTCGGTGGCTCTAGTGCGTCATCGACAGTCATATAGTGTTAGGGGCGGGGCCATGCTCGGTGGCTCTAGTGCGTCATCGACAGTCATATAGTGTTAGGGGCGGGGCCATGCTCGGTGGCTCTAGTGCATCATCGACAGCTATATAGTGTTAGGGGCGGGGCCATGCTCGGTGGCTCTAGTGCGTCATCGACAGTTATATAGTGTCAGGAGTGGCGCCCTGCTTGATTGCTCTATTGTGTCATTAACAGTCATAGTGTTAGGGGCGGCGCCATGCTCGGTGGCTCTAGTGCGTCATCGACAGTCATATAGTGTTAGGGGCGGGGCCATGCTCGGTGGCTCTAGTACGTCATTGACAGTCATATAGTGTTAGGGGCGGGGCCATGCTCGGTGGCTCTAGTGCGTCATCGACAGTCATATAGTGTTAGGAGCGGGGCCATGCTCGGTGGCTCTAGTGCGTCATCGACAGTCATGTAGTGTTAGGGGCGGCGCCATGCTCGGGGGCTCCAGTGCGTCATCGAACCCCCGTTTTAGCTCCGCCCAAAAAATCCTGAACACAGAATTGGTGAAAGACTGTTTAACGCTCTAACTTCACAATTCAGTATTACATAGTTCACAGTCTTTGTAATGTGTTTCAGCAATACATTTGTAATATTTATAATGTGTTTAGAAACAATTCTCAGAATTGACTTTACCCGTGTCAAAGTCAATTCTGACTTAGTACCCGTGCCACCACCACCCAGTGAATTTAGGAAAATAGAGCATGGTGGGCAATATGCATTTAAGTATATCAATTTAGGAGGACAATGGCAGTCGTTTGTATTTGCCACACTTCCTGCTACCAGCTGATTTCTAAATCACGCAAGGTCCCCAGATAATACTATTCCTCTGCTCCAATTGCTCTGCTCCACCCATTATTCCAGTCTGGCTTTCAGCCTGTGTTTCGGTAGGTCACTTATGAAATGACTTCAGTTGGAACTGTTTTTGTAGTTGAAGAAGGAATACAAACTAACTTCAAGTTGAAACATAAGTTCCTATGTATTAAGGACTTTTTTTTTATTGAAATGTTCTGAACAACAGCAAGACTGCAAGTGTAATTTTGTGTAGTATTATAATCATTATATTAATAATCTGACTAGATCATTTGTTTTTCTCTAACATTCTCTAAATGTTAAGCTCTTTAATTTGTTATGCTGTTATTCTGATGTATTAAATGACAGAAAAGAGTGGATTATACAATAAGAGCATTATTTTTTCTGCCTTTTATTTGAAACATGAACAATACTGATACTTAAGGGTTAAAAACATTAATAATCTAAATGAAGTAAGCTTCAGTGATACAAAAAGAAAAACACACTTCAGTGATTACACACTTTTACATCAATTCATTAACCTTTTACCATTTTTGCCCATCCATCTATAAAAAGATCCCCAAATTGCACATGTTATCACAGCACTCCTGTCAATCATTCAGGGCTCCGCCCACAAAGAGATGCATGAAGGCTGTAATGTATTTTCTGTGTTCAAAACATTACAGCCTCTTGTCATGCTGATTCAGAAAGAAAGAAAGAAAAATAAAAATATCATTGAAAAAATGTGATTATATTTAAATAAAAGCATCAAGAACATTAGTCGTGAGGAAAGAATAATAGGTTGGGTTTTTTTTTCTCTGTACTTACTGGAAGATTTTCATACACAGACGAGTTCAGTTCGGGTTTACAATCATCAAGTTGAGCAGCCTTTATGAATGAAGAGACAAAGTAAAAACAGGAGTGTGTTATTTAAATTTCCATATACTTAATCAAAAATCATTTGATATTTTCACACTGACATTGAGGAGCGTTTAATTCTGTTTGAGTAAAGACGTAGAAAATCCTTAGTTTAAACATTTACCGTTACATTCTCATACACAGGTTCACTCAATTCAACATCACAAGCTTTGAGTCTGTCATGATGAGGTCTGGAATAAACCATGCCATTAAAAAAAAAAAAAAAAACAGAATAGAGAAAAAAAAAATGTATATAAACAACTCATTAAAGTCACAACTACATTTAAACTTAAGTTACAATTTCATTTACTCCTGTGTGTTACACCCATGACCAGAGACAGCACTACAAATGACCAGTCTGGAACAAGTATTGGTGTTTTCACACTGAATGTCACATGATTAACACATTGTATTTTAATATGAGCTTATAACACCTCAACTATAGTTCTGATAAAGCAGAAGAAGAGTTTTAGCTGACAACATTAGACTAAAGACATAAAAGTTAAACTGAGAGAAACTTTATGTCAATCCATAAAGATGCTCATTTGATAATGTTTTCAAACTTGGGAATATCTATATATTTAATTAGTTGCATACAGACAAGGCGATGACAAGGAACCTGATCTTGAGAGACAGAGAACATAATAGCTTGAAGGCTTTCCATATGCAGACCAACTATCCTGGAATGGGAAATGATGGAGGCGGGATTTTAAAACACTGGAAGGTATTGCATTGGCAGTGATGTAAAAAATATATTTCATCACCAGCATCACTAATTGTACATTTGATAAACCTCCAATTCTCTGATTGATTAATAGCAATAGAAGTTAAAAAAGAACTTAAAACACACTGATGAAGCAGAATTGATTCATCTGAATGTCTGAAAGTTTGTACCATTTTATCTTGCGGCCTTGTTCTTGAATGCATCATATGTTTCTAAACATGGTCACAAACACAGTTTCCTCTTTAGTAAGTGAGAAAACCAAACGCGTGAACATTTGACAGCAGCATCACAGTGTGATCACCTGACCTTCATAAGCGATGGAGAGACGCTGAGGGACGTCACACCCAAGAGGAAGAAGAAATCAGTCCTGTCAGAGTAAAGCTTGAGTCATCGTATCACTGCAGCTGCTTTTAGAAACTCAGATATCTACAGAAACAGCTCTGAGAGGTGCATTGGATGGACAAACCTAAAATAAACACTGTTTTAACGCTATATGAAGCTCCAGTGACTAAAGTCGGCATTGAAATGGAAGTTGTGACCGACTTCACTTCCGTATGTGATGCATTTCAGAGTGAAATTGTCACAGAATCTATGAGGGAGGACTCAAATGCAGGATGAGTGTAACAGGTTTATTTTACAAGACAAGATGAGGAGGAGAACACAGTCCAAACAGTAGGCAGGGATGAGACACGATGACAGGCAGGTTGAAACGCAAGTTGCTTCTTTATTAGTAAGTAGACTTCTTTAGTGAAATGTTGTTGTTCTGAACAACAGCAAGATTGTGAGTGTAATTTTGTGTAGTATTATAATCATTATATTAATAATCTGACTAGATCATTTGTTTTTCTCTAGCAGTCTCTAAATGTAATGCGCTTTAATATCTGTTATGCTGTTATTCTGATGTATTGAATGACAGAAAAGTGTGAATTGTACGAGAGCATTATTTTTTCCTGCCTTTTATTGGAAGCTTGACCAATACTGATACATAAAGGTGCAATAGGACATTTTTGGAGAGGCTAGCATTAGCGAGCTAACTTTCAAATCATAACATCCCTTCAGAGCGTCTGAAAGCCACGCCTCCTCCAAAACACATGAAAGCACACACAAACTTCAAACAAACAAAGTCAATGGACAGTCAATACTGCAATATATATACATAGACAAACATACAGCCAGGTGGTAGGCTAGATATTAAATATATTAAAGGACTCACATATGGAAAAAGTTTTAAATGGTTATTATGTGAATGAAAAATAGTCTATATTTGAATTTCTTTTTCAAGAACCAAAAACAAAAGTTGGGTTTTACTGTACTTACTTTTATGTACAAGAAATTTAGCAAAAAATAAATAAATTAATTAAATTTTATAATATAAGATTCTTTCCTTTTATTTGAGTGGATATTAGTAAACCCTAATATAACTTTATTTAATGGGTAGTATCTGTGTAACATTTTAAAGTTATTTTCTTAACTTTATTTACCAATAAATATTTCTTTGGCAAAGTCCAGATGGCCTTCTATAATAAACCTTCCACCAGGATAATAATAAAATATACAATGTCTTTTTGAAATAAAGAATCATACACCTACATACACTTCTACAATACTTGGTTAAACATTTTATGGTCCTATGCCTTCCACAGATGATATATACTTATAAAAATACATTTAGACCAGTGGTTCCCAAACCTGTCCTGGAGTACCACCAGCCCTGCACATTTTGTATGTCTCCCTCATCTATCAACTCATGAGCTCATTAGTAGAGACTGCAAGACCTGAAATGGGTGTCAGAAATAGGGAGACATACAAAATGTGCAGGGCTGGTGGTACTCCAGGAAAGGTTTGGGAACCACTGGTTTAGACCATTTAACATAGTGAGTGCTATTAGGACATGAGGAGACTTTTAACCAGTGTACCTACTGGACCGGTTAAAAACATTAATAATCTAAATGAAGTAAGCTTCATACGTAATACAAAGCATAAAGAAAAACACACTTCAGTGATTACACACTTTTACATCAATTCATTAATGTTTTACTTCCATTTTTGCCCATCCATCTATAAAAAGATCCCCAAATTACTTCAGTCACATGTCATCATGGCACTCGTGTCAATCATTCAGGGCTCCACCCACAAAGAGATGCATAAAGGCTGTAATATTTACTGTATTCAAAATTTACAGCCTCTTGTTGTTAGGCTGATTAAGAAAGAAAGAAAGAAAGAAAGAAAGAGAAAGAAAGAAAGAAAGAAAGAAAGATTATATTTAAATAAAAGCATCAAGAACATTAGTCATGAGGAAAGAATAGGTTTTTTAGGTATTCTTACTTACTGGAAGATTTTCATACACAGACGAGTTCAGTTCGGGTTTACAATCACCAAGTTGATCAGCCTTTATGAATGAAGAGACAGAGTGAAAACAGGACTGTGTTATTTAAATTTCCATATACTTAATCAAAAGATATTTGATATTTTCACATTGACATTGAGGAGCGTTTAATTCTCTTTGAGTAAAGGTGTAGGAAATCCTCAGTTAAAACATTTACCGTTACATTCTCATACACAGATTCACTCAATTCAACATCACAAGCTTTGAGTCTGTCATGATGAGGGCTGGAATGAACCATCTGTGCCATTAAAAGAAAAAAAAAAAAGAAAAAAAAAAAAAAGAATAGAGAGAGAAAAAAAAATGTATATAAACAACTCATTAGATAAAGTAACAACTACATTTAAAGTTTAACTTTTAGTTACAAATTAATGTACCTGATCAGTAAACTACTGATAACCAAATAAATTGTTCTCACCTGAGACTCCTGTGTGTTATTTCTCTTTTTCATCCACCTGATTCCCCTTTCAAGACAATGATTTGACACAATTACAACCAATCAGAACTTAAGGTGCGTTCACGCCACCTCGTAATTCCTGTAACTACGAGATTCTGGCTCATAAAAAGTGTTCACGTCCTCATAGAGCTCGTAATTACAGCTTGTAAGCTGGGAGTTTTCTTAAAGCTCCCACATGTACCACGTGGCCGCTGTACCACCTGACCGCTGTAGATTCATTTAGGCGTTGATAGTGGTGCCATAGACGCATAATTCCTAGTCAAATGACGTGAACTGCTCCGAATACAACGTCATGTGTTGTCATCTCAAGATTCCGGTAAATACAAGGTGGCGTGAATGCAGCATTATTTGATGTTTAATACACAATTATGATTTTGAACCAATGAGGTTTCTCTAGGACGTGACACTGCCGTTTGAATGTGATGAAATGTGGTGTATCTTCAGGATTTACTGCAGTAAAGATGTGAGCTTCAGACTTCCTCATTCAATAACTGAGTAGCTGTCAGTGTGGAAAGAGAGGATGGAAAATTTGAAATTTTGCTTTGGCTCACATTCATCATGACGTCTCTCTGAATTCACAACCTTCAGACTCAGTCACTCATTCACACACACTACATAGTACCACAGACACATATCTTACCAAATCAGCATCATGATGATCACTGCAGCTCCACAAACCACTCCAATGGATATGTATAATATCACCAGATGTCCTACAAAAGAGTAAAACATCTGAACAGATTCATTTTCTTCACTTTAGAAAGAGTAAAGTAAGTATATGAGCTGCTCTACCTTTAACAGTCACAGTTACAGCGTCTGATCTCTGAGATCCATGTTGATTGTGAGCCTGACAGTAGAAGCGTCCACTCTGTAGTGCACTGAAACTCTGTCCAGATCCAACAGCTGAGCTTTCATTCTCCTTAAACCAGCTGAAGTTCAGAGCAGGAGGGTTTGAATCACTGCTGCAGATCAGAGTCACTGAATCTCCTGACACTATTTCACCAGATCCAGATATCAACACTGACACGTTTTTTGGAGGGTCTTAAAGGGACAAAAAATTAAATCCTTAAATCATCTCATTCAAACCCAATGTCCAGTTTTTAAAAAAGAACAAATGAATCTGTACTCACACACGATATTGAGCTCAACAGCAGGAGAGGTGTGATTGTGTCCGTGTACAGCACAGCTATATCTGCCTGCATCCTCTCTTCTGACTGACTGCAGCAGGAGTTCATTGTTTCTTCTCTCAGTTAATGGCTGTGAGTTTCTGTACCAGATGAATGTTGCTCTGTCAGTCAGAGTGCAGCTGCTTTTACATGTCAGACGGACTGAATCTCCCTCTGTCACTCTCTCAGGAGACTCCACCTGAAGATCTGAACACAACACACACATTATATCTAGTGCTGCTGTCATACACTGATTATTATTCAACATAATGCACAGAAGAAGAGAGAAACCTCATGAAAATCACCTGTGACAGTAAGAGTCAGTCCTGGTTTACCAATCCATTTACCATCAGGTTTATCAGTGATGAATCTGAAATAGTACATGCGTGAATCCTTCAGTGTCACATGACTCAGTCTGATGGTGCAGTTCTGCTGTTTATCTCCCAGATACTGAAGCCTCTGACTGTATTCAGGGTCCTCAGACAGATCTGGATGCTCTCCATTATGTTTTACCAGTGTTTTGGTCCAGAACACTGATATCCAGCAGGGTATTTATAAGTGCAGTTCATTATCACTGATGAGTCCTTTAGTGCACAGATGTGTGAAGGACTGTAACTCACATTCCAACCAGCACTAGAAACCCCTGAAACACAGAATTCATCCTTTTATGTAGCATGTGTATAAAAATACAGTATCCATTTTCTCAAGTGTTTCTGAAGTGTTGCATCGACTAACCGTGAATCATGAGCAGAAAGATCAGAGGAAGAGCCATTCTGACTGACGTTGCTATCAACACCTACAACAAATGTACAGTGGCTTATTTTTTTAATGTTAAAATAATGACACATAACACTATATGTGTCATTATTCTTGCCTTATGGAATGAAAACATATTTCCATATATTTGTGATTTATGGTGCAAGTATACTGAAAAATAAATTAAATAATATATTGCATTAATATAATGTGTTATATATGTTCATATATTGAAAAATATATTTACAATATATTTACACTGTAAAATGTAATTAGTTGTGTGTACTCAAAGATGTTTTACTAAAAGTTGTAAAATGTCATATTGGGACAATGATAGACTGTGCATTTATTCTACTTATTAAACTGATACTTAACTGAAAAAAACAAAACAAAACAAAAAAAACAAAAAAAAAAAAACATCAATTTCAACAAAGTAGTTATAGACATCACTGCAATAGATTACTGCCTTTTAAATAAAGCAACATGCATGTTATCATCAGTGTCTTGTTCTTCTCCTGGACTGAAGCACAGGCTCTGCTCTTCTGCACAATGGTGACCCACAAAACACAAGATACAGAAACCCTTTAAATCCCAACAGAACATTAAACACTAACAGATCTCTAACACAACACTAAGGTGTTGGATCTGGGCCAGAATTAAAATGAACTGTTGCCCAGATGTGGGCCAGTTCTGCTTCATTTGTTTTGTTCATGGCTGACATGCGGCATTACTGTGGCTTGCTTGTGGCCCAAATCTGGAAACAGGAGCGGACCGCCCAAGTGCCATCATTCCTGCCAAAAAGTCGGCCAAAGGAAAGGGTCAAGTTTGCGCCAGATCTGGGCCACAAGCAATCTATACCAATGCCGCATGTCAGCCATAAACAAAACTAATAAAGCTGAACTGGCCCACATCTGGGCAACAGCAAGGTGTTGGATCTGGGCCAGAATTAAAATGAACTGTTGCCCAGATGTGGGCCAGTTCTGCTTCATTTGTTTTGTTCATGGCTGACATGCGGCATTACTGTGGCTTGCTTGTGGCCCAAATCTGGAAAACAGGAGCGGACCATCCAAGTGCCATCATTCCTGCCAAAAAGTCGGCCAAAGGAAAGTGTCAAGTTTGCGCCAGATCTGGGCCACAAGCAATCTATACCAATGCCGCATGTCAGCCATAAACAAAACTAATAAAGCTGAACTGGCCCACATCTGGGCAACAGCAAGGTGTTGGATCTGGGCCAGAAGTAAAATGAACTGTTGCCCAGATGTGGGCCAGTTCTGCTTCATTTGTTTTGTTCATGGCTGACATGCGGCATTACTGTGGCTTGCTTGTGGCCCAAATCTGGAAAACAGGAGCGGACCATCCAAGTGCCATCATTCC
Organism: Ctenopharyngodon idella; assembly: GCF_019924925.1. NCBI lineage: Eukaryota > Metazoa > Chordata > Actinopteri > Cypriniformes > Xenocyprididae > Ctenopharyngodon > Ctenopharyngodon idella. Next base: position 27,433,158 of record NC_067221.1, read on the forward strand.
TGCCAAAAGTGGGCCAAAGGAAAGTGTCAAGTTTGCGCCAGATCTGGGCCACATCAATTTTGCTATCTGGGAATAGACATCACTGCAATAGATTACTGCCTTTTAAATAAAGCAACATGCAGTATGTTATCATCAGTGTCTTGATCTTCTCCTGGACTGAAGCACAGGCTCTGCTCTTCTGCACAATGGTGACCCACAAAACACGTGATACAGAAACCCTTTAAATCCCAACAGAACATTAAACACTAACAGATCTCTCAAGATCTCAACAGAGGAGGGTTAAACAACAAAAAACAGCATTACTAGCTTCACTTATTACTAACCAGTTTGGCTTTATTTCTGTCATACATCTAGAGAAGTTCTTATATAAGTCTTGGATATAAGTCTGTATAATCAGCCTTCATTATATAGTTATATGTTGTTAAAGATTAAAGTCGATTTTTATCGAGGTGTTTGTCAGTAACACAAAATGCTGCTGGAGAAAACACATTTTTGTGATATTGGTCTTTTGAAACCATAGCTCTGTGACAACTAGCCCCAATCAATCTCCCATATATCCCCAACACTTCAGATATTTGACAGAACGGTTATAAAATGAAGCTCTTACCCGTTTCACCAACACTCATGATCAGAGACAGCACTACAAATGATCAGGCTGGAACCAGTATTGATGTTTTCACACTGAAGGACACGTGATTCACACTACATATTCTAATTTGAGGTTATCACACCTCAACTATAGATCTGGTAAAGCAGAAGAAGAGTTTCATCTGACAACATCAGACTAAAGACATAAAGTTTAAACTGAGAGAAACTTTACATCAATCCATAAAGATGCTCATGTGATAATGTTTTCAAACTTGGGAATATCTATATTCATTCAGTTGCATACAGACAGTGATGACAAGGAACCTGTTCTTGAGAGACAGAGTAAATAATTGCTGACTATACATTAATTTGCACATGCAGACCAACTATCCTGGGATGGGAACTAATGGAGGCGGGATTGTAAAACACTGAAATGTATTGCAGTGGCAGTGAGGTCAAAATTTCATCGCCAGCATCACCAACTGTACATTTGATAAACCTCCAATTTACTGACGGATTAATAGCAATCTAATTAAACAATGTACTTAAATCACGTTGATGAAGCAAAATTGATTCATCCAAATGTCTGAAATGTCTGAGAGCTTCTAAGCTTTTTATTCTGTCAGTGGCCTTGTTCTCGAATGCATATGTTTCTAAACATGGTCACAACCACAATTTCCTCTTTAGTTCAGTAAGTGAGAAAACCAAACGCACAAACATTTGACAGCAGCATCACAGTGTGATCACGTGTCTCTCATAAGTGATAGAGAGACGCTGAGGGACGTCACACCCAAGAGGAAGAGGAAATCAGTTCTGTCAGAGTAAAGCTTGAGGCCTTTTATCACATACCCAATATGGCGGCTCTAGTGATGGAAGTCCAGCCTTCTGAATAAAACTTACAATTTGGCAATCATCACTGATTTCCATAGAAACAATTCTGAGAGGCGGGTTCAGGACCGCACATGCATTGGCTGGACAAACCTGAAATAAACACTGTTGTAATGCTATTTAAGCATCAGAAACAACATTTATGGGTGTGATGGAAATTTTGAACTAATTAATAATGAACTAACATTTCTTTTCTTCTACAGGTCTAATAAGCTAATTTTGAAATAGAGAAGTAGTCACTACGACTGAGTGTTGTAACAAGTGGAAAAATTCTGCTCTGCTGGCTAGACAGCATCCTTCTAAGGATAAAAAATAGTCTTTGAAAAATTGTTTTAACCTATTGAGTAATCTGAACTATTAACCCGGTGATATTTTTTGATGATCTTGTGATTCAGTTGATCTAATCTAAATTTACTCCGCCAGTAAGCGGGACAGAGGAACTGAGAAGTTTTTCTTAAATCTGAACCAATCATATTAAGACTGATGATAATGAGTAATAGATCATGCCATATTGACTGTGAAATGTACCTGAAATCCTATAAAACCTGTATTCCTTTGTTTGGAGAGAGATTCTCTGGAATTGATGGGAACTCTCCCGGCCGTGATTAAAGCTTTGAAGGACAAAAACTGGAGTCTCTGGTTATTGCTGCAGCAAGTCAGGTTAGGGAACACTAGGTTTTTGAGGGTCAAGACGTTGACCGAGATATTAGTGAGTGTCGATTTGGAGACGCTCCAAAAGATCATATATTATTGAGTGTCGATTTGGAGATGCTCCGAGTACTATTGAGTGTCGACTGGAGATGCTCCGAAAGATCAGGAAATTTATTGAGTGTTGACTGGAGACGCTCGGGTGTCGATTAGGAGACGCCCCAGGAACAGGTAACTTAAGTCAGGTGCGTCTTGGAAAACCTACCACATGGGACAGTTCATGTCAGATTTTATTACTGATTTGAAATATGTTATTAAAATGTGACTTTGGCCAGCAGTTTTTCAGTGTATTTCACCATCCAGGCAGAAAGGAGTTGGTCTTGCATGAGTGAAAAAGCTGCCTGAAAGTGTTGCAAATAAACTGACTTTCCTTGAAAGGGACTTTGATTATGTTTGACCAGCAAAAGCTGAAGCTCCAGTGACTAAAGTCGGCATTGAAATGGAAGTTGTGCCCGCTCCTGCCCATGAGTCCGCTCCAGAGCCCGCTCCTGCTCATGAGTCCGCTCTAGAGCCCGCTCAAGCCCATGAGTCCGCTCCAGAGCCTGCTTCAGCCCATGAGTCCTCTTTAGAGTCTGCTCCAACCCATGAGTCCACTCCAGGGCCCACTCCTACCCCAGAGTTTCTTGTCTGCCCTGATGCAACCATGGAGGTCATCCCAGAGTTTCCTGCGTTCTCTAAACTTGTCTGCCTTGATGCGACCATTGAAGTTGCCCCTGAGTTTCCTGTCTACCCTGATGCGACCACAGAAGCCAACTTGGAACATCCTGCTAGTTCCTCTATGACGGGCGAGGACTCTGGGATCACTTTTTATGATGAACAGATTTAATTTAGGCTTTTATTTACATATAAACATTGATCAGCGAACATAAACAGAAGCTCAACCAAACCTGAATAACGCACAAGCACAAACCTCTTCTGGAAGTTCAAACATGCTGTATAACAAATGAGGTTCATTCTCATTGTCATATTTTAATATTCATATGTCTGTGTAATGAATGTGTTCCAGGACTGTGTTTTATTTGTTGTTGTCTCCACTCTTACCCCCTCAACACTCCCACTTTTCCACTGCTTTACACACCCATTTCTTGAGACCTTTTCAACTCTGAGGTGTCTACAGAAAGCTCCCAGATTTCATTAAAAAGATCTTCCTGTGCGAATGGAGGCTATTTCGGAGTGTTTTGATAGTATTTTGAGTGCTAGGTCATATCGCTATACACCATACAACAATACAATTTGCAGAAAGAGAAAGCTGAAAACCATCAGAAGAGCGAAAACAAAAATAATGATTAGATGGAGATGGATGGCATGTGGTAAGGAACATTCTTCTGTTTATGATATATCATACAGCTAGACCTATAATGACATGTGACACAAAGCCTTGACATCATATCCAGGAGACAAGTCAGTAAATTCAAGTAAAATCACAGGGTTCACTTATCCCGTGCGAATGCGCCACACGAAGTTCAGATATAGGAGGGGTAATTTCTAAATCACACAAGGTCCCCAGATAATCCTAATCCAGTGCAAATTGGGCTTTATTCTGTCTCTTATTACTACACATCTCCCAAAAATATTTGATTTTGATTGGACAATTACGACATTCAGCGGTCAAATATTTTTAAATAACGACTGATGCCAGATAACAGTAAAACTGGTCGTCTGCAGCGCATAATATGTCCTACATAGCTGTGCTCCTATTCCTCCTCCCGTGAATGCTAAGCTATTTAGCCTGTGTAAGAAAGTCATTTAGCCTGTGTTTTCTCTAGCTTTTTAAGTATCGCTTTGAGCGGGAGATTGAAAACCCAAAGTGGAGCTCGAGCGACCAGTAGTTACATGGGAAGGGAATGTCTGTTGCTCTGCTCCACCCATTATTCCAGTCCAGCTTTCAGCCTGTGTTTCGGTAGGTCACTGAAGTAACTTCAGTTGGAATTGTTTTTGTCGTCGAATAAGGAATACAAACTAACTTCAAGTTGAAACGTAAGTTGCATGTATTAAGGACTTATTTGTTTAAATGTTGTTGTTCCGAACAGCAAGATTGCAAGTGTAATATTGTGTTTATAATCATTATATTAATAATCTGACTAGATCATTATTTTTCACTAACAATCTCTAAATGCAGTGCTCTTTAATATCTGATATGCTGTTATTCCATCCTGGTCTCATTGTTAATACGTAGGTATAAATAACTTTCAAAGTCACAAAACGTACATTTTTGTACGTTTAGAAAGGTGCTGAATCATACAATATTGATGTATTTATAGCACTAAAGCATAAAAATGCCTACTTTTTTACAGTGAAAAAAAACGTAAGGGTCAGAAAAATCTTTCATGTCATAAAGATATATGTATCGTTTTATCGTTTTGTAGATAAATTTAAGATCCCTAAACCCCATCCCGAACCTAAACATACCCATTTTATACAGAATGTCAAAAGAATAAAACATAATGGACAGAAATGTGTAGGAAAATGATAATTTTAGTAAAAATATAACATTAAAACGATATTTTGAGCCGCTAATCCTACACCTACTCCTAAACCTACCCATAACCATTTCTTAAAACTACAATGTTATAAATTAAAAAATAACAGACAAACAAACTTTCAAATTTGAATCATAACGAGCGCGGGCTTTGACTGTGATGGTCACTGCTGAGAATGAAGATGAAGATCGCTGGATAAAGGGCTAAATTTGGATCTGTTCCTTACAAACATATGGATTCTAATCTGGAGTACAGTGAACAAATAAAATTGATGTGATTTGTGAATTTATGTTGTGCTTTGGTGTGTCTTATGGTTGTATTGTCAGTCGCTGCATAGGAGAAAACGCCTTCTGTGTCTCACACCAAACAAAATTACAAAACGGTTAAACAATTACAGAAATTGTATTCATTTTAAAGTTTCAAAGTGTAGTCTTGTTTAACATTATGTAATCCTCCGAAACGAGTTTGCAGCACAAGTCACGAACAGAAATGTTATTTTCATATTATATAGATGAGTAAACTGCATTCAATAAATTCGACTAAAAACATGTATTGATATGACAATTGAATACAACAGATTTAAAACAATGCCACACTTTTAATATTAATACATAGGAATTCATACACATTCACACTTGGATACGTAAATGATTTACGTTTTATTGCTGTTAATACATATGAATATAATTACATTTTAGTGCTATAAATACGTCAATATTGTAAATTTTTGTGTGTATGAAAACGTAAGTAACGTGTGGTAGAACCACACTTTACGTAAAAATACACACGTATTCTCATGAGATCACGTTGGTTATTGTGATGTATTGAATGACAGAAAAGAGTAGAGCATCGGTACCGGGGACCAAGAATGACACAAACACGAGAAGTGCTGTTCACTCAAGGTCAAAGTTTATTGAGCTCACTGTAACTTATATATAGCAAGTCTAGGGCATTAGGCCAACTGAAAACAAAGGAAAGCTAAATTCATGTATGGTCTCATCATCCATATCAAAGAAGCATTAAGGAGTGAATAACTGCTTATAGGCATAAAAAGAACAGCGTGGCTCATATAGGAAATGACAAGATACTCCTTCAAGGTGTACGTGTCTACAACAAATTAAAAACAGGAAAAGAAGAACTTAAAAAACAGGATAAGAGATCAAGGACTAACAAAGCAAAACGTATTCTTCCTAACCATTATTTTTTCTGCTTTTTATTTGAAACATGAACAAAACTGATACTTAAGGTAAAAAACATTAATAATGTAAATAAGGTAAACTTCATATGTGATACAAAGCATAAAGAAAACACATTTCAGTGATTACACACTTTTACATCAATTCATTAAACATTTACCATTTTTGCCCATCCATCTATAAAATGATCTCCAAATTACTTCAGTCACAGGTCATCATGGCACTCCTGTCAATCATTCAGGGCTCCGCCCACAAAGAGATGCATAAAGGCTGTAATATTTGCTCTGTGTTCAAAACATTACAGCCTCTTGTTGTTAGGCTGATAAAGAAATAAATAAAGAAAGAAAGAAAGAAAGAAAGAAAGAAAGAAAGAAAGAAAGAAAGATTATATTTAAATAAAACCATCAAGAACATTAGTCATGAGGAAAGAATAATAGGTTTTTTAATTTAGGCTTAATAATAGGTTCAGTTCGGGTTTACAATCATCGAGTTGAGCAGCTTTTATAAATGAAGAGACAAAGTAAAAAGAGGAGTGTGTTATTTAAATTTCCATATACTTAATCAAAAGATATTTGATATTTTCACACTGACATTGAGGAGCGTTTAATTCTGTTTGAGTAAAGGTGTAGGAAATCCTCAGTTAAAACATTTACCGTTGAAATTTAATACACAGATTCACTCAATTCAACATCACAAGCTTTGAGTCTGTCATGATGAGGGCTGGAATGAACCATCTGTGCCATTAAAAGAAAAAAAAAAGAAAGAAAAAAAAAAAAACGAATAGAGAGAGAGAAAAAAAAAATGTATATAAACAACTCACTAGATAAAGTCACAACTACATTTAAAGTTTAACTTTTAGTTACAAATTAATGTACCTGATCAGTAAACTACTGATAACCAAATAAATTGTTCTCACCTGAGACTCCTGTGTGTTATTTCTCTTTTTCATCCACCTGATTCCCCTTTAAAGACAATGATTTGACACAATTACAACCAATCAGAATTTATATGACGTTTAATACACAATTATGATTTTGAACCAATGAGGTTTCTCTAGGACGTGACACTGCCATTTTGAATGTGATGAAATCTGGTGTATCTTCAGGATTTACTGCAGTAAAGATGTGAGCTTCAGACTTCCTCATTCAATAACTAACTGAGTAGCTGTCAGTGTGGAAAGAGAGGATGGAAAACTGGAAATTTTGCCTTGGCTCACGTTCATCATGACGTCTCTCTGAATTCACAACCTTCAGACTCAGTCACTCATTCACACAAACTACATAGTACCACAGACACATATCTTACCAAATCAGCATCATGATGATCACTGCAGCTCCACAAACCACTCCAATGGATATGTATAATATCACCAGATGTCCTACAAAAGAGTAAAACATCTGAACAGATTCATTTTCTTCACTTTAGAAAGAGTAATGTAAGTATATGAGCTGCTCTACCTTTAACAGTCACAGTTACAGCGTCTGATCTCTGAGATCCATGTTGATTGTGAGCCTGACAGTAGAAGCGTCCACTCTGTAGTGCACTGAAACTCTGTCCAGATCCAACAGCTGAGCTTTCATTCTCCTTAAACCAGCTGAAGTTCAGAGCAGGAGGGTTTGAATCACTGCTGCAGATCAGAGTCACTGAATCTCCTGACACTATTTCACCAGATCCAGTTATCAACACTGAAACGTTCCTGGGAGGGTCTAAAACAGACAAAAGAAAGTGTATATTAATCTTTTGCTAATGTTAATCCATTCATTTGAAGGTTAACACAGTTACTGAATTATCATTAACTCACACATGACATTTAAAGTCACAGCATCAGAGTATTTCTCTCTATGTTCATTGATGGACTTGCACTTGTATTCTCCACTGTCATCAGAGCTGATCTTTGAGATGCTGTAGATTCTTCCAGATCCTACAAACGTTCCTCCTTTAAACCAGCTGAAGTTCAGAGCAGGAGGGTTTGAATCACTGCTGCAGATCAGAGTCACTGAATCTCCTGACACTATTTCACCAGATGAACTGATGGACACTGAGACGTTCGTGGGTGCATCTGAAAAGAACAAAAGTTAAAACTTTTGGTAACACTTTAGAATACTGATCGTTCATTAATGAATAACTACACAGGAACAAATGAGTAATGTATTTTTAACACTCTAGTAACTATTATTAACCAACAAAAAATTTCGATTAATGAATTAATAAGTAACAGTGCTCAGTTGAAGGTGGTAGTTCACTATTAGCTAATCAGTAACTACTGTTTTTTCATTCCTCCCAGAGAACTACTAAAAACTACTATATACAGGTTCATAATTAATGTGAATGGTGCATAATGTATAATTAATTTTAAAGTGAAGATCATGGTAACCCACTAGAAATTGCTTAAGTGTTACCAAATACATCAGAAGGAATTACTGTACAAAACTTTATAAAAACCTCAAAAGTTTACAATGACTCCAGTAGTTACTAGAAAGTTATCATGTTTATCACTTCTGAATACTGATCCAAATAATTAGTAATTCCAAGTAATTACTAGTGGGTTACCATGATCTTCACTTTAGAATTAATTATATATCATGCATCATTCACATTAATTATGAACCTGTATATAGTAGTTCTTAGTAGTTCTCTGGGAGGAATGAAAAACAGTAGTTACTGATTAGCTAATAGTGAACTACCACCTTCAACTGAGCACTATTACTTACTAATTCATTAATCAGAGTTTCTTGTTAGTTAATAGTAGTTACTTGAATGTTAATAATGCATTACTCATTTGTTCCTGTGTAGTTATTCATTAATGAAGGATCAGTATTCTAAGGTGTTGCCAACCTTTAAATCATCTCATTCAAACACAGTCTCCGACTTCTAAAAATAACAAATGAATCTGTACTCACACATGACATTGAGCTCAACAGCAGGAGAGATGTGATTGTGTCCATGTACAGCACAGCTATATCTGCCTGCATCCTCTCTTCTGACTGACTGCAGCAGGAGTTCATTGTTTCTGTCTCTTCTCTCAGTTAATGGCTGTGAGTTTCTGTACCAGATGAATGTTGCTCTGTCAGTCAGAGTGCAGCTGCTTTTACATGTCAGACGGACTGAATCTCCCTCTGTCACTCTCTCAGGAGACTCCACCTGAAGATCTGAACACAACACACACATTATATCTAGTGCTGCTGTCATACACTGATTATTATTCAACATAATGCACAGAAGAAGAGAGAAACCTCATGAAAGTCACCTGTGACAGTAAGAGTCACTCCTGGAACACCAGTCCATTTCACATCTTTATCAGTGATGAATCTGAAATAGTACTCGTGTGAATCATTCAGTGTCACGTGACTTAGTCTGATGGTGCAGTTCTGCTGTTTATCTTCCAGATACTGAAGCCTCTGACTGTATTCAGGGTCCTCAGACAGATCTTTAAGCTCTACACCCTCTTTTACAGGGCCTTTTGTCCAGAACACTCTCATGATCTGATATCTAGTAGGGTATGTATAAGTGCAGCTCATTATCACTGATGAGTCATTTAGTGCACAGATGTGTGAAGGACTGTAACTCACACCCCAACCAGCACTAGAAACCCCTGAAACACAGAATTCATCCTGAACAAATTAGCAGCAGCATGGATAAAAAAAAAAAAAATACAATATCCAGTTTCTCTTGAGTGTTTCTAAAGTGTTGCATTCACTCACCGTGAATCATGAGCAGAAAGATCAGAGGAAGAGGAGGAGCCATTCTGACTGACATCGCTATCAACACCTACAACAAATAAATAGTGGCTTATTTTTTAATTTAAGTCTTGTTGTTTCTGTGTCTTTGTTACATATTAAGTTTTTCATATTTAACATCATGTCTTAGTGCATTAGATCAGGGATGTCAAACTCATTTTAGGTTGAGGGCCAGACTGGAAAAAAATAACCATGTGCGGGACGAATTAATTAAAACAAAACAAACAAACAAACAAAAAAAAAAAAACTTAGTGCGCTGATAGTTGCATTAATATTAACCATATAAACAACAAATTAATTCGCAAGAAAACTAATACACTGCTCCTTAAAACTGCATTTGTTTTTACAGCAAAAAACTGTTAGATTTTTAAAATAATGCTTTTTAAAATATTTTTTTTATTAGTGATGCACCTATTTTTTTTTTTTGGCCAGTTCCAAATTTTTTTTTTTAGAAGCAAATTGGTCGATTCTGATTCTGGTTGCAGATTTTTTTTTTTTTTTTTTTTTTTTTAAAGCAAATTTATTTGTTGTTTATTTGTTCAAAAAAAAATGTAGCTCTTTGATATTAGAGGCAAACACTGCATTTTTATCACAATCCCAACAAAGATGTTATGCACATGAGCATGAGCATTTTAATTTAAATTACTGTATAATTTTAAGATTAACAGCAAAAACAGCATGGTCTGACTTTAGCTTTGTGAAATTATGCTACATAAGATACCTGCACAAAACAAAATCAGCAGACGGGCTGAATGAAAATGCAAATTCACTCTCTGACAGTAGGTGGCGCTTATGGAACAGCAGTGATATAGCCTTTCCATGGTTACCGCTATACACAAAGCAGCACTGCGTTTATAAATAGGCCACTAATTTATACGGAGATAAGAGGAATAGCCATTAAAACTTTTCTGAAGACAGTTCCCTTCAGAGATACATTCATATCAACCCCAATTTAATATTTCTATTATTCTTCCTATTTTTCGCGAACAGTGAGCTTGTGCATGGTAGAGTATTTTCTCTGTTGGCGCGTCTGTTCTCCTCTTTGTGTCCGTATTCAGCGTGTGCCTGTGTTAACGTCCTTCACAGACATAGTAAATATTTCCACGCAAATGAAATTTTAGGAAATTATTACAAAGCACTTTGTTTGCAAAGCCGGAATAAAGATTGACCAAAACAAACCTTAAAAAACGTTTGGATTTATGACCAGTGGACTAGTGAATCTCTATTTTTTTTTTATTATAGTTCAAATCATCCCGCGGACCGGATTGGACACCTTTGAGGGCCATATGTATGACACCCCTGCATTAGATATTTTAAGCCAAATATACTATGTGTCATACTATTCTTGGACATACAGATGAAGACACCAGCTCAACTATACACAAAAAAAAGGTATCTTGACTATAGCTGTGCATTCACATGTACTAGTGTGTGGTTCAACTAATGTAGCATCAGTGACCTGATCTTTCTTTTTTTTTTTGTCAGTGAAAATTGAGCGCTATTTGTTTTGAGATTGAACAGACAATAAACCAAAAGAGAAATAAGCTCTAGTAGCTTTCATTATAGGCCCTATAGTCAACCTTCATTATACAGTTATCTATTTTATAAAAGATTAAAGTGGATCTTTATTGAGGTGTTTGTCAGTAACATACAAAATACTGCTGGAAAAACATTTTTTTCTGCTAATGGTCTTTTGATTTTAAACCATATAGTTACTGAGACACAGCCCTGTGGCAACTAGCCCCAATCAATCTCCCATAAATCCCCACATTTAAGATATTTGACAGAACGGTTATAAAATCAAGCTCTTACCCGTTTCACCAACACCCGTGGCCAGTGACAGCACTACAAATGATCAGGGTGGAACCAGTTTTGGCGTTTTCACGCTGAAGGACACGTGATTAACACATTATATTTTAATATGAGGTTTTGACACCTCAATTATAGTTAGGATGAAGCAGAAGAAGAGTTTTAGCTGACAACATTAGACTAAAGACAAAAAATTTAAACTTAGAGAAACTTTACGTCAATCCATAAAGATGCTCATGTGATAATGTTTTCAAACTTGGGAATATCTATAATCATTCATTCATACAGACAGTGATGACAAGGAACCTGTTCTTGAGAGAGAGAAAATTATAACTTGAATGACTATAGATTAATTTGCATATGCAGACCAACTATCCTGGAATGGGAACTGATGGAGGCGGGATTGTAAAACACTGGAAGGTATTGCAGTGGCAGTGATGTAAAAAACATATTTCATCACCAGCATCACCAACTGTACATTTCATAAACCTCTAATTCACTGAATGATTAATAGCAATAGAAGTTAAACAAAGAATTTAAATCACGGTGATGAAGCAGAATTGATTCATCTGAATGTCTGAAAGTTTTTATCATTTTATCTTGGCCTTGTTTTTGAATGCACCATGTCCTTAAACAAGGTCACAAATACAGTTTCCCCTTTAGTACAGTAAGTGTGAAAACCAAACTCATGAACCTTTGACAGCAGCATCACAGTGTGATCACGTGACCTTCATAAGCGATGGAGAGACGCTGAGGGACGTCACACCCAAGAGGAAGAAGAAATCAGTCCTGTCAGAGTAAAGCTTGAGTCATCGTGTCACTGCAGCTAATTTTAAAAACTCAGATATCTACAGAAACAGCTCTGAGAGGTGCATTGGCTGGACAAACCTAAAATAAACACTTTAATGCTATTTGAGCATCGAAAACAACATTTATGAGACAGTTCATGTCAGATTTTATTACTGATTTAAAATATGTTATTAAAATGTGACTTTGGCCAGCAGTTTTTCAGTGTATTTCACCATCCAGGCAGAAAGGAGTTGGTCTTGCATGAGTGAAAAAGCTGCCTGAAAGTGTTGCAAATAAACTGACTTTCCTTGAAAGGGACTTTGATTATGTTTGACCAGCAAAAGCTGAAGCTCCAGTGACTAAAGTCGGTATTGAAATGGAAGTTGTGACCGACTTCATTTCCGTATGTGATGCATTTCAGAGTGAAATTGTCACAGAATCTATGAGGGAGGACTCACATGCAGGTTGAGTGTAACAGGTTTATTTTACAAGACAAGATGAGGAGGAGAACACAGTCCAAACAGTAGGCAGGGATGAGACACGATGACAGGCAGGTTGAAACGCAAATTGCTTCTTTATTAGTAAGTAGACTTCTTTATTGAAATGTTGTTGTTCTGAACAAAAGCAAGATTGTGAGTGTAATTTTGTGTAGTATTATAATCATTATATTAATAATCTGACTAGATCATTTGTTTTTCACTTGCAGTCTCTAAATGTAATGCACTTTAATATCTGTTATGCTGTTATTCTGATGTATTGAATGACAGAAAAGTGTGAATTGTACGAGAGCATTTTTTTTTCTGCCTTTTATTGGAAACATGAACAATACTGATACTTAAAGGTGCAATAGGACATTTTCGGAGAGGCTAGCAATAGCGATCTAACTTTCAAATCCCTTCATAACATCCCTTCAGAGCGTCTGAAAGCCACGCCTCCTCCAAAACACATGAAAGCACACACACAAACTTCAAACAAACAAAGTCAATGTACAGTCAATACTGCAATATATATATATATATATATATATATATATATATATATATAGAAACAGATTCAATTGCTTATTATGTGAATGAAAAATAGTATATAGAATTTCTTTTTCAAGAACCAAAAACAAAGGTTGGGTTTTACTGTACTTAGATTTATGTATATGAAATTTTATAATATAATATTCTTTCCTTTTATTTGAGTGGATATTAGTAAACCCTAATATAACGTTTTCTAAATACAAAGAGAAAGTGGGGTCAGTGTAGTCAATTATAAATCTCGTCGAATCTTTCCAAAATTTCCTTACATGAGCACAATGCCAAAATAAACGAAACAAGGTTTCAGCCAGCCTATTATTATTTACTGGGTAGTATCTGTGTAAAATTTTAAAGTTATTTCCTTAACTTTATTTACCAATAAATATTTGTTTGGCAAAGTCCAGATGGCCTTCTATAATAAACCTTCCACCAGGATAATAATAAAATATACAATGTCTTTTTGAAATAAAGAATGAACTTCCTACATAAACTCCACATAGCACGAAACACGCTGATGACGTGCAATGTCAGTGCGAACAGGGTGCGTGAGGGTATGCAAAAACATACATCGACAGGCAGGTAGGACATTGTATCATTTCATTCGGACTGAATATAATAATTGGATAAACATTTTATGGTCCTACACCTTCCACAGACGATATATACTTATAAAAATACATTTAGACCATTTAACATAGTGAGTGCTATCAGGATATGAGGAGACTTTCAACCAGTTTAACAAAAAAATGTTTCTGAAGAAAATTACCTACTGCACCTTTAAGGTTAAAAACATTAATAATGTAAATGAAGTAAGCTTCATATGTGATACAAAGCATAAAGAAAAACACACTTCAGTGATTACACACTTTTACATCAGTTCATTAACCTTTTACTTCCATTTTCGCCCATCCATCACATCATCATGGCACTCCTGTCAATCATTCAGGGCTCCGCCCACAAAGAGATGCATAAAGGCTGTAATATTTACTGTGTTCAAAATTTACAGACTCTTGTTGTAATGCTGATTAAGAAAGAAAGAAAGAAAGAAAGAAAGAAAGAAAGTGAAAACATTAATGATGATATTTAAATAAAACCATCAAGAACATAACTCATGATGAAAGAATAATAGGTTTTTTAGGTATTCTTACTTACTGGAAGATTTTCATACACAGACGAGTTCAGTTCGGGTTTACAATCATCAAGTTGATCAGCCATTATGAATGAAGAGACAAAGTAAAAACAGGACTGTGTTATTTAAATTTCCATGTACTTAATCAAAAGACATTTAATATTTTCACACTGACATTGAGGAGCGTTTAATTCTGTTTGAGTAAAGATGTAGGAAATCCTCAGTTAAAACATTTACCGTTGAAATTTCATACACAGATTCACTCAATTCAACATCACAAGCTTTGAGTCTGTCATGATGAGGGCTGGAATGAACCATCTGTGCCATTAAAAGAAAAAAATAGAGATTTATTTTTTTTATTGATTTATTTTTTTAATATAAACAACTCATTAGATAAAGTCACAACTACATTTAAACTTAAGTTACAAATTAATGTACCTGATCAGTAAACTACTGATAACTAAATAATTTTTTCTCACCTGAGACTCCTGTGTGTTATTTCTCTTTTTCATCCACCTGATTCCCCTTTAAAGACAATGATTTGACACAATTACAACCAATCTTATTTGATGTTTAATACACAATTATGATTTTGAACCAATGAGGTTTCTCTAGGACGTGACACTGCCTTTTTGAATGTGATGAAATCTGGTGTATCTTCAGGATTTACTGCAGTAAAGATGTGAGCTTCAGACTTCCTCATTCAATAACTAACTGAGTAGCTGTCAGTGTGGAAAGAGAGGATGGAAAATTGGAAATTTTGCCTTGGTTCACATTCATCATGACGTCTCTCTGAATTCACAACCTTCAGACTCAGTCACTCATTCACACACACTACATAGTACCACAGACACATATCTTACCAAATCAGCATCATGATGATCACTGCAGCTCCACAAACCACTCCAATGGATATGTATAATATCACCAGATGTCCTACAAAAGAGTAAAACATCTGAACAGATTCAGTTTCTTCACTTTAGAAAGAGTAATGCAAGTATATGAGCTGCTCTACCTTTAACAGTCACAGTTACAGCGTCTGATCTCTGAGATCCATGTTGATTGTGAGCCTGACAGTAGAAGCGTCCACTCTGTAGTGCACTGAAACTCTGTCCAGATCCAACAGCTGAGCTTTCATTCTCCTTAAACCAGCTGAAGTTCAGAGCAGGAGGGTTTGAATCACTGCTGCAGATCAGAGTCACTGAATCTCCTGACACTATTTCACCAGATCCAGTTACGAACACTGACACGTTCCTGGGAGGGTCTAAAACAGACATATTAATGTTAATCCATTAATTTGAAGGTTAACACAGTTACTGAATCATCATTAACTCACACATGATGTTTAAAGTCACATTATCAGAGTATTTCTCTCCATGTTCATTGATGGATCTGCACTTGTATTCTCCACTGTCATCAGAGCTGATCTTTGAGATGTTGTAGATTCTTCCAGATCCTACAAACGTTCCTCCTTTAAACCAGCTGAAGTTCAGAGCAGGAGGGTTTGAATCACTGCCGCAGATCAGAGTCACTGAATCTCCTGAAACTATTTCACCAGATCCAGTTACGAACACTGACACGTTCCTGGGAGGGTCTGAAACAGACAAAAGAAACTATATTCATATTTTGGGATTGTTAATCCACTAATTTGTTTGTTGAACCACTAATAACTCACACATGATGTTTAAAGTCACAGTATCAGAATATTTCTCTCCATGTTTATTTCTGGATCTGCACTTGTATTCTCCACTGTCATCAGAGCTGATCTTTGAGATGCTGTAGATTCTTCCAGATCCTACAAACGTTCTTCCTTTAAACCAGCTGAAGTTCAGAGCAGGAGGGTTTGAATCACTGCCGCAGATCAGAGTCACTGAATCTCCTGAAACTATTTCACCAGATCCAGTTATCAACACTGAGACGTTCCTGGGAGGATCTAAAACAGACAAAAGAAAGTGTATATTAATCTTTTGCTAATGTCAATCCATTAATTTGAAGGTTAACACAGTTACTGAATCATCATTAACTCACACATGACGTTTAAAGTCACAGCATCAGAGTATTTCTCTCCATGTTGATTTCTGGATCTACACTTGTATTCTCCACTGTCATCAGAGCTGATCTTTGAGATGTTGTAGATTCTTCCAGATCCTACAAACGTTCCTCCTTTAAACCAGCTGAAGTTCAGAGCAGGAGGGTTTGAATCACTGCTGCAGCTCAGAGTCACTGAATCTCCTGACACTATTTCACCAGATCCAGTTACGAACACTGACACGTTCCTGGGAGGGTCTGAAACAGACAAAAGAAACTATATTCATATTTTGGGATTGTTAATCCACTAATTTGTTTGTTGAACCACCAATAACTCACACATGACGTTTAAAGTCACAGCATCAGAGTATTTCTCTCCATGTTCATTGATGGATCTGCACTTGTATTCTCCACTGACATCAGAGCTGATCTTTGAGATGTTGTAGATTCTTCCAGATCCTACAAACGTTCCTCCTTTAAACCAGCTGATTTCTGCAGGAGGGTTTGAATCACTGCTGCAGATCAGAGTCACTGAATCTCCTGAAACTATTTCACCAGATCCAGTTATCAACACTGAGACGTTCCTGGGTGGGTCTATAATAGACAAAAGAAAGTGTATATTAATCTTTTGCTAATGTCAATCCATTAATTTGAAGGTTAACACAGTTACTGAATCATCATTAACTCACACATGATGTTTAAAGTCACAGTATCAGAATATTTCTCTCCATGTTGATTTCTGGATCTACACTTGTATTCTCCACTGTCATCAGAGCTGATCTTTGAGATGTTGTAGATTCTTCCAGATCCTACAAACGTTCCTCCTTTAAACCAGCTGAAGTTCAGAGCAGGAGGGTTTGAATCACTGCTGCAGATCAGAGTCACTGAATCTCCTGAAACTATTTCACCAGATCCAGTTATCAACACTGAGACGTTCCTGGGTGGGTCTATAATAGACAAAAGAAAGTGTATATGAATCTTTTGCTAATGTCAATCCATTAATTTGAAGGTTAACACAGTTACTGAATCATCATTAACTCACACATGACGTTTAAAGTCACAGCATCAGAGTGTTTCTCTCCATGTTGATTTCTGGATCTACACTTGTATTCTCCACTGTCATCAGAGCTGATCTTTGAGATGTTGTAGATTCTTCCAGATCCTACAAATGTTCCTCCTTTAAACCAGCTGAAGTTCAGAGCAGGAGGGTTTGAATCACTGCCGCAGATCAGAGTCACTGAATCTCCTGAAACTATTTCACCAGATCCAGTTACGAACACTGACACGTTCCTGGGAGGGTCTGAAACAGACAAAAGAAACTATATTCATATTTTGGGATTGTTAATCCACTAATTTGTTTGTTGAACCACCAATAACTCACACATGACGTTTAAAGTCACAGCATCAGAGTATTTCTCTCCATGTTCATTGATGGATCTGCACTTGTATTCTCCACTGTCATCAGAGCTGATCTTTGAGATGTTGTAGATTCTTCCAGATCCTACAATCGTTCTTCCTTTAAACCAGCTGAAGTTCAGAGCAGGAGGGTTTGAATCACTGCTGCAGATCAGAGTCACTGAATCTCCTGACACTATTTCACCAGATCCAGTTACGAACACTGACACATTCCTGGGAGGATCTAAAACAGACAAAAGAAAGTGTATATTAATCTTTTGCTAATGTCAATCCATTAATTTGAAGGTTAACACAGTTACTGAATCATCATTAACTCACACATGACGTTTAAAGTCACAGCATCAGAGTATTTCTCTCCATGTTGATTTCTGGATCTACACTTGTATTCTCCACTGTCATCAGAGCTGATCTTTGAGATGTTGTAGATTCTTCCAGATCCTACAAACGTTCCTCCTTTAAACCAGCTGAAGTTCAGAGCAGGTGGGTTTGAATCACTGCCGCAGATCAGAGTCACTGAATCTCCTGAAACTATTTCACCAGATCCAGTTACGAACACTGACACGTTCCTGGGAGGGTCTGAAACAGACAAAAGAAACTATATTCATATTTTGGGATTGTTAATCCACTAATTTGTTTGTTGAACCACCAATAACTCACACATGATGTTTAAAGTCACAGTATCAGAGTATTTCTCTCCATGTTCATTGATGGATCTGCACTTGTATTCTCCACTGTCATCAGAGCTGATCTTTGAGATGCTGTAGATTCTTCCAGATCCTACAAACGTTCCTCCTTTAAACCAGCTGAAGTTCAGAGCAGGAGGGTTTGAATCACTGCTGCAGATCAGAGTCACTGAATCTCCTGACACTATTTCACCAGATGGACTGATGGACACTGAGACATTCTTTGGAGGATCTAAAAGGGACAAAGAATAAATCCTTAAATCATCTAATTGAAATATAATTTCCAGTTTTTAAAAAGAACAAATGAACAGATGTCTGAAGTCCAGGTTCATAAAGTAAAAGTCAAGCAAAGAGAAAAGATGATCAGGTGTTGTTGGTTATGTTTTCACATAATCATTATTTGACCTGAATCACTGAACTCATTTAGAGCCCAATCTCTGAGTTAGATTTACATTATTGATTACAGCAGCACTGTGATTCTACAGCAGTAGATCCAGTGTTTTCAATATAACTCAAAGTATTTCTTAAAAGTTGTTCCGTTTAAAATAAAACAAAATAATAATAATAAAAAACTCTCTCATTTAGAGACACAGACATCAATAATCAGCCTGTGAATCTCAACAGTGGTGAGAATAATAAAGCATGTTGCAGTGCATTCTGGGTGCCACCAATCAAAATTTATCCATGATTCCCATCATGCATTGCTGCATCAATAAATTATGAGCTGAACTGTCTTAGTGACTTTTTAGTAATGTTAATCATTAATAATGATTATGTGAAAACATAACTAACACCACCTGATCATCTTTTGTCTTTGCTTGTGTGGCTGTTATAACTGTTACAACAGCAAAACAAATTCTAATATTAAAAAGTTAAGGGTCAAGAGCCCAACTAAAGCAAATACTGATCCCCATGATGGTGATTTTCTCCTTTGGTGATTCTGCTTGTTAACAGCAGGTATCTTCAACAATGGTCAGTCATCACTCAATTAATCATTTAATTATCTCATTAACTTTAACACTGCTTCAGTGTTCATTTAACACTCTTATTTTAAAATTCATAAATTACTAAGCAACCACTGACAGGAGTAACACAAAATAGGTGTCATTTTAAAGTTTAGAAACTCAGCTTTTTAAAGCATCCAAAAAAAAAAAAAAAAAAAAAAATTAATAATCATATTTTTCAGAACTCCTGCCTAGTTAATAACAAAATAGGTGTCACTTGAAAGCATTGTAGAGTCTGAACTTTACAATGAATGTAGCCAATTTGATTAACTCCTAAGTACTGAGTACTGAGTTATTTGCTGAAAAAAAAAAAATAATAATAATAATAATAACAATATTAAAATCATAATTTAGGATTTTTTTTTTTTTTTTTTTACTATGTACTCCAATGTGTTAAAAGCATCATAGAGCTCAGTTATATGTCATTTGAAAGGTCTCACGGAGTAGAATACAACGAGTATAATTGTTTTGGGCTTTGACTAAACTTGAGCGAGTTTTTGTATGTGAAGCCCCGCAAGACCCATATGTAAATAATAGACCGATGCAGCAGTTACGTCACGTTTTTGCACGTAACATCAAGAAACATGCTCCGATTGTGGAAAATTGGACATCACTATTTATGATTCTTACAATTAAAATGAGTCCAATATCACCATAATCCAATAAGCTGATCACGAGATATTGATCACGCAATTACGACACAGGCGCACAGACGCTAACTAAAACTAATATGTAGCTATCACTTGGCATTTTAGCTTATAACGTCATGAAACATGCATAGATTGTAGAAAATCATTACTTACAGTGGATTCTACCGACTGAAATGAGTCCAAGATCCACAAAATCCAATGCATTGGTCACGAGTTACTCCACATGAAAGTACGATTTTAAAAATGCCCATTGGGGGCGCCAATAATTAAACCAAAAGGCTACCTTGGTTCCAAATGCTGTAACTTTTGATTTCTTTATGGGATCACTATGAAATTTGATCCAGATACAGATCACATATAGGGGAACATCACCAAAAATTTCAATGTCCAAATTAAAAAAAAAAAAAGAAATAAATAAATAATTTAAAAATTTCAAATGTTTCCTTTCAAACAATACCAATTTTTTGACTCTTCTTGCTAGAGTTTTGGAGTTATGCGTCTTTACTTTTTTGTGTGTCACTCAGAAAAAAATCTCTGAAAATACCCTCAGGGCTTAAAGGGTTAATACTCTGGAGTATGGTCAAGTCAAGTCAAGTCGTCTTCATTTATATAGCGCTTTTCACAATACATATTGTTTCAAAGCAGCTTCACAGTGACACTGTATGTCCTACGCCTTTCCTATTCTACTTACGGAAAAAAACGGAACTGGCGCCGCGTTCGTTCCGTAAGTTGAATAGGGAAGACGTAGGACATACAGCGTAAGCTTTTTGAAGAATACGGAAGACGGAAGCACTCGCAAGGCGATCATTTGTGTTTATAAAGCATATACATTTGAATTTTTTAGAAAATGACCAATCGTTTCGCTAGATAAGACCCTTATTCCTCGTCTGGCATCGTTTAAAGCTCTTTGAAGCTGCACTTAAACTGTAATTTTGACCTTCAACAGTGGAGTCCATTGAAGTCCACTATAAGGAGAATAATCCTGGAATGTTTTCATCAAAAACCTTAATTTCTTTTCGACTGAAGAAAGAAAGACATGAACATCTTGGATGACATGGGGGTGAGTAAATTATCAGGAAAATTTTATTTCAAAGTGGACTAATCCTTTAAGGCCTTTCTGTACTCAATCATTCTCTCTCTCTACGAAATACGAAAGACTTCTAGTTTCGTTTTCTTCCAGCTGCGCTCCATTTTTCTGGCAGCTCTCTTAAGGGCCTGAGTGTGCACATTGTACCACAGCGTTGGATTAGTTTCCTTAATCTTCTTTAAGCACAGAGGAGCAACTGAGTCTAATGTGCTGGAAAAGAAATAGTCAATAGTTTCTGTTGCAACATCGAGGACTTCTAAGCTATCTGGTATGCTAAGGTGATGAAACTGATCAGGAAGATTATTTATAAAGCAATCTTTAGAGGAAGAAGTGATGGTTCTACCATATTTATGGCAGGGTGGTTTTGCAGCCTTGGCTAAATGTAGTATACACGAGACTAAATAATGATCTGAGATGTCATCGCTCTGCTGCAGAATTTCAATGGAATCAGTATAGATTCCATGTGACAATATTAGATCTAAAGTATGATTACGACAATGAGTGGGTCCTGACACGTGTTGTTTAAGTCCAGTAGAGTTTAGAATGTCTGTAAATGCCAATCCCAATGCGTCTTTAGCATTATCTACATGGATATTAAAATCACCAACAACAAGGACTTTATCCGCAGCTAGTACTAACTCCAATAGAAAATCAGCAAATTCTTTGATAAAGT
Source organism: Ctenopharyngodon idella (assembly GCF_019924925.1). Classification (NCBI taxonomy): domain Eukaryota; kingdom Metazoa; phylum Chordata; class Actinopteri; order Cypriniformes; family Xenocyprididae; genus Ctenopharyngodon; species Ctenopharyngodon idella. Next base: position 27,455,048 of record NC_067221.1, read on the forward strand.
CTGTATGGTGCCCTGGTGGCCTGTATACAGTAGCCAGCACAAATGTCAACTTACATAACGTTACATAAAGCACCATCACTTCGATATTACTATAAATTATAGCAACACCTCCCCCTTTGCCTTTCTGACAAGGATTGTGTCGATGATCGTAACCTTGAGGGCTAGACTCATTTTAAGTAATGTAATCGTCTGGTTTTAGCCAGGTTTCTGTCAAACACAGCAAATCTAGATTATTGTCTGTGATAATATCATTTACAATAAGTGCTTTTGAAGAAAGGGATCTAATATTCAGCAACTCAAGCTTTATCATTTGTTTATCAGTATTATCTCTGTTTTTTATTTGTTGAACATCAATTTAATTTTTAACCCTTAAATGGGTTTTTTGTATTTACTAATTCGGGGTACAGACACAGTCTCTATGTGATAATATCTAGGTGAAAGAGTTTCTATGTGTTGGGAATTATCTGACTTCTGTGACGTGAGACAGCTAGCAGACGGTTGGTTAAGCCACTCTGTCTGCTTCCTGACCTGGGCCCCAGTTTGTCATGGTCTCACATATACTGCCAGGAGAGTTAATTTAACATTGGAGTTTTTGCTGTTCATGAACTCAGCCAGCTGATTTCACTATATTTCACAATACTGAACCATCATTAACTCACACATGACATTTAAAGTCACAGCATCAGAGTATTTCTCTCCATGTTCATTGATGGATCTGCACTTGTATTCTCCACTGTCATCAGAGCTGATCTTTGAGATGCTGTAGATTCTTCCAGATCCTACAAACGTTCCTCCTTTAAACCAGCTGATTTCTGCAGGAGGGTTTGAATCACTGCTGCAGCTCAGAGTCACTGAATCTCCTGACACTGTTTCACCAGATGGACTGATGGACACTGAGACGCTCTTTGGAGGATCTAAAAAGGGCGAAAATTAAATCCTTAAATCATCTCATTTAAACACAATCTCCAGAATTTAAAAAGAACTAATGAATCTATACGCACACATGACATTGAGCTCAACAGCAGGAGAGGTGTGATTGTGTCCGTGTACAGCACAGCTATATCTGCCTGCATCCTCTCTTCTGACTGACTGCAGCAGGAGTTCATTGTTTCTGTCTCTTCTCTCAGTTAATGGCTGTGAGTTTCTGTACCAGATGAATGTTGCTCTGTCAGTCAGAGTGCAGCTGCTTTTACATGTCAGACGGACTGAATCTCCCTCTGTCACTCTCTCAGGAGACTCCACCTGAAGATCTGAACACAACACACACATTATATCTAGTGTTGCTGTCATACACTGATTATTATTCAACATAATGCACAGAAGAAGAGAGAAACCTCATGAAAGTCACCTGTGACAGCAAGAGTCACTCCTGGAACACCAATCCATTTCACATTATCTTTATCAGTGATGAATCTGAAATAGTACATGCGTGAATCCTTTAGTGTCACATGACTCAGTCTGATGGTGCAGTTCTGCTGTTTATCTCCCAGATACTGAAGCCTCTGACTGTATTCAGGGTCCTCAGACAGATCTGGTAACTCTCCATTATCTTTTTTCAGTGTTTTGGTCCAGAAGACTTTCATTATCTGACGTTCAGTAGGGTATGTATAAGTGCAGCTCATTATCACTGATGAGTCCTTTACTGCACAGATGTGTGAAGGACTGTAGATCACATTCTCATTCTGACTACAGACCCCTAAAAAAGTTCACACTGAACAAATTAGCAGCAGCTTGTGCATAAACAATGCAGTGTGCAAAACTTCCCGAGCGTTTCTTAAGTGTTGCAGTGACTCACCATGAATCATGATCAGAAAGATCAGAGAAAGAGGAGGAGCCATTCTGACTGACATCACTATAGCAACACCTACAACAAATTTACAGTGGCTTATTTTTCAGCTTTAATGTCAGAGTAAAGCAGAATAATAAATAGTAGCCTACTTTTTTTATTTAAGAACATCACAGCAACAGTCATTTTTGCACTGCATGAGTTTGTAACTGTTCGTCTTTCCCTGTCCCGTTTTTGATTGACAGCACATCCTAGACAGTAGAATGCTGTCAGAACGATGGCTTTTAATTTCATACTGAGAAACTATTATGAAGCAGAGCACTTGCTAAAGATCTGAAAGCTGACAACAGCTGTGAGACCGGCTATTTTATAACTTCCACTTTCCACCGGCACGCATCAAGGGATAACGTTGCACCAATCAAGATTGGACTGAGTTGCACATGGCTTCAGAAGCATGCTGAAGGCATTCCCCAAAGTGTCGTTATCAACGCAGTGCAAGTTCCCTCAAAAGGGAACTACACTTATCATATGATATGTGTAAAATCTACAGACATCACACAAAAGTCAGTGAACACTAACCATGAAAAACATTCTGTACTAAATGTTTGCAGCTCACAGCATAATCCCCAGACTTAAATCAACTCTGCTCAGAGTACATACGGTCCCTCTCTGAGGCCTAGTCCACACATACATGGGTATTTTTATAAACTAAGTTTTTCCTCCTCTGTTAAAAAAAAAAAAAAAAAAAAAAAGATAATTAAGTGATTAATTGAGTGATGATTGACCGTTACTGAAGACACCTGATGATAACAAGCAGAAACACCAAAGGAGAAAATCAGTGCAGTGCATTCAGAGTGCCACCAATCAAAATTCATCCATGGCTCCCATTATGCATTGCTGCATGAATAAATTATGAGCTTAATTGTCTTAGTAATTTCCTTTATTATCACTAGTTTTTTTTTGCTTTTGTTATGTGACTTTTTAGTAGCTTGTTTTCTAATGATCAAAGTTGACCTGTTTATCAGAATATGTTGCTTGTTGCCGTTGTTGAGATTCATACACTGTTTCTTGATGTCTGTGTGTTCCTAAAATAAAGTTTTTTTTCTTATCAGAACAACTTTTAAGAAATCTTCTGAATTATATTAAAAACGCTGATCTCCTGCTGTAGAATCACAGTGCTGCTGTAATCAATAATGTAAATCTAACTCAGTGATTTAGGTCAAATAATGATTATGTGAAAACATAACCGACACCACCTGATCATCTTTTCTCTTTGCTTGTCTGGTTGTTACAACTCAGTTAGAGCAGTCAAACAAAATCTAATATTAAAAAGTCAAGGGTAAAGAGCTCAACTAAAGCAAACACTGACCACCATAATGGTGACTTAAAAATTTTGATTTTCTCCTTTGGTGATTCTGCTTGTTAAAATCAGGTGTCTTCAATAATGGTCAGTCATCACTCAATTAATCACTTAATTATCTTATTAACTTTAACACTGTTTCAGTGGGTGGAATAAAAAATATGGCAGGACTTACTTTCTGACCCCTGGACTTTCCACCTCTGCCTTAATAATGCTCTAACTATAACGTTACAGGGAACCACAGCTGGTACATCATTATAATATTAAAGGTTAAAATTAATTGATTTGTAAGCTACTTAAATATAAATTACACATAAGGAAGTTTTTATAATAAAGTTATAATAAATTTTTAATGACATGATCATGTTTCAACTCGTTTTTTATGTAACGTTTTTATGACATTTTTACAAGCTGTTGAAACACTGATTGATCGATTGCATGTGACAATATGGATTTTGGTAAGTTGTACTGTATCTTTCAACATACCTTTGGACGTTCATTTATGTTTATTTTGTGTTGTAACTAATAAAGCAGAGGAGATGATCGGTTCATGTGCGCTCTGCGTGAACTGAAGAGCTACAGCGATCTGTCACGCCACAGAGCATCAAGACAGCTCGAGAGACATCTATGCTTAAGACACTTCAGTCTATCGGAAAGTAGCCCATTTTTGATTCTTGTGAGGTTTATTGTGCTTTTCACCCCGATCTCCCCCCAAGTTAGTAGGACTCGGTTGCAGCTGGATCTCTCAACCACAAATTTTCCAAGACCCACCCCATTCAACTTCTGATTGGCTAGCAATGTTAGTTTGGTTGAGAGTGAAAGTGTTTCTCTCATACTATTAGTAGGCAAACTTATGAACTTGGATGTGTTATAAGCAATTTTTTTATTTTTTTTTAAATGTAGGTCTCTCATTTTTTCCAAAGCAAAACACCACATGCCAGGGATCCGGCACAGTGCCGGAAAACTTTAAGCCCTGGAATTAACAGAGGTTTAGATGTTGATATTTTATTGGTCAAAAAATTATGCCACCATCATGGTGGTCAATGTTTACTTTAGTTGGGCTCTTGACCCTTTTATGTTTTTAAAATGATTTTTTTAAGTAATTGCAATAGTGTTTCACAGCAAACACTTACACATTTCTGAGTCAAAAGCAGACCAGCTTGAATTTTCTGTTTGAAGGCTCTTTCAAACAAAAATCACAAAGAGGTCTCTCACTTTTTACTTGGTTTCTTGAGTGAGATTCAGCCATTACAGAATTGCAATTACAACTTTTTTTTAAGCCTTAACTGGTGCAAAACACAGTGTATCACAGATCACATCAGGTCATATGTGATGTAGGCTATCTGCTTGTTTTACACTCTTTGACCATCAGATAGTATTGTGAGCAAAAGAAACCTCAAAAAATGAACCTTTTTGTGAACCACTTGGCTGAAAATCTTCAATGCTTCATGAGGTTTCATCTCACCACCGCTAACTATTACCACTCAGGCTTAGACACGAGCACTTATCATACAATCCTCAACAGTGGTGACAATAATTTTTGATACTGCAGTGCATGATGGGAGTTTTGTACTATATGGTGATACCTAGCATGCATTGCAGCATGACGCTTTTTTCCTTTTCATTTTTATCACCATTGTTGAGATTCATATGCTGATTCTTGATGTCTCTGTGTCTAAATCAGTGTTAATTTCTTTAACGAAAGCTATGATGAAAAATGTTCATTGATGACCTTTTTTTTAATGACTAAGACAAGATGATGAGAGATGACTGTGATTATATCAACACATGCAATATCGTTGACGAAAAAACTAAAACCTTGACCAAAATCACTCTTTTAAAATCACTTTTTGTTTTTGTCGAATAAAGGAGGAGACAAAACATTACAGACTGTTTTTATGAGCTTTCATGCTTAGATTTCAAGAATTTAAACCCCCAGTCAGAGCTTTTCTGTTCAAAGAACACGTTTTACTTAATCTTTACAATCTAACAACCACGCACACGTGCTTTCTACACTGAGGATGAAAACACAGTAAGCAAGTAAGCTGGAGTTCAGGGATCTTCATTTGAGATTTTCTACTTAAGTTAAAGTGTTATAGTCGGTCTGTGTTCTGTCACAAGCCATTTGCTTTGCCACCTTTTTATTGATATATGCATTCAATTTATCATGTCCTCAGTGCAAAGTAATCAACTTCCACTAGAGATATAAACCATGAAATAATAAAAACCTCAAAAATATTTTTAAATTATGTTATAGACTAGGCCAAACTGCCTCTAATCATACATATAAATCATGTGAAAATATAGTTGTTGTTTTTTTTACAATGTTCTTCAATTACTATGTCCCTGAAGTCATCTTCCACCCTGTTAGTATGTACTTTCTCGCCTTCCAAAACTGCAATTTCATTTCATTTTCAAGAAGTGACATCATTTCTTTTTCCTGCTGGAATTCAACTGTACAAACTGAGGTAAGCTACAACTCTCACTCCTAACTTTTATTTTAGTTTTTGAAATGTTATCCTGCTTGTCCCACCCTTAAAGTTCCACCCTGTTAGACTATATTATGTTTGTCCTATCAAAAAAAAAAAAAAAAAAATCTGACATAGTTATAAAAGTTCTGTTTATCTGTAGAAGGTTAGCTAGATAAATGTTGATCACTCAAAGAACTATGGCTAACTTAGCTCAAAATTTTCCACCCTGTTAGATTCCACCCTGTTAGATCTAGGGAGGAAATTCTAATAGAATAAACAGTATTTAGTGTTTATAGCAAATTTTATTAATTATATGATGACATAGAACATGACATTCACAGACAGCACAATTTTGTTTGTCTTGAGTATGAGTTTTCTCATAAGCGCAGTCTTAAATGAGTTAAATAACATCTTAAATGAACTTAAGGAGTTGTGAGAACATGAGATGTGCATCAGATCTGCGCCATGTGCAGCAGGGGCAGTTCTTAAAGTCACAGCAGCAAACAAAGGAATCAAGAAATCAAAGAACAATGGTAACAGAGATAATTGTAGCTATATTGAATATGTAGTTATTGAGTTAAATGAATGTAAGACCGGATGTGTAATAGGTGATAGTCTTATTAACCATTTGATGTATGCTGATGATTTAGTTATTCTGTCCCCTTATAGTGCTGGATTACAACAGTTGCTTCGTATATGTTCAAGTTATGGTGTGCAGTATGATATCAAATTTAATACTAAAAAGAGTGTGGTTATGATTGTTAAATCCAAAGAGGATCTTAAGCAAAATTTTCCCTCTTTTTATTTGTGTGACCAAGTATTAAATGTGGTGGATAAAATAAAATACTTGGGTCACATTATTAGAAATTATTTAAATGATGATGATGATGATGATGATGATGTGCAGCGTCAGTGCTGTAAGTTGTAAGGACAGGCAAATATGTTGGCTCATAAATTTTATATGTGCACAGATGATGTTAAAATAGCACTTTTTAGAGCTTACTGTACTTCATTTTATAAGGGCGCATCTATGGTGTAGATATAGTAAAGCTAAAATGAAAAAGCTTCAGGTAGCATTTAATGACACATTAAGAATTTTGCTCAAGCTCCCAAGGTGGACAAGTGCGAGTCGTCCTAACCATAAATATCTATGCTTCTAATAACGTACTGGTTCTATCACTGACGGGCACGCACAATCTTCAGAAACATTGACATTTCTCTGTTCTTGCTGTACTTCATCTGCCAGTTTATGCCTTGCTCTTCTTAGCTCTGCTGCCATGTTTCCAACACCTGGCCCCACCTTGAAGCAATGATTGACAGGGCGAGGCGGGGACGTGTTCGGCTCGAAATGCATTTTCAAATACACATAGAATTTTGCTACATTCATTGCGGGACATTTAATGAAAATGCATTCGCAAGTGTCTTAACTGTAAGTGCAAATGCAATTAAGAAAAATAAAATTTAAATGGTCATTTTGCTACAATTTTTGCTTGAACGTTTTAAACGTATATAATCATTTCTTTAATACATTTTAATTTTAATTTCGCAACTTATAATGCGTTAAAATATATGTTTAAATTATATGTTAAAACTAGTGTAGGAAATAGCAAATGTAAATTATATTATTGAATTTGAATGATCATTTTGCTCCAAAAATTGCAAAATGTAAATTTAAATAGAAAGCATTGCCATTTTGCATATTACATTTCAAAACTGAAAATTGCTACACGAATGCTTCCATACTTACTGTCGGTTTTAATCTAATATTTAGAAGTATCACTTTGTTTTTATCATTTTATTTATAACTTTTTTTTTTCATTTAAAGCATTATTGCACTTGAAAAATGCACTTGAAAAATCAATTTAAGAGGGCAAATAGAGTCCCTTAATAGGAAAGATGTAACTACAGTAAGTGGAAAAGAGGGGGTACGCAGAAGGATGTTAAATCCCTCAGGGGGTACGACACTCTAAAAGGTTTGAGAACCACTGAAAAGGGATATGTAGAATTGCACAAATGTTACTGCTAAGAGTGCAATGTCCGGTGGCCGCACGCGCTTCTCTCTCTCTTCAGTCCAAGGCACGAGGTGCGCTCAGCATTTAACAGCGGCGGTGACGAGGCTTCATTATCTTCAGGTGTGCCTCATCACACCCTTCGCTGTTTCTCTGTCCCAGTCCGGCTTTCCCCAAACTCCCGCCACACTGGTGGAGAATGCGGGTAAGGTGGAGCTTAGACGGCGCAGTTGGGTACCAGCTGATGACGTCATCCCCTCTCGCTCGTGGAAGTTCGGGGAAAGCCGGACTGGGACAGAAAAACAGTGAAGACAGCCTCCCAACCACCATCAGGGTAAGTGATGTTTCTTCAGTTACCATTTGCCCTGTGGTTGGTTGAGGCTGTCAACTAAAACCGTGCTTTTCTGTTCCTGTACCGGCGGTTCCCCGGTTCCGCTGACCCGCCCACTCCGACTGTATGGGGCCTGGCTGAGGAAGTAGCACTCCCGGGTGGGCGGTGCCTGCATGACGGGGATAACGCTTAGGGGAGGGGAATGTGACGGAACGGCTGCCTCTCCCTTATTATCAGCGCCACCCCGTCCTTTAAATCGCCGCCCTTCACCAGGTTCCCGACTGGAGTGGGTGTGAGAGAGAGGAGGGGCGCTGAAATAACCAGGTCTGGCGGCGTGTGAAGAGGCACACCTGAAGATAATGAAGCCTCGTCACCGCCGCTGTTAAATGCTGAGCGCGCCTCTCCTGGAAAGACCGGTATCTTTCCCCTGTGCATGCACGCTGGTGTCCTCGTGGGTCCAGGAAGGGAGCGCGGAGGGACTCCCGCACCGCCATAGATGTGAGTTGCCGGAGCCGCGGTCCGGAATGGAGAAGCATGCGTAACGCTGCAGACAGGTTAGGACGGCGGGCCGCTATTCCTCTCAGTTGTCATGGCTTAAAGAGGACGAGCCGCTGTGCCGAAGCCGCCGCCCCTCGCGCCTTAGACCAAAGAGAGAGAAGCACGTGCGGCCACCGGACCCTGCCCCTTACCTGGACCCATCCTATCCACTCACTGCCCTTCCTTCACGTTTCCCTGGCACGACGAGGACACCAGGTCCCTGTTTATTTGGACACTTTATATTCTGTTTTTGGGGTTTTATGTTTATTTCTGTTAAATAAAAGCCTCTCTGAGGCCTGACGCCACACCCACTGTGTCTGTCGGGAACCTGGTGAAGGGCGGCGATTTAAAGGACGGGGTGGCGCTGATAATAAGGGAGAGGCAGCCGTTCCGTCACACATTTTCATCTGAAGATAAAGACTAAGACTAAATCAAAAATTAACACCGGTCTAAATAATACTGGAGTTCAAAATTTTCTATGCACTACACTGTGTTAAAATCATTCAAGATGTTAACTGTTTGCAGCAACATTTTATTGCTGTAGTGTCACAGGGTTGGCAATGCAAAACCAAAATGTATAAATGACAAAAAAAAAAAAAAAAAACAATTTTTTGCTTTGTATGCAATCGGCCATCTCACAATAACTATATCACTAAATAAAAACAGCTAATATCTGTTTACTGTAATGCACTGACCTCACTGCTTTACAACATCATATGCATATGCAGAGAAAAATCTAACATAGAAAGTCAAGGGTCAAGAGCCCAACTAAAGCAAACACTGATCTTCATGATGGTGGCATCATTTTTCTTTTTTCCTTTTCTTTTCTTTTCTTTTCTTTTCTTTTCTTGACCAATAAAACAACATCTAAACCTCTGTTAATCTTCAATAAGGACTTCTGTGGACGTGTTACAGAAATAGTCAATCTGGTTAGTAATAAGTGAAGCTGGTAATGCTGCTTGTGGAGCTGTTTAATCAGATCTTGGGAGATTTACCCTGCATCCCAATGTGCATACTATCCACCCCATCTGCCCTAAATAGTATTGAAAATTACTAATGTCACATACTATTTAGGATGGGTAGTATGCACGATGAGACGCAGGCTTAATGTCTTCTTTTATCTTCTGTTGATTTCAAGGCTGTGACTGAAGTCAGTTGTAGTTCTTGTGTTTCTCTTTTCCTTCAGTGATTCTGCTTGTTAACAGCAGGTGTTCATCACTAGTGCTCAATCATCACTTAATTAATTGTTTAATTATCTCATTAACTTTAACTCTGCTTCAGTGTTACTTTAAAGGATTAGTTCACTTTCAAATCAAAATTAGCCCCAGCTTTACTCACCCTCAAGCCATCCTAGGTGTATATGACTTTATTCTTTCTGACGAACATAATCAGAGAAATATTAATAGATATCCTGACACATCCGAGCTTTATAATGGCAGTGAAATGGACCAATGAGTATGAGCTGTGCTTCCATTCACATACATCCATCATAAACGTGTACTCCACATGGCTCCGGGGAGTTAAAAAAGGCCTTCTTTTACAGACATGTTGATCTGTTTTATCAGTGCAGAAATGTTTTCTGAAAACACCTGCAATTGCTGATAAAGAAGCAACTCAACAAAAGTCAAGGGTCAAGAGCTCAACTAAGGCAAACACTGATCTCCATGATGGTGACCTCAAACCAAACATTTTCAATAAGACATCAACATCTAAACCTCTGTTAATTCTCAATAAAAACTTCTGTAGACGTGTGACAGAAATAAAGTCAGTCTGGTTAGTAATAAGTGAAGCTGGTAATGCTGTTTGTGGAGTTGTTTAATCAGAACTTGAGAGATTTAATGTCTTTTATCTTCAGTTCATCTAAGACTGTGGTTGAAGAAAGTTGTAGTTTGTGTTCTTATTTCTCTTTCTTTCAGTGCTTGTTCACAGCAGGAGTTTGAATGATTGAAATAATGTTTCAGGAACATCATACTAACCTTTAAATAACATTCTACTAACATTAAGGAAACTGAACATTTGCATGTTCTTGGAATGTTACAAATCAACGTTCCTAGAATGCTGAATTTTAGATCAAAATTAAGTTGAAAGAACATTTGAGGAACATTATACCTTATAAAAATGTTCATCTAATATCAAGAAAACTGGACCTTTTTTACATTCCCAGAACCAACACTAAATATTGAGAGAATGTTCTTATAACAAAATTCTGTTAGCTGGGTATTTTACCAGTGATTACTTTTTCCTGGGGCTACTATTAGGGCTAACTGGACCATGCTGATTAGTCAAAATCTTTGTTTCAAATATTGTGTTATCATAAGTCCCATTGCACTTACAGGAGAGCAGAAACAGCAGAAGAAGAGGAGGAGCTGTTATTAATGACATCACTGCAGGAAACTAAATCGTTTACACAACAACACGTCATCTATAGTTCCATAAAAAACTATAACATCAGTTTACTATATTATAAACACTGTAAAAATGATTTTACTGTTAGTAGTTTTTCACGGTTGAAACACATGAGCTCTGGATGTTCAGAGGTTATTATGAAAGAAAATGTTTCTCGCTTCAAGTTTCTTCTGTGAATGGAGATTCATTAGATATACAATATTCATTACTGAACAAATGTAACTCTTACCGTGTTGTAGTTTCAGACACAGCAATCAGACTGCAAATGCAAGCTAAAAACTTTCTTCTGCTGTTTTTGCAATTTTTTCCCTTCCTCTTTTTAAATTCTATTTTTGTCACAGTCACATTCAAGTTTGTCTTAGTTGTCATGGACTTTCAGTTTATTTTCCTTTTTTTTTTTTTTTAAGTTTATTTTCTTTTATTTTTTTCATATTCAGTGTTTTTTGTTCCGTTTTCACCCCTGCTTGCACCATAGACTTTCCACCAGTCAAACTCATGTGCCTTCAACAGGGAGAAAGCTCCCTCGAGAATCATTTAGAGGGGTTTCTGGATTTGCCCATCAGACCAACTTCCCAGACTACTGCCTGTGCACATTCCTGTATGTCGGACTCAATGCCGCCACACGTGCACAGCTGTCCGGAGAGGGGTGGAGTGGGTGCTGGCCTCCTGCGGATCAGCACTCCCCATCCAGTGCCCAGCCAGAACCATCCAGATGGCGAGGATCAACACCCTGAGCCCACTGCAGGTAGCGCGACAGGCCGCAATTTATGAGCCTGCGCCCACAAGGGTGACTTGGGATTACATCGCTACATCATTAAAACGTTATTAAAACAGACATATTGAACTGCTTTATCAATGCAGAAATGTTTTCTGAAAACACCTGCAATTGCTGATAAAGAAACAATTCAACAAATGTCAAGGGTCAAGAGGTCAACTAAAGCAAACACTGATCTCCATGATGGTGAATGAAACATTTTCATTAAGACATCAACATCTAAACCTCTGTTAATTCTCAATAAGAACTTCTGTAGACGTGTGACAGAAAAAAGTCAGTCTGGTTAGTAATAAGTGAAGCTGGTAATGCTGTTTGTGGAGTTGTTAAATCAGATCTTGAGAGATTTAATGACTTTTATGTTCAGTTCATCTAAGACTGTGGCTGAAGAAAGTTGTAGTTTGTGTTCTTATTTCCCTTTCTTTCAGTGCTTATTCACAGCAGGTGTTTGAATGATTGAAAGAATGTTTCAGGAACATCATAACCTTTAAATAATGTTCTACTAACTTTAAGGAAACTAGACATTTTTATGTTCTTGGAATGTTGCAAATCAACGTTCCTAGAATGTTGAATTTTAAATCAAAATTAAGTTGAAAGAACGTTTGAGGAACATTATACCTTATAAAAAAGTTCCTCTAACGTCAGGAAAACTGGACGTTTTTTACGTTCCCAGAACCAACACTGAATATTTAGAGAATGTTCTTATAACAAAATTCTGTTAGCTGGGTATATAGTGTGTGTGAATTAATGACTGAGTCAGAAAGTTGTGAATTCAGCAAGCAAAAAATTTACATATTGCAGCTTTAAGCATCAGAAACAACATTTATGGAACAATTCATTTCAGATTTTACTGCTGATTTGAAATATGTTATTAAAATGTGACTTTGGCCAGCAGTTTTTCAATATATTTCACCATCCAGGCAGAAAGGAGTTGGTCTTGCATGAGTGAAAAAGCTGCCTGAAAGTGTTGCAAATAAACTGACTTTCCTTGAAAGGGACTTTGATTATGTTTGACCAGCAAAAGCTGAAGCTCCAGTGACTAAAGTCGGCATTGAAATGGAAGTTGTGACTGCCTTCATTTCCGTATGTGACGCATTTCAGAGTGAAATTGTCACAGAATCTATGAGGGAGGACTCAAATGCAGGTTGAGTGTAACAGGTTTATTTTACAAGACAAGATGAGGAGGAGAACACAGTCCAAACAGTAGGCAGGGATGAGACACGATGACAGGCAGGTTGAAACGCAAGTTGCTTCTTTATTAGTAAGTAGACTTCTTTATTGAAATGTTGTTGTTCCGAACCACAGCAAGATTGTGAGTGTAATTTTGTGTAGTATTATAATCATTATATTAATAATCTGACTAGATAATTGGTTTTCTCTTGCAGTCTCTAAATGTAATGCTCTTTAATATCATATATATTATTGAATGACAGAAAAGTGTGAATTGTACAACGAGATCATTATTTTCCTGCTTTTCATTGGAAACATGAACAATACTGATACTTAAAGGTGCGCCTCCTCCAAAACACACAAAAAAAAAACACTCGGCAAAGCGTCACAAGAGGTGGCGTTAAACTACCTCATGTCTCAAAGCACATAACATTACAATAAAAATGAACATACATAAACAACTTAGAGAGCTTGTACCTGACTGCTGCAGATTCATTTCAGTGCTGATACTGTTGACATAGAACCGCATAAATCCGAGTCTGAGGACGTGAACTGCACCAGTTAGAACGTCACGGGTTGCCACCTCTTAGTTAGAGTAGTTATGGTGTGAACGCAGCATAAGCTGATTTTTTTATTTGGTAGGAACTGCAAAAAAGGTGGCTGCTGTTTGTTTGTCGTGCTCTGTGACTGATGTCTTCCTACATAAACTCTTTTTTTTTTGTTAACTAAACTTCGAACAAACAAAGTCAATGTACAGTGCAAAATTGCACTGACATTGTATCATTTCATTCAGACCGAATATAATGATTGAACGAACATTTTATGGTCCTACACCTTCCACAGATGATATATACTTATAAAAATACATTTAGACCATTTAACATAGTGATTGCTATCAGGATATGAGGAGACTTTCAACCAGTTTTACAAAAAAATGTTTCTGTATAAAATTACCTATTGCACCTTTAAGGTTAAAAACATTAATAATGTAAATGAAGTAAGCTTCATACGTGATACAAAGCATAAAGAAAAACACACTTCAGTGATTACACACTTTTACATCAATTCATTAACCTTTTACTTCCATTGTTGCCCATCCATCTATAAAATGATCCCCAAATTACTTCAATCACATGTCATCATGGCACTCCTGTCAATCATTCAGGGCTCCGCCCACAAAGAGATGCATAAAGGCTGTAATATTTACTGTGTGTTTAAAACATTACAGCCTCTTGTTGTAATGCTGATTAAGATAGAAAGAAAGTGAAAACATTAATAATGATATTTAAATAAAAGCATCAAGAACATACCTCATGAGGAAAGAATAATAGGTCTTTTAGGTATTCTTACTTACTGGAAGATTTTCATACACAGACGAGTTCAGTTCGGATTTACAATCATCAAGTTGAGCAGCCTTTATGAATGAAGAGACAGTAAAAACATTACTGTGTTATTTAATTTTCCATATACTTAATCAAAAGATATTTGATATTTTCACACTGACATTGAGGAGCGTTTAATTCTGTTTGAGTAAAGATGTAGGAAATCCTCTGAACATTTACCGTAACATTCTCATACACAGGTTCATTCAATTCAACATCACAAGATTTGTGTCTGTCATGATGAGGTCTGGAATGAACCATCTGTGCCATTAAAAGAAAAAAAAAAAAAAACTGAATATATAAACAACTCACTAGATAAAGTCACAACTACATTTAAAGTTTAACTTTTAGTTACAAATTAATGTACCTGATCAGTAAACTACTGATAACCAAATAAATTGTTCTCACCTGAGACTCCTGTGTGTTATTTCTCTCTTTCATCCACCTGATTCCCCTTTAAAGACAATGATTTGACACAATTACAACCAATCAGAATTTATATGATGTTTAATACACAATTATGATTTTGAACCAATGAGGTTTCTCTAGGACGTGACACTGCCATTTTGAATGTGATGAAATCTGGTGTATCTTCAGGATTTACTGCAGTAAAGATGTGAGCTTCAGACTTCCTCATTCAATAACTAACTGAGTAGCTGTCAGTGTGGAAAGAGAGGATGGAAAATTGGAAATTTTGCCTTGGCTCACGTTCATCATGACGTCTCACTGAATTCACAACCTTCAGACTCAGTCACTCATTCACACACACTACATAGTACCACAGACACATATCTTACCAAATCAGCATCATGATGATCACTGCAGCTCCACAAACCACTCCAATGGATATGTATAATATCACCAGATGTCCTACAAAAGTGTAAAACATCTGAACAGATTCATTTTCTTCAATTTAGAAAGAGTAATGTAAGTGTATGAGCTGCTCTACCTTTAACAGTCACAGTTACAGCGTCTGATCTCTGAGATCCATGTTGATTGTAAGCCTGACAGTAGAAGCGTCCACTCTGTAGTGCACTGAAACTCTGTCCAGATCCAACAGCTGAGCTTTTATTCTCCTTAAACCAGCTGAAGTTCAGAGCAGGAGGGTTTGAATCACTGCTGCAGATCAGAGTCACTGAATCTCCTGCCCAAATCTGACCAGACTGAATGATGAGCACAGAGATGTTCCTCGGTCGGTCTAAAATAGATGAAAGAAAGTGTATATTAGTGTTTTGCAATTGTTAAACCATTAATTTGATGGTTACCACAGTTACTGAACCATCATTAACTCACACATGACGTTTAACATCACAGTATCAGAGTATGACTCATTATGTTCATTTCTGGATCTGCACTTGTATTCTCCACTGTCATCAGAGCTGATCTTTGAGATGTTGTAGATTCTTCCAGATCCTACAAATGTTCCTCGTTTAAACCAGCTGAAGTTCAGAGCAGCAGGGTTTGAATCATTGCTGCAGATCAGAGTCACTGAATCTCCTGACACCATTTCACCAGATGGACTGATGGACACTGAGATGCTGTTTGGTGCATCTAAAAGGGACAAAAATTAAATCCTTAAATCATCTCATTCAAACCCAATGTCCAGTTTTTAAAAAAGAACAAATGAATCTGTACTCACACACGATATTGAGCTGAACAGCAGGAGAGGTGTGATTGTGTCCGTCTACAGCACAGCTATATCTGCCTGCATCCTCTCTTCTGACTGACTGCAGCAGGAGTTCATTGTTTCTGTCTCTTCTCTCAGTTAATGGCTGTGAGTTTCTGTACCAGATGAATGTTGCTCTGTCAGTCAGAGTGCAGCTGCTTTTACATGTCAGACGGACTGAATCTCCCTCTGTCACTCTCTCAGGAGACTCCACCTGAAGATCTGAACACAACACACACATTATATCTAGTGCTGCTGTCATACACTGATTATTATTCAACATAATGCACAGAAGAAGAGAGAAACCTCATGAAAGTCACCTGTGACAGCAAGAGTCACTCCTGGTTTACCAAACCATTTTCCTTCTGTTATATTGGTGATGAATCTGAAATAGTACTTGTGTGAATCCTTCAGTGTCACATGACTCAGTCTCATAGTGCAGTTCTGCTGTTTATCTCCCAGATACTGAAGCCTCTGACTGTATTCAGGGTCCTCAGACAGATCTGGAGACTCAACACCCTTTTTTACAGTGCCTTTTGTCCAGAAGACTTTCTTGATCTGATATCCAGCAGGGTATGTATAAGTGCAGCTCATTATCACTGATGAGTCCTTTAGTGCACAGATGTGTGAAGGACTGTAACTCACACCCCAATCAGCACTAGAAACCCCTGAAACACAGAATTCATCCTGAACAAATTAGCAGCAGCATGTGCATAAAAATGCAGTATCCAATTTATCTTGAATGTTTCTGAAGTGTTGCATTGACTAACTGTGAATCATGAGCAGAAAGATCAGATGAAGAGGAGGAGCCATTCTGACTGACGTTGTTATCAGCACCTACAACAAATATACAGTGGCATATTTTTGAACTTTAAAATAATGACACATAATACCATATGTGTCACTATTCTTGGACATACAGATGAAAACATCTCGGGTTACGACTGTATCCCTGGTTCCCTGAGAACATGGAATGAGACACTGCGTCCTGAGACACTATGGGGAACGCCTCCACGTGACTGGTATCTGAATCAACTGTAAAATCACGGCAATCCTATTAGCTGGCGACAGTCTATGATGTCATACTAGTGCGACCAGGAAGTCTATAAGGGGTGCCTAGAGAACATGTCATCCACTTTTTTTGTCTGGAGAGACTGAACAGGCAGCCCGGAGGCATGGCCTCGAGACACAGTGTCTCATTCCCTGTTCTCAGGGAACCAGGGTTACAGTTGTAACCCGTGACGTTCCCTTTCGAAAGGGAACTCGCACTGTCCTGAGACACTATGGGGAACAAAATACCCATGCTGCCATGCTGAAGGGAGTGAGTGCTGAAAAATGGCTGTGACTAAGCACAATAATAGCAGTTTCAACTGAAATGCCAGAATCACTCCCCCTTCTGGTCACACACTAGGCTGTTAGTGACAATATTCCCTATGGCCACTGCCCGAGTTACATGCTCAATGAGAAAGTGCCTTCATATAGTACTGGAAGAACTTGTCAAAAGGCTGCTCAAGAGCTTGGAACCAGCGTCTTCACTGGGAAGGGGTTCCTTTAAGGGAATACGGCCAGGGGCCAAAAGTCACTTTTAGGAGGACATTTTGTCAACCCCCAGAACCACCAGGGAGACTAACCTGGTCTGACTTGTGACCTAGTCTAACCAACAACCTGTCTGTTAGCTAAACAGAGCCTCTTACCATAATTGCCTCATGAGAGGTAACCAGATGAGAGGAACTGCAGAAGAGGCAGTAACCAGCTCACACCGGACAAAGAGACATTCTGGGGAGCAGGACTCAGCATAGCGCTTTCCAACACTTACAAACAAAGAGAGTTACTCTGTTTGACCCTGGACCTACAGAGCGCTTCTTTTTAAAGTACTATGAAGGCTGGGTACTCTACATAGGCTCCCAAATGAGAGGAGCACCTCCAGCTCTTTTAGGAGCTGATCTACCAAGGGGGTTCACAAGAATCTCCCAACCTTTCAGACCAAACTCAGGGAGTGAGGCTTTCTATAGGACGATCCTTACCTGAGTAGAGTATCAACTAGAATGGGGTTAGAACTCAATCTGTGTACTCTGGGAAGCCAGGACACTCAAACTAGCTAGAAGTGCTAGGAATGTAGCTCAACCCGGAGGATTGCCAGTCTAAAATAGCCAACGGGGGTATGCAGGCTTGGAATACTCATTCACATTGCCACACAAGCGATGTACTCAATATATCACTTTCTACCCCTTAAAACCAGAGGTCTTTAACCCTGCTCCTGGGGACCCACTGTCCTGCAGAGTTTAGCTCCAACCCTAATCAAACACACCTGAACCATCTAAGCTCTTCAGGATCACTTGAAAATCACAGGCAAGTGTGCTGAAGCAGGTTGGAAATAAATTTTGCAGGACAGTGGGTCCCCAGGAGCAAGATTTAAGACCTCTACCTTAAACAATGGGAGTACAGATCCAGAGGTGTAAAGTCCAGGGGTCAGAAAGTAAAAGTCCTGCCATATTTTTTATTTCACCCACTGAAGCAGTGTTAAAGTTAATGAGATAATTAAGTGATAAATTGAGTGATGATTGACCATTATTGAAGACACCTGATGATAACAAGCAGAAACACCAAAGGAGAAAATCACAATTTTTAAACCACCATCATAGAGATGAGTGTTTGCTTTAGTTGCGCTCTTGACCCTTGATTTTTTTTAATATTAGAGTTTGTTTGGGCTGTTGTAACTAAGTTATAACAGCCAGACAAGCAAAGAGAAAAGATGATCAGGTGGTGTTGGTTATGTTTTCACATAATCAGTTTTTGACCTGAATCACTGAACTCATTTAGAGCCCAATCTCTGAGTTAATTTACATTATTGATTACAGCAGCACTGTGATTCTACAGCAGAAGATCAGCTTTTTCAATATAATCCAAAGGATTTCATAAAAGTTGTTCTGATAAAAAAAAAAAAAAAAAAAGTCTTTCTTTTAGACACCAAGAATCAGCCTGTGAATCTACCTCCATAACAGTGACTTCAAACTTTATTATTTTCAATAAAACAGCGCTAAGGCTTCCTGGAGGCTACTGTAAGTGAAGGCTGCCCGTGCAGGGCCAGCGCTAAGGGGCCAATGTTTTGCCAATGAGCAAATTCTCAGGGGCCCTGTGCTGGCAGCCCTAAGTGGGCTCGTAAAGGGCCAGTGCAGGCTTGTTTGCAGGGTATGTTCTCTAGGCGCCCCTTATATACTTCCTGGTCGCACTAGTATGACGTCATAGACTGTCGCCGGCCAATAGGATTGCTGTGATTTTACAGTTGCTTCAGATACCAGTCACGCGGAGACATTCCCCCTTAGTGTCTCAGGATGCTGTGTGAGTTTCCTTTCGAAAGGGAACACTAGCTCAACTACAAAAAAAAAAAAAAAAAAAAAAAAAAAAACACCCACTGTATCTTCACTATAGCTTCACATGTACTAGAATGTGGTTCACCTAATGTAGCATCGGTGCCCTTATTGCATATTCTGATTTTGCTGAGTTAGATGCGTTCCTGGGTCAACATTCCTGTCTGAAAATGTTGTGCTAACCATATCTCTACCCTTAAACTTAACCCTACCCATAAATAATCCATAAAATAAGAGGGAAATGATAGATGAATTATACTGATGTAGAAGCACTTAACCCTGGTTGTAAGTCTAAATTTGACATAAACTGTAAACTGTCCCTTAAATCTGATTGGTTGATTGGAATGTTGATCATGCTGCACTGCACCCTGAACTTCCTCTTTCTTGTCAGTGAAAATTTGGCACCATCCATTTCGAGATTGATCAGAACAAACCAAAAGAGAAATAAGCTCTAGTTCTTTGCTTAATACACACAGAAATCATTAAAATACTTTATTTATCAAAGAAAATGAAAGCAACAGTCATTTTTGCACTGCATAAGTTCGGAACTGTCCAACGTTTTTCCCCTCTGCCAGAACGATGGCTTTTAATTTCGTACTGACAAACTGTTATGAAGCACCTTGGTTGACTTTTATCAGCGCATTGCTAATGTTAATAGCACATACTCTTGGGCTAGCTGTCACACTTTTACTCTGGTGAATATTTCTCATGGCAGGTTACATGCACTGTATAGAGACATAATTTAATATGTAAGTCTTGGATATAAGTCTATAATCACCCTTCATTACATAGTTATCTGTTGTGTAAAATTTTTTATCAAGGTGTTTGTCAATAACATACAAAATACTGCTAGAGAAAACACATTTTTGTGCTATTGGACTTTTGATTTTAAGCCATTTAGTTACTGAGACACAGCCCTGTGACAGCTAGCCCCAACCAATCTCCCCTAAATCCCCCACACATTAAAAAAATTGGACAGAATTGTTATAAAATCAAGCTCTTACCCGTTTCACCAACACTCGTGACTGACAGCACTACAAATGACAAGGGTGGAGACAGTTTTGCCGTTTTCACACTGAATGACATGTGATTAACACATATTTTTGCAGATCGAGCAGAAGAAGTTTTAGTTGACAACATTAGACTAAAGGCATAAAGGTTAAACTGAGAGAAACTTTAGAGGTTTAGAGGAATCTGTTGTGAACTTATGGAAAAATACATCAGTTATCATCATTTTTTTCATGACGGCGGTTATCATCATCCACAACTACTGAAGGACTTTATTCTCTCCCACTGGACTTGTGTGTGTACGTGAGATGCGTGGTGGACCAAAGCACTGTGAGACAAGGGAGGAGGGACTGAAAATGTGTCTAAACGTTTTTTTTTTTTTTTTTTTTTGCCCTGTTCGCATTTGTATTGTTCTACTACTTACACAATTATTTTAAGTATATATCATTATATATTTGCAATACACCGTGTGGTTTTTAATTATATTTTTAGGGGAGCCAACCCTCAGATGGGGTGGATCCTGATGCCCCTGCAATTTCCACCTATGCTGCAGCCATAACTAATCATCATTCTATTACATTGCTGATGGAGGCAGAATTTATTCACCTAAATGTCTGAAAGTTTTTATAATTTTATCTTGCAGCCTTGTTTTCGAATGCATCATAAACAAGGTCACAAATACAGTTTCCTTTTTAGAGTGAAAGTGAGAAAACCAAACACGTGAACATTTGACAGCAGCACCACAGTGTGATCACGTGACTCTCATAAGCGATGGAGAGACACTGAGGGACGTCACACAAGGAGGAAGAGGAAATCAGTCCTGTCAGAGTTAAGCTTGAGGCCTTTTTTTACATATCCAATATGGCCGCTCTAGTAATGGAAGTCCTACCTTCTAAATAAAAGATCAAATGAGCAGTTGGTAAAGTCATCGTGTCACTGCAGCTGCTTTTAAAAGCTCAGTTTCCACAAAAACAGTTCTCAGATGTGCGTTCAGGACTGCACATGTGCATTGGCTGGACAAACCTAAAATAAACACATTTTTTAATGCTATTTGCACATAAGAAACAACATTTATGAGACAGTTCATGTCTGATTTTGTTGCTGATTTGAAATATGTTATTAAAATGTAACTTTGGCCAGCAGTTTTTCAGTGTATTTCATCATTCAAGCAGAAAGGAGGTGGTTTTGCAGGAGTGAAAAAGCTGCCTGAAAGTGTTGCAAATAAACTTTAAAGGGACTATGATTATGTTTGACCAGCAAAAGCTAAAGTTCCAGTGACTAAAGTCGGCCTTGAAACGAAAGTTGCAACCAACTTCACTTCCATATTGTGACACATTTCAAAGTGAAATGGCTTATAAAACAAGAAAACAAACAAACAAAAAAAAAAAAAAAACAGAATAGGACTTGATTTATCCATCAGTTGTTGATTGGATTGTGAAAAGTGAGCATTGAAATGATCCACAGGTGTGTCAGCTAAGACTACTAGTATTGAGAATACTAATTTATTGAATGAAAGATGAATTCAAAATGTTCAATGTTAAAAGTGTATTTAATAGAACATTTGTATTCCTACACTGATCATAAATATGTTTACAGTGACACAAACAACAACAAAACACTAATAAACTATTAGCATGAACTGTGTGCAATTATAACCAAACAAGTCACAATGCATAAGGTAACCATATATTTTCATGACGACATTATTTGCCGGCCACAAGTCTTTGACTTCCACTAATTTATTAAATTTTATTTTAATAAAAAATTAATTCAAAATGTTAAATATTAAAAGTGTATTTACTAGAACATTTGTATTCCAGCAGCGATAGCCTGGTGGTTAGCGCGCCGACATATGGCGCAAATGCGTTCACGGCGACCCGAGTTCGATTCCTGTCTCGAGGTCCTTTGCCGATCCTGACCCCCTCTCTCTGCCCAATGCTTTCCTGTGTGCTCTCTACTGTCCTCTCTGAATAAAGGCATACAAATATAGCTTCAAAATAAACAATTAGCATTAACTGTAAGCCATTATAATCAAACAAGTCAAGCAACAATATATTAATATATTATAAGTTTACAAGGATTAACCATTTTGAAATGTTTAAAAGGCACATATCATAGTCTGGAGTGATGTCGAGAGAAGAAAGACAGAGTGGGACATTTAATAGCACAAGATTAATCTCTATTGACTCTCAATGAGAAGAGCTGGACACTTACGGTAACATTCTCATAAACTGTAACATTCTCATACAGAGGGATGTTCATTTTAGGAGTGTTGGTGCAGGGATGAACAGCCTTAATGGAAGAGAGATAGAAGAAAACATGAGAACCAAGAGAAAGAGGAAAACAAACTAGTTTCTGAATTAGGGTAGGGTAGACGATAAAGAAGTACACTTACCATCACATTCTCATACACATATGAGATCAGTTTATGATCAGAGTTTACACTCATGCTATCAGAATTGTTTGTGGAGGACTGAGAGGAAGAAAACAGAAAGAAATCCAGCAGTGTTGCAATCAGTTCAGTTCATGTTCAATGTCAAACCTTGTAGTTGAGCCCATATTGTAGTGAAAAGGACTGACCTTGGACTGCAGTTTCTTCCTGATCATACAGCTGCTCGAAAAGACAACATATTATATTAGCAACATAATATTTAACTACATAACTAAATACAAATAAGAAAATTCAGATTCTTACCAGGTTAGTAACACAATGATGAGAGCAGCTACAACTCCACAAAGTGATACTACAATTGCTATATGATATATCTTCCAATGTTGTACTGGGAGAAGAGGAAAGATAAAGAGAAACTGATCAGTTTACCTCCATTTAAAAAGGGTAATAGAAGTACATGAGCTCAACCTAAAAGAAACTCTTTATGTTTTGCGATTGTTATTCCATTAATTTGATGGTTAGTACAGTCACTGAACCATCATTAACTCACACGTGATGTTTAAAGTCACAGCATCAGAGTATTTCTCTCCATGTTCATTGATGGACTTGCACTTGTATTTCCCACTGTCATCAGAGCTGATCTTTGAGATGCTGTAGATTCTTCCAGATCCTACAAACATTCTTCCTTTAAACCAGCTCATTTTTGCAGGAGGGTTTGAATCACTGCTGCAGATCAGAGTCACTGAATCTCCTGACACTATTTCACCAGATGGACTGATGGACACTGAGACGCTCTTTGGTGCATCTGAAAAGGACAAAATTTAAAACTTTAAATCATCTCATTCAAGCACAATCTCCAATTTTTAAAAGAACAAATTAATCTGTACTCACATGTGACATTGAGCTCAACAGCAGGAGAGATGTGATTGTGTCCGTGTACAGCACAGCTATATCTGCCTGCATCCTCTCTTCTGACTGACTGCAGCAGGAGTTCATTGTTTCTGTCTCTTCTCTCAGTTAATGGCTGTGAGTTTCTGTACCAGATGAATGTTGCTCTGTCAGTCAGAGTGCAGCTGCTTTTACATGTCAGACGGACTGAATCTCCCTCTGTCACTCTCTCAGGAGACTCCACCTGAAGATCTGAACACAACACACACATTATGTCTAGTGCTGCTGTCATACACTGATTATTATTCAACATAATGCACAGAAGAAGAGAGAAACCTCATGAAAGTCACCTGTGACAGTAAGAGTCACTCCTGGTTTACCAATCCATTTACCATTATCAGTTGTGAATCTGAAATAGTACATGTGTGAATCCTTCAGTGTCACATGACTCAGTCTGATGGCGCAGTTCCTCTGTTCATCTCCCAGATACTGAAGCCTCTGACTGTATTCAGGGTCCTCAGACAGATCTGGATGCTCTCCATTATCTTTTGCCAGTGTTTTGGTCCAGAACACTTTCTTGATTTTATATTTAGGAGGGTATTTATAAATGCAGTTCATTATCACTGATGAGTCCTTTAGTGCACAGATGTGTGAAGGACTGTAACTCACACGCCAATCATCATCATCATCATCATCATCATCATCATCATCACTGAAACCTCCTGAAACACAGAATTCATCATGAGCACAATATATCATCAAAATGTGTTATATAATTTGATAGGTATTTTATCCTTAATAAATCCTTGAAATATGCAACATGCAATACATCAATGAGTGCAAAACAATTCTGTGAACAGTTGCAGTGACTCACCGTGAATCATGAGCAGAAAGATCAGAATAAGAGGAGTCATTCTGACTGACATCAGCATTGCAAAACCTACAACCAAACATGCAGACGATTTTCAAAATTATATTTTTGGTATTTTGTAATTAACCATAATTTGAGCGGTCTCCTACAGTGGATAGAAATCCCCTGTGAGATCAGCAAATCTCGCCGAGTTGGACGCCCACCTGTATCTATTACATTTTTTCCTCAATCGCTTTGGCTCAGTTCTCAAATGAGAATTTTTTTTTTTCTCTCAAAACAGTTAGACTCTTGTTAACACCAGATTTAAATTTCTTATTAATTTAAGAAAATCACATGTGCTTTGGCGGATGTGTGCAAAACTGTAAGTACAACTGTCTATAATTGGCACAGTCACTGAATGCATGAGGCTTGTTGATCAAAACTGATGAGTTCTTCACAACTTCTAAACATCATTTCATCGTGTGAGCCGCCACACACAAAATTATCTATTCAGTTATCAAAATCTGTCAAACATGCATGTATATTCCATATCTGACATGAAATGTTTAATTAGCAAATGGCCTGCTATTGTAATGAAATAAAAATCACATTTTACCAATCAACCAACTGAGTTTAGAAGCATGTGTATGGAGTTGGGCCAACACAATCACTACTATTTTTGAACATGGAGGAACGTCACAACCCTAAACAGCAGCAGCTATACAGTACATTAATTTTTGTATAAATGCGTTACATGTAAATCCAAAGTTGCTTGTAAGAGCAATATGAAGATATGTAAGAATGTGTGGTGGTGTTCAGAGAAAACAATAAATTAGCAACTGATACTACAACTGCTGTATGATATATCTTTCAATGTGGTACTGGGAGAAAATATGTGACATGTAAAAGAATATTCAGTTTACATGTCACATATTTCTACAAAAAGAAATGTACAGAAATAAAAATGTTCTTTCTTTGTGTGTGTGTGTGTGTGTGTGTGTGTGTGTGTGTGTACTACAGTACTGACTTTTCCCAGTAAATATTTACCTACTGCTGAAATCTGTATCTAAAAAGCTCATTGAGATACTGTGGTAGATTTTCCAAGACGCACCTGACTTAAGTTACCTATTCCTGGGGCATCTCCTAATCGACACCCGAGCGTCTCCAGTCGACACTCAATAAATTTCCTGATCTTTCGGAGCGTCTCCAGTCGACACTCAATAGTACTCGGAGCATCTCCAAATCGACACTCAATAATATATGATCTTTCGGAGCGTCTCCAAATCGACACTCAATAATATATGATCTTTTGGAGCGTCTCCAAATCGACACTCAATAATATCACGCTCAACGTCTTGACCCTCAAAAACCTAGTGTTCCCTAACCTGACTTGCTGCAGCAATAACCAGAGACTCCAGTTTTTATCCTTCAAAGCTTTAATCACAGCCGGGAGAGTTCCCATCAATTCCAGAGAATCTCTCTCCGAACAAAGGAATACAGCAGGTTTTATAGGGTTTCAGGTACATTTCACAGTCAGTATGGCATGATCTATTACTCATTATCATCAGTCTTAATATGTTTGGTTCAGATTTAAGAAAAACAGTTCCTCTGTCCCGCTTACTGGCGGAATAAATTTAGATTAGAACAACTGAATCACAAGATCATCAAAAAATATCACCGGGTTAATAGTTCAGATTACTCAATAGGTTAAAACAATTTTTCAAAGACTATTTTTTATCCTTAGAAGGATGCTGTCTAGCCAGCACAGCAGAATTGTTCCACTTGTTACAACACTCAGTCCTAGTGACTATTTCTCTATTTCAAAGTTAGCTTATTAGGCCTGTAGAAGAAAATAAATTTTAGTTCATTATTAATTAGTTCAAAATTTCCATCACAATACACAAGAGCATTCAGCTAGACGGAACTGAAATATTTCCATGGTGAAAAAACATCTAAAGATTTTGACCAGTGTGGCTCACGCTTTTTATTTTGGTGGCATTTGTCAACTTACTGACACAATAACTAGGTTTTGAAGCATGTTGTTTTGGGTGAGTAACTACATTTTGCAGACATGCAATAGAGTTCTGATGTTCCAGCCAACAGTTGTGACAGCTGAGCTTACAGTTCAGAGAATGTTAAGACTGTCTCGAAAAATGTGCCAAAGCGATTGAGAAAAACTGTAAACTTCAGACATTATCATTTAAACCTGTTTCTTTCTTTCTTTAAAAAAAAAAAAAAAAAAAAAAGAAATAATTCAAATTTCATTGATGCATGGATTCTGTTGTCTTAATCTGACCCTGACCTTTAATCATATGTAAATCCATCTTAAAAATATGAATTATCATGTTTAAAATTTTCATAATCTATTAGTGAAGTAACTATAATCCAGTATGCCATGCATCAAGAAGTGAACAGTGATTATTTATACAGCTTTTTAGAGAAGCTACAGTGTTATAGATTTTTATCATTCCATGTTGACAGAAGATATTTTTAAATACAGTCTTGCTTAATCTTAATTTTACTTAATCAAAACCTGGCTTAGTTTACCCCAATGCTGTAGATGTAGTTTGAACGATTGAACCACATCAACAACTGATAGTGGGTTAGAAAAAAAACTAAAAGAAGAAACAAGGGGGGGGGGGGATATGGATGCCTCTCATAGGCCTCAGATATGACCATATTTTTGACCACAGCTAGAACTGCAGTTTGTCTTTTTTCCCTTTCTCCTCCCTTTCCCCCTAAATTGTACTGCATTTTCCATTAGTTTGTTATATCTAAGTACTTTTTTGTTGTTTTTATTATAATTTCACTATAATTGTTTTACTACTAATAATTGTATCAACTGTTCTTTTCGTTCTAAACACTTTTGTCTCTGCAAAATCATCAAAACTAATAAAGAAGTAATGAGAGAGAGAAATATTAAAGTCTGTCTTACCGTGCTCCTTAATGTAGTGACCAAATGACAAATAATGAGATCAGGGCCAACATGGAGCTCTGAACCTCATCATGGTAAACCAACATGATTTAACTTCCTCTTCCTGAGTGAGTCCTTTGGTTTGTGGCAAAAAAAAAAAAAAAAAAAAAAAGACAGACAGACACACATATAGATAGATAGATAGATAGATAGATAGATAGATAGATCAGGCAGACTATAGACAATTTTTTTTTTTTTTTTTTTTCAGTCCTAGTAAAGACTAATTGACCTTTATCTTATAAGCACAATATCATATGTGAAAGTAAACAGATGGTGCTGATAAAAAATTATAAAGATCTCTCCATGTAATTTAATTTTGCTGCTTGTGGCCTACCAGAGTTTTCTTGCATTTCAGATGGTACAAAGGTCCATTCCAATATGTAAGTATATAAAATTAAAATTTCCATGACTGTATCATCAGGTGACTTTATGTCATGCCATAAAAGCATTATCCATAAGGAAGTCTTTTTGGGAAAAACACAAGGTGCATTTGTGTTTAAGACCCGCCCCCAGTACTTACTTGAATCGGGATTTGCTTGCGGCTTCACATTCGTCCCACACACCTGAGAGAACCATTCACCTGTGGACAGGTAAGACCGCTTTCATCTGTTCTTACATGTACTGGAGATACTGAGACATACATCGAGCAAACAGTGATGAGGTTTTCAAGGTTAAAACTCTGAAGTGAATTTATAGGTTTGTTAATAGTAGATTTGCAAGATAAGGAACACATTTGTTACACAGTTGTTAGTGTAAAATCTCAAAATAACACACACACACACACACACACATACACAATGAGTCAGAAACCGTTGACGTATAGAGAATACCAACCAAGTGACTTTAATAAAGAACCTCCTCCAGTAAGCTTCACCACATTTAGAGGAACCAAAACACCCAGACTTCTTCAGAATCTCCTACATTATTTCCCAGAAACAGATACAGTTTTATTTACTCATGTAGTTACACTGTACCAGCGTCTGGGAAGTAGAGCCGTTAAGTGTCCATAAATCTTCAGTTTAGATATCACCAGCAGCTCTTCAGACACAGGTTTCTATTATCTCTGTGTTCTGGTGCTTAGTCTTGTTTTTATAGATTCTATTTTAATGGTTTACTTCTTTACAGCTCTGACGTCATCTCAGAGAAGCTGCTGATAACACACATTGCTACTGATCTGAACACTCAAGCAGAACTGTCAGTTACATTATTGAGTTACACTTTATTTCGATGGTCCACTTTAGACACTGTTAGAGTATTAGTAGATTGTGAGGTTAGGGTTAGGTGTCAATAAGTAGAATAAGTTGACATGTACTTGCAAAGTTACTTTAGTCAGTAAAATGTCTGTTGGGAGCATCAAAATAAAGTGCTAGCGGATATTAAAAGACAGTCTACTAATACTCTAATGAGAGTTAGTTGACACGTAGTTGCAAAGTTACTTATAGTTAGTAAAATGTCTAAAGTGGGCCATCGAAATTACCCATTATTGTCCAGGTTACATTCCACCCCTTTATAAAATACATATAATAATTTTGAGGTTGGCAAGATATTTGTAAAGTCTCACCAAAGCTACATTTATTTGATCAAAAATACAGTAAAAACAGTGATATTGTAAAATGTATTACCATTTAAAATCTTATATATTGAAATATATTGAAAAATGTAATTTTTTACATGAATTTTCATAAATGTACTGAATTTTCATAAATGTGATCATGACAGGTTCTCTAAAGACATTTGTACTTGATATGTTAATCTGATATGTGATAATGTTAAAACAACTTCCTCTTTTTTTTTTTTTTTTTTTTTTTTTAGGAATAACGAAAATCTGCCAAAATGTGCTGTAAGGGTTTTCTCAAAGTTATGATGTTTGTCTTCAATGGCGTCATCTTTGTGAGTAAAAGACATTTGTTTTCATCATTAAACAATTTTTATGACTTCCTTTGACAGTGACTAACAGATCTATTTTAATCTAATTATTTAAAAAAAAAATACTTCAGAGCTCAAATCTATGGCTCTTAAATATTAACCACTTCTTCATAAAGGTCTGACATCACTGAATGACTTTCCAAAACTGAGCTACAATAACTCTTATCAAACAAGGAAAATGATAAAAGCACATTCGCCCACGTTTCCACGTGCACCTTTATTGTAGGCTCTCATTAAACTGTAAAACGACATATTAACGAGTTGACACAGTTTCCTCCGTCCTTCTCTTCCTCACTGCAGCTGGCAGGTGCGGCCATACTGGCGGTGGGCATCTGGGTGACGGTGGACAGAGTCTCTCTTCTGGGGTTTTTAGATCACATTGAAGATGCGCCACCTGAACTGGCACAGCTGGCAAACATCGGCTACTTGTTGATCGGAGTGGGCGCGTTCCTGACGCTCATGGGCTTCCTGGGATGCTGTGGAGCCGTGAAGGAAAGCAAATGCATGCTGCTCTCGGTGAGTCAGCCTGTTCCCATCAAATGTGTTCAGCTAGAGCTGCTCTGAATGTTTAACTCCCAAACTTTAGTCCCAGATGCCATTGTAATTTCTCAACTTTCTCCCTAGTTCTTCGTCATCGTGCTCATCATCTTCCTCATAGAAGTGGCAGCGGCGGTAGTGCTCATCGTCTTTGAGCCTTTGGTGAGAGCTGATGCACCGCACCAGAACAAAAGCACATATACGCTGAAAAAATCTGGTGAAGGATTTATAATTTTCACTCAAAAATTGCTAGCAAATTTCACAAATAATTATAAAATGAACAGGAAGTGACACATTGAATTAAAAGTAGAAAGACTGAAATTGTATTTTCTTGTAAAACTTTATCTTTGTTTTGTTTACGACGTTGTTTAGTTTACAATATATACAATCAAACCAAAATTTATTCAGATGCCTTGAACATTTCATTCATTAATACAGTTTATTCACTATAGTTTTTTTTTTTTTTTTTTTTTTTTTTTTTTTTTTTTTAAAGGTAATAAAATATGACAAGATCTCAGAGTTAAACTGTGTCAGAAAAAAATAATCTTAAATATGTCAGATCAAAGGTCAGGTCAAAGTGTCTGAATAATTTTTGGCTCCAAATTTTTATCAATTTTACTGGTAGTCCACTGTATGAAGAATTTTTGGGTATAATATGTCACAGTTTACTTTATTTTGCTATCCTCACTTACATACAGTATATGAACTATAGTGTCCTGCACCCACTAGTAAAAATATATCAAAAATATCAAAAATGTCTGAATAATTTTTGGTTTGACTGTATATATATATATTCAAGATTATTTAATCTTTTTCAAGATCATTATTATTGGATAAGGATTTTTAAGAATCATTTTATGTAAATTGCACTCACAAAGAACAATTTCAAACATATTTAGACAAATTTATATAAATGTCATTATAGAAATGTCCATATTTCAAAACATTTCATAACTGTGGGAGCTAACAGAAAAACACAAATGCAAAATAATTTCATAGCAACTCAAAAAGCCTATGTAGTAAATTCAAAAATACTGAGTAATGATGTTATATAGAAGAGGTTTAAAATAATAATTTGAGCCTTAAAAGATGTGTTTTAATATTAATTTTGAATAAATACATTTTCCATGACCAAGCTCAATACAAAATACAGCACATTAAGAACCACAATGGCTTATTCCATTTGTACATTATTCCATTTGTACATTTGTCCATTTGTGAAAAATACATGCAACACCCACATACACCTTATTATATGATCTGTTTATGATTTAATCTGTTTTTACAAGTATTACAGAAAATGGCTGTAAAATCAGAGACTGAAGGCGATTTTAACTGCATTGCAGGTTCAGAAATTTCTGGATGACATTGGACAGAAAGTTGCTAAAAGCATTGAGGATAATTATGGAGATGGTGACAGTTTCACTTCAGTCTGGAATACCACTATGAAGGAGGTACGGCACCAGCCATCGTGTGTTTAATGATAATTCTAGCAGCCATTTATGTTTTCTGACATTACAATCCCTAATAATTCAAACTCTTGTTTGTAAACCACTGCATGCGCATGTTTTGTTTTTTTGTTGTTTTAGCTGAAATGCTGTGGATATAACAACTACACTGACTTCACGGACTCTCGGTTCGTAAATACAACCTCATTATATCCCGACACGTGTTGCAACAGCAGTTCAGGACGCTGTAGTGAAACTGCAGCACTACAAGCGGTATGTTACTGAACGCTTTGTGCTGAAACTTACTACCAAAGGTGAAA
Organism: Ctenopharyngodon idella; assembly: GCF_019924925.1. Classification (NCBI taxonomy): domain Eukaryota; kingdom Metazoa; phylum Chordata; class Actinopteri; order Cypriniformes; family Xenocyprididae; genus Ctenopharyngodon; species Ctenopharyngodon idella. Next base: position 27,486,649 of record NC_067221.1, read on the forward strand.
TTGATGAGATTGATGAAATAAATGAATGTAAGCTGTGGTACGGTAAAAGATACGACTGTCCTAGACCAAATTAAATATACATGTGAATAAATATGCATATGATGTGCACATATTGTTTAAAATAACTTTTGAAAAGTGAAATTAACACAGTTTAGCCGAACTGAGATCTATTTACAGACCTATTGCAAAAATAATTGTCTAAGCAAATGCAGGTATTGTGTTGCTATGTGTGTTATATCAGTGTGTTTTGCTGTTGTTGTTGTAGGGTATCAAAGGCTGCTTCCAGGCATTACTGAAGCTAATTGAGGATAATGCAGTTCTGCTGGCTGGTGTGGCTCTGGGAATTGCTGCTTTAGAGGTATTTATTCCATTCTTACTTTTAACTCAGCACATGCAAGATCCCCTATGTAGACTAATATGCACCGAATGACAAAAGACAAATATCATGATGATCAAAATCTCAGTATGTGATACAATAGAACTGATGGTCTGAATAACTGGCAAAGCTTTAATCAGATAATTCTGTGTGCATTAATACCAATGGTCATGATCTTGATTAATCAATGCATTATGTTTTTTTGTTGTTTTTTTTTTTTTTTTGTTTTTTTGTCTGGGTCATATTTCATAAAATTCACCAGTTTGGTTTCACAGACCATCCTGAGATATTGATATTGGGGTTTATGTAAACATCTGTATAACCAAAATTTGGCCCAACTGTGGTTAAACCAATCTAATTTGTTTCTTCACAGATTGCAGCGATGGTCGTTTCCATGATCCTCTATAAGAATGTAGGAAAATGAGTCGAGGACTGACTACAGACATTTCCGTTTACATCACTGTTTACTGTTTACTATTTTATCATTCAATATTTTAACTGGAGTTATGTAAATACTATATCTGCTGCAGTATGAATGACATTTTGCACTAAAATCTTTGATATTTTAAGTTCTCTTTTAAATTAATTTTTAACCTCAAGTAAAAGTATATTTTTTGCAGTGCTCAACTACTATGACCCTGACTCCAAAGGTTTAATATATAAAGCTGATGTCGTGTTGAATACTACAGCTCATTAAAGATCAATGCAACATTTTCAACATTATATGATTCAATTAATCTGCATCCTGTAATATTTTCATGTATCATGGATCACTAAAATAAACTGATGTTTTTAAAGCTCTGTACCAACTCTCTTGCTCCCTGTGAAGCACACACTCTCACATAAAGACGTTTTTCCTTTTCCATATAGCCTAAAAACATTATACAATATATTGAAGCATGCTGTAAACATCTCAAAATATAATGACAGGGTTATATTTTGTTAAAAAGAAACACCCTGGAAGTTTACTTTGTGTAACTTGGCTTAAAAAAAATAAAGGCAGCAAAACACTGGTGGAAAAGTCAATGCAAATTTAAAGGAACACTACACTTTTTTGAAAATAGGCTAATTTTCCAACTCCCCTAGAGTTAAACAGTTGAGTTTTACCGTTTTCGAATCCATTCAGCCGATCTCTGGGTCTGGTGGTACCACTTTTAGCATAGCTTAGCATAGATCATTGAATCTGATTAGACCGTTAGCATCTCGCTCAAAAATGACCAATGAGTTTCAATATTTCTCCTATTTAAAACTTGACTCTTCTGTAGTTACATCGTGTACTAAGACCGACAGAAAATGAAAAGTTGTGATTTTCTAGGCTGATATGGCTAGGAACTATACTGTCATTCCGGCGTAATAATCAAGGAACTTTGCTGTCGTACCATGGGTGCAGCAGGTGCAATGATATTACGCAGCGTCTGTGACCCCCTGCTTGCACAGGGAGCGTGCCTTGCAACCATGGAGACATTTGTGAGAGACGCTGTGTAATATCATTGCGCCTGCTGCACCCATGGTACGACAGCAAAGTTCCTTGATTATTACGCCGGAATGAGAGTATAGTTCCTAGTCATATCGACCTAGAAAATCGCAACTTTTCATTTTCCGTCGGTCTTAGTACACGATGTAACTACAGAAGAGTCAAGTTTTAAATAGGAAAAATATCGAAACTCTTTGGTCATTTTTAACGAGATGCTAACGGTCTAATCAGATTCAATGAACTATGCTAAGCTATGCTAAAAGTGGTACCGCCAGACCCGGAGATCGGCTGAATGGATTCGAAAACGGTAAAACTCAACTGTTTAACTCTAAGGGAGTTGGAAAATTAGCCTATTTTCAAAAAAAGTGGAGTGTTGCTTTAAGGCTGTCCCATGAATGTATCACATCACAGCCACTATATGAGTCCTTCTCTATTTGAATTACTTAACATAAAGCCTTCAGAAAATCCAGTCATTAATTTACTCACCTCCATTTGCCATTCCAACACAGTATTATTTTCTTCCTCCTTGACCGTAATGCACACGATTGGTGGGTAATATTCCAAGCCTTTTGAAACCACATAATTGTGTTATGATTAGACCAAAACTGAAGTCCATAATCACACATAATCCCCCTCTTTGCAGTCATGTTCAATTTAAAAATGGCGCCTTTGGACTGGCTGCTTGATTTCATTGACGCTAAACCCCAAAGGTTCCCGTATGTCGCATGCGACCACGATTGATTTTGAAAGCAACGGTGCCAGATTATCACAAGATTGTCAGTCAGCAATCTGTTAACATAGCCGTTGCCAGTGATTAGAGTTTATAAAGTTTTAAATATGGAATCTCTCCCTGAGATCAGTGGCATCAGCAAAGGGCTTCAGAATGCTGACCAGTTCTTTAATCTAAGCCCATCTCTTAGAGTGAAAATATTCTTTCTGTGCCTCCTAACATTCAAAACCTTGTGCCATATTTGTTAGTCACAGCTAAGCTAGGACTTGAGCTGTTGCAAGGTTGAATTTCATTGTGTGACATCAGAAACAGGAAGTCCACATTGGCCAAATTCTTTCTCAAATTCCTTAAAGGAAGTACTTGTGTGGAGCAGAGAACTGAACCGCGATGCTTTGACCAGAGCTGAACTGACAGCCCAAGACTGTAGTGTATATGCAAAGCATTGTAGTCTATGATGACTTTTAGAGGGAAAAGTCACATTCAGTCTCTCATCCACTGGCGGGCTATTCCAACGTTTTGAATCATCAAGGCAGTCATCATCATCCTCATCTGCCTCAACTGAACTGGGAAAACATGTGGTGAATGCCTTCTTCATGTATGTGCAGCATTAGTCCGCTTAATGAAGCTCACATGCACCAAAGATGGAGTAGATGAGGAAACTTGGGGGAACCAAGGGTAATGTAGTTTAAGTCTTGTAAAGCTGGGATACTCAATTCTTTTATCAGTGACGTGAGCCGAGAAACGAAGCTTTTAAATCTTCAAATCAACTGAACCAATTGCTTTGTAAAATGATTCACTGTTTCGAACACCGCACGCTGAGGACATCTGCTGGTCAAACGTGTGTAAATGCAAATGAAAAGACTCGAGCTGTAGTACTGCAATACAATTTAATAATATCCTTAAATAGACCCTTTTACAACCCACGTGATCAAATAGTCGCGCGCGCATTTTGGCAACGGAAGTGGTGTTGTTCCCCAGTGGTTCTAACGTATTCATAAGCATCCAGTGATTTATATGCTCGTAATTTCTCTCGGGTGTACACGCTCGGTTTCTCAACTAAATACGTATATATATTTTGGTCACTGTATATTTGGCCATCTGCTAACGTCTTCTATCCACTCCACTATAGTACACGGATCTGATAGCCAGATACCATTTGATAAAGTCAATTTTTAAAATAACTTTCTCTGTCGGTGTTGCTTAATCCGCTCGCGTAGCTTGACACGCTGCTGATTCTCGCCATAGTTTCGTTGCCAAAATGCGCGCGCATACGTTGCTACGGCATCATTGTGTACAAACAGTAAAAGGGTCTATACTGAAACATTGCAGAATAGGCTATGTACAATTTAACATACAATGAGATATCTGGTTGTATTAGTTTTAAATGCAGTTTTTGTTTGTTGTAAATGAAGATTATGTTCATACTAATTCAATATTTAATTATTTATAGTCAAATTCTCTATATGCTTTATATCTTATTGTAAATATAGGGGAACATTAGTAAAACATCTGTATTTGTTCCAGATTCATGTTCCAGAACATTCCAAAGCTACCAACTTAATCTGGATTTTCCAACAGGGCATTTATTCTGTAAGTTTCTGTAATAAGTGGGATAATGTACAGTCTATTTCGGATCGAGGTCCTGACCACCTAACGCACAGATGCACACACGCTCACTGCAGACTTTCACGCACAAACAACGCATGTGCGTTTGTGATCTTGTAGACTTAGAGTGGTTGCCACACAGATACGCTTTCATTTTAGAAAGAAAGTAAATGATGTTGCATTGGAACAAAGTCACCAGCAGGTGGTGCAAAGACCAAGCAAATATGACATTCAGCGAGACAAACCAGATTAGAACTAACCAACAAGTAAACACTGCTATAGGCTATCAGTACTTTTACTTCAGTACAATGTGTGTCCTTTTGTCGAAATGTATTACTATTTATGCTGTTATACTGAGGTATTGAATGACAGATGACTGTAAATTATTGCAATATCAGATCTTTATTTTCTGCCTCGAAAACATGAGACCAAAGGATGAAAAGCATGTAAAATTAAGTAAACAAACTATATGATACAAATTGTAAAGGAAAAACACACATGCATTCGATTACTTAAACCAATTAATGCTGCTTTTCAGGGCTCCAAACACAGAGACACAAATGCTGTTAAATGTTTCGCCATGTGTGCCAAACACTACGGCATCTCCCTGTCAAACTGAAAGAAAGAAAGAAAAATGAAAGGTGAATCAAAACATTAATAAATCATCATATTCTGAGTATCAGCTGTAAACCAGTATTGACCCATCACTAAGCCCTGACCCTTTAACTAATGTCTCTAAATCTGAAAATGTCTCATGCAAGCTTGTTCTCTGTTATTTGAATTAGCATAAATTTAGTCAATAGTTATTTGATATTCTCACACTGACATTGAAGAGCTAAATGTGAGGAGAGTTTAGACATTTGTAAATGAGCAAAACTCACCTCTACATTCTCATAGACAGGTTCAGTCAACTCGACATCAGATGCTTTACATCTGTCATGATGAGGTCTGGAATGATTCATCTTTGACATGGAAGACAAAAGCATAATCAAAAGAAAATAAATAACTAATGTCTATAAACAACTACTCTCACTGCATTCAGACTTTCAATCTTTTAGTTACCAGTTCATACCTGAACTATTGAAAACCAAATCATTTTTTTCTCACCTGAGACTCCTGTGCATCATTTCTCTTTTTCATCCACCTGCTTCCCCTTCAAAGACATTGAGTGTGATCTTATTTTTAGTTAAAAAAAATATGTTTAGCTTGTTCAGACTGTGCAGTAACATTTGGTACTTCAATCAGGTGTCAGTCTTTAGCCTGACAACAAATTTTTCTTTTATACTGGACATTTGCGAAAAAGACATTGCATTGTTTGCAATCATACAAACATCTTACCAAATCAGCATCATCGCAATGATCACTGCAACTCCTCAAACCACGCCAATGGATATGTATATCACCAGACTTCCTGCATAAGAGTAAAACATCTGAACAGTTTCATTTTCTTCACTTTAGAAAGAGTAATGCAAGTATATGTGCTGCTCTACCTTTAACAGTCACAGTTACAGCGTCTGATCTCTGAGATCCATGTTGATTGTGAGCCTGACAGTAGAAGCGTCCACTCTGTAGTGCACTGAAACTCTGTCCAGATCCAACAGCTGAGCTTTCATTCTCCTTAAACCAGCTGAAGTTCAGAGCAGGAGGGTTTGAATCACTGCTGCAGATCAGAGTCACTGAATCTCCTGACTCTATTTCACCAGATCCGTTTATCAACACTGAGACGTTCCTGGGAGGATCTAAAAGACAAAAATAATCCGTAATGAAATGTGTAGTTTCAAAAATAAATTAAATTTTTTTTTATAAATAAATGAATCTGTAATCACATATGACATTGAGCTGAACAGCAGGAGAGGTGTGATTGTGTCCGTGTACAGCACAGCTATATCTGCCTGCATCCTCTCTTCTGACTGACTGCAGCAGGAGTTCATTGTTTCTGTCTCTTCTCTCAGTTAATGGCTGTGAGTTTCTGTACCAGATGAATGTTGCTCTGTCAGTCAGAGTGCAGCTGCTTTTACATGTCAGATGGACTGAATCTCCCTCTGTCACTCTCTCAGGAGACTCCACCTGAAGATCTGAACACAACACACACATTATATCTAGTGCTGCTGTCATACACTGATTATTATTCAACATAATGCACAGAAGAAGAGAGAAACCTCATGAAAGTCACCTGTGACAGTAAGAGTCACTCCTGGATAACCAAACCATTTACTATCAGGTTTATCAGTGATGAATCTGAAATAGTACATGCGTCAATCCTTCAGTGTCACATGACTCAGTCTGATGGTGCAGTTCTGCTGTTTATCTCCCAGATACTGAAGCCTCTGACTGTATTCAGGGTCCTCAAACAGATCTGGATGTTCTGTATTTCTAACTTGTGTTTTGGTCCAGAACACGTTCTTGATCTGATATCCAGTAGGGTATGTATAAGTGCAGCTCATTATCACTGATGAGTCCTTTAGTGCACAGATGTGTGAAGGACTGTAACTCACACCCCAAACAGCAGTAGAAACACCTGAAACACAGAATTCATATAGTGGACAAAATGGCAGCAGCTTTTGCATGAAGGATATTGGAGGAAAAAACACATGCAAAACTCTCTTTAGTGTTTCTGTTGCAGTGACTCACCATGAATCATGATCAGAAAGATCAGAGAAAGAGGAGGAGCCATTCTGACTGACATCAGAGCAACACCTACAACAAATGAACAGTGTCTCATTTTAGAGGTCATGAATCAGAAATTATATTTCTTTGTAGTTTGTTTTAAACTCTCATCATATTTTTATAAGGCAATATGTAGTAAATGCAAATATTACAGTTAGTTCACTGTTTGGATGCTGGAGTATATTAAGGTTTAGTCAAACTCATTGCTGTTGGTTTAGAGCAGGAATCTCCAACCCTGCTCTTGTAGAGCCACCGTCCTACAGAGTTCAGCTCCAAACAAGCACACCTGAAGCAGCTAATCGCGGTGGCTGCATTCGGAACCGCATACTTCCCTACTATATAATAGGCAAAAAGCAGTAGGCGAACAAATAGTATATCCAAATCCTTAGTATTCATAAAAGAGTAGGCGAGAATTACCTGGGTGACATACTAATTCACATGAGATTCGGACGTACATATACTTAAAGTGCATTCAAATATGCCTACTTTTCTACTATATAGTAGGAAAAAACAGTACGTGAAAGGAGTAGTATGATCAAAAGCTCAGTATACATGAAAGAGTAGGCGAGAAGTTCCCGGATGGCCTACTGCTCCTGCCCAGATTTTTGAGCGCTCATCCGATGGATACTTTTCTATCCCAGCTTTCCCAGGAGGAGAGGGAGAGGATACGTCATATTCAAACTCAGAGGACTAAAAGCGACACGGATGTTTTCAAATGTATTAAAAAAAAAAAAAAAACACGTTTCCTTGTGTTAAAATTTGTTGAGGTGTAGAGTAAACTGTTAAAGTGTTGAAGGTATAAAGACGCTAGACAGTATAGTATAGTTGTGAATTTGCTGTAAAAACACATTTTATTGTGTATAGATAACAGGGGAGCTAGTAAACACACGTAATCCAAAGTGGATTTACATAAATTCTAAACTATATACATCTTAAAGATGCTTGCTAAATGTTTATTTAACATCTGAAAGGAAAAATTTTCGAAAAGTATTGCAGATGAGCACATCACAATATGAAATAGACATCTAATCAGAATGATGTGTGCTATTATGTAGAATTCACTGTTGTCAACACTTGTGGGATTACAAATTTAAGAATCTGTTTAAGATCTGCTGATCCTACATCCTGACATAACATCACATGAAATACTATGGTGAAGTACATTGTATTTAGCATTTTAAGGTAAAAAGGATGACTTTCTAGTTCTGCCTTTGTCTCTATGATAATGTGAAGGTATGGGCTATACTGTCAGACTGATTGGATTAGCACCTATGCATTTGAATGACACTGTTATGCTGATTAGATCATGGCTGGGAAATGCCGGTAACGGGCTGATTCCTGCACTGCATTTGCATGCTTTGTTTAGATTGTCTCCACCTCTACTCTATGTATTCCTCCCCCTTGAATGTATATGAACTACCAAGTACACTGCCTTAGTTGGACTTGGATGACTACAGCGACGCACAGCGCGTTTCTCAATAAAGAGTAACTTCTGCTTGAAAGATATCCCAACGTCTCCTGGTCTCTGCTTCGACGAGGGAAAAGTTTCCTACACACTGTTTACATTATATGAATGTAAATAATGTAAATAAATAAATCTACAAGTCAAAAAATCTACAGTAACTAAACATAAGTTATCTGTTTTTCTTGTCCATTAGTATTGTTGATAAATTAAGGAACATTTGTGTTGGATACAAAGTGAGTTAACACACCATCAACTACCTCAACATGTAAATCTGCACATAAATCTCAGAGGAAACTTGAATCTTGTCTGGATGTTACAGGGACAGATGATCACATGTGTGTTTATCCGGTGGAGAGAGGCTGATGAAGGAATGCTGCCATCAAAGGCTTTGAGTGAGTATACTACCAGAATGAATACAAAGTCTATTTAAATCTTAGAATATGCTAGTGCAAGTATAACAATTAGTTCAAACTTTGACCTGTGGAGGGCAGTAATACACTTAGCAGCGTCTACACTGCCGGATTTCTAATAGAGAAGAAGAGGAAGAGAGCGTTGCTGTGTTCGAAATCGCCACTATACCCTCATTCACTATTCCCTACATTAGTCCAATAATATAGTCCACTTGAAGGAGTGAATGAAACGAGTGAGTGAATTCAGACACTGAGTGCACCAGAAGGGCTGCCGATTTTGCATAGTTTGTGCTGCTGTTTAATAATCTTTTGAAATGTAGCAAACATCTAAGGCATTTGTAGTTCTTGTGTTTCTGCTCGTCTCTTTTTCTCTTCTCTTCTTTCCTTCAGTGATTCTGCTTGTTAACAGGCTTATTAAGGCTGAGATGACTCTATACTTAATATAAACAGATTTTGTGGCTCAGATAAGGTCCAGTTTAGGTTTATTTCTTTGTTCTTGGCTGACATGTGGCATTGCTATGGCTTGCTTGTGGCTCAGATCTGGCAAACAGAAGCGGCCCACACAAGGACCGTAATTCATTGCAGCATGTGGACCAGATCATCATGCCACATGTGCCAGATGTGGGCCGGATCTGGGCCGACACAATGTTGCTATCTGGGTTGCAGAGAGGTAACCCCAGATGCAAGAGTGTGAGCGCGTGGGCAAGTTGCAAGTTGTAGACACCGTATTTCACCTATAGCAACGAGCTGTATCACGCAGCGTTTCTATTACACTCAGAGGTATGTGTGTGTTAGATGATTAGGTTTGTTATAGTGATAATATTTATGTATAATTATTGGATGGTGTAAAGGATTGTGTATTTTGAATGTTTACGACACTGTTTTGGATTTGCATCGTGACAAGTGTTTTATGTGTGTTGATTCTTATATATTAATTTAGTTTGTTAAAGATTGTTAAAGTTGTTTTGTATTTATGTTTTTGTTTCAGAATCAACCGAGCCACTGTTTCAAACATGCATACTGAGGACATCTGCTGGTCAAACGCGTGTAAATGCAAAGCACGGACTTGAAACACAAGTTATATTTCATTTAATTTATTTCAATTACCTTTATTTTACCAGGAAGTCTCATTGACATTAAAATCTTTTGGGTTTTTTTTATCCTACCTGGCCAAGGTAGCAGTAAGACAAATACAAGTACACAATAGAACAGAAATATTAGAACATACCCCGCAAGAAATTTTACGTTCCCAGAACATTCTCGGGGTTGGGGGACGTTATTTGGTGGACCTTCAGGGAACATTCAGTACCTTCTGGGAATGTTTAGGGGACTATTACTATAGGAGGGGTTCCAAACACATTCCTGGAGCGTCCCCAGCACTGCACATTTTGCATGTCTCCTTTGTCTGACACACCCATTTCAGATCTTGGAGTCTCGACTAATGAGCTGATGATCTGAATCAGGTGTTTGATTAAGGAGACATGGAAAACATGCAGTGTTGGGGAGGCTCCAGGAATGTATTTGGGAACCCCTGTACTAAAGGACAGGGATGGGCAAACTCGGTCCTGGAGGGCCACTGGCCTGCAGAGTTTTGCTCCAAGCCTACTCAAACACACCTGAAACAGCTACACCGCAGTTAAATTAACTCCGCTTGGTGTTCATATGGGAACCACCAGCCAGCTGTTAAAGTAACACTGAAGCAGTGTTAGAGGTAATTAAATACTTAAGTGATTAATTGAGTGATGATTGTTCGATTATTGAAGAAACCTGATGATAACGAGCAGAATCACTGAAGGAAAGAGAAACACAAGAACTACAACTGAGATTCATACGCTGATTCTTGATGTCTATGTGTGACTCTCCTGATGCAGCAGACGGAATATTAAGTTGACTAGTCAAGCAACATTTAAATGATAGAAGTACCAGTTATTTGTAAAACGCTATAAAATATTTTCAATAAATCTCATTCTCCTTCATTCCCGTAAAGCCACTGCATTAATCTTGACAAAACTATGGAGCACATTACCAAGAGATATTAGTGAAGCCAGCTTGCTAAATATTTTTTTCAAGAAAGCTAAAAATATATTTTTACTGAAGCTAGCAAATAATTTTTTTCTGAAGTATTCTAAGTATTATGCACGCTCAGAAAAAAATTGTACAAAAGCTGTCACCAGAGGTGTAAAGTCAAGGGGTCAGAAAGTAAAAGTCCTGCCATATTTTTTATTCCACCCACTGAAGCAGTGTTAAAGTCAATGAGATAAGTGATAAATTGAGTGATGATTGACCATTATTGAAGACACCTGATGATAACAAGCAGAATCACCAAAGGAGAAAATCACAATTTCTAAGCCACCATCGTAGAGATGAGTGTTTGCTTTAGTTGGGCTCTTGACCCTTGATTTTTTAATATTAGATTTTGTTTGGGCTGTTGTAACAGCCAGACAAGCAAAGAAAAAAAGATGGTCAGGTGGTGTCTTTTACATAATCATTATTTGACCTGAATCACTGAACTCATTTAGAGCCCAATCTCTGAGTTAGATTTACATTATTGATTACAGCAGCACTGTGATTCTACAGCAGAAGATCAGCTTTTTCAATATAATCTGAAGGATTTCACAAAGGTTGTTCTGAATAAAAAAAAAAAAATCTTTCTTTTATGCACACACAGGCATCAAGAATCAGCGTATGAACCTCAACAACGGCGACAAGCAACTTATTCTGATAAACAGATCAACTCTGAACATTAGAAAACAAGCTACTAAAAAGTCACATAAAAACAAAAAAAAAAATAAATAAATAAAAATAGTGACAATAAAGGAAATTACTAAGACAATTAAGCTCATAATTTATTCATGCAGCGATGCATGATGGGAGCCATGGATGAATTTTGATTGGTGGCTCCCAGAATGCACTGCAACATGCTTTATTATTCTCACCACTGTTGAGATTCACAGGCTGATTCTTGATGTCTGTGTCTTTAAATAAATCACTTTTTCTTTTTTTTTTTTGGTCAGAACACCTTTTGTGAAATCCTTTGGATTATATTGAAAAAGCTAATCTTCTGCTGTAGAATCACAGTGCTGCTGTAATCAATAATGTAAATCTAACTCAGAGATTGGGCTCTAAATGAGTTCAGTGATTCAGAACAAATAATGATTATGTGAAAACATAACCAACAACATCTGATCATCTTTTCTCTTTGCTTGTCTGGCTGTTACAACTCAGTGCAGTCCAAACAAAATCTAATGTTAAAAAGTCAAGGGTCAAGAGCTCAACTAAAGCAAACACTGATCTCCATGATGGTGGCTTAAAAATTGTGATTTTCTCCTTTGGTGATTCTGCTTGTTATCATCAGGTGTCTTCAATAATGGTCACTCATCACTCAATTTATCACTTAATTATCTCATTAACTTTAACACCGCTTCAGTGGGTGGAATAAAAAACATGGCAGGACTTTTACTTTCTGACCCCTGGACTTTACACCTCTGGCTGTCACTGAGACCCATTGCATGTACCCTTCCATTTAGGTACTAATATGTACATTTTTGTTACCAATATGTAGGCCTACGTTTGAGATAGTAATATGCACTTGTTAGACACAAAGATGTATACCTCTTTTGTAAGGGTACCACCCTAGTGACAGTTTTTGTACCTTTTTTTCTGAGAGTGTGCTGTCTTTTAATAATGTTATTCCAGCTAAGAGAATTGTGTTATAAGAACGTTCTCTAAATATTCAGTGTTGGTTCTGGGAACATAAAAAAACGTCCAGTTTTCTTGACGTTAGAGGAAAGTTTTTATAAGGTATAATTTTCCTCAAACGTTTTTTCAACTTAATTTTGATTTAAAATTCAACATTCTAGGAACGTTGAATTGTAACATTCCAAGAACATGAAATGTTCAGTTTCCTTAATGTTAGTAGAACATTATTTAAAGGTTAGTATGATGTTCCTGAAACATTCTTTCAATCATTCAAACACCTGCTGTGAACAAGCACTGAAAGAAAGAGAAATAAGAACACAAGCTACAACTTTCTTCAGTCACAGCCTTAGATGAACTGAAGATAAAAGACATTCAAGATCTGATTAAACAACTCCACAAACAGCATTACCAGCTTCACTTATTACTAACCAGACTGACTTTATTTCTGTCACACATCTACAGAAGTTCTTATTGAGAATTAACAGAAGTTTAGATGTTGATGTCTTATTGAAAATGTTTAGTTTTAGGTCACCATTATGAAGATCAGTGTTTGCTTTAGTTGAGCTCTTGACCCTTCACTTTTGTTGAGTTGCTTCTTTATCAGCAATTGCAGGTGTTTTCAGAAAACATTTCTGCACTGATAAAGCAGATCAACATGTCTGTTTTAATAATATATATATAATGTGTGTGTGTGTAAATACATCTAAATGCCACTTCTGATGCAGAATCTGTGCTTCAGAATAAATGACATTTACAACACAAAAAATATAAACTTTACTAGATGTACGATGTTAGTTATTGTGTCATCACAGTATTTGAAAAAGGCATAGCTTTTATTATAATATTCAGTCAATGCACTTGAGGAAAGTGAGTTGCCAGCTGCGTGAGGATAGTGGGTATACAGATCCACCGCAGGACTATCATTAGTCTTATTTTAGGACCTTCCGGCCCGCCATAATCAGACACCTTTGAGATCAAAGGCGGATATCGCAGGATTCACACTCATGCGCTTTGTTGCTGATAAACTGGATATAATTTAAGTTCTGTTGCTTTTAGATGAAATTAAATATAATGAACAAGACACCCAAAGTACTTGTTTTTTATTCCATTCAAAAGATGTGTTTATCAATCATTTTTACTTTAATACAGACATGTTTTATATATATTTTTTATAAAAATGACAACAATCACATAACCCATAGAGAGATTGCACTGTCAGAGATTTTGGGAATATTCACAGATAATTCATTCACATAAAAACATGATATCAGTTTTAAAGTCAAACATTTTCAAAATAGAACATGTAAATGAACTCTACAGCATAACCTATTCATGCTGCATTGCATGCTGGTTACCTTCATAGTACATATACACTGTAGAAATACAATATAATATTGTTTGTTTACAGTAATTTTGTTTTCCTATACTGTAAACTCAGTAAAACTGAGCTTTTTTACAGTATTGTAAAAACTTGACTGAATTTGGCAGTAAAGTACTTAAATCACCTTTCTTCCCCATTCTGATGCTCAGTTTGAAATTCAGCACATCATCTTGACCATGTCTACATGCCTAAAAAACTGATTAGATATTTGCATTACTGAGCAGTTGAACAGTGCATATAATTCACAGGGGTGTAAAGTAAAGGAATTGTAAAAGACTTTGATAACAGTCGGTAAACATCCCATTCTCAAAACCATGGGGACAGCTATACAAACATATTTTATGAACTAATAAAACAATAGACTATGACATTTCTGCCTCTACTGGAACAAACCTGTTTGACCGTCTTTGTTGGTTCTCACCTGCAATTTTTTAAAATATTTTCCTTATGGGCTGTTTACATGACACCGTTTTCAACTAAAAACCATCATCTGTACAAAGGAAAAACTTTTCAGTTTTTAGTACATCGTTGTCATGTAAATATACCCTTAGTGTAATTCTCAGAGTGGGGTAGAAGGTCCAAACAAGGCTGTCACTGTGGCGGTACCCTTTCAAAAGGTTTAGAAGAAGAAGACACTTTATTGCCATTATAGACAGGTACAATAAAACTTTATTCAGATTCTCCCCTGTAATTAAATAACTGAGAACAATACTTATCATTATCTTCTATCTTCTCCTGTAACCAAGACACATTCTAGTAATATTCCATCATTAAAATCAATAACTACACAGGAATTTACAGGATTAAAGAGTATTATTTTACAATAAATTACTGTAATCAGAAATTTACCGTGAAATTAATGCATGCTGGGCCATTTTCTTATGAATGCTAATGATGATGCTAAAATTACAGCAATTTTCTGCTCTTATTTTGCTGTGAATTCACTTTATAAAGTTGTGTTTAATCATGCCACTGTAAGAAATTATTTTGTTCAGTACTGTAATTATTTTGAAGTCACCGCAATGGTGATCAGTGTTTCATTTGCTTGGGATCTTGGACCTTGTATATTCATATTCAAATTTTCATATTCATATTATTCTGTTCTAACCAAGTCAAAAGTGTAACAAATGAAAACATTTGATAAAACAATGACAAGCTGGAATAAAAATAAGCTAAATAAGTTAATCAAACTATTCTTAACATGAATAATCTATTCATGCTGCATTGCATGCTGGGTACCTTCATAGTACATATGCACTGTAAAAATACAGTATGATATTGTTTGTTTACTGTCATTTTTGTGTTTTCCAATACTCTGAACACAGTAAAACCAAACTGGCACCCAGCATGCACTGCGATATGAAACTTTTGAATGTCACCATTGTTGAGATTCATATGCTGATTGTTGATGTCTGTGTGTGTCTAAGTGATGCAGGAGCTCAAGATGTTTTGTGACTTCAATATTCTTCAAAATAACTGATTACTGAAACATTGCAGGTTCTTACACTGTCAAATCACAGACATAGTATAATCAATATAAAATACCCATGAAATCAAAGATTAGACACAGAAAGAGATCAGCGAATTAGTCGAAGATGATTACAGTATTATCACAACAGCCAAAAACACCAGATCAACTTCCTCTCAGCTTTTTCTTGTCATAAAAAATGTGCTTTATAAACACTCAGTTACAGTAGCCAGAGTAAACTGATGTTCAAGAGTCAAGAGCCCAACCAAAGCAAACACTGGTCACCACGATGGTAACTACAAACTTCAATAAATTTTTATTTTCAATTAAACATCAACATCCAAATCTGTTATTTCTCAACAAGAACTTCTGTACATGTATGAAAGAAATAATGTCAAACTGATTTGTGAACTGGTTTGACACTCAGTGTGGCTGAAGTCAGTTGTAGTTCTTGTGTTTCTGCTCGTCTCTTCTCTTTTTTCTGGTGTTGTTTCTCTGTCCTTCAGTGATTCTGCTTATCAGGTGTTCATCAGTGTTTGAATTCACTCACTTCTTTTCATTCACTCTGTCAAGTGGACTATATTAGTGAACTAATGTAGGCAATAGTGAACAAGGGTATAGGGTGTGATTTAGAACACAGCCTCGGAGTGTCGACTTTAAGCGATGTTAATTCACAGTATATTCCTGTAGGCTATTTTCTCAAAAACAACAAATATTTCCCAGAATGCATTGTTTTCTATGGTATATTACTGTTTTAATGAAAAATTGTATGTTATTGTCAGAATTTGGCCATTTTTCTTTTTACAGCAAGGCTTTACAGTGTACACTGTATAATCCAACAGTGATTCTAACCAACACTTTTAGTTAACTTTACATAATGTCTTAAATTAATTGTAATAATCTCGTAGTTCACATACTATGCCTTTTTTACTCAGAAAACTCAATTTAAGAATATTGATTGGCTTGAGTGCCATTTTGTCAAGCAAACAAACAAACAAACAAAAACATTTCTGAGGCAGGGCAGTTCTTAATAGACTTTTCACTAATTTCCTCCACTTCTGCAGTTATTTTTCTCTAGTTGTATTCGCTCATTTCCAAAAGTAATTTTAAATGTTGAATTATCAATACAACTGAAACATTTGAAAGAACATCACATAAGCTGACTACATAAATTGTTGTTGATTTTCCTATAATGTTTTTGTTTTCACTCACCATTATTGTGATTAGTGTTCCCTTTGGTTGAACACTTGGAACTTCATTTACATTATTATAATTATCTTTCTATTGAAGATAAGTAATATACACACACATATACATACATACATACATACATATACAGTATCTCACAGAAGTGAATACACCCCTCACAGTTTTGTAAATCTTTTATTATATCTAATAATAAATACACTAATAACACTAAACCCTGACGATCAGTGATTCAGATAGTTTCAGATGTGATCAGTGACACAAACCACTTTATGATGTGCTAATGATTCACTAACAAACAATAAGCACCTCCTTATCTCAACTCTGGCTTTCTTTAACACATGTTTTCTAAACACAATGTTAAAGCAACTAAAGGAAATGCTATTCACCAGAATGGTGACTTTAAAAAACAATTTAATTTCATTTCATTTAATTGTTTTCAGTTGATGTTTCAGTGGCTGACATCACATCAGTTATTATTTGCAGTAGAAATGAATGTGAATGAAAAAGTTTTCAACCGAAACAGAGCTGAAACATTTTAAATAAAATAATTATTTAAAATTAAAATAAAATAATTATTTATTTGGTTTAACTAAGAACATAAGTCAGTTAAATGAACATACATATTAGTACCTAAAGTGTACATATGGTACAATGTGTTCAGTGGTAAAAAAAAAAATAATAATAATAATAATAAAATAAATAAAATAAAAATAAAAGCAGAAGTGGCTCTGCTCTCTCCTTTCTTTGTATTATTATTATTTATTTCTACTATTAGAATTAAAATTAGAAAGAGCTTTATTACCAAGTATAACAATAAACTGTGGTTAACGAATGAGTAAGTAATAGTGATCAGCTGAATGTGGTATGATTTTCCTTGCAACAAATCATGTTTTAAGAGTGCCAGTGTTTACACTGGATATTGTTGTGTTTCTGGGTTTTTTGTTGTTGTTGTATGTTTGTTTGTTTTTTGATAAACAGTAAAAAAAGAACTGCTGCATTTTAGACAGCCACATTCAACTGAATGTAATAAACTTAATGGGAACGCCTTATTTTCATAGCAGTGTGGCCAGTTCTTCACTCACAAGCTGACATAAAATAGGAGAACAAAAGACTTAGCCATGGTCACACAATTTATGAAGAAATCAAATACACCAGGTAATCAGTAATTTATGGACATTATTACATTTGTCATAACATGGGTCAAAATGGTTTCATGCTTTGAAGGATTTGGATATTGATTATGTCCATGTATCATCAGTCTACAGGTTAAGCCTATGTGTATTACTACTGGCATGTTTTCTTTGGACATCGTACTCTTTGGTAAGTTTATAAGAATTTTTAAAGCAGATGTTAAATAATCATCAAATAAATGTTTTATTTCTTCCAAATTCAGCATTCAGCTCAACTGAATTAAGAATGCATTTTAAATCTCAATTAAATTTAGGCACTAAATTTAGCAAGCAAAATGCAGAATTTTATTTTAAGTAGAAATTTGTTTTACTGCTGTAAGTGTATTTTAAATGTTAAAATCAATAGGTTTTGGAAGCTTGTTTACACCACGGAATAATACAAAAAGATAATTGCTCCCTTTTATCTCATAATTCTTACTTTTTTTGCTCACAATTGCAAGATATAAAGTCTGAATTGCGGGATATACACTGTAAAAAATTGCCATTAAAACAGTAATATACTGTAGAAAACAATGGATTCTATCTAATATTTGTCGTTTTCAAGAAAGCAGCTTAGTGGTCTTCACGGGTCCAAAAGTTCGCACCCGAACCCAAAGAGACCTGTAAATGTGCTACCCAGAACCGACGTGGACCTGTCTATTATTAGAAAGCTGGACCCAAACCCAGCCGGGAAGACAGACTCAACTAGAACCCGATCGGCACATATTCCGCAGCAAGTTTCTATTAACAAGTCAATAAACAAGATGCGAAAATGGTGCTCACAATCCTCCTTGCCAAGAAAGTTCCATCCATGTTATTCCTCTCTTGCTGATTGAAAGAGCATACTTATTCCACCTTCAAAAGTCCACTTGCTGTCACGGTGATGGATGACAAATGCAACTTTGCATTTTTTGTAACTAACATAATAAGATAACTTCAACTGTTTGCCCTTTTGAACTATAATAACGATTGCTGAATCAGTGCCATGGCCGCTTACAGCATTACTTATTTGCGATCATCTCTGAGCCCAGTCTGACCAAACATTTTAGATATAGCAAGTGCGCACGCTTGAGACTGCACATGCATGTTAATTTAAGCAACCTAAAATATGTTTTTTAATCCAATTTAAGCGTCATAGAAAACATTCATATGACAGTTCATCTCAGATTTTGTTGCTGATTTGGAATATGTTATTTAAATATGAGTGTGCAAGGCTGCGAGCAGTTTTAGAGATTTGAAGAATTGAATTGAAGATGTTTGCATTTACTGTTGAACACAAGATTATGCTGTAGAGTTTTTTTTTTTTTTTTTTTTGATACTTGTTGGATATAACTGCTGAACTTATTTTGGTTCACTTTTAGCAGTTTGTGCTGTTTGTTTGTTGATTTTGTAATGTTCAGAATTGATCTTTATTATTATTATTATTATTATTTGTTGAGTGTCACCATTGTGTTTTGTATGTCAAGTATTGATGTCTGTGCATCACAGTGGTGGAAAGAGTACTGAAAATTTGTACTTAAGTACAAGTACTGTTACATTGCTGAAATAATACTCAATTACAAGTAAAAGTACTCAAAATACTAATTACTTTTTAGCTGATGATATTTAATGAATTACCAATAATATTCAATCAAAACATAGATCTAAGTAGAAAATGGCTACTTTCAACAAAACACACTTTTACCTTATTGATGAAGTTCATGAATTAGTGGTCACGATACTGTAATTTCTAACTTCAATACAATTCCTTGAAAATGATCAATATTCAGTATCATTTTAAATACCATTGGAAAAACCACCACATACTGTATACTGCCATATAGATATCTTAATATCTAATTTTTTGTCCATCCATTTTGTCAAGGCTATATCATTATTTTCAAGCTTCAAAAAGCACACTTCTCATTGTAACAGTAATCAAATTAGATGGAGCGGTTTAATTCAAGTCTTCTGAAGAGACACGTCCGCTTTATACGATGAACATATTTTAATTTAGGCTTTTGTTTACATATTTAAACATTGATTGGTTACCATTAAATTAATCCCACAGTCACTTAAACATTTGCGCACTCTGTGTATTTGTGTCTTTACAATAGGGTAACTTTGTTGCAATAGCTCACACGCAGCACAAGAAAGCTTGATTTCAAACTGAATTGAATTTACAAAAAAGACAATAAATAGTCAGTAATAAAATAAGAACAAATAAAACAAATGACCTCAATTCAGTTGAGATATTTGAAATATGACAACACAGAATTTTTATATTCCGTGTATCTTAAAGGGTTAGCTCATCCAAAAATGAAATTTCTGTCATTAATTGCTCACCCTCATGTCGTTCCAAACCCGTAAAACCTTCGTTCATCTTCAGAACACAAATTAAGATATTTTTGATGAAATCTGAGAGCTTTTTGACCTTCCATAGACTGCAACGTTATTATGGGCTATTTTAGCAATATCGTTACTATCTTTCTGGGCCTTGAAAGTTGCAATTACTTTGCAGTCATTATTTATATGTCCAAATCATACAAATGCCCCATTCTGAAACATACAATTACAATGTAAAGAAATTAAAGATCCACCTTTGATTGTCAAAAGACTTTTTGGTGCATTTCACTTATAGAAAAATAAGATTTCCTGTAGCATTTTCATCGGTCAAGCATGGAGGTCTATTCTGATTGTTTGATAACTTTTGACAACGTCTAATTTAAGAGCACGGAGAGATTCGCGATTGCACACTACACAGAGTGCGAGCACACTCATCTGTGAGAGGAGAGGCAGTTCACACAGTATATTTGAGAGCTTGCGTCGTTTTCTGCCATTGCATGAATGTGCTCTCATGTTACAATAATGAGCTCTCGACATTTGTTATTAAAATACACCATAGAAAACTGGCAGGTATGATTAAAATACCTGCGCAATACCAGCAGAAGGAGGCGGGTGTGTGTCAAACGCGCTGACTGAGAGATGAGAGAATGAGCCGCAGGGTTTTCATTAGTCCGTTTACGATCAGATATCTTTAATGGCTACTGATATGCCGGTCAAAGGTTTCAATATAACAAACCCGATTCCAAAAAAGTTGGGACACTGTACAAATTGTGAATAAAAAAGGAATGCAATAATTTACAAATCTCATAAACTTATATTTTATTCACAATAGAATATAGATAACATATCAAATGTTGAAAGTGAGACATTTTGAAATGTCATGCCAAATATTGGCTCATTTTGGATTTCATGAGAGCTACACATTCCAAAAAAGTTGGGACAGGTAGCAACAAGAGGCCGGAAAAGTTAAATGTACATATAAGGAACAGCTGGAGGACCAATTTGCAACTTATTAGGTCAATTGGCAACATGATTGGGTATAAAAAGAGCCTCTCAGAGTGGCAGTGTCTCTCAGAAGTCAAGATGGGCAGAGGATCACCAATTCCCCCAATGCTGCGGCGAAAAATAGTGGAGCAATATCAGAAAGGAGTTTCTCAGAGAAAAATTGCAAAGAGTTTGAAGTTATCATCATCTACAGTGCATAATATCATCCAAAGATTCAGAGAATCTGGAACAATCTCTGTGCGTAAGGGTCAAGGCCAGAAAACCATACTGGATGCCCGTGATCTTCGGGCCCTTAGACGGCACTGCATCACATACAGGAATGCTACTGTAATGGAAATCACAACATGGGCTCAGGAATACTTCCAGAAAACATTGTCGGTGAACACAATCCACCGTGCCATTCGCCGTTGCCGGCTAAAACTCTATAGGTCAAAAAAGAAGCCATATCTAAACATGATCCAGAAGCGCAGGCGTTTTCTCTGGGCCAAGGCTCATTTAAAATGGACTGTGGCAAAGTGGAAAACTGTTCTGTGGTCAGACGAATCAAAATTTGAAGTTCTTTTTGGAAAACTGGGACGCCATCCGGACTAAAGAGGACAAGGACAACCCAAGTTGTTATCAGCGCTCAGTTCAGAAGCCTGCATCTCTGATGGTATGGGGTTGCATGAGTGCGTGTGGCATGGGCAGCTTAAACATTTGGAAAGGCACCATCAATGCTGAAAGGTATATCCCAGTTCTAGAACAACATATGCTCCCATCCAGATGTCGTCTCTTTCAGGGAAGACCTTGCATTTTCCAACATGACAATGCCAGACCACATACTGCATCAATTACAACATCATGGCTGCGTAGAAGAAGGATCCGGGTACTGAAATGGCCAGCCTGCAGTCCAGATCTTTCACCCATAGAAAACATTTGGCGCATCATAAAGAGGAAGATGCGACAAAGAAGACCTAAGACAGTTGAGCAACTAGAAGCCTGTATTAGACAAGAATGGGACAAC
Source organism: Ctenopharyngodon idella (assembly GCF_019924925.1). NCBI lineage: Eukaryota > Metazoa > Chordata > Actinopteri > Cypriniformes > Xenocyprididae > Ctenopharyngodon > Ctenopharyngodon idella. The sequence continues at coordinate 27,508,635 of NC_067221.1, forward strand.
ATTCCTATTCCTAAATTTGAGCAACTTGTCTCCTCAGCCCCCAGATGTTTGCAGACTGTTATAAAAAGAAGAGGGGATGCCACACAGTGGTAAACATGGCCTTGTCCCAACTTTTTTGAGATGTGTTGATGCCATGAAATTTAAAATGTAAGACTTGATTTTCCTGCTAAGACAAAAACTGAGATCAAGCACCCTGCAATAAAGCAATAAAGCTTATCTGGAGAGAAGATCTCAAAGAAATAGCATAGGACAACGCCTTGCCCTCACACATCTACAGGATGCAATAGCCCTCCCCCCAAAAACACACACACCCTCCTTCCTTTCCCCCTGACTCAAGTCACTGAAAGTTCTCCAAGAAGTATAATGTATCTGGTGTATCTATTGTTTATTCCTTTCATGTTTGGTATCATTTTAAATGTCTCAGTGCGATTGGTAAAATGGTCTCAATTTCACAGCAGTCACTGGTATTATGAAGAAGATTGAAAACTAAGGAGAATTCTGTCCTCCTTTTGGGTGGTGTCACTTGTGAAAACCCACTCCTCTCCCCCCAAAACAGGTGTTGGTGTAATAAAAATTTACAATCCTTTTGTTCTGGTCTTGGTATATAAGGTAAAGTGCAAAGCAGTCAGGGGGGATTTTCTGTAGCCAGAAGCCCCCACACAGTGGTGGACAAGTGTCTTCAAACACTAATCCACCACTGTGTGCATGTGCATTTCAGTTGATGTTATGCATTTATTATTTCTGAATTGGCTTCTAATTGTCCAACTATGAAATTGACATGATACATTTTTACTTGACAAATAAAATGTTATATTTGATTTACTCTGGATTCTTCTGAAATCATTATGACCAGTAGATTATGGAGTCCGTCATTTCCGTAAATCTGCGTCAGGACAGGCCAAGCCAGAGAGCCCCATGAAAGGAGCATATTGGCACATCATGGGACTTTTTGAGTTTGTCTGTTATTGAATTAGCAAGTTGCAGTATCGTGACTAAGAAAACTGTATTTTTGTATGAACAAGCATGTGGCGGTTCGACTCAAATGCATTAGTTAACTCTGCATCCTCTGACTAGATCATAAACTGGCGAATTTATGTCCGTGAGAACGCAGTCGGCCGATGTGAATTTCTCTAAGCGATGATGAGACCGTAATGAACGAATAATTGAAATTATGAGATACCCAGAATAATCAAAAATCAAAATTAATACATAACAAATGATTAATTTCCAATTGGGAACAAAACCTAAGAGTAATAATCATTTAAAATTGGAGTCAGATTAAACGAGTGAAATTAAGTGAACTTCACAGATGCGCTGAAAAGGCATACACGCGTTAACCTTCGCCCAGGCCGTCGGATTCCGTTTTTGGGCCGATGCGTGGTTCCTTACAAAATCAACTTATTTTTCCCTTAAAATGATACATTTTCTCAGTTTAAACATTTGATATGTCATCTATGTTGTATTCTGAATAAAATATTGAAATTTGAAACTTCCACATCATTGCAATTTGTACAGTGTCCCAACTTTTTTGGAATTGGGTTTGTAATTCAAACTGTAGGCATACTCAGTAACGCAATTTTACCAGAGGTGTAAAGTCCAGGGGCCAGAAAGTAAAAGTCCTGCCATATGTTTATTCCACCCACTGAGTAAGTGTTAAAGTTAATGAGATAATTAAGTGATTAACTGAGTGATGACTGACCATTAGTGAAGATACCTGATGTTAACAAGTGAATCACCAACAGATAAAATCACAATTTTAAGTCACCATCATGGAGATCAGGGTTTGCTTTAGTTGGGCTCTTGACCCTTGACTTTTTAATATTTGATTTGATGGCATCTTTTCATCTTCCCTCCACATAACGTGTAGTATAAGCAGTGCTGCTTTGTTTACAGAGGTTACTGGGGAAACAGCTCTATTTCTGCTTAAATCACTTCTGACTTTTGACTTTCAGAAATTTGAATATGAATATACAAGGTCCAAGATCCCAAGCTAATGAAACACTGATCACCATTACGGTGACTTCAAAAATTACAGTAGTAAACAATATAATTTCTTACATTGGCATGATTAAAGACCACTTTATAATGTGAATTCACAGCAAAACAAGAGCAGTAAATTACAGTAATGTTAGCATCATTTTGCTGTTTTTCATAAGAAAATGAGCCAGCATACATTAATTTCACTGTAAATTTCTAACTACAGTAATTTATTGTAAAATAATACTCTTTAATCCTGTAAATTTGCAATGTATCCATATCTACAATGAACATAAAACATTTGCATAGGGGAAAAATAATTTGGTGTGAATGATATGTCGGTCCTCTCTCAGGCTCTGTGTGCATTGAAAGGTGGGATCAACATGAGACCATTTCAGCCTCCCAGACCTAAACCAGTTCATATAAATAAAGATAATTCATCCACAATATCCACATTTGACATGGGAATCAGTGATGAGGAGTGGGAAAGACTGCAGAAGGTTCTGGACTGGCCTAGTTCAGATCAAGAAATCACTCAGCTGGAACTGAGCACAAGTCCAGTCCACTCAACATTCTCCATTGTGGGACTCAATGAGATTTACAAAGTGGGAGAAAAGATCTCTGTTACTATCACAGCCAGAGACCACAACAAGAACCTGAAAAGATATGGAGGAGACTATTTCCAAGCCAAACTCTTCAATTCAAAGCTAAAGGTGTGTTTATTTTATAATATATTATTATTATTAAAATGTATTTTATTAAAATCAATATAAAGACAACTGTCATATTGAGTTTCACTTACAACATATTTATGTTTAAGTTTATAAGTGTTTCAAATTTATTTACCGAAAGACATTAGTTTTCTGCATTACACTTTATCCTTCTCCATTCTTCTTGAAGGCGAGTGTGTACGGGGAGGTTGTGGATCATCGTAATGGGACTTACTCTGTTGCTCTTCTTCTGCCCTGGGACGGTCAGGCACAAGTTTTTGTACGTCTAGAGCACTCCAGTGAGGTTGTGCGGATTCTTAAAAAATACAGGGAGTCTTCATTCCCACGCAGCCACTATAATGGACACTTTGAAGGTCCAGGACCCAATAAAACAAGGATCAGGGAAACAGTACAATGTAATCTTAAGTGGGGTCTAGATGGAAGTTGGAGGAAAGGAGACTGCTGCTGTGAGTATAAGAATATAAAAACGGGGACATTGTGGCAGTGTGAGAGACCGAAGAAACTTTCCTGTGACAGACTGGTTTATCACTCAATGGGAGGTTTGGAAAACCCATTAAATTCCCTGGAGAAGCAATTTTTTACACAGTGGGTAATGATTCAAGATGAATTTCAGAATAATTGTAGAATTGTGAAGTGTAGAAAATGTATTATTATTTTTTTTTTCACAGGAAATTAACAAATGTTGCTATTACTGGAGATGACAAAATCATAAATGTTCTTCCCAACACTGCAGGCATTGGTATGTTTACATATGGTGACCATCTCATTTCCTATTTGGAAAGAAATAAGGAGAAAGGAAAAAATCACAGGAAACCAGAATTAGGCTTGAGTTCTCCTTTTTTGTTTATAGTATACAAATTGGTTTATGGGCTGAATATTTAACCTCCGTTTTTTTTTGTTTTTTTTTGTCAGCGAAAGCCAGCCTTGATTAATTTCACAAAACTTTCATGGCCCCCAGAATATTTTGTTGCATGAATATCTGAATGTATAATATATCAAAAGAAAGCCTCTGCTTTTAAACAAAAAACAAAACTTGAATGTGGGTGAGTTTCATAAAAAAGCCAAATTTTAAACAAAAAGCTGAGAAAATCACATTTTTTCAAAGACTACGTCACCCCAAAGCTTCACAGTCATTACCGCTTCATGGGTTTATTGATCTCTTTGAAAGAGATTCTGTACTCTTTCAGAAGATGTGTAAAAAAGTAAATTTGCTCAAATTCTCATTTTTTCTTTCCATAAAAAAAAAAAAAAAAGCCCTCCTCTGCTTTTTCTTGATTTTTTTCCAAAAAGGAAATGGTCAAAACATACACGGACCTCAGAGGACAGATTTCTTCTGAAATCAAATTTAGTTACGAGAAAATTCACATAATTAAAACATTCTTTTCATGTAATCTGCATCTTTGCTTTAGGCACAATGGAGAAATGCAGGTCTGGCATGACGACACCGATTCCTGCAGGGTTCTACCTTAAAGATGTCTGGAAGTCTTTGGTATGCAACACCAGGCAGTTCAGTTCTGAACAAATGAGAAATTGTCTTAAAAACAAGATAGTCTATTTGATGGGAGACTCCACCACAAGGCAGTGGTTCGAGTACTTAGAAAGAAAAGTGCCAGGCAAGTTATTCAATGACATGACTTGTCATTGATGTTGTCTTTGTTATTTAATTGAATACATGATAGCATGAATGTACATAATAAATTAAATAAGAAAATGACATACAGAGGCCCCACAGGGCTCTTATTCCAAAGATGCATGAATATCTTGGCATTAGATGAAAACAGGGCTGTCACTGGCGGGGCTTTAGGGGGGCACATAATCATTCTTTTACAGAGCACTTGCGACAAATGTGCATGCCTGTAGACTAAACACATAATACACATGTGCATGCCGTCACCGTTTTCACAGATTTGAGTTTTAGTTGTTTACACGGAGATGATAATGGTATCATCTTATCATTTCAAAAACTTTGAAACCCGTATTTAAAAGTTTGCATTTTCAGGCTTCGAAAATGCCACTGTCATGTAAATGAACAGCCAAAATGCATAAAAAGTTTTCCGTTTTTAATTGAAAATGGTGTCGTGTAAACAGCCCCTAAGTGGCACTTTTCAAGTGGCACACTTTTCAAGCAAAGCATCAAAAACGTTCTATAAAAATGAAAAAAGCTCATGGAGATTCAGTTTGCAGATACTTGGTTAAGTATCTTGTGTCTAATGCAACAACATTGAGACATGTTCATAAATCAGTGCCACTTAAAGGGATAGTTCACCTAATAATGAAAATTTGGTCATTATTTACTCACCCTTTTGTGGTTCCAAAGTTGTATGACATTCTCAAGCTACGATCTAATGTTAGTTTTATGTATCTTTTTAGGCATAAAAAGGATGGACCTCCACACTCCTCGTACAGGTGGACCCCTGATGGCTGTGGAGTTGAAAAATAATATCATTATTCACTGGAGGCCACACGGTGTTCCTTTGCGATTTAGTAAAATGCCTATTACCGACCTGCACTATATCGCCAATGATATTGATGAAATAGCTGGTGGTGCTCACGCAGTTGTTGTCTTCACATTCTTTGCTCACCTGGTTTTTCACCCAATAACATTTTATGTGCATGAAGTGACCAAAATCCGCCAGTCTGTTGTTGCACTGCTGAGACGCGCTCCAGAGACTACCATCATCATCAAGTCTGCAAACACTGGTGGACTAAAGGTACTCTTAGTCACTTTCCAATCCTATGTTTTCAACAAGAAAATTTTGTACATTTGTTGTACATGAAAGTGTAAAAACATAGGCCAAAAAAATGTGTCTCAGAATGTTTAGGCAATATTTTTTTTCCAATTGACATAAAATTGCTTCTTTTAAATGGATAGTTCACTCAAAATTAAAAAGTCTGTCATCATTTATGCACCCACATATCATTCCAAATCCGTATAACTGAATTTTATCTGTGGTACACTGAAGAAAAAAACTTTAGCAGTTTGTGAGCTCTCTTCTATACAGTGAAGTATGATTGGAAATTCAACTAGAGGCTGCCCAAATGAAAAAATAGGACTTAACCCTTGTATTATGTTTGAATTCTGGGTATGATTTTTATGTTGTGGGTAAAATTGATCCCAAATGGTTTCAATACAATAGGTTGTTTGCATATGACGTCATTGCTGTGGCACAAAATGCAGCTGGAGGGCAGGAGGTAATTTTTCTATATAGGAATCGCTATCACAAACTCAAAAATTCTATGTTTTGTGTTGTTTACGGTTGCTCAAATCGATCAAACCAAGAAACCACAGTGACGGCAGCTTCACATTCTCTATACAGCCTCGGTGGCAGGCAAGTTTTTCAGTTCAGTAGAAAAATCGCTCCTCTTCATAACATAAGGTTCACGTCCAACATATGTTGTGATTTTCTGTTTATACCTTTATAAACCGGCACAGTACAGACTTTTCTCCATCTCGTCCATTCTAATTTTCACTTCCTGCCCTCCACCTGAATTTTGCGCATCATCAGAACAACATGATTGCAAACAAGCTATTCACCAAAAAAAAAAAAAAAAAAAAATCAGGAAAAAACTGTATACTTCTCACACATTACAACAAAAATAAACATGAGATTTTTTTAGAAACTGTATCTAACAATTATCTTTAAACTTCCCTTTAGGAAAATATGATTAGTATAAATAGTATTGCAACAATTTTTTTCAATGTTTATATATATATATATATATATATATATATATATATATTTTTTTTTTTTTTTTTTAAATGGCAAGGTCATGGGTTTGATTCCCAGTAAAATCATCATGCCTGAACTGATAAAAATTTACACCTTCAACGCAAGGAACATTTCTTCAGATAAAAGCATCTGACAAATGCATAAATGTAAATGTAAATGTTAACACCCCCATAGGGTAGTGAGAACCTGACATGACAAAATACATCCATTTTTTATTATTTTATTTTGGGTCTGTGCAGCTGTTATTAACCGTGACATTGCGGGTCAAACCAACATCAAAAGCGTAATTACATTGTTGCATGCACATTCCATGACACCTCAGAGTTTCAAAACCTTGCATCCATGTTGATGACCCTAAATGAGAAATTGAAACAACAACAACAACAACAACAACAACAACCACCTATAACCAGTATTACCAGTAGACCCAAAACATAAAACAGGGTTAAGTGCTATTTTAGAAGTCTTCTGAAGTTAGTAGAGTAAAATATAAATAGTTTTTCATAAAAAAATGGACACTATTCACTTTCTTGAACATTCAGCTATAAACAAGTGAGAAAAGTGAGAAATAGATCTTGGGGTCATTTCTTTCCATATATTATTGTTTTGTCAAGCACACTTGGCAATAAAGCTCTTTCTGATTCTAATCTGTGTTGTTCCAGAATATTTTTCAGTCTGATTGGTTAATGATGCAGTTGGACAAAGTGATGCGGGAGATGTTCAGACATATTGATGGAGTAATCTTCTTAGATGTCTGGCAGATGACTTCCTGTCACTATCTACGTGAAAATATTCACCCAGGACCTGTTGTCATTGCTAACGAAGTCGACATGTTGCTCTCATATATCTGTCCTACCTGAGGCCTGTTCCAGTCGATATGGAAACTAACCTCATCCGGGGCCAGAAACCAGAATTCCTCTAACACTGACCGGATTAGAATGTGATGACATTACCACTGACTCACTGAGATTGTTACGAGCCCCTGCCTGCTCTTTCTCTTGTTTCTTCCTGTCTCTTTCTTTTCTTTTCTTTCTTTTTTTTTTTTTTTTTTTTGAGCACAGTTGCCAATTAGACGGGGGCAGGGACCAACTATTTCTACCACCTGAGGCCTCTGGCTATTTAAGAGCTGCTGGTGGCACTTCACCTTGGCCTGCCTCAGGAAACCTGTCACTGGTGGTTTTGATGTTTTCCATTTCCTTTGTACAGGATGGTGAGTTGTAGTTTGTTTAGTTAAATTAAAATAGTGGGAAAATGTAAGTAAGTAAGTACACAGTAAACTGTTAAATCAACACCGCTCAGTGTTCATATGGGAACCACCCGCAGGGTGTTAAAGTAACACTGAAGCACTGTTAGAGTTAATTAGATACTTAAGTGATTAATTAAGTGATGATTGTTCGATTATTGAAGAAACCTGATGATAACAAACAGAATCACTGAAGAAAAGAGAAACACAAGAACTACAGTTGACCTTAGACTCAGCCTTACATGAAATCAACTGACATTAAATCTCTCTTATTACAAACCAGACTGACTTTATTTCTGTCATTAGTCTACAGTTCTTTTTGATAATTAACAGAGGTTTAGTTGTTGTTTTAGTGAAAATGTTTGGTCATCGTTATGGTGATCAGTGTTTTCTTTAGTTGGCCAGTTTGACTCTTTGATTCTTATATGCATTTGAGGTTTTTGTAACAGTATTTACCAAAACACATAATTTGTTACAAAGGATGCCATAAGCAATGAAGATCAGATAATAAATATGATAGCCAAGAGAGCTTAATGCGCTGCAAATGAAGAAAATACATGCAAATAGTAAAAACACCAACAAATAAAGAAAACATCTTCATCAGTTTGACAACACATGCAAATACAGAAACGTGCTGCAAATCCTCGCAACACAAGCAAACAGAGAAACGCGCTGCAAATAGCACAGACCACAACGGAAATGTTTCAAGGGGACTCCAATAAGTGACGAACCCTACTGGGACCTGCTTATTGTTTAATTGTCTACTCGCCAGTGTTGTTGTCAGTGACCTGAAAGGTGAGTTTTTTTTGTTTACTTTAACATCATGATCGTATAATTGCTTAGTCTTTTGGATATTATTGGCCTAAATAATCTGACACAGTACACAATTAACTGCGAAACGTTACGATATTGTCGCATATGTTAGCTGGCTTAATTTAGCAACTAAATATACCCCCGGTTTCACAGACAAGGCTTAAGCTAGTCCTAGACTAAAATGCATGTTTGAGCTGTTTTTACTGAAAGCAACATATACTGACATATCTTAAAATATGTCACTGCCATTGTTTAGTCTCAATATGCACACCAGTAATGTTTTTTTTTTTTTTTTCTTCTAGTGAATGTTTATAAAAGCCACTTAAATGCCCTTATTGAACTTAATGAAGGTTTAATCCTGTCTGTGAAACTGGGCCATAACGTTCAAGGTTCACGAAAATAGGGTTAAACCAGGTCAAAATAAATTGCAGATTGATGGTATAATTAAAATATTACAATTTATTGAAATCCTTTTAGTAATGAAAGAAAGGACAACAGAATACAATGTGCTAATTTCAGTCACATTGTCTTTTTCAGATCAATGTATTGTCCTTTATGTGGCGTCCAATGGCTGACTTGCCCAGATTTTGCAGTTCATGTGGGCGAGATGTAAGCTTTGTTGTAGAGAACGCCCCTAGAACTGCAGGTGATGACCATGTGTCATGTCCGACAGTTCCCAGAGGTAATATTCTCTTACTGAGCTCCGTCCATCAAATTATAAAAACGTATAATCTTTTCAGTCTCGTCAATCTTTTTCTCTCTGTTTTTGATTGTGTGTGTGTGTGTGTGTTTCAGTGACTGATGCATGTGCCATTCCAGTGAAGTCAGCTTCAGCTGTTCTCCAGTTCATGAAATACAGAGAACTAAAAGAAACTGAAAGGAAATCATTCTCAAAAAGTAAAAAGAAATCAAATAAAACAGTAAAGGTAAGCTAATATTTTATTAAGTTAATGAAGTTGTCAGACAGAACAGTATTATCATTTGTATTCCGCCTTTTCTGTCTGATGGTCTGGATTTCTATTGGGATCATGAGCAAGACCAAGAATGGCTTCAAGCCCATGAGAGGAAGAAACCTACCTCTACATGTTGACCCCCAGTGGTCATCTGAGCAACTTTTACCAGCTGCTGTGAAAAAACAAAAAGATTTCAACCAAGACATGGAAGATGGAGAATATGTCTTGCTTTACCCAGATGGCTCTCTGATAAAAAAAAATATTACCTTTTACCATTGGACAATACAAAGAGGCCATTGGAAAGGCATATCAAAGGATTACTCTGTACATCTGTACCCTTGAGGATTTGTTGTCAAAGAGACAGTATTAAAGTAGTATGTTTAATATATATTTTATGTGCATTTAAACTAAAAACTAAATAGTTTCTGTTATAAGTACAGTACTTTAAGTACTGGAAACGTCATTTGAAATAGAGATTGATCACAAAATTTTTTGTGAGGTCATGAAGATGACTCCGTTTCAGAAGATGAGGATGATGATGTTGTTGTTAGGGCACAACCCAATATGTCACCTCTTTCTGACACAGTGGTAGGTACATCTCAGGAATTTAGGTGTTCAGCATGTCAGTGCTTACAGTACAGCTATAATGCAGTAAGATCTCCTGGACTTGTCAATCATTAGAAAAGGAAAAGCATATACAGTGTTAAGGCTATGAATGAGTTTAGGATTTTATACACCTCACAGCTTTGGTCAAGTCCTGAAAGAAGTACACCAGAGCATAGACAGTGGTAAGTGAAATTTCTGCTGACACTTTTTTTTTTCTCCCTGTGCCAGCTATATGAATGTATGTTTTAGTGCACTTATTTTTAAAATTGATATAAAGAAAGCATTTTATGTTATTTACAACACAATGATAATTTTTATTAATTTGTTTGTATGTTTTAGGTCAGCCACAACATCTGTGGCATCAACATCCCAGTCATCTAATGAGCAAGTATATCATATTCTGTAATATAATACACCAGAATTTGTTCATTTTCTGGTTAATTCTGTGATTATTATTCTAAATTCTTATTGGGCTGTGTGATTTTGTCGGTGCTACAGGCCAAGAGAGCAACAAGACCTAAACATACAACCACCTCAGTGGGTGAACCTAGGTCATGTGACTTCTACAGGTCAGTCAGAAGGCATAATTTTACATAATATTTCACTGGATTTGAAATAGAACTATTAGACCAAAGTTATGGACTACAGCCAAAACAACACAACATCTGTTTCAGAATACTTTCTGGATTAACTGTTATTGTTGTTCTCCCTTCCACGGTACATATACCCATATCTATGCACCTATCACCATTGACAGCAGTTCCTCAGATCTTGAGGAAGTAGAGTTTGCTGTTTGTGGATTGTTTTTTGTTTTTTGTTTTTTTCTTTCCAGTGATGGACATGATGGGTTGACAGCTGCAGACATAGTGTCAAATCTGGCACAAAATCTTAAAAAAAACATCCTGTAGCAGATTTAACATTAACCGGGCGAATGTCTGGGATGGTGCCTTAAGAGGTTTCAGGCGATCCTCATTTGATCCCACCTGCAGCTTGATGGTGAAATTCACAGACGATGCCAGGCTGACTGAAGAGGCCTTGGACAGCAGGGGGCCAACTGGAGAATTTCTGACTCTTTTGATGGACATTATCAAAACAATGATGATATTTGAAGGCAAAGACAATGCCAAATACCTCTCCTTTGATAGCAAAGGTAATACTTTTATGATGTTTTACAATGTTGTAAATCATTGTGTCCTAACGTTTAAATATTGCCATTTTTAGCTGCAGAAGAAAATGAATATTTTAATATTGGACGGATGATTGCTGTGTCTCATGTTAATGGCGGTCCAGGGCCTCAATGCCTTTCACCGAACTTTTTCCTTTACTTAATTGGTAAAGTAAAGACAACTGAAGCCCTAATTGAGGACATTCATGACGATGAGGTCAGGAAGGCCCTCGTTGAGGTAATCTGTTAGACTGGGATTACAAACAACTTTAAGAAATTTACTTTTATCAACTGACACAAAACTACCCACATTAATGATATCTCAATAGCTGTACAAACCGTATGTTTGACAAACTGTTTGACATGTTCTCTTAAATGTTATTATTGTTCATTTTTAGCCTGATCATCATTATTAATATCTGGTATCAAAAGGGTTAAAATTTCAGTTTGAGTCTAATTTAATCTCTCAAAATGTCAATTTATTCAACAACATAATCTGATGTTTTGGTGGCCATTACCAACCAAGGTCAATGAAATATAAACATGTATGTTTAATCTAATATTCTTATCAGATCCTTTGATAATGATGTGCTACACCCCAAAAAAAAGCCAAAAAAAAAAAAAAAAAAAACCTTTATTCTGTGTACTGGAAGGTAGACCATAAATGATGAATGTGTAACATATGCCTAAATATGTACAATATAGAAATTAGTCACAGAATTTCATTCTTTCGAATCTTAAAATATGTCAGTGCCATTGTTTTGGTGCCATCAGTTCAGTCAGCCTGGTAGCACCAACCGTCAGGAGGAGGCCAGGGTACTGAGCTACTGGCGAGATTATCTGCTCTACCTGGAAGGTATTATATACGTTAGAATTATAAGGAATGTGCGGAATTATCACTACAGCAAATAGATATAAAGTACCAAAAAAATAAATAAATAAATAAATAAAATAAAAAAACATGTCTAATATTTTTCTTTTGCTCCCCCTAGAAAAAGAGGCTAGTTCTTCCTTGGAAGACGTGCTTATGTTTGGGACTGGACTGAAAGAAGTTCCTCCTGCAGCAATACAACCACAGCCAAAGCTAGGTTTTCAAAAGAGCTCACGCTTTCCCATGGCAAATGTATGTACAAACACAATCAAAATTCCAATCTTACCCAGTTATGAAGAGTTTCAAGAAGCCATGGATTATGGCATGCAAAACTCCCCTGGGTTTGGTCTTCCTTGAAGCTAAACATCTTTCTCTGATACACTGGGGTTTAGGTACAAGTTAACAGTTTTATTAAAATGTTGCAAATGTGCCACTTTGTTCTTTCCTATTTTGAGATGCAGCCATGTTTGTATAAGTTATACATTTATTACATTTATTATTATACATTTCAAGCCACTCAGTTAAAAAAGGAACACTCAGGTTAATATTTTTGATTGTACTGATATACTGGTGAGTTGTAAGGAAAAATAGGTTTTATTTTAAGAGACATTTTTGATCAAGGATCAATATTTTATATTTTATTATATTACAGAAATGCATGGCATGTTCTTTGCACACAACTTTAGATTTTCTTATATACCTAATCTATCGATCTAATGATGTCAAAGACAACACATCATCATAATCCCACAGCTCTCTCCCGTCAGCCGTCGAAGGTCATGGGGAATTTCACCCCTTCAACTCTTCAACAAGCTCCAGCTGAGAACCCCATGATCTAGTCTCTACTCTGCCTCAGCAAGAGTAAGACCCGAACCATTAGGCGCAGCTGCCGGTCCTTCTCCTCTCGAGGAACAGAAGAGAACTGCCTGAACTGCCCACAAGAACTGCCTGTGCATGCTCTTTTGTTCTCATAAAAGACAACGTTATAAGTTTTGTTAGGACCACTATCATCAAATATGATGGATAATAGCATAGAGTTTGTATTGGCAGTGTGGTTCTGTTCTGGACAAGAACTTCCTGTGCATCCATGCAGCCTAGCATGGATAAGAGCAGGGAGAGCAGTTACCCCCCTTAGGGTAACAGAACAGAACCAACATATGCAGATATAATTAAAGTCAATAATTTAACATGCTTAACATACACATATTTCAAGAATTAGTTTGATTCAGGGGAATCATAAGGCCAATCCTGACTGAATAGAGGAGGAGCTGGGGATGGAGGAGGGTAATTAGCTCCTGAGAAATGCAATAGCTGCTGATAATACTGAGGAGCTTATATATGGATGCTGTGATAGGCGTCGTATTCCTATAGGTAGACGGGAGTGACCTGGGAGTCAGCTGATGCGAGCTTGACTGACGTGACCTGCCAGAACTGACGCTAACGCTTGATTTATGTGTGTGATCAGATGTCAACACTATGGGACACGGATGCACACACTTCCTGAAATGTTTGTCAGACATAATAAGTGTTACCTTAATACCGGTTTGATATTGCTTGCTTTAAAACAAAACAGTCCCTGAAGACGAAAAGATACTGACTGCTTCTCTAGGCGCTCCTTATATACTTCCGAGTCGCGCAATGATGACGTCATAGGCTGTCACCGGCCAATAGGATTGTCGTGATTTGATAATTGTTTTCAGACACCGGTTCATGAGGAGGCGTTCCCCAAAGCGTGTCAAACGCAGTGTTGAGTTCCCTTTCGAAACTAATTAAAAAAAAAAAAAAAAAAAGGGCCTGTCTCAAACTGCTCACTTCATGTCCACTTGTGGTCTTGTGCACTTACAATGGCCGCCAGCGCATGTCCGTTGAGTCCACAAGAGGGGTGGACTCTAACCTTATCATGCCTGGTTTCACAGACAAGGCTTAGTTCAATTAAGACTTTTAAGTAGCTTTTATAAACATGCCTTAGAAAAAAATAAAAATCATTACTGGTGTGCATCTTTAGACAAAACAATGACACTGATGTATTTTAAGACATATCAGTGCAAGTTCTTTTCAGTTAAAACAGCTCAAACATGCATTTTAGTCTGGGACTAGGCTTAAGCCTTGTCTGAAAAAAGTGTGAAATTACTTACATTTCATTAAGTTGTTCTTCACACAAAACTACCAATCGTATGGGCTGATTTTATAGCAGTTTGTTAAGATTAGACATCTAAAATCACAGGTACGCTTTCATTTTTACAAAGAAACTAAATGCACTGGAATATGGTCACCAGCAGGGGGTGCAAAGACCACGCAAAGTATGGCATGTAAGTACTGTTAGCACAGTACGGTGTGTGCCCTTCTACCAGTCTCTAAGTGTATTGTTATTTATGCTGTTATACTGAGACATTGAATGAAAGAATACTTTAAACTACTGCAATATCAGATCTTTATTTTCTGCTTTGAAAACATAAACAATGAGGCTTAAGGCTCGTTCACAGTTATGTTTATTCTGTCACTTTAAATGCTCAAGTTCTTTAAAGCAGGATGGATTCTGATTGGCTGTCAATGTTTTTAATGTTTAAAACATTTGATGTCAATGTTTAAAACACTTAATTACACACTTTTTTTTATCAATTCATGTTGCTTTTCAGGGCTCCACACATCAGAGATACAGAAAGCTGTAAAATGTTTCGCTATGTGTACCACACTATGACATCTTCCCGTCAAGCTGAAAGAAAGAAAGAAAGAAAGAAAGAATGAATGAATGAATGAGTGAATGAATGAATACATTAATAAATAATACACTTCACATTTCTATTTGGTATACTTGAGTTATTTGATCCATAACAGTAAATTATATTCTGTGTACCATATACTTAATCTATAGACATTTGATATTCAAGTGTTTAATTTCATTTGGCCAAAGGTGAGGAGAGTTTAGTTTTTTTTGTAGGAAAACTTCGGTTTAAACACTTACCATTACATTTTGATACACAGGTTCAGTCAATTCAACATCACAAGCTTTGCGTCTGTCATGATTCATCTTTGCCATTAAAGTAAAAAAAACAGAATAGATAGAATATAAATAAAAGTCATTTACTAGATAATTTCACAACTACATTCAGACTTTCAATCTTTTAAATTCATTCATTCATTAATCCTTATACAACCTTCTAGGGTCCCAGTTTCTTGGGCCAAAAGCAGGGGAAAGCACCTCTCACACACACTCTCTCTCCAATTCACCTAACCTGCATGTCTTTAGACTGTGGGGGGAAACTGGATGTTTGCATTTTTACCACACCGACACGGGGAGAACATGCAAACTCCACACAAAAAGGACTCCTGTCTCAGCTGGGGCTCAAACGTTTTTGCTGTAAGGCAACAGCACTAACCACTGAACCACCCTGCTGCCCAATCTTTTAGATACCAGTCTGTTTACCTGATCAGTAAACTACTGATAACTAAATGCATTTTTCTCACCTGAGACTCCTGTGTGTCATTTCTCTTTTTCATCCACCTGTTTCTCCTTAAAAAAAGAAAAAAAAAAGGTGATCAGATTTTTATTTGGAAATCTGTTTAGTTTGTCTGAACTATCCCAGCAGGCACAGTATGTTTATGTCAATAAGACATTGGACTCCAACTAATCCAACGTTGGTCAAACGTCAGATTTTGTTTGAAAATTAGAACCTAAATCCAGCGTTTGTTTGACGTCAAGCTCCAATTTCAGACAGATGTCAAATTTTGGTTGTAATAAGCACTGCATGGTAAAAAAAAAAAAAAAAAAAAAAAAAAACTAAAAAAGGGTGAAATGCATGGCAGCATCACTTATTACTACCAGCTTCACTATTACTAACCAGACTGACTTTATTTCTGTCATACGTCTACAGAAGCTCTTATTGAGAATTAATAGAGGATTAAAAGTTAATGATTTGTTGAAAAAGTTTAGCTTGTTTCGATTTGTTGAAAACATCACCATTATGGTGATCAGCGTTTGTTTTCAGTTTGACTCTTGAATTTTTAACATTTTTTTTTGTTATTTTTTCTTTTTTTCTGGCTGATATAATTGTGTTAGTTATGGCAAGAAAAGCAATACAATATATGATCAGATGATGGTTACTTGTTGATGATAAAAATATAATCAGCATAGAGTGATCATATACTGTCTTCATTTTGTTTGGCACCTTGTGCTGCCATGCGTTTCACTTTTTTTTGTGGTGTTTATTCCATCCAAAATTCAACATCTGCCCAACTTTGCAGCTTGATGTCAAACAAACATTGGGTTTAGACGTCAACCCGATTTTCATTTTCAACCTGCTGATACGGGATATACTTCAGTTTTTATTTCTTAAGCTCACCCCCAAAAATCTTTCAATGAAATCAATATGTATAGAAACACCCAAGTTAGCCTGATAACTGATTATTTCCTTTATACAGAGCTGCATTTCTCAAAAGCATCGTGAGTTAATTTGATTGTAGAGACCATTGGTGCCAATAGTTCTATGACCTACATCGGCTTACAATGGTTTTGAGAAATGCAGCCCTGGTTGTTTATAAAAAAGAGGTTAAGACAGAATACAAGTATCTGCAATCCCATACTACACACATCTTACCAAATCAGCACCATCATGAAAATAACTGCAGCACCACAAACCACTCCAATAGAAATGTATAATATCACCAGACGTCCTACAACTGAGAAAAGAGTAAAACATCTGAACAGATTCATTTTCTTCACTTTAGAAAGAGTAATGTAAGTATATGAGCTGCTCTACCTTTAACAGTCACAGTTACAGCGTCTGATCTCTGAGATCCATGTTGATTGTGAGCCTGACAGTAGAAGCGTCCACTCTGTAGTGCACTGAAACTCTGTCCAGATCCAACAGCTGAGCTTTCATTCTCCTTAAACCAGCTGAAGTTCAGAGCAGGAGGGTTTGAATCACTGCTGCAGATCAGAGTCACTGAATCTCCTGACACTATTTCACCAGATCCATTTATCAACACTGAGACGTTCCTGGGAGGATCTGAAACAGACAAAATAAACTGTTAAATAAAAAATATATTCATGTTTTGTGATTGCTAATCCACTAATTTGTTTGTTACCACAGTTTCTGAATCATTATTAACTTACACATGACATGTAGGTCCCTTAATTGTACCGACGATTTAGTCCCTTGGGGTCAAATTGACCCCAAACTTTTACAGAGCGATTGCATAAGGAAATATACATTTTTTATATGATAAACTATATATCATTTTTTTTATTTACTTCTTATCTACGCATTTATGCTGTGTTTTTGTGGATATTTTTTTTTTTTTTTTTTACCTATTTACTGCACAATTACTTAACCATGTCATAAATTGGCTTATGAAAAATTGATTTTTAATGAAAAAATCACTTTAATGATGAACTTAATTAAATCTAAATTGTATTTGGACATTGCTCTATGTGTTAGGGATAGAATACTGCCATCTACAGGTTTGTGGAAAAACTTTAGGAATTATAGTTAAAGAAAGAAAGTGTAATGACCACATACAGTGGGTACAGAAAGTATTCAGACCCCCTTAAATATTTCACTCTTTGCTATATTGCAGCCATTTGCTAAAATCATTTAAGTTCATTTTTTTTCCTCATTAATGTACACACAGCACCCCATATTGACAGAAAAACACAGAATTGTTGACATTTTTGCAGATTTATTAAAAAAGAAAAACTGAAATGTCACATGGTCCTAAGTATTCAGACCCTTTGCTCAGTATTTAGTAGAAGCACCCTTTTGATCTAATACAGCCATGAGTCTTTTTGGGAAAGATGCAACAAGTTTTTCACACCTGGATTTGGGGATCCTCTGCCATTCCTCCTTGCAGATCCTCTCCAGTTCTGTCAGGTTGGATGGTAAACGTTGGTGGACAGCCATTTTTAGGTCTCTCCAGAGATGCTCAATTGGGTTTAAGTCAGGGCTCTAACTGGGCCATTCAAGAACAGTCATGGACAGTCACGGCCCAGTCTGAGGTCCTGAGCACTCTGGAGAAGGTTTTCGTCCAGGATATCCCTGTACTTGGCCGCATTCATCTTTCCCTCGATTGCAACCAGTCGTCCTGTCCCTGCAGCTGAAAAACACCCCCACAGCATGATGCTGCCACCACCATGCTTCACTGTTGGGACTGTATTGGACAGGTGATGAGCAGTGCCTGGTTTTCTCCACACATACCGCTTAATTAAGGCCAAAAAGTTCTATCTTGGTCTCATCAGACCAGAGAATCTTATTTCTCACCATCTTGGAGTCCTTCCATGCGGGCTTTCATGTGTCTTGCACTGAGGAGAGGCTTCCGTTGGGCCACTCTGCCATAAAGCCCCGACTGGTGGAGGGCTGCAGTGATGGTTGACTTTCTACAACTTTCTCCCATCTCCCGACTGCATCTCTGGAGCTCAGCCACAGTGATCTTTGGGTTCTTCTTTACCTTCTCCCCCGATAGCTCAGTTTGGCCGGACGGCCAGCTCTAGGAAGGGTTGTGGTCGTCTCAAACGTCTTCCATTTAAGGATTATGGAGACCACTGTGCTCTTAGGAACCTTAAGTGCAGCAGAAATTTTTTTGTAACCTTGGCCAGATCTGTGCCTTGCCACAATTCTGTCTCTGAGCTCTTCAGGCAGTTCCTTTGACCTCATGATTCTCATTTGCTCTGACATGCACTGTGAGCTGTAAGGTCTTATATAGACAGGTGTGTGGCTTTCCTAATCAAGTCCAACCAGTATAATCAAACACAGCTGGACTCAAATGAAGGTGTAGAACCATCTCAAGGATGATCAGAAGAAATGGACAGCACCTGAGTTAAATATATGAGTGTCACAGCAAAGGGTCTGAATACTTAGGACCATGTGATATTTCAGTTTTTCTTTTTTAATAAATCTGCAAAAATGTCAACAATTCTGTGTTTTTCTGTCAATATGGGGTGCTGTGTGTACATTAATGAGGAAAAAAAATGAACTTAAATGATTTTAGCAAATGGCTGCAATATAACAAAGAGTGAAAAATTTAAGGGGGTCTGAATACTTTCCGTACCCACTGTATATCCAATAGAGGTCAATAGGGACTCAATAGGGACTGTGTGTATTTGTGTTTATGTGTGTGTATGTGTGTGTGTATGAGATAGAACGTTTGTTCGACTTTGTGTTTATGGTCAAGGACCAGACCTTTATTTACATGTAAATTTTTTTTAGGTTTAGGCCAGTTTTGTTGATTTTATTTGCCAGTTTCTATAAAAATGCTCTCTGTTGCAGTCACACACATGTGTGTGTTTGTGTGTGTGTATGTGTGTGTGTATGAGATAGAAAGTTCGTTCGACTTTGTGTTTATGGTCAAGGACCAGACCTTTATTTACATATAAAAATTTTCAGATTTAGGCCAGTTTTGTTGATTTTATTTGCCAGTTTCTACAGAAATGCCCTCTGTTGCAGTCACACACATGTGTGTGTGCGTGTGTTTGTGTTTTTGTGTGTGTATGTGTGTGTGTGTGTATGAGATAGAAAGTTTGTTCCACTTTGAGTTTATGGTCTAGGACCAGACCTTTATTTAAATGTAGAACATTTCAGATTTATTCTGGATTTTTTTTTTTTTTTTTTGACAAATGAAATGAAAAAAAAAAAAGTACATTTTTTAAATTTTCCCATTCATTTTCAATGTGGGGTCAATCTGACCCCAAGGGACTAAATCTGTGATTTTTTTTTTACACACTTTTAGAACAACCAAATCAAGCCCAGATTCTTTGTGCATGTTTAGATAGATTATTTAGGAAAAGTTACAGAGTCTCATGCCCCTGAGATGAAGGGTACCCATTTTAAAAATGAAGGAAACTGTCAGCGGGGTCAGCTGGACACCAAGGACCGATAAATAAAAACATTATTTCAGCAGACGGACTGATGGAGATCAGGATTCACTGGAGGAACTACAGGTCTCAGGTAGAAGTAGTACATTCAGTATTTATTTATATGTGACTGGTCCTACTCAAAGTCAAGGTCAAGGTTCTGTTTATTGTCTCTCATAGGAGAAATTTACACGCACTGCTTTGAGAGCTATTTTAACCAGCGTCAGAGTTGTGCAAACAAAGACTAAAGACCGTAGCTTCTGGCCACGTTCAACCGCATTTACATACAGGTGTGAGTCTCGAAATGTCCCGTTCACACAACAACTTACAGTAGCGTCTGGAACACTGTCTGTATGAACGTGCAACGAGAGTCAAGCCCATATTCTCTTACTAGTAACCATAACGACAGTGACCAACATAATATTAAAGATGGCGACGTCCATAAAACTGAAAAGTCTCATCACATTTGACATGACAAGAGACCAATTGAACCGCGAATGTATCCATTCATACTTCATTAACCAACAGCAGCATGTAAACACGCGATAGCCGGAGTGTTTAACCGTTGCACTCACGTGTCATGTCCTTTGCGACGTCTCGTGAATGACATGGCATTTGAATTTGGAAAAGAAACACAAAACTGACAGGAGCCACTCCGGTGGAAAACAGTGATTGGATCTAATGCTGCATTCCAGGCAGTTTTTTGAGCCCGTAAGTCACGACTTCAAACCATGACTCACGACTTTGTAGCGTTCCAGGCAAGTCATGCCAAACTGTCTGAGTGTAAACAAACCAGCATGGCGGACCGTACAGGGCTTATGCTCATTTACAATTATTTCTATCGCCAAAGGTGCTTACTCCTTGCTTATTTAAAAACGGCGCATAAGGGAAGAGAAGCTGTTATACCTTTTATTTTACGTGCACTTGCATAAACGCTTGCATAAACAACATTGTTGTTTCGCGGGCTATGTGACATCAGAGCGCAGAACTGGGAGTACATCGATCTAGTACGAGTTCATGGGTGGGAAGTCACGGGTTTGACCGCCATTCCAGTGCACTTTCACGGGTAGAAGGTTGGAAATACACGGGTTATGGGTTGCCTGGAACGCGGCATAACACCTTAAGATGACACACAGCTTATATCTGTAAGTTACTTAAAGCGAAACCACTCACAAAACACCGGCTCTCTTGCACTGTATGACGTGATAGACAACTAGTTGTCCAGTCCTGTTCCGTTCACACAGCGCGAAAATTCAGAGAATGCAGTTGTGAGTCCTGAAAATTTACGGGTGTGAGTTCGGTTATAAAATGCGGTTGTCACACCTGTAAATAACCGTACTGTGTGTGAACGTAACCGTATTAAGGACTCAAATACAGGACTGAAAACCATATTCTGCTGCTGTGTGAACGTGGCCTCTGTGACATTTGATTTTTGCAGAAGTTCACTAGCTTTAAAGAGAAAAAGTCAATACTCACACATGACATTGAGCTGAACAGCAGGAGAGGTGTGATTGTGTCCGTCTACAGCACAGCTATATCTGCCTGCATCCTCTCTTCTGACTGACTGCAGCAGGAGTTCATTGTTTCTGTCTCTTCTCTCAGTTAATGGCTGTGAGTTTCTGTACCAGATGAATGTTGCTCTGTCAGTCAGAGTGCAGCTGCTTTTACATGTCAGACGGACTGAATGTCCCTCTGTCACTCTCTCAGGAGACTCCACCTGAAGATCTGAACACAACACACACATTATATCTAGTGCTGCTGTCATACACTGATTATTATTCAACATAATGTACAGAAGAAGAGAGAAACCTCATGAAAGTCACCTGTGACAGTAAGAGTCCCTCCTGGAACACCAATCCATTTACCATCATCCTTATCAGTGATGAATCTGAAATAGTACTCGTGTGAATCCTTCAGTGTCACGTGACTCAGTCTGATGGTGCAGTTCTGCTGTTTATCTCCCAGATACTGAAGCCTCTGACTGTATTCAGGGACCTCAGACAGATCTGGATGTTCTGTATTTCTAACTTGTGTTTTGGTCCAGAACACTCTCTTGATCTGATATCCAGTAGGGTATGTATAAGTGCAGCTCATTATCACTGATGAGTCCTTTAGTGCACAGATGTGTGAAGGACTGTAACTCACACCCCAATCAGCACTAGAAACCCCTGAAACACAGAATGCATACTGATCAAAGTAGCAGCAGTTGTGCATATAAAATGTGGTATGCAAAATCTCTTGAGTGTTTCTGAAGTGTTGCAGAGA
The DNA here is from genome assembly GCF_019924925.1 of Ctenopharyngodon idella. NCBI lineage: Eukaryota > Metazoa > Chordata > Actinopteri > Cypriniformes > Xenocyprididae > Ctenopharyngodon > Ctenopharyngodon idella. The sequence continues at coordinate 27,530,836 of NC_067221.1, forward strand.
CTCACCGTGAATCATGAGCAGAAATATCAGAGGAAGAGGAGGAGCCATTCTGACTGACATCAGCATTGCAAAACCTACAACAAATGTACAGTGACTTATTTCTGTTAAATTTAAGTGTGTTTTAAACTCTTGTTATTTTTATAGTACAAAAACTAAACATGTAAATATTATTTAGTTATCGGTTTTGATGCTGGTGTTTATTGAGGTTCAACCAGACTCATTGTGACTGGTTTAGAAACGGTTTATTTAAGCTTAACTTCCTCTTTCTGGCCAGTTCAAATTGAGCCCCATCTACAATAAAAGCTGTTGATAGTCTTATGGGTTAAGATTATAAAAATGAAACCAACTTCAAAAACAACATGTTGGTCTTTTTAATAGGCTAATATTTACTAAAAACCACAACTAAATCAACAGATAAAGTTTTTATAAGTTTTAACTTCAAGGATGTTTACCCACTGAGCTGGGAAAATCATATAAAATATATACATCAACAACAGCATTTTATCTCCAAAAATCAATTAGTACAAATGTTAGCCAAGGTTAGTTGTCACACTTTTTACTCCAGTTAATATTTCTAAAGGTAGATTTATTTTTTTAAAAGTCACTTTATGTATAGAGATACACCTAAAAATGTTTTGCGTCTTAATGTGCTTTTATTGTGTTCATTTGACACCCAACAGATGTTACAATACACGATGATACTGAATTATTATAATCTAAGGCAGATTTAAATAGGTATTTGTAACCAAGATACAAAACCACTTGAACTGTTGACCTTAAACCTTATAGTTACTATGTGACAACTAGCCCCAGTCTCCCCTATAACATATTTGAATGTAAAGATCGATTAGTAAATGATGCTCTTACCTGTTTCACCAACACTCATGACCAGTGACATGAACAGGATGAAACCAGTATTGGGTTTCAGAGTGAGATCAACACCTTATATTTAACATGAGGATATGACTTCACCCAGTGCTGATATAGCAGAAGCAAAGTTAAACACAGCAACAGGGCAACCAACAACAGGGACAACTGAAGACTCAAGTAATAAAATGAACTGGTTAAACTGGTGAAACTTTATGTCAGTCTGTTGAGATGCTCATGAGCATGCTTTTAAACATAACTGTATATTTAAATTGTTCCTATAGGACCAATAAAATAATTGTTTGATTGTGCATTTGATAAACCTTGACTAATTAATAGCTAAGTGGTAATAAAACAAACAATACGAACTTATCAGTAATTAACAGAGTAACAGAATATTGAACATGCATCCTTATGACTAAAAGTTTTATAATATGAGACCTTTTAAGATTTGTATTCTGGCAGAGGCCTTGTGTCACTTCTCTGATGTCTCATGAAACTCTTGGCCATAAATAGTTTCCTTTCTCACAGCAGCATCTCTCCAGTAGAACGTATGATCATGTGACCCTCATGAGTGATGAACAGACGAGTGCTGACATCACAGACCTGTTGCTCTAACATCTGTAGTTATAAGCAGAATTTTGCTGATGTTGTTGAATTGTCAATATCCCAAGGGGGTCTATATAGTACCTGGGATCCTTAGACAGCATTAGTGTCCCATTTGTCCCAAATGGTATTTGTTTGGCTGACTAACACATAGCAACAGAAGTACCAGATCTTGAAGCTCATGTGCATCCTATATAAGTAGAAATGAGAAAGCATTTGCGGAACAAAGAGTAATGTATTTGAAGTTTTGCCTGTAGAGGACGTGTAGTGCTGGGTTGTTTTCGTAGTCTCTTTTAAGATGCGCCTCACCTTGAAAATAGACAAGAATAGTCTGCTGCAGTCAGAGATAGAGAGAAATACGTGCAGTCAAGATGGACAGTTTTCACTTCTCATAATAGCTCAGACACCTACGAGATCAAAGGCGGATATGTGTCATCATCAAGTAATTTTTTTCCATCATACCATTTGTCAGTGCATTTGGTGGACATTAGCAAAGCCACTTGAATGGATGACAATGGAAGATAGGCTTCATATGCTGAATAAACCACTTTTGTGAGGAAATAGCTTATCATTAAATTAATCGACAGCCAATCGGTTAATCTTACACATGTTTGCTCTTAAACATTCATTTTGGATTCATTTATTTTTATAGTTTACACACACAAAAAATGTTGTTTTATAAGAGAAGTCCAGGACAATAGCACAAGAGGTATGATTCAGTTTACAGCACTTCTCATTCATTTATAGAATCCGCAAACAGTGATTGACTGTCGCATAACTCTGAACGAAATTCAATGTCAAGGCTGTAATTTGCAGGGAGCAGGGTTGGAGCTAAACTCTGCAGGACAGTAGCCCTCCAGAAGCAGGTTTGGAGACCCCTGCTTTACTTTTTTTTTCAATGGTTAAGCCACAGACCCTCATATCTCCCAACAATAAGACCATCTCTGCGGTGCTTAATTTGTAAATTAATAATTGCAGGATCCAAAACAACAATTAAAAGGCGTTGGGACCAACTTCAGTTTTCCCCTGAACATACAATGACGTCACTAAACGGTGATGGCACAACTAATAAGAGCATCATTCACAAGTTTCACGGCCCTACAGCCTAGTGTATTATTTTGTAATGTATTCTGTCTACATAGAGACCAAATATCATTCAGTTGTTCAGTGATATTCGCTCACCGACGACATCATTGCCTCTTTGATTTCTGACTCCCATAGCTTGTCTCCAGTAGAGATTCGCTGATCAGCTCTTCATCATCCAAATCCACTGTTAAAAACAAATCGTGTTAAGCGTGATGATATGGTAACATATAACATTGAAGTAGGCTGCATTTAAATGAACATTTATTTAAAACAAAAGTTCTTCTTTGGCGAAATTACATTTCTTTGACCCTTAAACGGTCTTTCGTGACCCAGGGCGTCATTCACTACCCTCCTCCTCATTATTTTTTTTTAAGTTAGACGTCAACCTTCTTAGTATTTCTCAATTGATTCATTACAAATAATATAACAAGGAAAAAAATAAATAAATATTAAGAATGCCTGTTTTCCCATTCATTTTATGTAAGAATTGTATAGGGTCACTAATGACCCGAGGTGTGTAACAGTGTAAGTATATTTTTTTCTGCACAATAACAATTCAATCTTTGATGACTGAATAAGTGCAATTCACTTTTATTCCACAAGGTGTCAATGTCTGATACACAATGATGAAGTGACGTTTCACTCATAGTTCCTGCAGGCAGAAAACAAAAGAATAGGAAGTATCATCAGCGAAACTTGAAATGGCTCAGCGATTTACTGCAGAGCAAGTACTGAACACATTCAAATAATGTCATTGTCTTGATGGAGAATCTGGTGAAGCTGTCAGTGATCAAAATATTGATTTTGAAGATGTTGAAAATGATAGTTTTGAGAATATGTTTGAGATCGTGAATATGAGACAGATGTTGAATGTACTGGAAAATGAGCTCTAATGAGGACAGTGGTGATGGTATAAAACATCTGCTCAAACTGAACCCTTCCAAGCTCCAAAAGTTAACAAAATATCCTTTATTTTATTCTTCTGTAATTGTTACTCTAATGTCAGGAGAGTTTTATATTATTGTGACAGATCCATCCGTGTTAGACATAGATCCTGGTCACTAAAGACCTGAATATGGAATAATGATTGACAAAACATTCATGCATTTAAGGGTTAATAGTGTAACAAACCTAGTGGTTTTAATAGAGATTTAATCAGACATATGGAGGACAGAGGGTACACCACCAAGACTTCATAGAAAAAAAGTGACATTTGATAATATAATCCAGAATAATAGAAATATCTTTTAAATAACATTTACTAATAAACATCAGTCTTATATGCCCTCACTAGGACAACAGCAATCAAAAGTGAACCTCCCAGCACTGCACTGCCCTCTAGTGATTACTTCCCACCCCACACTGCATAATCCCCCTAAATGGACACTGTGATCACACACAAATCATTGCAAAACAGTGGAAATAACATCAGCATTCCCCAGCTCAGCACATTCAAAAAATTAATGTTTATTGTTTATACCTTAAATTCAAAAACTACAACATTCATTCATACACACACACACACACACACACACACACACACACACACACACACACACAGACAAAAAGAATTCAAATATAAAACTCCAGGAGTTTTATATTTGATCCCCACCCCGGGGTCTAGAGGAAGAAGACAGCCTTGCCAATGAAACTACCCAGCTGGGATTTAAGTCATAAAGTTGGCACACTAGTTGGAGCTCTTTGTAATTTGAAACCACATGTACTCACAGAATAATATATCCGTTTTGGTCCTCGCGATGTCCACGATCCGTCCCATGATGACGAACTGTAATCCTGGCCCACCTTTGTCCCCCAATGAACACAAATCCTCAGCAGCCTTGTACACAGCTAACATAATTTTGTTATAAGAATGTTCTCTAAATGTTCAGTGTTGGTTCTGGGAACGTAAAAAACATCCAGTTTTCTTGACATTGGAGGAATATTTTTTATAATGTATGATGTTCCTCAAACGTTCTTTCAACTTAATTTTGATTTAAAATTTTGACTGTGGCTGAAGAAAGTTGTAGTTTGTGTTCTTATTTCTCTTTCTTTCAGTGCTTGTTCACAGCAGGTGTTTGAATGATTGAAAGAATGTTTCAGGAACATCATACTAACCTTTAAATAACATTCTACTAACATTAAGAAAACTGAACATTTTCATGTTCTTGGAATGTTACAAATCAACGTTCCTAGAATGTTGAATTTAAATCAAAATTAAATTGAAAGAACATTTGAAGGACATCATACCTTATAAAAACGTTCCTCTAACGTCAAGAAAACTGTACGTTTTTTACGTTCCCAGAACCATGGTGCAGCTATGGAACAAAAAATCACAGGTATTTGGTTTCAAAGGAGGGGAAATAATAAATATGTTCCTTTTAAAAAAGCGATTTAACTTCTAAGTCATTAACTAGTCTCTTTTTCATGTTGAATAATGATCTTTCACTATTTTATTGCTAACACTTATGTCATAAACACCTTGCAAAACCTTTTGGGTTGATATAATCCCTCAATATCTGTGACAAAATTTTGCAATTGATCATGCTTGAGTCACACACAGACTTCAACATTCAGCACATAAAACACAACAATGGTAACAATTACATTTTATTTAAAGTAAATTTTCAAGTACTCTCTACAGTTCATTTTAGTTACTAGAACTCTTGTGTAAGTGAACTATACTAACTAAGCATTTGTCAGTACAACATACTATTAGTTTTAAGGCAATCAGTTTGCATGCTTTTTAAGTAAGTCTAACTAATTACATTTTACAGTGCGTAAGCTCAGTTTGAGCACAAATTTAGTGCGCTGAGAGGTTACACTGATCACATTGTGATCACATCATGAGTATCCTGGGAGCTCATGGTGAGATCAAAGTGTTGACTGGATTGTGCCTCATCTTACCATGGTATCTTGCTTTGGCTACAACAGAAATAAGAAATTAAAAAAAATATAAAAATATTTAAAAAGCACATAAATCAGCACTACAATGATACAAATAATCTGAGTTATCTCATTTTATTAAAAAATTCTCATATTCAGAAGAGCTCGACTGGGGTCTGGGATGGACAGTCTATGTGAAAGACACATTGATTATTTATTAACTGACTTAAACTTTCATTCTTTTTGCATGTGTAGTTTTTGAGATTTCACTTACTGTGAGTGTGTCGTAGAGGTCAAAGGATCTGGACTTGAGGTCAAGAGCTGCATATGTGTTTGCACTGGGATCATCGTTCTACAGGGAAACAGAAAGAAGGACTTGCATCACAAAACAAGTGATTCTGCATGACAATCAAAAGTGTAATCACTACATGGTCTTTCTTTCTTTTGAAACTTGAGTGTGATAATATATATGTTCTACATGTATAAATAAGCTCTAATTGATTTACTGATATCATTCTGTGGTTATTTGATCATCTCACCTCATACACGTGTATTGCAGGTCTTCTGTTCATCCTTTTCTTCAGACTGTTAAAAAGGAATCAGAAACAAGTCATTTCATTGTGCCATTTAATAATTAAATGTACTTCTGCATTAGTTTAAAAGCAAATATTACTCTTTGTTGATAAATTTTTATTTACATTGTATACAATATGATGATGAGGACGAATAATCCTAAACATGCCACTGTGATCCCCAACCAGTCAAGCCAACCAGCACCACGATGAACTGAAAGAGGAAGAATATCATAACTAAATCTACAAACTAAGAAAGATGTGTGTTAATAAAATCCTTACCTGTGACTGACACAGCCGCTGATTTCAATGATCCATGTTGATTGTGAGCCTGACAGTAGAAGCGTCCACTCTGTAGTGCACTGAAACTCTGTCCAGATCCAACAGCTGAGCTTTCATTCTCCTTAAACCAGCTGAAGTTCAGAGCAGGAGGGTTTGAATCACTGCTGCAGATCAGAGTCACTGAATCTCCTGACACTATTTCACCAGATCCAGTTACGAACACTGACACGTTCCTGGGAGGGTCTGAAACAGACAAAAATTAAAATTCACAACAAATATTAGAACATTATGAATGTAGATGTGAACAAAATGCAGATGATCATTAACTCACACATGATGTTTAAAGTCACAGTATCAGAGTATTTCTTTCCATGTTCATTGATGGATCTGCACTTGTATTCTCCACTGTCATCAGAGCTGATCTTTGAGATGCTGTAGATTCTTCCAGATCCTACAAACGTTCCTCCTTTAAACCATCTGAAGTTCAGAGCAGGAGGGTTTGAATCACTGCCGCAGATCAGAGTCACTGAATCTCCTGACACTATTTCACCAGATGGACTGATGGACACCGAGACTGTCTTTGGAGGATCTAACTCACACACACACACACACACAAAAAAAAAAAAAAAAAAAAAACATTGCTATTATTAACAATCAAAATAAATTTGAGATGACAGACTACATTTAGAGGATTTAATTTCACAGTTACTAAATCATCATTAACTCACACATGACATTTAAAGTCACAGCATCAGAGTATTTCTCTCCATGTTTGTTTCTGGATCTGCACTTGTATTCTCCACTGTCATCAGAGCTGATCTTTGAGATGTTGAAGATTCTTCCAGATCCTACAATCGTTCCTCCTTTAAACCAGCTGAAGTTCAGAGCAGGAGGGTTTGAATCACTGCCGCAGATCAGAGTCACTGAATCTCCTGACACTATTTCACCAGATCCGTTTATCAACACTGAGACATTCCTGGGAGGGTCTAATAACAGACAAAAATTAAAATTCACAACAAATATTAGAACATTATGAATGTAGATGTGAACAAAATGCAGACGATCATTAACTCACACATGATGTTTAAAGTCACAGCATCAGAGTATTTCTCTCCATGTTTATTTCTGGATCTGCACTTGTATTCTCCACTGTCATCAGAGCTGATCTTTGAGATGTTGAAGATTCTTCCAGATCCTACAATCGTTCTTCCTTTAAACCAGCTGAAGTTCAGAGCAGGAGGGTTTGAATCACTGCTGCAGATCAGAGTCACTGAATCTCCTGACACTATTTCACCAGATGGACTGATGGACACTGAGACGCTCTTTGGAGGATCTACAGGTGAAATATATAAAATCAAGACAAAATGCAAGATAAGAATTTGAATTTGAGTACTACATTCTCAAAAGAGGTGAAAAAGTTTATGTTTATGAACTAACTAAGTTTATGTTCATATTTTAGAGGGGCCATGGGGGCATCGTCCTCCATAAAATTTTGTGTGTGTGTGTGTGTGTGTGTGTGTGTGTGTGTGATTTTAACATGTAAACGAAGCATTCTGGTGCACTCTGACAACATTTGACAACATTTGCTTCAAGTTAAAAAAAAAAAAAAAAAAACAAAAAAAACGCTATTGACACTAGGGCTGGGCATTGACACAAATTTCACAATTGAATTCGATTTAAATTCAGAAGCTTGCAATTTTATTTTAATTTGATTAGCTTTGATTCAATATTGATTAATTTGGGTACAATACATGGTAAGTTTCCTCAAAGAAAATAACATCTCTCAACTAATGCTGTAAACTATAATGTTACAGGGAACCACAATTGGTACAGCATTATATTATTAAAGGTTCAAATTAATTGATTCGAAAGCTACTTACATATAAACATAAGGACATTTTTATAATAACAGTATAAAATATTTTTAGTGACATAATTGTTTCTATTCATTTTTTATATAGGCCTAAACATTTAAATGGTGGCTGTCATAAAACGTATTTATACATGTTAAGTTCAAATACAATGAATATTCAATAGCCTATAGTGCATATATTTAGCAAAATGCTCCCCTCTAAGTTAATTTTTGTAGCTGACTAATGAGTTTTTGGACATTGAACGGCTTTTCTGAGGTAAATGTGACATTTTTACAAGCTGTTTTATTGACATCTTTCCGCGGTTGAAACACTGATTGATCGAATACATGTGATGATACGGATTTCGGTAACATACCTTCTAATGTTCATTCATGTTAATTTTAATGTTGTAACTAAAAAAAACTGTTCAGATCTACACGATTCACATAAATGACATATTGATTAAAAACGTCAAATTTCGCCGAAAAGTGACTAGTTTGCAGGTATGCTACTGGTGTTTGTTACTTGGGACTGAGTGAACTAAATCACTCACATGTAAGTGTTACGAGGCCAATCATCTCTCATGCACATCTGTGATCTCTCTGGAGGATCTACAGGTGAAATATTTCTGCATGTGCTTGATGAACATTTAATTTCAAAACAATGCTTTCACTCTTGTTGTTACATAACTGGGACCCGGAGACAGAGTAAATGGTGACAGGTGATTTATTAGTGCAGCAGTGATCAAACAATACAGGCAGAGGGCAAATACAAAGGAGAGAAGAGCACAGGATACAGGGATTTGCTCTCATTCAGAGACACAAGAGACACGAGTTTCAACTCATACCAAATGTGTTCAGTGAGGTTCAGATCTGGACTTGAAAAAAATGAAATCAAGTTCTTCCACACCAAACTCAAGTCATTTCTTTGGGTATTGTCATGCTGAAAATATACACACTATTCTACTAAAATGATTGTCAAAACCATTAATTACTAGGGCTACACATACTTGATACCATGCAGTTTATATCACTAACCTTCTTAATTTGGAAAGAAGCTTCAAAAAAGTGCATATACTAAATAAAATTCATACTCACACGTAACATTGAGCTCAACAGCAGGAGAGATGTGATTGTGTCCGTATACAGCACAGCTATATCTGCCTGCATCCTCTCTTCTGACTGACTTGAGAATGAGATTGTTACTGAATTTACTCCCAGTTAACATCTTCTGTGAGTTTCTGTACCAGATGAATGTTGCTCTGTCAGTCAGAGTGCAGCTGCTTTTACATGTCAGACGGACTGAATCTCCCTCTGTCACTCTCTCAGGAGACTCCACCTGAAGATCTGAACACAACACACACATTATATCTAGTGCTGCTGTCATACACTGATTATTATTCAACATAATGCACAAAAGAAGAGAGAAACCTCATGAAATTCACCTGTGACAGTAAGAGTCACTCCTGGTTTACCAATCCATTTACCATCAGGTATATCAGTGGTGAATCTGAAATAGTACATGCGTGAATCCTTCAGTGTCACATGACTCAGTCTGATGGTGCAGTTCTGCTGTTTATCTCCCAGATACTGAAGCCTCTGACTGTATTCAGGGTCCTCAGACAGATCTAGATACTCTCCATCCTCTTTTACAGCACCTTTGGTCCAGAACACTCTCATGATCTGATATCCAGCAGGGTATTTGTAAGTGCAGTTCATTATCACTGATGAGTCCTTTAGTGCACAGATGTGTGAAGGACTGTAACTCACACGCCAGTCCTCCCTCTGGCTACAAACTCCTGAAACACACATCAAAGTGATAGTTCATGCAATTTTTTTTTTTTTTTTTTTTCATGATTACTGACCCCTCATGTTCACCCTATTCATTTTTTTTTTTTTGGGTAAACATTGCAAAAAAACATTAAAATAACTGTAATACTTTACAATAAGGTTCATTTGTTAACATTAATATATTAACATTAATAAATTAATATATTAATATATTAGCTAACATGAACTAACAATGAGCAATACATTACTTACTGTATTTGTCATTATCTTTGTTAATGTTAGTTAACAAAAATACAGCAGTTCATAGTTTGTTCATGTTACTTCACAATGCATTAACTAATGTTAACAAATACAACTCTTGATTTTAATTCAATTCACAATACATATTGTTTCAAAACAGTTTTACAGAGAATGCATGTCAACATTACAATTTAGAGTAAACTGTTATCAGAGATGGCTGTGTCCGAATTATGTAATTTCAGAAATATACATATACAAATAACACAGCTAACAATGTATTAATTTAAGGTAGAAACAATGAGCTCATGGAAGTAATGAATACATGTTAACAGTGAATAGGATAAATAGCAATTTTCCAGAGTTTGCGTCATCTGAAGTCCTCGCAGGGGTTGAGGCATCTGAGGCATCTTTCAACATTTACTAATACATTATTAATACAATTTAATAATGTATAAGTAAATGTTGAAATTCACATTAACAAAGATTAATAAATGCTGTAGAAGTGCAGTTCATTATTAGTTCATGTTAACTAAAGAACAATATTGTTAAGTATTACCAAATAATCATTTTTATTGCACATATACATATTGTACATTAATTTCAGTGAGAATGATTTAAACATTTAGCTTTTTTTTTTTTTTTTTTTTTTTTTTGGTAACATTTTCTATGAAGCCTGTATTTATAATGCATTATAAGGGTATTCTTAATGTGTTATAATACATACTTTGAAAATTTTTATTGCAATATTTAGAAATTATGCTCCATATGTAAAATCAACTTAAACAATATTGTATTGTTTTAAATGTAAAAGAGTTACCAGTGACCTTAAAGGGTTAGTTCACCCAAAAATGAAAACTCTGTCATCATTTATTCACCCTTAAGCTTATCCAAGCCTGTATGACTTTCTTTCTTATGTTGAACACAAAAGAAGATATTTTGAAGAATGTTGGTAGACAGTAGATGCTAGCCATTGATTTCAATAGTATTTTTTTTTTTTTTTTCCTACTATGGCTTTTTATCAACATTCTTTAAATTAGCCTCATAGGAAACATTAAACATTAGCCTCATAGGAAACACTCAAATATGAACAAAGTAACAATGAACCACTGAAAGTGCAATTCTTGGCTGCCTTTTACATGACATTAGAAAATGCAGCTAACATGAATATGATTAACCCTACTGTAAAAGAACATATTTTTCTGCACCTCATTTGTGCACCTCAAACTGTATGATAATTTATAAGATGATACAACATATTATAATGTTGTTTATAAGGCATTATGCATGTATTATAAAGCATAGAATGTGTTACCACTTTTTTCACAGCAATTTGTTTGTGAAAGGTGTTTTAACAGGGGGTTCAATGACTGTGGGACCTCCTGTTGAAGAAAAACTTTGATAAGTGACTAAAAACATTAAAAACTTTCCAGCAGGAGCGACTCACCGTGAATCATGAGCAGAAACACCAGAGGAAGAGGAGGAGCCATCATCAGTGACATCGCTACAAGAACAATAATACAGTATAACACACACTATCATCATTATAAAAACTTTAAAAACATTCTCATAAAGATTTTTTCATAGAGAAAATGTCCTATTGAATAGGTCAGTGGTTTCTACAACAGTATTAATCAGACTATATTCACACAGTAACCAGAGTAACTCTTACCGTGTTCTGGTGAGTCTCTCCAGCAGACGTTGAACTGATGAATTTCTCATCATTAACAATGTTTTATTTTAAAATATTTGCGCAGACAGAAAACGTTTCTTCCTCTTTCTTGACCCCTGCCCACAAGCAACTTTGCCAACTTTTCATCATGATCCAATGGCATTTATTGATATCTAAAAAGTCATTAAACCCAAAATGTTTAACAATATGAAGAAGTTTGTCCACCACTTTGATTGATCCTGTACACAGATTTATTAACATATAGGACATATTTACAATGTTACTTGCATTTCCACATAAGATTGAGGGGGTGTTCAGATATAAATTGATTAAAAATAAAAGTGGGTTACCCTTTCTTCCTGGAAACATTTTCCGAAGAATTATTGAGCAAGATTCTCAATATAGGAACATATATTGAGTAAGACTGGATGTCGACACTTTGACCACAGACAGTCACATTATATTTTGAAATTCTTGACAGATTATTTGCCTTCAGTTTACTGGTGAAAAGAATTGCAACAGGAAGTGGTGGGCAGTAGAGGTAGATGGGACAGAAAATGACTTCATCCAGAATCAGTTCTCCCACACATAAGCGGCAGCCCGTAATGAAGAACAATGTACTCAATGGAAGGACATGGTGATTGAAAAAGTATGAGATGGGAGAAAAATTTATATTTGCTTTTGCATTTTCTCATAAAATTTACTGCATGGGGAATGCAAAAGATTTGAGAGAGAACACAAAAGCATTGAAATATAATTTCCATCACCATGTAATTTAAGGGGCTCCATAAAATTATGTTTTAGTCAAACTGATTAAACCATCATGAATGACCTTGTCCTAAAGGATTCACCCAAAAATGAAATTTCTGTCATTAATTACTCACCCTCATGTCGTTCCACACCCGTAAGACCTTCGTTCATCTTAAGAACACAAATTAAGATATTTTTGATGAAATCCGAGAGGTATATGACTCGTCCATAGACAGCAATATAATCAACACTTTTAAGGTCCAGAAAGGTACTAAAGACATCGTTAAAACAGTCATGTGACTGCAGTGGTTCAACCTTAATGTTATAAAGAGACGAGAATACTTTTGTGTGCAAAAACAAAACAAAAATAACAACTTTATTCAACAATCTCTTCTCTTCCCTGTCATTATCCTTACGCAGGTGACGCAGTAAGCACAGTGAAGGCTTCCATGTTTACGTTCGAATGTCGGCTCAGTATTGGCCAAAGCTGATCACGTGATCAGCACGATGCACACATGTGATGCTGATGCAGGAGCCGGCCAATAATGAGTTAGCATTCTGACGTAGAACCTGGAAGCGCTGGATATAAACAACGTATGAGAAGAGAAGAGATTGTTGAATAAAGTTTTTATTTTTGTTTTATTTTTGAGCACAAAAAGTATTCTCGTCGCTTCATAACATTAAGGTTGAACCACTGCAGTCACATCGACTGTTTTAATGATGTCTTTAGTATCTTTCTAGACCTTAAAATCGTCAGGTAAATTGCTGTCTGTGGTTGAGAATATACTTCTCAGATTTCACCAAAAATATCTTAATTTGTGTTAAGATGAACAAAGGACTTAGGGGTATGGAATGACATGAGGGTGAGTAATAAATGACAGAATTTTCATTTTTGGGTGAACTAACCCTTTAATGCACACTTCTTGTACTGTGTTTTATTCAGCTCTTACAGTTCATTGTTTGGAGTGAAACAGACGCTTCATCTTTTGTGTGATGTACAATAAACTTACTTTTGTGAGCTGATGTGGTTTGTTATCATAGCATAAGGTAGAAAATATATGATTTTATTTTATTCTATACAATGATAAAGGCTATGTCGATTAGCATTGTGTTATAAATATACTTTTTTTTATTATGAAAATACCAGAGAGTGCTTGAAGAACTCAGATGAACCATATATTGTCAAAGTTGTGTGGTTATTGTTTTCATGTTTAATCAGTCAAAGCATTTCTATCTTGTTTTTATTCAGCTACAGGATAGCTGTATTAGCTGGATGCCTTTGTCCATATTAGGGATTTCCTGGAAGGTCACAAGTTATATTACTTCTGTGAGGCATATCTGGATTTTCTGCGCGAGGGCGCCCTCCAGCTTCCAGTATTCAATGGAAATGACAAAACGTGTTCAATGCTCACTCCATCCTATTTTAGGTAAAAATAGGAAAAATAATACTTCTATCTAAAGAAATTTTAAGTAAATGTACAGAAGTGCACAGGATTTTTTTTTTTTTTTTCACAGTTGATGCATAATAGGCTCATATTTCACAGTGAATACATGGACATGGATGTTTTAGATCTAGCATACCTCCTGACAAAAATTAATAAATTATCGTCAGATTTTTATTATAATATAATATTTTATAATAAATCCTTATACCTTGCTAATTTATAGTCATAGGCTGCCAGGCATGTTAAAGGGTTAGTTCACCCAAAAATAAAAATAATGTCATTAATTACTCATCCTCATGTAGTTCCACACCCGTAAGACCTTCATTCATCTTTGGAACACAAACTAAGATACCGTTGATGAAATCCGATGGCTCAGTGAGGCCTCTATTGAGAGTAAAACCATTGAAACTCTCAAGGTCCATAAAGGTACTAAAAACATATTTGAAACATTTCATGTGAGTTCAGTGGTTCTACCTTAATATCATAAAGTGACAAGAATACTTTTTGTGTGCCAAAAAAAAATAATAAAGCAAAAAATAACGACTTTTCAACAACATAGTGATGGGCCGATTTCACAACACTGCTTCATGAAGCTTTGGAGCTTTAAGAATTGAATCAGTGGATCGGAGCGCCAATGTACGTGATTTCAGCAGTTTAGCCGTTTGATAGGAGATCCGAATCACTAATTTGAAACAAAAGATTCATAAAGCTCAGAAGCTTCATGAAGCAGTGTTTTGAAATCGGCCCATCACTAGATATTGTTGCAAAGTCATTATTTAGTTTTTTGGGCGTACAAAAAGTATTCTTATTGCTTTATAATATTAAGGTAGAACCACTGTACTCACATGAACTGTTTCAAATATGTTTTTAATACCTTTATGGACCTTGAAAGTTTCAATGGCTTTGCTCCCAATAGAGGCCTCACTGAGCCATCAGATTTCATCAAAAATATCTTAATTTGTGTTCTGAAGATTAAAGAAGGTCTTACGGGTGTGGAACTACATGAGGGTGAGTAATAAATGACATTATTTTTATTTTTGGGTGAACTAACTAACTAAGTCACTGCCCCTCAAAATGTCTGTGCACGGCCCTGCTTCGCTGCTGAATGGAAACTTTGAAGAGGCATTTCATTTCCTTTGGTAGTTGTGATGTGGGCGTGTCCAGCGACTCCAAAAAAGTTAGGTAAAGTTTAGCTTGTGCCTCATCTTACCGTGGCATCTTGCTGTGGCTACAACAGAAATAAAACACACATTTACACAGGTCTGTAAAATTTCTTTAAAAAGCACACGAATCAACACTACAATGGTACGAATAATCTGAGTTATCTCTTCTTTTTTTTTTTTTTTGATTTCTGTCAGTGAAACGACTCATATAATCCATCTTATAACAGAAAGAAAAGACTGTTTAGTATCTATTGACTAGTAGACTGACTACTGAGGACATTTTCTTCTTTATTGATGATATTGAGAAGACCTGAGGATCTCACACTTACTGACTGATTCTCATATTCAGAAGAACTTGACTGGTGAACGGCAGGTCTGGGATTGACAGTCTATGTGAAAGACACGTTGATTATTTATTACCTAACTCTGAAAGCACAAACTCTTTTGTGAATGTACGTTTTGATATTTGACTTACTGTGAGTGTATTGTACAAGTCGGATGATCTGGACCTGAGGTCAAGAGATGTATATGTACGTGCACTGGGATCTTCGTTCTACAGGGAAAGAGAGAAAGACTAATCACCAAAAAAAAAAAAAAATGTGATTTTACATGAAAATCAAAAGTGTAATCAATCCACATCTGCATAATATCCTGTAAAATCTCAAGTGTGATAATATATATGTTCAACGTATATAAAGGAGCTCTAATTGATTTACTGATATCATTCTGTGGTTATTTGATCATCTCACCTCACCTCATGTATTGCAGATCTTCCGTTTATCCTTTTCTTCAGACTGTTCAAAAGGAATCAGAAACAAGTCATTTCATTGTGTCATTTAATAATCAAATGTACTTCTGCATTAGTTTAAAAAATAATATTACTCTTTGTTGACATTTTTTTTTTATTTACATTGTATACAATATGATGATGAGGATGATGAGGATGATGAGGACGAATAATGCTACACATGCCACTGTGATCCCCAACCAGTCAAGCCAACCAGCACCACGATGAACTGAAAGAGGAAGAATATCATAATTAAATCTACAAACTAAGAAAGACGTGTGTTCGTTCATTCGTTTCTTTATTTATATAGCACCATACAGGCTACACAGTAGCTCCAAAGTGCTGTACATTACAATAGAACAAGAAGACAAGACATAAAAGCATCCATACACTAATGCACTAAAATGAACATTAAAAAACTTAAAAACATTAAGATTTGAGACGATCTAACATCCAATGGCAGATTATTCCACAGTCTTGGACCAGCAACAGAGAAAGCACGATCACCCTTTCAATTTGAGACACACACAGGGAATATAGTTAGAAGAAACTTGTTTGATGATTTTAGTATTACACTTGTACTGTAGGGCTTAATAAGCTCAGCTAAGTATTCTGGCGTCATTCCATGAAGTGCTTTAAAAACATATCAAAGTCTTAAACTGTATCCTAAATTGTACTGGTAGCCATCCTAAAAAAAGATAACAAGGGAGTAACATGATCCGTTTTCCCAGCATTCAACCTTGCAGCAGCATTTTGTACTAGCTGCAAGCGAGCAACGTATGTTTGGCAGGTCCCAACATAAAGAGCGCTACAATAATCTAGACAGGAAAAAATATAGGCATGGACAACTTTTTCTAGGTCACTAGCTGACAGAATTGGTTTCAATTTGGCTATAACTGTGACAATAAATCCTTTAAACATAGTCTGCGATTTCAAACCTATTGTGATTGTTAATGATATCTATGTTTTTTCTGTATTAGATCCTCTAAAGAGTGTATCATAAAAAAAACCCTCAATATTTAATGTCACAGTTACTCACACATGATGTTGAAAGTCACAGCATCAGAGTATTTCACTCCATGTTTATTTCTGGATCTGCACTTGTATTCTCCACTGTCATCAGAGCTGATCTTTGAGATGTTGAAGATTCTTTCAGATCCTACAATCCTACACCTTTCCTCCTTTAAACCAGCTGATTTCTGCAGGAGGGTTTGAATCACTGCTGCAGATCAGAGTCACTGAATCTCCTGACACTATTTCACCAGATGGACTGATGGAGATCACTGGATTCACTAGAGGATCTACAGGAGAATTATATAATATCAAGACTACATGCAGGATAAGAATTTGAAAAATATGGACAGAGTCAAAATGTTCACTTTTGTTTGTTACTTGGGATTGAGTGAACTAACATTCAGCCAATCACACTTAAGTGTTATGTGGCCAATCATCTCTCATACACATCTGTGATCACTCTGGAGGATCTACAGGTGAAGTATTTCAAATATTATTTTTAACCACTAGTTTTTCACTGAAAACCTCCAGCTGTCATGGAAAAGTTGAAGCTTTAACATGAATATTCAAGTTCTGTAACACTTTTAACTGCATGTGCTTTTTTATTATTATTGACTTTGGTACTATTTTCACAAGTAAGGTGTACATTTTCAAAACTCTTAGTACAATCACACTTGATCACACTTGTAACACAGCTAGTCATTCTTTCAAAACCTGATCTCATACTTTCATTCTAGTTGTACATATTTTCATTCTACATAATCACTGTTTCAAACACAAGATCATTGTGATATGTAATGAGAACATTTGGTTTAATCACTGAAACACAACAGTATGATCTTCTTTCAGTTTAATACTTTTAACAATTAGTTCATTCAATAGCAAACAAAGCAAGATACATGTTTCAAATCACCCTTGTTCCTGAAATAATTAAAGTGATACAGGCTACAGATGCCACATTAGAAAATATACTTACATTACCTAAATAACATAACTGACATAAAATCCATAATGTTTGTAATAGGATCTATTATCAAAAGGTGTGAAGTATGACACAGTCATGAGGTTTTGTGTAATACAGAGTTTGCTGCCAATACAGTAAATGATCTCACTCTACCATATGACTGAATCTATACTGTAGTCGACCTTTGCTACGACAGATGTCGTAACCTTCCAGCGTCCGGAGTAAGCCCGAAGAAGTCCTCCATACCAGTGGGATGGAGTGGACAGGGCGTTACTCAGGGGATGGTCGAAGCTGCTTTAACGCTACTGCTTCTCGCCATTTACATTATTTTATTTAAACTAGGTCTTTTATGAATGCCAGCTGAAGCTGTGCGATCTCTTACCGGTAGACTGCAGAGGCTCACAGGCCAGTTCTCCAATGCCGTTCCCATAGCAGGAACATCTGTACGGGACACCTTGGGTGACCATGTTCCATGTCTGGCCAATCTGGTAGAACAGCTTGGTCTTGGGTTCCTGGCACTGGTCTAAAGGAAAATAATAAATGGTTTGTGCAGACAAAGTAAAAATAGTCTTTCTTTCATTACAACTCTGACATGTTTACAAAAACTATTGTTTAGAATGAGTCTGTTCGATTTATGGAGCATTCATGTTGTAAAATACTTTGAATGTATAAAGGGAAGTTCTAACATTTTGAGAAAAAGGTTAGAAAAAGAAAACAGAACAAAAGGCTGATCATAGCAACAAAATTAGCAAATGCCTGTTTACCGATGGCATCACATTTCCAGCGACCACGGCCTTGGCCAAAGCATGTGCAGTTCATCATGTAGCCCTGGTCATGACGCTTATCGAAGGTCTCGTTCACTTTATATGTCTGTCCATTCACAACGCAGTGGTCTAAAATATGCCAAAAAAATTTGAACGTCTTTATGATGACATATTTTGTATTTATATTTCATGTGTGTCATGTCCAGAACTACTTTTTTGCTTTTCAAAAAACACCAGTATATTTGTAAGATAAGTGTATTTGGGAACATCTAATGACCTTTGAGCTGAGTGTGGCGCTTGTCCCACTCGTCACCCACGCGGTACATGATATCATTCACAGTGCAGCATTCCTCAAGAGCTGGATTAAAATGAAGAAAGGGAATTTATGATTGCATTAAAAAAACAAATACTTACAACAAGGACGTCTATTCAGAATGCGTGTAATGTTCGGTGTCCATTCTGATCTCATTCTCCCTTCAACAAAGCCAGGAATCATGTCTGGTCTGGAGTGGAGCCAGCCTTACAACCCTGACAAGTGCGGACCCCATAGATTGAGTCAGCGGAGCAACAAATCAGTACCACATTAAAAAATCCAACTCCTTAATGGCTCTTAAATACAGCACAAGAGCTCATTTGCAGGCCACTGAGTGTCATGGTCCGAGCACATAAATGACCAATTAAGGCCAAAAAAGCTATCACTGTCTATAAAACCTGACTTCAGCTGAATGCATTAAAAAGAACCAGTAAATTTAAACAGATAACAACCCACAGTTATACTCCTACTGGCAAACCGAGTACATGAAAACTGTAAAAATGTGATCTTTATGTAGCTATGTGCTAAAACCTTTCAGTATTTACAGTATTCATGAAGTTCAGTTTGAAATTTTGGTAACACTTTAGTTTAGGGTCCAATTCTCACTATTAACTAGCTGCTTATTAGCATGCATATTACTAGGATATTGGCTTTTTATTAGTACTTATAAAGCATATATTAATGCCTTATTCTGCATGACCAAATTCTACATCCCTTAATCTTACCCAATAACTAAACTTAACAACTACCTTACTAACTTAACATCAGGTGTTTTCAATAATGGTCAATCATCACTCAATTATTCACTTAATTATCTCATTAACTTTAACACTCTTATTTGAACACTTTAACATTCTTGAGTGTGGACTCAGATAAACTCTGATGAGAGTTAATTTAACACTGGAGTTTTTGCTGTAGTCGATCTTTATAATGGTGAGTTACAGTAATATGCCAGTCTCTACCATGATAATGCCTCTGTTTACAGTGTCACATGGTATACATACTATAATGTAAAACAATGCCGTCTGTCTCCCTACTTCTGCTGTATCTCTGATCAATCTGATTTTATACAGCCACTGACTGTTTATTTTCCCTTGTACTCTGTCCTGCTCTCTCTCTCTCTCTCTCTCTCTCTCTCTCTCTCTCACACACACACACACACACACACACACACACAAACAAAACCAAATTTCGCTGAGATTGGAGTATGTTTAGGGTGTGCTCAACAACATTTAAATTTTGTCTTAATGACCATAACAGCACATAATTAATAATTACACAAAACCATTTGTAAATGGTGAATTAGGTTAAAAACCGCAAACACAGAACAGTGTTGTTAGTCTTAATGTTAGATGTCAAATTACAATGCTGCTGATGAGAACTGATCTTTGAAAAATTGCGATCTGATCTAGATCATGATGACAGTCTGACATATCCTTCAGCGACAAAGTTCTTGCAGACGTAAAAGCAGAATGTTAAAAAGTGAAATGACTGTACTGTAAAGAAAGTGAACTTAGAACAAAATTGAGATCTGATCTAGATATTTATGATGATCCATCCAACATTCTTCTTTGTTTTTCTGGTGTTTTTCACTCCTCTGCCCCTTGTTCTTCTTCAAGGCCTCCCATTTTCCTACAAGGTCTTCGAACTTCTTCACAGTGTGCTGAAAAGGCCGGGAATACGGGCCATTTCCCAAAAGTCTTGGACCTCCTTCATGGTCTGCACGGATGCTTCATGCTTTTTTCCCCATTCGGTGCAGATATGCTCAAAGAACATTGACAATGAAAGGGGAAGGGGTATAGTTATTTCCTGCAGGTGCTGGAATCGAACCAGCAACCTTTGGGTTACCCATCAGACATGTTAACCATTAGGCCATGACTGCCCCCTCTAAAAATCGGTGATAAAGACTTCTTCTTGCTTTCAAGCAAGTATACTTCATCCTGGTTACACAAAGTGGCCATCTGATATCAGAAACAATCAAAATTTTAACAGTGAACAAAACCTTCACTAATATCACCAATCAGATATCAAGTACCTGTTGATAAAAAGATGCATGCTTTGAGCATACCCTAAATGACAAATGTATTAAACTGAACAAAAAGAGATGAAAATGAAAAGTTTGATAGTAATAGCATTATGAAAGGCAGTTACTGTGAATGAAACATTTATATAGAAGAAACACTTATTTTGTGTAGTGAAAAGAAAACTTTGTGATTTTGTGTATTGAACTTTTGATGATCTGTTGTAGAGTTTTGAAAATTTACCAATTGCTTGTGAAAATTGCACCAAAACAATAAAAAAAAAAAAAAACTGTAACTGATTACATATCACAGTGATCTTGTGTTTTGATTATGTAGAATGAAAATTTGTACAACTGTAATGAAAGCATGAGATCAGGTTTTGAAAGTATGACTGTGTTACAAGTGTGATCAGTCTGGAGTTTTGAAAATGTACATCTTACTTGTAAAAATAGTACCAAAGCAAATAAAAAAAAAAAAGTAATTTCAGTGAGAATAATTTAAACATTTAGCTGAAGTTATTATTATTATTTTTTTAATTTAGCTTTGACTGACATTTACTTATTTTGATGAATACTTTTTTTCACATAAATGTGTTTGTGAAAGGTGTTTTAACAGGGGGTTCAATGACTGTGGGACCTCCTGTTGAAGAAAGACTTTGATAAGTGACTAAAGAACATTAAAAACTCTCCAGCAGGAGCGACTCACCGTGAATCATGAGCAGAAACACCAGAGGAAGAGGAGGAGCCATCATCAGTGACATCGCTACAAGAACAATAATACAGTATAACACACACTATCATCATTATAAAAACTTTAAAAACATTTCTATAAAGATTTTTTCATAGAGAATATGTCCTATTGAATAGGTCAGTGGTTTCTACAACAGTATTAATCAGACTATATTCACACAGTAACCAGAGTAACTCTTACCGTGTTGTGGTGAGTCTCTCCAGCAGATGTTGAACTGATGAAATTTTTATGATTAACACATATTTTAAAAAGCTTGCACAAACAGAAAGCGTTTCTTCCTCTTTCTTGACCCCTGCCTACAAGCAACTTTTGCAACTTTTCATCATGATTCAGTGGCATTTATTGATATCTAAAAAGTCATTAAACCCAAAATGTTTAACAATATGAAGAAGTTTGTCCACCACTTTGATTGATCCTGTACACAGATTTATTAACATATAGGACATATTTACAATTTCACTTGCATTTCCACATAAGATTGAGGGTGGGTTTTTAAAGTTTTTATACCCTTCCTTCCTCCCTGAAACATTTTCTAAAGAATTATTGAGCAAGATTCTCAATATAGGAACATATACTGAGTAAAACTGGATGTCGACACTTTGACGCAGAGAGACAAGTTATATTTTGACATCCTTGAGAGAATTTGTTCCATAAGTTTATTGGTGAAAAGAATAGCGACAGGAAGTGAGGCAGGGACAGGAAAAGACCTTATCCAACTTCAGTTCACCCACCATAATGCAGAGTGTCTCGATATACTCAATGTAAGGACATGGTGATTGAAAAAGTATGGGATGGGAGAAAAAAAAAATGTCAATGCTTTTGCATTTGCTCACAAAATTTCCTGCATGGGGAATTGAAATACAATTTCCATCATGTGACTTTAAGGGGCTCTGTAAAATGTTGTTTTAGTCAAACTGATTAAACCATCATGATTGACCTCGTCTGAACACACGTACACAGAAGCTGCCTTACAAATAATCATGAGACTTTAATAGAGAGAAGTGTACATCAAATTTATTTTATCCACTGTTGCACATATACAGATTTTGTTAGAATAATCCAAATATTAACCGAATATTAATAGTAGCTATCACACACAGCTATCACACATAGTACGTTATTTTATAGGTCTACAATGACTTAGACATGACAACACACAAGCTCGAATTTGGTCAAACTGAAATGGGCTTTTTATTTGCTCACAGAAAACATTTGAAGTCAAAAGTTCAAGTTTTTTAGACTCTCTGAACACCATGTTGTGGGTTCTTGACTCTTTCATTTGTATTCTGCTCTTGTAATGTGTAAAAGATCACAGACACTGTGTTCCTGCCATCTGTTTACCTGATTTAATGAATAATAAATAACTGAACATGCTGAATTGACAGCCCTACTTTCAAAACTCTGTTTAATTATAATTGGTTTAAGCCTTTGTCTTCATGATGGTCTCTATTACTCATTTGACACAGCTGTAGATCACAGAAGCCTCCTCCATGGTTTCAACATTTGATCGCCTAAAGAACATAAAATAAAAATAAATAGAAATAATGTCATGTATCAGATTACATGATAAAGTCAAATACAGAGACCTTGAAGCCTCAGTGGAACACAAAGTTATTAAGACACTATAAATTCTCCTTTCATCACAATCATAAAAGTAACATGCGGATGAGTAGATGACAAATGTTTTATTTTGGGTGAACTGTCTCTTTAAGCTGGTTCTTCTCACCTCACAGCAGATTCAGGCTGGTGAATCCTGATATTGTCGTACTGGCTTTCGTTCTCCTCTGATCTCTTGGTCTGTTTGTTTTTGTGATGTTGTACAGTTGCGTACTGGATCTCCTCAGTATCTCTGCTATCAGGAGCGTTTCTTTCTCTTCTGGGTTTGCTGGAAGTAACAGTGGCGTACTGAGCGTCGTCAAAATCAGCTGATTCAGAAACATGAACGTCTCTCCCTGTTACGTCAGAGTACAGATTGTCCTGCAACGGAAGAAAATTAATTATTATTTATTATTCACATTTAAGGGCCGTTCACACAGAACATTTTCCATTTCAGTGCAGTACTTTTCCATTGTTTTTCTATGTAAACATGCACTAGATAGATGCGTCTGACCGTTGCGCTCACGTGACACGGTATTCTATAAACGCAGCACTCATTAAAAAGCTGTATACTTTAAAAACGCATCTCTATACTTTCTCTTTTTTTCGTTCCACTGACATGTCTCTCAAGTTTTGTAAGAATGGCCCCTTCTAAAGAGATTATTCACATGTTGAGTCTGGATGATTTACCTGCTTCGCTGTGAGGTCTTCAGCTTTAGCATCTCTTCGTTTTCTCCTGATATAACAGACATCACATGAGACATTTCCATCTGCACTAGTCTGAAAGTGAATTACTTTCATATACTATCTATAATTAAAAATTATTTTAATCAAACATACATTATAAACAGAATGATGATGATGATGATGATGATGAAGAATCCTACACATCCCACTGTGATCCCCAACCAGACATGCCAATTAAGACCACGATGCACTGAAAGATGAAGAATTTGAGTTCAGATTAACTCTCAAAGATGCACAACTGTCTTGAACCCTTTATAAAATCAAATCTTCAGCAGTCACTAAAATAAGCCACTGATTTCACTGATCCATGTTGATTGTGAGCCTGACAGTAGAAGCGTCCACTGAAACTCTGTCCAGATCCAACAGCTGAGGCAGAGTTGCCAGGTTTGTGTAACAAAACCAGCCCAATTGCTATTCAAAACCTTATCAGATTATTTATTTAAGGCTTCTTACACATTATTAAAATTACTAATATGTATTGAAATTATATCAAAACAGAAAACTGGTATCTTATATTTTGTTATTATCGTAAACTCACACATGACGTTTAAAGTCACAGCATCAGAGTATTTCTCTCCATGTTCATTGATGGATCTGCACTTGTATTCTCCACTGTCATTAGAGCTGATCTTTGAGATGTTGTAGATTCTTCCAGATCTTACAAACGTTCCTCCTTTAAACCAGCTGAAGTTCAGAGCAGGAGGGTTTGAATCACTGCTGCAGTTCAGAGTCACTGAATCTCCTGACACTATTTCACCAGATGGACTGATGGACACTGAGACATCCTTTGGAGGATCTAAAACAGAAAAAGGATTTAATGTCACAGTTACAGAACCATCATTAAGCTCAATCGCTCACGGCCCAGGTGAATGCTCCACTCATGTACCGCTCACACTCACTGGTAAAATGACGTTCACTCAGATCACGCTGTGACGTTAAATTTCTCTGTACTATACGTCTTTCTGTTTGTAAAGAATTTTTTGGATACATGTCTCTATTACAGTAGGCCTATAGATAACAGTTATGATATTTGTGGCTATAAATAAATGTGACGTGACTTGACTGGATAGTGCCAAATTGCAGAGCTGATGCAAACATATCCACATCACTATGATCAGATGCTTCCTCACCACTGCTATTTTTGTTGTATGTATATTTTGTTATTGACAGAAAAAAAGCACGGGACATATTTAGCCTACATATTTGTCTAAACGGTGCTCTCAACAGTGTGGATGTTAAGATGTTTTTTTTGTTTTTTTTTTACAATGACATTTTTACAAATAACTGAACAATTGTTAATTGAAAATGTTATAAGTAAAATATTTGGGTTTCAAAAACAACATAATGCAATACATTTGTGATTTCAAAGAGTATTGTTTTCTTTGTAAACTATCTGATACACACAATACTCAAATGTAGCCTGTATCTCAAACTGACTGTCAAAGTGCAAAGTTGCTGCATACAGTGGGTACGGAAAGTATTCAGACCCCCTTAAATTTTTCACTCTTTGTTATATTGCAGCCATTTGCTAAAATCATTTAATTTCATTTTTTTTCCTCATTATTGTACACACAGCACCCCATATTGACAGAAAAACACAGAATTGTTGACATTTTTGCAGATTTATTAAAAAAGAAAAACTGAAATATCACATGGTCCTAAGTATTCAGACCCTTTGCTGTGACACTCATATATTTAACTCAGGTGCTGTCCATTTCTTCTGATCATCCTTGAGATGGTTCTACACCTTCATTTGAGTCCAGCTGTGTTTGATTATACTGATTGGACTTGATTAGGAAAGCCACACACCTGTCTATATAAGACCTTACAGCTCACAGTGCATGTCAGAGCAAATGAGAGTCATGAGGTCAAAGGAACTGCCTGAAGAGCTTAGAGACAGAATTGTGGCAAGGCACAGATCTGGCCAAGGTTACAAAAAATTTCTGCTGCAAAATTTCAGTGGCCTCCATAATCCTTAAATGGAAGACGTTTGGGACGACCAGAACCCTTCCTAGAGCTGGCCGTCCAGCCAAACTGAGCTATCGGGGGAGAAGAGCCTTGGTGAGAGAGGTAAAGAAGAACCCAAAGATCACTGTGGCTGAGCTCCAGAGATGCAGTCGGGAGATGGGAGAAAGTTGTAGAAAGTCAACCATCACTGCAGCCCTCCACTGCAAGCCTCCAGTCGGGGCTTTATGGCAGAGTGGCCCGACGGAAGCCTCTCCTCAGTGCAAGACACATGAAAGCCCGCATGGAGTTTGCTAAGATGGTGAGAAATAAGATTCTCTGGTCTGATGAGACCAAGATAGAACTTTTTGGCCTTAATTCTAAGCGGTATGTGTGGAGAAAACCAGGCACTGCTCATCACCTGTCCAATACAGTCCCAACAGTGAAGCATGGTGGTGGCAGCATCATGCTGTGGGGGTGTTTTTCAGCTGCAGGGACAGGGCGACTGGTTGCAATCGAGGGAAAGATGAATGCGGCCATGTACAGGGATATCCTGGACGAAAACCTTCTCCAGAGTGCTCAGGACCTTAGACTGGGCCGAAGGTTTACCTTCCAACAAGACAATGACCCTAAGCACACAGCTAAAATAACGAAGGAGTGGCTTCACAACAACTCCGTGACTGTTCTTGAATGGCCCAGCCAGAGCCCTGACTTAAACCCAATTGAGCATCTCTGGAGAGACCTAAAAATGGCTGTCCACCAACGTTTACCATCCAACCTGACAGAACTGGAGAGGATCTGCAAGGAGGAATGGCAGAGGATCCCCAAATCCAGGTGTAAAAAAACTTGTTGCATCTTTCCCAAAAAGACTCATGGCTGTATTAGATCAAAAGGGTGCTTCTACTAAATACTGAGCAAAGGGTCTGAATACTTAGGACCATGTGATATTTCAGTTTTTCTTTTTTAATAAATCTGCAAAAATGTCAACAATTCTGTGTTTTTCTGTCAATATGGGGTGCTGTGTGTACATTAATGAGGAAAAAAAAAAATGAACTTAAATGATTTTAGCAAATGGCTGCAATATAACAAAGAGTGAAAAATGTAAGGGGGTCTGAATACTTTCCGTACCCACTGTATGTAACAAGAACAAAATGTATGAACCTTAAACTTGATACTCAGGAGTAGTCAAAAATGCAGGTTAAACTCACAGCACATGCAGTGATGGAGTGTGCAGCATTTACTTCAAACAGAACTGCTCTGAGACGCCAATCACGAGCTACTTGCATGAATACAGAGCACATCATTCTGAATCCCACCGCTTCTCAGCTAACAGAATTTTGTTATAAGAACGTTCTCTAAATATTCAGTGTTGGTTCTGGGAAAGTAAAAAATGTCTAGTTTTCTTGACATTAGAGGAACAGGGTTTTTTTAATAACGTATAATGTTCCTCAAACATTCTTTCAACTTAATTTAGATTTAAATTCAACATTCTAGGAACGTTGATCCGTAACGTTCCAAGAACATAAAAATATGCAGTTTCCTTAATGTCAGTAGAATGTTATTTAAAGGTTAGTATAATGTTCCTGAAACATTCTTTCAGTCATTCAAACACCTGCTGTGAACAAGCACTGAAAGAAAGAGAAATAAGAACACAAGCTACAACTTTCTTCAGCCACAGTCTTAGATGAACTGAAGATAAAAGATATTAAATATCTGAAGATCTGATTAAACAACTCCACAAACAGCATTACCAGCTTCACTTATTACTAACCAGACTGACTTTATTTCTGTCACACGTCTACAGAAGCTCTTATTGAGAATGAACAGAGGTTTAAATGTTGATGTTTGGTTGAAAATGTTTTGTTTGAAACATTTTCAAACAAAAACATATGTCACCATCATGGAGATCAGTGTTTGCTTTAGTTAAGCTCTTGACCCTTGTTAAGCTTTCAGCAATTGTAGGTGTTTTCAGAAAACATTTTTTGCATTAATAAAGTAGATCAACATGACTGCTTTAGTAAAGTAAAATGCATTATACTTTAGCTGCTTTCTCCGCATGAACACTTGGATATATAATAGTGCACATTTATCTAACATTAGAGCAAGTAGCCATGTAAAGTTGCTACTACTTTACATGTTGCAAATGATAAACCATATTCGAGGGTGATGGATGATAGGCAAATGTTTGGATTTTCTGCCCGACATACTGTAATTACCACAAGGACCCGCCATTAACATTATGGCCCTCATGAATTGCATGACTTTGCCACTTCCTGTGCAAGTTTTTTTTTTTTTTTTTTTTTTTTTGTCTGCAACTAACCGGCTAATGAAATCTTGGTCAGCTAAGCGTCTTCTAGTCAGCTAACGTTTAGTCAGCATTTACGGGTCAGCCCTACTAAATACAAAATAAGAACATGAACAATATATCCATGCACTCAGCAACAAAATATGGATAATACATATAAATGTAAACATCTGGACTTTCTCTCAAATAATCTGATGCATTTTGCACACATCTGAGTTTGATTTCTGTTGTCATGCAGATAGAGGGGTCAGAACTTAGCATAAATAACATGATTAATGGATCCTTGTGTCAACAGACCAGGATGCTGGTGCAGGTCACCCATTAAGGAACAGCCAAAACAATCTTTTTTTTTTTTTTTTTAGAAAAAAAGAGAACAAAATTAAGGTTATTCAAAAGACTTGCAATAGACGTGAGGATGTTTTTGGAGAAGTTAAAAGCAGAAATGTGATGCTTATAATTTTATAAATGTGTTTAGAAAGCATTTTCGGTAACACTTCAGTATAGGGAACACATATAAACTATTAACTACGACTTTTCCCTCAATAAACTCCTAATTTACTGCTTATTAATAGTTAGTAAGGTAGTTGTTAAGTTTAGGTATTGGGTAGGATTAAGAATGTAGAATAAGGTCATGCAGAATAAGGCATTAATATGTGCTTAATAAGTACTAATAAATAGCCAATATTCTATTAATATGCATGCTAATAAGCAACTAGTTAAAAGACCCTAAAATAAAGTGTTACCGCATTTTCCAACACTAAAACCACATTGTTCACATCTTGTAGCCTTACTATTGAAACAGCGAGTACTTTAACATTTATGGATCATCCCAATTTACTTGCATTTGAAAGTGTCTACTGCCAGATTTATTTATTTCTTTTTTATTTATTTCTTTTTTTTTTTTTTTTTTTAAGGAGGGACGGTGAACTCTACTGGATTTGGAAATCAAACCTTTAAAAAACATGGGTCAAAACACAATACTGGTATTACTGTTTAATCAGTAATACAAACAGAAGACCAGTACTATCTGCAAGTTGAACTTTTTTTTTTTTTTTTTTTAACAGTTGTCATAATTTTTGAACAAATGTCATATTAATTTGTCAAAAATAAAAAATAAAAAGTTTAACTTGCAGATAGTACTGGTGTTCTGTCTGTGATACTGATTAATTGTCTATGTTACAATCTGAGACCATTATTGTGTTTTGACCCGTATACTCACACATGACATTGAGCTCAACAGCAGGAGAGGTGTGATTGTGTCCGTGTACAGCACAGCTATATCTGCCTGCATCCTCTCTTCTGACTGACTGCAGCAGGAGTTCATTGTTTCTGTCTCTTCTCTCAGTTAATGGCTGTGAGTTTCTGTACCAGATGAATGTTGCTCTGTCAGTCAGAGTGCAGCTGCTTTTACATGTCAGACGGACTGAATCTCCCTCTGTCACTCTCTCAGGAGACTCCACCTGAAGATCTGAACACAACACACACATTATATCTGCACTGTAAAAAAAAAAAAAAAAGAAAAAAAAAAAGAAGTTTCTTTAACTTAACTTTTTGAGTTATATTTTTTACATTGACTCAGTTAAGTTGTATTTACTTGACAAATTTAGTTATTTGAACTTGGAATAACTTTATGAAAGTACAGTGAACTTATTTTATTTTTTAACTTTTCAATACCACAACTCATGTTCATGTTATTTATTAGTTAAACCCAAAAAATAATAATAATTGTCGCACTGAACTGCACTGAAACATCAACTGCAAACAAATTAAATTTCTCAAGATCTGAGCAGAGGACGATTAAACAACTCCAAAAACACTTTACCAGCTTCACCGGTTTCTTTAACACTCTGTTTAGAAAACATGCTTGTTGTGTTAAAGAAAGCCAGAAATCAGATGCTTGCTACTTATTAATGATATGTGTTTAATGATTAATGAAAGTGGCTTGCTTTACTGATCACATCTGAAACCTCATCACTGATTGTCAGGGTTTAGTGTTATTAGAGTCTCTAAACTTTCTACTGATCTTGCGATGCTGCAGCATTTGCTCCAGCAGTGTCACAATCTGATCATTTGAAGAATTAGAAACATGCTGGACAGTAGATTTTGACCTATGACATGCATTGCAGCATGAATTTCAGTAGTTGTTTTGTCACCATTGTTGAGGTTTGTATGATGAGTGTTGATATCTAAGTGTGTCTAAACGCCCAGTTTGAAATTATTGCATAAGATGTTTTGGATATTCTCAGTTGTGTCAGTGTTGATGCACTAGTGCTTCTAGCTAAGTTTTAGTTAAAAGAAGATATTTTCATAATTCAATAGGGCCTCAACTTTATTATTGCAGTATTTGCTTTGAAACAGTCATTTAAACAGTAATCAGTCACTGTACAATAATTATTTGAATGTGATAAAAGCAGAAACTTCAGCTGATTAATTTTATCAAAGCACAAGTGCTCTTAATGAAACACTGTTGCGAATGGTGGAAAAAAAAAAAAAAAAAGGCAATTTAAGAAAAGCCAAGGGTCAAGTGCTCAACTGAAGCAAACACTTTTCTCTATAATGATGACTTCAAAAATTTTCATTAACATTAATTAGAGCTAAACCTAGAACGAAACAACAAAGAAATAAAGTCAAACTGGTGTGTAATAAGTGAAGCTGGTAAAGTGTTTTTGGAGTTGTTTAATCATCCTCTTCTCAGATTTAGAGACATGTCATTGATTGGATTTGCAGTTGATGTTTCAGTGGCTGAAATCAGATCAGTTATTATTTGCAGTAGAAATGAATTTAAATGGAAATTAAGTTCTCAAACGAAACATGGCTGAAACATTTGAAATAAAACAATTATTTATTTGGTTGAATTATTAAAAAAAGCCACATTAGGTTACATGAACATTAACTTTGGTATTGAAAACTATTGAACTGTAAGTTTAAATAACTAAATTTGTCAAGTTGAAAATACTTAATATTCTAAGTAGTTGAAATGGAAATTAGTACCTCAAAAAGTTAAGTTGAGTGAACAAAAAACATATTTTACTGGGAATGTTTGTACTGAAAACTTACTTTCATAAAGTTAATCCAACTAAACTATATAAGTTCAAACAACATTAAATTTGGCAAGTTGAACATACTTAATATTCTACTTAAAGACAAATGAACTGAGTCGGTACAAAAAAGATAACTCAAAAAGTTAAGTTGACTGAATTAATTTTTAGAAGAAGAGATAAACCTCATAAAAGTCACCTGTGACATTAAGAGTCACTCCTGGAACACCAATCCATTTACCATCATCTTTATCAGTGATGAATCTGAAATAGTACTCGTGTGAATCATTCAGTGTCACATGACTCAGTCTGATGGTGCAGTTCTGCTGTTTATCTCCCAGATACTGAAGCCTCTGACTGTATTCAGGGTCCTCAGACAGATCTGGATGCTCTCCTGTGTCCTCTTTATCATTTGTTTTGGTCCATAACACTCTCATGATCTGATATCCAGTAGGGTATGTATAAGTGCAGTTCATTATCACTGATGAGTCCTTTAGTGCACAGATGTGTGAAGGACTGTAACTCACACCCCAATCAGCACTAGAAACCCCTAAAACACAACGTTCACAAGGAAATTGTGAAAAATATCTATGAGTTAAATGGGACCATAAAAGTTAATTAAAACTTGTTTTATTTAAAAAAAAAAAAAAAAAAATCTTTATATAAAATGAAGAACTATGTCTAAAATCTACAGACAGACAGAAGGTGATGAAATGCAGGAAGCAGAACAATGAACACTAAACATGAAAGACTGAATGTCAGAAGTTTCAGCATTTAGCATTATGTCTGCAAAAACCTGAATAATACAATTTTGTTTGGAAGCAGCAAATAAATCTTACTACATTATAGTAGATATTTTACCAGAGATTACTTTTCCTGGGGCTACTAGCAGGGTTAACTGATTAGTCAAAACTTTTTTTTTCCTAATTGTTACATCCCTTGTAATTTGTTTCTGTGTTCTCTTCTGTTGTGGGAGGTGTTTGTATGTATTCTGTCCAGGAAGAAAACCAGATTGGTTCCTTCTGATTGGTGACTCCTGGACGTTTATAAAAAGGCTTGTTCGACTTGCAGCGCTGCACAGACCGATCGGCGGCTGATTTGAAGCAGTGCATGCCAGTTAGAAATTTTGTCCGACTTGAGACAGCGCCGACGCCATGCAAATGTGATGTATGGCCTCAAAGTACCGCGGGAGCGATTCGAGAGCAGCCGGCTGAGTCAGCCGGAGCAGTTTCTCAAGAGGAGCTGCACGAGCTCTGATGACGACACAGCTGTTTCACAATTGGCCGGATTCACTGCATGACAACGATCATGTCTGTTTCTTGTTTATTGTCACACCTTCAGTTCCACTAATGCTCACAAATCTTTATTTTTTATAACAGTTAAAGCTCTTTTCATGTAGTCGTGATGTTGTATTGTGTCATGTTTATCAAAA
Source organism: Ctenopharyngodon idella (assembly GCF_019924925.1). Classification (NCBI taxonomy): domain Eukaryota; kingdom Metazoa; phylum Chordata; class Actinopteri; order Cypriniformes; family Xenocyprididae; genus Ctenopharyngodon; species Ctenopharyngodon idella. The sequence goes on from NC_067221.1 coordinate 27,563,717, forward strand.
TAAAACCAGAAGTGTAAAGAGTACCTGAAAACTACTTGAGTAAAAGTACAGATACCTTACATCGAAAATTACTCCATTACAAGTTATAAGTAACCAATTCCAATACGACTTGAGTAAAAGTCTTAGAGTATCTCATTTTAACAGTACTTAAATATTTTACTCGTACTGAATGTAGGCTCAAAGATGCACTAGTCCTCAACACCTACGAGACATGCCAGTGAAACACAAGAAACAGTTGATTTGTGAGAAGAGCAATCATATTTATTTTCTATAATCAAAATTGCAATAAATCAAGGTCGACACAACAGCCTCTAAAATGCTGACAGACAATCAAGTCTGAGTCAAGCTCAAGTGCTCAAAAAGAGCATAAGTAAACCAATATTCTTCAAAAAGCTCTCGTCAATATAACAGATATGTAAAATAATGCTAAGTAAAATTAAAAAGTCAAAGCCTTCTTTGACTTTTAATTAATTGCATTGCTCATTACAAATGTAGTGGAGTAAAGAGTTCATATACTTATTCAAAATGTAGTCAAGTAAAGAGTAAAAGTTGCTAATATCTTTGAAACTCAGTAAAACTATAGAGTAGCCAAAATGATACTCAAGTGCAGTAACTAATTATTTTTAATCAAATACTTTACACCTCTGAATAAAACTGATAAAAAACGCAGACCCCACGACATTGGTATTTAAATAATATGTGATTTAAGTAATCTCTGAAACATCTGTGTATTAGTCAAATATTACATTTATTTCACTTCAGCTGTGATAAAGTATGCAAACACCACATGAGCGTCACTACGGGAATCAAAAAGTGTCCGACTTCACATCTCCGTTTTTAGCTGCACCCCGACTGTACGCGGCTACTCTGGCCGATCAGTTGCATCCAGCCGCAGCCGAACACACCTGAAGCCTCCTTCATCACTTCTTTCATTAGCCTTGTGCTCACTCTCTGTGCTCTCCTTGCCTGACTTTGCTAGTAGGTTTCAGAGTGTATGAGTAAGACTGTTGAGAGTGTTTATTTTTGGGTTCTCATTCGAGTGTGAGAGAGAAGTTGTTAGTTTCCTGTGAAACGCCATATTTGTGATAGTGACTACCACCTGTTTACCGACCTCGATTCCAGATTACCCCTGTACAGATTTGTTAGCTCTTATACTTTATATAATTTTATATAGTAATTTGGGAGGTACAGAGACTAATGACACTTTTGCTATTGCCTGTTTTTGGATTAGGGAGTTAGGGAAGTAATTGTATTTTCTTTTATTTTATTTTGTGGATTAGGGCAGTAGGAGGTACAAATTAGTTACTTTTGTTTGTTATTTTGGCTCTGTTGGCTCCTGAAGCTAAATCCCCAATTATATTATAAATCTGTTAATTTCAATAAATATGTTTCATTCGTTTTTCCATAAATACCTTATCATTTCAGGGTTTTTTTTTTTTTGTTTTTTTTTTCTCCTAATATTGAGTTATTATAAGTCCCATTGCATTTACAGGAGAGACTGACCTGAAATCATGTGAAGAAACAGCAGAAGAAGAGGAGGAACCGTTATCATTGGCATCACTGCAGGAAACTAAATCATTTACACAACAACACGTCATCTTTAGTTCCATAAAAACTACAACAACATCAATATTATAAACACTGTAAAAATGATAAAACTATTTTAACATTATTATTGTTAGTAGTTTTCCACGGTTGAAACTCATGTTAAGACGACACTGGGCACACATGAGCTCTGGATGTCCAGAGGTTATTATGAAAGAAAATGTTTCTCAGAAGTTTCTTCTGTGAATGGAGATTCATTAGTTATTCAATATTCATCACTGAACAAGTGTAACTCTTACCGTGTTGTAGTTTCAGACACAGCAAACAGACTCCAGGAGAGTGAACTGCAAATGCGAGCTGACAACTTTCTTCTGCTGTTTTACAGTTTGTTCCTTCCTCTTTTTAACGTCTATTTTAGAGAACTGCCCCATGCTGAGACAGGAATCTCCCAAATAAGACCACTTGCAAAAAAAAAAAAAAAAGCTCTAGCAAGAGGATTGATTAAAACAAAATGTCCATACTTTAGTATGAAGGTAAACTTCCTGTCATCAAGATCAGATGGTGTTTTTCAGTTTCCTGAAAAGTGTTTTTCTTTCTTTAAAGAGAAGTAGCTCTTCATATTTATAGACAGTAAGTGTTTGCACAATAAAATCAACCTTTGTATGTTTACATGAATGTTCAGTAATAGTTTACACCTCTTTGACGCAGGAACATGCAATTACCTTCCCTTATATAAAAGAATCAGGTAACTATATAATGGGTGGATGGACAGATGGATGGATGTGTGTATGGATGCAGGGATAGATGGATGGATAAATGTGTAGATGGATGAATGAAGGGATGGATGTGTGGATACAGTGGGTACGGAAAGTATTCAGACCCCCTTAAATTTTTCACTCTTTGTTATATTGCAGCCATTTGTTAAAATCATTTAAGTTCATTTTTTTTCCTCATTAATGTACACACAGCACCCCATATTGACAGAAAAACACAGAATTGTTGACATTTTTGCAGATTTATTAAAAAAGAAAAACTGAAATATCACATGGTCCTAAGTATTCAGACCCTTTGCTCAGTATTTAGTAGAAGCACCCTTTTGATCTAATACAGCCATGAGTCTTTTTGGGAAAGATGCAACAAGTTTTTCACACCTGGATTTGGGGATCCTCTGCCATTCCTCCTTGCAGATCCTCTCCAGTTCTGTCAGGTTGGATGGTAAACGTTGGTGGACAGCCATTTTTAGGTCTCTCCAGAGATGCTCAATTGGGTTTAAGTCAGGGCTCTGGCTGGGCCATTCAAGAAGAGTCACGGAGTTATTGTGAAGCCACTCCTTATTTTAGCTGTGTGCTTAGGGTCATTGTCTTGTTGGAAGGTAAACCTTCGGCCCAGTCTGAGGTCCTGAGCACTCTGGAGAAGGTTTTCATCCAGGATATCCCTGTACTTGGCCGCATTCATCTTTCCCTCGATTGCAACCAGTCGCTGCTGCCACCACCATGCTTCACTGTTGGGACTGTATTGGACAGGTGATGAGCAGTGCCTGGTTTTCTCCACACATAGAATTAAGGCCAAAAAGTTCTATCTTGGTCTCATCAGACCAGAGAATCTTATTTCTCACCATCTTGGAGTCCTTCAGGTGTTTTTTCATGTGTCTTGCACTGAGGAGAGGCTTCCGTCGGGCCACTCTGCCATAAAGCCCCGACTGGTGGAGGACTGCAGTGATGGTTGACTTTCTACAACTTTCTCCCATCTCCCGACTGCATCTCTGGAGCTCAGCCACAGTGATCTTTGGGTTCTTCTTTACCTCTCTCACCAAGGCTCTTCTTCCCCGATAGCTCAGTTTGGCCGGACGGCCAGCTCTAGGAAGGGTTCTGGTCATCCCAAACGTCTTCCATTTAAGGATTATGGAGGCCACTGTGCTCTTAGGAACCTTAAGTGCAGCAGAAAGTTTTTGGTAACCTTGGCCAGATCTGTGCCTTGCCACAATTCTGTCTCTAAGCTCTTCAGGCAGTTCCTTTGACCTCATGACTCTCATTTGCTCTGACATGCACTGTGAGCTGTAAGGTCTTATATAGACAGGTGTGTGGCTTTCCTAATCAAGTCCAATCAGTATAATCAAACACAGCTGGACTCAAATGAAGGTGTAGAACCATCTCAAGGATGATCAGAAGAAATTGACAGCACCTGAGTTAAATATATGAGTGTCACAGCAAAGGGTCTGAATACTTAGGACCATGTGATATTTCAGTTTTTCTTTTTTAATAAATCTGCAAAAATGTCAACAATTCTGTGTTTTTCTGTCAATATGGGGTGCTGTGTGTACATTAATGAGGAAAAAAAATGAACTTAAATGATTTTAGCAAATGGCTGCAATATAACAAAGAGTGAAACATTTAAGGGGGTCTGAATACTTTCCGTACCCACTGTAGATGGATGGATGGATTGATACATTTTTAGATGGATGGATGGATGGATGGATGGGGCAGTAACATGTAACTACATTCCCTTATATAAAAGAATCAGGCAACAAAATAGATAGATGGAGTAACATTGAGGATGGCCAGACTTTACTTCCACTGTCCTGAAGAGGGAGCTGTTTTTCAAATCATACTTCTGTCACAGTGTGTTTACTTATAGGGAAGTGTAACTCTACACACACACACACACGTGCACACACACACACACAATATCTGTCCAGTATTTAGTGTGAGAACAGGTAGTGGGAGTCGAGGTTGAAGCAGGCAGTCATGAGAACCGTCACCTCCATCAGTTTCTCAGGTATACGGTATCTGTCATTACACTAAATCAGTGAGAATTTCACTTTTTACTCTTCAGTTTCATTGATAAACAACAATTCAGCATGATAACTCTGAATCGGTCTCTGTCAGCAGTGCTTGGTCTTTCAGTGCTGTGGCTGATGGAGAACTCACTGGCTCTTACCGTCACTGGATCTGTGGGAAGCAACATCTCAGTCACCTGCAGATATCCTGAAACGTACAAGAATAACAGCAAGTACTTCTGCCAGATGAGCGACTCGATTGCTCAGAGAGATCCTCAGTGTGTTCAGACGACCCGGAGAGAGACGAGGTCTGAACGAGGGAGACTGACTCTTCTGGATGACACCAGCTCTCATGTTCTCACAGCTCTCGTCTCTAGACTGGCTCCAGAAGACTCTGGAAAGTACTGGTGTGGTGTAGATATCAGTCTGCTGCCTAATTTCACCTCCGAGATCTGGTTAACAGTCACCAAAGGTGAGAAACTCAAGAGCTGAAGACTCACTGTCCTACTGAATATCCTTAATATATGAGCAGTTGACAGGATGACTAATCATTTGTCTAAACATCAAAGAACACTGATTTGTTCAACTGTTGTGGAAAAAAATACATTTAAGCTCCATAAAGACCTCATGTAAATTGAGCCATGATTACATGGAATATTTGTACTTTTAAAACGGATTCGTCACACAGCAGGACTTTCGCTTTTGTTTTCGGTGCAGGGGATCTTTGTATCAACAGGGTGTCACTCCAGGTTCATGATGATGGTGGCTTTGATGTGTGTTTGTGTTCTGTTTTTCGTGTGTTTGTTTGGTCTGTTTCAAGCACTCAAGCACAACAGCTGCAGTAACTCAGGTGAGACTACAGCACTAACAGAACATGTACTTTTCTTCAAAACACGTTCTGAAAGAGCCCCTGCATATTTCAATAAATCGATAATTAAATCAGTGCAGGTGACGACAGCAAATCTCATTCATAATTAATAACCTTGTTATAACATCAGTGTTATTTTAGAATCATCGAGATACTATTTTTATATATTTATATATCTTAGCTCTTATCTGCTTATGTAATTTATAAGTTTATTTTATACAGGATGACTATGAGAGAATAAATCATCCAGACTCATTAGAAGATCAAAGTGATAAAGAGGAATTTTACAGACCTACAATCCCAGATTATACAAACACAGAACCGGTCGACACAGATTCCTACTACATAGATGTAGTTTCAGCACAAACACAAGATCAGATCTACACAGAACTGGACACCAGTAGACAGAGTCACGTGTACCAGAGTCTTACAGCAGATTCTGTTCAAGAGTCGATCTATCAGACTATTAAAACCCCAAACTTCTCAGACAGCTAAAATAATCTAACCTCTGTCATAATTTTCACAATAAAATAAAACATATTAAGTTAACTGAATTAACTGACGCCTTTTTGTTGATAGAGAGCAGAAAAGTGTTAGAATGCAATTTTACAAACTTATACAACATATCTTGAGATGGTATTTTAGTTATTAAATATAATACAGAAATCATTCACATTTGTCTCAGTATAGTTTTGTGAAGCAGTAAGTATTATAAGGTAATAATAATCTCTGTTGTGTTTATCATCTTCACTTTGCTGCATTTGTATTGGTATTTTTGTCTCACCATCTAATAAATATACATAAACATCATTTCTCTGAAAACAAGTTTGATTAGATTATGCAATTTTGTTTCAAATAAGTATCTTTTTTTAAAGATTATACTGGAAAACAAGACATAAATACTGATGAAGGAAATGTTTTGCAGTGTCAGTCTGCACAGTGTTATAGTTTTTATTTGGGGCCCTCTGCTGGTCACGAGCGATTAAAACACTCAATGTGCAACACACTTCTTATCAAACCGACAAAAACCCTGTCAGATAATCAAGACAAGTTCTATAATTACTAAGTGCAATATTACCTTACGAAAATTACAACATTGCAGAGGATTTTTTTTTTTTTTACTTTTTTTGGAACATCCTTATAAGTGTAAAATGGACTTTCATAATTTTGTTTAAAATCCATGTAAAGCAATACACTGCTTTACATTATTTTTCACCACAGAAAAATGTTATTAAACACCCAGCCAAATTTGATTAAAAAAACTGCCAAGTAAATGAAATAAGTTATCAAAATCTTGAAAAAAAAAAAAAAAAAAAAAAAAAACAGCATGTCTGCTCTGAAACGCTGGGGGCGTGTCCACTGTTGGCGCTGAAACCACGCCCACTCGCGAGAAAGATGCGTTCTCTCTCAACTTGTCTAATAAGTCCAACATACTGATGCAGATAAACAAAATAATCACGTTAGAGGGTTGCAAAATTTAGTAGCGTTACTGTGGACTACCTACTAATTATAACATAAGCACACAAGGCAATTTACACTCATTGGTGGGCAGTACTGCCGACTGTGGCAGCAGATGTAGGCGCCGCGAGACGGGATGAAGTGAGGCGGGAGATAGTCGGTTCAGCCCCATTCACCAATAACAGCGGACTGTCGGTGAATCCCAGTTGTCTCTAATGAAAGTTTGTAAAGTATCCGGTGTAAAATTATCACTCCATCAGGATGGCTCTTCACAAAATTAATCTACTTCTTCTCATTGTTTTTAGGAAATTTAAATAAGGAGACCGAGCTGTTTTGTATGTTATCACAACCAGGTAAAATGCATTTGCTTGACGTAGCTGGCTAGCTAGCTAGCAAAATGTAGGCTGCATAACTAACGGTAATGACAGTAAAATGACAGTAACTCGAGACTGAGTGGACGAACCACTGATGCTAATACACCAGGGTTGCCAGGTTTTCACAACAAAACCCGCCCAATTGCTACTCAAAACTAGCCCAAATTCCCAAAACTAGCCCAGTCGCATTTCAGAAGGGGTCCCACGGTAAAATCGGTGTTTTTGGCGGGTTTCCCTGGTAAAATCCGCATTCCAGTGGCTAAATATCACGTTATTTTGGGTCGATACAACCCGCGGACATGAAAAACAACCCGCGGCAACAGTGTAAAAGTAGCCCAATTCCGCGGGAAAACCACGGACTTGGGAACACTGTAAAACACTAGGTATTATAGTGTTAGGGGCGGGGCCATGCTTTGAGACACTATTTTAGCCCCACCCAAAAAAATTCATGAACAGCAATACATTAACATGTATAATTTATTTAGAAACAATTCTCAGAATTGACTTTACACTGACTTTAAATGTTCCTGTGCAAACAATTATATATTGGAGGCACTTTATACTGGTGAAAAGTGGGAAGTTAATTATATTGAGAAATCTCAGTTGAACTGCCTTTGTACAACTAAAGACTTGTTTTGGGGTTGAGGAAGGAAGTGAGAGAAAGACTGACAGACAGACGCGGTTTTATACTTTGCATACCAGCAAATGCGGTTAAAACCATTCAGAATGTGGAAAGCAAGAGTCTTTTGTTTCTTCATCTGTACAGGTGAGTTGTAGAGATCGCTTTACAATAAAACAACAGCATCTTGATTTCAGACTAACTTCAAAGCTGTCTCCATCAGTGTTGGGGAAACTGCTTTGAAACTCTAGTTTAGTAATTATAGTTCAAGACAAGTAACGTTAAAAGAAGTATATCTGCTACATGACAAACATAAAAATCCACTGCTTAATCTATTTTTCAATAACAACCAAATTTAGGTTGATCTTTGTTGTTGTTTGTTTTTAACCAGCTAACAAGATCACTGACGTTTCAACAATCAGCTCATTTTCAGTCAGGAGTGAATCAGAAATGAATCCGTCCAGCAGAATCACAGACCATCAGATCTCCTCAACAGGTCACTTCATCTCTTACTTATACTCTTTCTGTCAACTTCTCCTAATCATTAATTTTCTTTGAGTTGTCTGTTGGAATTAGAGTTGAATATTTGTTTATTAAGAGAGTGAAATTTCCATTTCCATTTTTGTCATTTTGTTAATCTGAGTATCTACCCCTAGTGTTGCATTCTCGTCACTGCACCTAGATAACACCTGTAGGGTCCTGCTTAAAGGGATGTTACATTTAGACCAGGGACCTCATTTATAAAGTGTGCGTACACACAGATTTGATCTTAGAGTGTGTGTTCGCTTAAACCCACGCCAACGCTCACATTTATAAAAATGGTCTTTGACGTGGAAAAGTGCTTAGCACCATGTCAGGTGCTAAGGAGCAGACGTACACATTTTTCCTTGCCAGATTACTGCAGTTATTTCGGAAATCTAAGCTATTCTCGCAGCTCGCCATTCTAAATTAAAGGATTTGGACATTGGTGGTGATCTTTTATATGTAAATGACGTTAAAGTTTTTTTTTTTTTTTTTTTTTTTTTCAATTGCTTTGATGCAATTTTCACAAGCAATTGCTACATTTAAAAAAAAAAAAAAAAAAAAAAACTCAGTACAAATATCACAACAGATCATCAAAAGTGCATTTTTTTTTTTTTTCAAACATTTCAGCATATTTTCTATTGCATTAGTTCAATACACAAAATCACAAAGTATCATTTTCACTACACAAAATAAGTGTTTCTTCTATATAAATGTTTCATTCACAGTAACTGCCTTTCATAATGCTATTACTATCAAACTTTTAATTTTCATCTCTTTTCGTTCAGTTTAATACGTTTGTCTATTATTTAATCCAGCTGAACTTAATGGTTAATCAATGAATCATTTGGTACACATAAAGATTTCTATAGATATTGATTCTATAGGCATAGTTTCTATAGAACTTATTTGCCACTTCTGATATGGATAACGAAATGTAATGAGTTATAAGCAATTTATCTTGATAACCACGATTTTCAAAGTGTGTGTGTGTGTGTGTGTGTGGTCCTAGTAAACACTGTGTTGTGAACCAAATGTCCCAACAAAGATGGTAATACCAGTAATTTTAGACCTTGTTTGGACATTTTTTTGGTCCCCATGAGGAAAACAGCTTATAAATCATATGAAATTATATTTTTTATAAAATGTAAAAATGCTGAAAGTTTTCTGTGATGGGTAGGTTTAGGGTAGAGGATAGAATATACAGTTTATACAGTATAAAAATCATTATGTTTATGGAAAGTCCCCATAAAACATGGAAAACCAACAGAGGCATTACCATGGTAAAGACTGACACATTACTGTAACTCACCCTTATAAAGGTCGACTACAGTATAGATTCAGTCATATGGTACAGTGAGATCATTTACTGTACTGGCAGCAAACTCTGTTCTACACAAAACCTCATGACTGTGTCATACTTCATCACACCTTTTGATAACACACTGAATAGATACTATTACAAACATTATGGATTTTATGTCAATTATGTTATTTAGGTAATGTAAGTGTATATTTTAATGTGGCATCTGTAGCCTGTGTAATTATTTCAGCAACAAGGGTGATTTGAAACCTGTATCTTGCATTGTTTGCTATTGAATGAACTGATTGTTAAAAGTATTAAACTGAAAGAACAACACATTTTCTGAAGAATTATTAAGCAAGATTCTCAATACAGGAACATACTGTATATTGAGTAAGACTGGATGTCTTCACTTTGACTGTAGACAGACAAGTTATATTTTGACATCCTTGAGAGAATTTTTGCCTTCAGTTTATTGGTGAAAAGAAGAGCGACAGGAAGTGGTTGGCAGTAGAGGCTGGTGGGACAGGAAATTACCTCATCCAGACTCAGTTCACCCACACATAGGTCCCAGCCCATAATGAAGAGCGTCTCAATGTACTCAATGTAAGGACATGGTGATTGAAAAAGTATGAGATGCGAGAAAAAATAAAATAAATAAAAATAAATAAATATATATATATATATATATATATATATATATTTCAATGCTTTTGCATTTGCTCATGAAATTTCCTGCATGGGGAATGCAAAAGATTTGAGAGTGAACGTAAAAGCTTTGAAATGTAATTCCCATCATCATGTGACTTTAATGGGGCTCCGTAAATGTTGTTTTAGTCAAACTGATTAAACCATCTTGATTGACCCCGTCTGAACACACGTACACAGAAGCTGCACTACAAATAATCATCACTGGAGACTTTAATAGAGCGAGGTGTACATCAAATTTATTTTATCCACTGTTGCACATTTGCATATTTCATCAGAATAGACCAAATATTTACATTAACCCAGATATCACATATGGTAGGTTATTCTGAGTTTAGGTCTACAATGATCTAGAAATAACCACTCTCAAGCTTGGATTTGGTAAAACTGATATGGTCTTTTTATTTGCTCACAGAAAACATTTGAATTCAAAAGTTCAAATCAACTTTAAGAAACAAATTACCAGCCAGTGACATCACAAAAGTTTTTTTAATGATGTTTTATTAACAAAGTTCAGGAGGAACACATTAAAATGATCTAATCATCACATCACTCCAACCAGCAATCAACAAGTCTACCCAATCAGCATGAGTGGAGACCTAATATATATATATATATATATATATATATATATATATATATATATATATATATATATATATATATATATATACAGTAGTCAACATTTGAAGTGGATCAAAAAAGTTCATCAAAGTTGTCCTAAGAACTAAGTTGTCCTTAGAAGAAGGTTTTAGGACAACTTTGATGAAAGGTTTTGATCCACTTCAAATGTTGACTACTAGGCATGCAGACTGCTTCTACAAACATTTGTGAAAGAATGGGTCGCTCTCAGGATCTCAGTGAATTCAAGCGTGGCACCGTGATAGGTTGCCACCTGTGCAATAAGTCCATTCGTGAAATTTCCTCACTACTAAATATTCCACGATCAACTGTTAGTGGTATCATAACAAACTGGAAGCAATTGGGAACAACAGCAACTCAGCCACGAAGTGTTAGGCCACGTAAAATCACAGAGCGATGTCAGCGCATGCTGAGGCACACGGTGCGCAGAAGTCGCCAACTTTCTGCAGAGTCAATAGCTACAGACCTCCAAACTTTGTGTGGCCTTCAGATTAGCTCAAGAACAGTGCGTAGAGAGCTTCATGGAATGGGTTTCCATGACCGAGCAGCTGAATCCAAGCCTTACATCACCAAGTGCAATGCAAATCGTCGGATGCAGTGGTGTAAAGCACACTGCCACTGGACTCTAGAGCAGTGGAGACGTGTTTTCTGGAGTGACGAATCACGCTTCTCTGTCTGGCAATTCGATGGACGAGTCTGGGTTTGGCGGTTGCCGGGAGAACGGTACTTGCCTGACTGCATTGTGGCAAGTGTAAAGTTTGGTGGAGGGGGGATTGTGGGGTTGTTTTCCAGGGGTTGGGCTTGGCCCCTTAGTTCCAGTGAAAGGAACTCTTAATGCTTCAGCATACCAAGACATTTTGGACAATTTCATGCTCCCAACTTTGTGGGAACAGTTTGGGGATGGTCCCTTCCTGTTCCAACATGACTGTGTACCAGTGCACAAAGGAAGGTCCATAAATACATGGATGAGTGAGTTTGGTGTGGAGGAACTTGACTGGCCTGCACAGAATCCTGACCTCAACCCGATAGAACACCTTTGGGATGAATTAGAGCGGAGACTGCGAGCCAGGCCTTCTCGTCAACATCACTGCCTGACCTCACAAATGCGCTTCTAGAAGAATGGTCCAAAATTCCCATAAACTCACTCCTAAACCTTGTGGAAAGCCTTCCCAGAAGAGTTGAAGCTGTTATAGCTGCAAAGGGTGGGCCAACTCCAAATTAAACTCTACGGATTAAAAATGGGATGTCATTAAAGTTCATGTGCACGTAAAGGCAGGCATCCCAAAACCTTTGGCAATATAGTGTGTGTGTATATATTTCACTTTTACATGGTGTTTGAACATAAATGTGTGTTGGCAGTGTGTGTACACCACCACCCTATAATGATAAAAATCCACCCACTCCTTTTTTCAATCCCCATAAATCATAAGCAGTGTCTCAGAACAAGCCGTTCGCAAATAACGTACAAACCGCCCATTTATGTCTGCGCGAATCATTTTACACCAGACTGCTTTGTGAATGAATGTCAATACAAAGGGACAATACAAAACAGGTTTTGCTAAAAAGTTGTTACTCAAGGATGGATCGGTATCAGCTACTCGTGATCCAGCTTGTAGTCTCCAGAGCGATACTGGTTACAGCAATAATGAAGGGGAAAGCATGCACTTTATTACAGTTCATCAGAGATGATTTATGGATATAAAGTTTATTAAGCACTCCCCGAAAAGGAATAAGGTCTGTGTATATTTGTTTACTGTTAATTGTAATGAGTGTTTTTGTGTAATTTACTGTGTATGTTGATGATAATACAAGCGAGAGAGAGTTTATGGACAAGACTTATTGCACTGTGTGCATTCAGCTCTTATAGTGAGTTTTTGGAGTGAAACACACGCTTCATCTTTTGTGTGATGTACAATAAACTTCATAAAACTCATCAGTAAAGTTTTGGCCATCATTCGGTCCACTACAACAGGCTTGTACTAATAGTGGATAAAAGCAAGATGAAACATAACTTACTTTTGTGAGCTGATGTGGTTTGTTATCATAGCATAAGGTAGACAATGTATTATTTTATAGTATCCTATTCAGTGATAAAGGCTATGTCGATTAGCATTGCATTATAAATATACTTCATTAATATGAGAATAGCCAAGAATGCTTGAAGAACTCAGATGAATTAATATCGTCGCAGTTGTGTGTTTATTGTTGTCATGTTTAATCAGTCAAAGCGTTTCTATCATCTTTTTATTCAGCTACAGCGGTAGCTGTATTAGCTGGATGCCTTTGTCCATATTAGGGATTTCCTGGAATGTTATATTACTTCTGTGAGGCGTATCTGGAGTTTCTGCATGAGGGTGCCCTCTGGTTTCCAGTATGAAGAAGACAAAACTTGTTTATAGTGCTCAATAATGCTCAGTCCATCCTACTTTGTGTAAAAATAGGAAAAATAATACTTCTATCTAAAGAAATTTGAAGTAAACATGATAACCCATATGTTTTTCTCCAGTGTACAGAAGTGTACAGGAGGGTTTTTTTTTTTTTTTTTTTTTTTCTTTTTCTTCCCCACAGTTGGTAGTTGCATAATAGGCTCATATTTCATATTGAAGACATGGACATGGATGTTTTAGATTTAGCATACCAACAAAATATATTTTATAATAAATCCTTATACCTTTCTAATGATTTATAGTCATAGGCTACCAGGCATGTTAAGAGGTAACCCTGTAGTCTTCATAAAATAACTTTTCTGTAAAATAAAAATATTATATTATTATTATTATTATTGTTATTATAATTATACCCTTAGTGCCCCTTTTTTCTGGTTTGAGCCACTGCCCCTCAAAATGTCTGTGCACAGCCTCGCTTCACTGCTGAATGGAAACTCTGAAGAGGCATTTCATTTCCTTTGGTAGTTGTGATGTGGGCGTGTCCAGCGACTCCAAAAAAGTTGGCTAAAGTTTAGCTTGTGCCTTATCTTACCGTGGCATCTTGCTGTGGCTACAACAGAAATAAAACACACATTTACACTGGTCTGTAAAAAAAAAAAAATCTAAAAAGTACACGAACCAAAACTACAACGGTTTAAAAAAAAAAAAAAGATTTCTGTTAGTGAAAAGACTCATAATTTATCTTATAACAGAAAGAAAGACTGTTTAGTATCTATTGACTAGTAGATTGACTACTGAGGACATTTTCTTCTTTATTGATGATATTGAGAAGACCTGAGGATCTCACACTTACTGACTGATTCTCATATTCAGAAGAGCTTGACTGGTGAACGGCAGGTCTGGGATTGACAGTCTATGTGAAAGACACGTTGATTATTTATTACCTGATTGTGAGTGTACAAACTCTTTTGCAAATGTAGTTTTTGATATTTGACTTACTGTGAGTGTATCGTACAAGTCGGATGATCTGGACCTGAGGTCAAGAGATGTATATGTACGTGCACTGGGATCTTCGTTCTACAGGGAAACATAGAGAAAGACTAATCAGCAAAAAAAAAAAAAAAAGTGATTTTGCATGACAATCAAAAGTGTAATCAATCCACATCTGCATAATATCCTGTAAAATCTCAAGTGTGATAATGTATGTTCTATGTGTATAAAGAAGCTCTAATTGATTTATCGCCATCATTTTGTGATTCTTTGATCATCTCACCTCATACTCGTTTATTGCAGGTCTTCTGTTTATCCTTTTCTTCTGACTGTTAAAAAGGAAACGGAAAACAAGACATTTCATTGTCTCATTTAATAATCAAATGTACTTCTGCATTAGTGTAAAAAAAAAAAATATTACTCTGTTGAATTTTTTTTATTTTTTATTTACATTGTATACAATATGATGAGGACGAATAATCCTACACATGCCACTGTAATCCCCAATCGGTCAAGCCAACCACGATGAACTGAAAGAGGAAGAATATCATAATTAAATCTACAAACTAAGAAAGACAAGAAGACAAGACATAAAAGCATCCATACATTAATGTACTAAAATGCCAGAGAGTACAAATAAGCTTTTAAAAGTTCCTTAAAAACATTACGATCTAACATCCAATGGCAGATTATTCCACAGTCTTGGACCAGCAACAGAGAAAGCAAGATCACCCTTTCAATTTGAGACACACACAGGGAATATAGTTAGAAGAAACTTGTTTGATGATTTTAGTATTACGCTTGTACTGTAGGGCTTAATAAGCTCAGCTAAGTATTCTGGCGTCATTCCATGAAGTGCTTTAAAAACATATCAAAGTCTTAAACTGTATCCTAAATTGTACTGGTAGCCATCCTAAAAAAAGATAACAAGGGAGTAACATGATCCGTTTTCCCAGCATTCATTAACAATCTACAAGCGAGCAACATATGTTTGGCAGGTCCCAACATAAAGAGCACTACAATAATCTAGACAAGAAAAACAATATTTATAGGCATGGACAACTTTTTCCAGGTCACTAGCTAACAGAATTGGTTTCAATTTGGCTATTGCCCTTAAATAAATAATAATAATTTAAAAAAAAAAAGCAATTATGAACCTGTTGATCAGATATGAGAGATGAGTCAAAAATTACTCTCAAGTTCTTGACTTGATCCTGCAGGTACTCCTTCCATGGGCCCAAGTTATCGTTTACCATCTGGCTACAAGCTGCGTGACCAAAGCTAATAATTTCTGGGGGTTTTTTTTTGTTTGTTTTGTTTTTTTATTCAGTTGAACAAGGTTTTCAGCCATCCAAAGCTTTACTTCTTCCTAACACTTGAGTATGGCATTGGAATCATTACTACTAGGTCTCAACGGCAAGTAGACTTGAGTGTCATCAGCATACAGATGGTAGGAAATATCATACTTCTTAAAAATAATTCCTAAAGGGAGCATATACAATGAAAACAGGACTGGACCCAATATGGACCCTTGTGGGACCCACAGGTAATAGGTGCTGACGCAGAGAACATGTTACCAATCTTCACTGAAAAGGAACTACAATCCAAATAAGAGGCAAAGCATTTTAAGACTATCCCCTAAATAGAAACAAACAACTTTAAATGAGTCAGAAAGATCTGGTGATCAAAGGTGTAAAAAGATGCTGACAAATCCAATAAAATTAATGCTGCATGATTACCTGCATCTGTGATTAAAAGAAGATCATTAATCAACCCCTAAAGGGGCTGGTTTTCTACTGTGTCCACCCCTAAAACCAGACTGAAATCTATCTAAAATAGAATTCTCTGTTAAAGAAAAGTGGATAGTTGTTTCAGCACAACATTTTCAACATCTCAAAGATCAGCTCTGATGACAGTGGAGTATACAAGTGCAAGTCCAGAAATGAACATGGAGAGAAATACTCTGATGCTGTGACTTGGGATCATGGGATTCACTAGAGGATCTACAGGAGAATTATATAATATCAAGACTAAATGCAGGATAAGAATTTGAAAAATATGGACAGAGTCAAAATGTTCACTGGTGTGTTTGATGTTCACATCTGCGATCTCTCTGGAGGATCTACAGGTGAAACATTTCAAATATTATTTTTAACCACTAGTTTTATCCACTGAAAACCTCCATGTCATGTTTCAGTTTGTGTTTGGACTTTCAGTTTGTATTTTGATTCGTTCCTTTGCTCCTTTGTTCAGTTTCCCGCCACTACTTTGTGTCCATGGTTAACATCATCATTAGTTTAGTAGTTTCAGCTGTTCGTCATTAATCATCTCATTTCTGTCTATGATTTAACCTTCACTCTTTCCTGCACTCTTTGTCCAGTCTCTATCTATAGATGTGTTTGCACTGTCCGTTTGCCTGCCTCTGAGTTGAATTAAAGTCTTTGAGTACATCGATGTATCATCGTTACTTGATACATCGTTACACTCCAGCTGTCAGGGAAAAGTTGAAGCTTTAACACGACTATTCGAACTCTAACACATTTAACTGTATGCACTTGTTAAATATTTAACTGTTCTGTGAAAGTTTTCCATTAGAAGTTGGAATATGAATGCAGGGATTTGCTCTCATTTAGAGACACAAGAGATTTGTTTCAGTTCATCCCAAATGTGTTCAGTGGGGTTCAGATCTGGACTTGAAAAAAAATAAAAAAAAATAAAATCCAGTTCTTCCACACCAAACTCAAATAATTTCTTTATGAACCTCACTTTGGGTATTGCCATGCTGGAAAAAAAAAAAAAAAAAAAAAAAAATACAAACTACTACTTAAATGATTTTGTCAAGCCCATTAATTACTAGGGCCACACACACTTTTGCCCATGTATTTTATATCACTAGAACCTTCTTAATTTGGAAAGAAACTTCAAAAAAAAGGGTGCATACAATACATACTCACACATGACATTGAGCTGAACAGCAGGAGAGGTGTGATTGTGTCCGTGTACAGCACAGCTATATCTGCCTGCATCCTCTCTTCTGACTGACTGCAGCAGGAGTTCATTGTTTCTGTCTCTTCTCTCAGTTAATGGCTGTGAGTTTCTGTACCAGATGAATGTTGCTCTGTCAGTCAGAGTGCAGCTGCTTTTACATGTCAGACGGACTAAATCTCCCTCTGTCACTCTCTCAGGAGACTCCACCTGAAGATCTGAACACAACACACACATTATATCTAGTGCTGCTGTCATACACTGATTATTATTCAACATAATGTACAGAAGAAGAGAGAAACCTCATGAAAGTCACCTGTGACAGTAAGAGTCACTCCTGGTTTACCAAGCCATTTACCATCAGGTTTATCAGTGATTAATCTGAAATAGTACATGTGTGAATCCTTCAGTGTCACATGACTCAGTCTGATGGTGCAGTTCTTCAGTTTATCTCCCAGATACTTAAACCTCTGACTGTATTCAGGGACAGTAGACAGATCTGGAAACTCTTTTGTGTCCTTTTGGGTCCAGAACACTCTCATGATCTGATATCCAGTAGGGTATGTATAAGTGCAGTTCATTAACACTGCTGAGTTCTTTAGTGCACAGATGTGTGAAGGACTGTAACTCACATTCCAACCAGCACTAGAAACCCCTGAAACACACATTAAAGGGATAGAGGTCACCAATTTTTTTTTTTTTTTTTTTTTTTTCATAATTACTGACCCCTCATGTTCATCACATTCATTCTTTTTGCAGAACACATGAAATGCTGACATTGCAAAAACATTAATATAATCATTATTATTGCACATATTCATATTACATTTTTTTTTTTTTTAAATGGCTTTGCAGTTTTCACAAGTAATTGGTAAATTTTCAAAACTCTTAGTACTAATATCACAACAGATCATTAAAAGTGCACTTTTTTCCAAACATTTCAGGATGTTTTCAATTATGTTAGTTCAATACACAAAATCACAAAGTATCATTTTCACTACACAAAATAAGTGTTTCATCTATATAAATGTTTCATTCACAGTAACTGCTTTTCATAATGCTATTACTATCAAACTTTTCATTTGCACCTCTTCTCGTTCAGTTTAATACATTTGTCTATTATTTAAAGGGTTGGGTCACCTGTTCTGTTATTAATTACTCACCCTCATGCCATTCCAAACCCTTAAGACTTTTGTACATCTTTGAAACACAAATGAAGACCTTTTTTAATGAAATCCCTCCATTGACAGCTATGTGACTACCATTTTGATGCTTCAGAAAGTTCATAAAGAGATCGTAAAATTAATCCATATGAATTGAGCGGTTTAGTCCAAATTTTCTAAAGAGACTCGATCACTTTTTATGATGAACAGATTTAATTTAGGCTTTTATTGACATATAAACATTGAACATCAAACATAAACAGAAGCTCAACCAAACCTGCTTGACGCGGGAGAACAAACCTCATTGGTTCTCACGTCAAGTGAACATGCTTGAGTTTCCGTTTACAACAACTGATGTGTGAGTTGCTGAATGTTTATATGTGAATAAACACCTAAATTTAGTCTGTCCATCTTATAAAGTGATCGTGTCTCTTCAGAAATTTTGGACTAAACTGCTCAATTCATATGGATTAGTTTTACGATCTCTTTATGAACTTTTTGAAGTATCAAAGTGGTAGTTGCATAGCTGTCAATGAAGGGACATAAAGCTCTCAGAGTTCATCAAAAATATATTTTTTTGTGTTCTAAAGATGAACAAAAGTCTTACAGGTGTGGAACGACATGAGGGTGAGTAGTTAATGACAATGTTTGGGTGAACTAACCCTTTACAGTTTTTTATTTATTTATTTTTTTATTTGCTTTGGTACTATTTCCACATGTAAGGTGTACATTTTCAAAACTTAGTACACAACTAGAGACTGATCACACTTGTAACACAGTTAGTCATTCTTTCAAACCTGATCTCATGCTTTCATTCTAGTTACATATTTTCATTCTACATAATCACTGTTTCAAAACACAAGATCATTGTGATATGTAATGAGAACATTTGGTTTAATCACTGAAACACAACAGTATGATCTTCTTTCAGTTTAGTACTTTTAACAATCAGTTCATTCAATAGCAAACAAAGCAAGATACATGTGTTACAAGCTCTCCCAGTCTAGGGTTTGGAGACAGTAAAAGGATTAAATTAAACCCGAAGGAGAAACATTTTATCAAAATGATCTTTCATCTTGGTCTGAGCAGTAGACAGATGAAGTTTTGCAAGACTTTGGGCCTTGTGCAGTTTCTCATCATCAACAGTCATCAACAGGCACAGGCTTAGAACTCTGATTTAGCGACTGTTCACTTAACAGATTTAGTGGGCCATGAAGGGTGTGGCCAAGCACCAGCTCAGCAGGACTAAAGCCTGCACAGATTCTCTTATGGCAAACATTAGAAAAGGAAGGCCCTCTACCCAGTCTATTCCGGTTTCTACACAGTACCGGCGTAACATTGTCTTCAGGGTTTGGTGGAACCGCTTGAGTGCACCTTGGGATTCAGGATGATGTGCTGTGGACATTTGGTGCTGTATATCAAGGGTTTCTAGAGCCTGCTTAAAAACCTTAGAAGTAAAGTTTGACCCTTGGTCACTCTGAATCACTTTTGGCAATCCAAAAGTAGTACAGAATTTGAGCAATTCTTTTACCACAACCTTAGCTTTCAGTGTCCTTAAAGGAACAGCCTCAGGGAAGCAAGTCGCAGTGCACATGATAGTCAAAAGGTATTGGTGCCCTGATTTAGCTTTAGGTAGCGGTCCAACACAGTCGACAATTAAACACTCAAAAGTTTTTGCCTGAAGGCAAAACAATTTGCTGCACTTCCTGCCAGCCTAACTCTTCTTGCTGGGGCCTCCACCTACGCATTAACAATCCACATTCCCAAAAGAAAACCACCCCTGTATATTTGGGCGCATGGGTTGTATGTTCTGCGGCCACTATACACTTGGATAGGGAATGGTCTGCTTTTTATGCTGCAGCTTCTCTACCTGCCTTCAAAGGGGTTTCAGAGGTCAACTTCTCATTGGAAGTTATGTCAGTGTCAGGGTCTGGAGTTACAGACAGGACACACTCCACAGTGTCAGGATCATTAACCAAAAACGAATTTGAGATATCCACTACTTCCTCAATTTTTTTTGACTGGGCACAGGTTAACTGCACAGACTGGAAAAGCAGAGGGGAAATTCTCAGCCAGATCAGGTTTCTGTGTAGCACTAGGTTTATAAGATACAACCGGCCTAGGAAAGACTGTGCCACCCGCAAGGCAATTCGCAGAATCAGATCGACCCCCTCAACAGGTAACTGTGGATGCACAGCTAAACTGACTGGGCCACTCACAATGTCAAACTTCCTGGGCTTTCTCTGTAAGGCTACACTGGAGTAATAGAGCCCACATATCTTTCGGCCACCTTAATTTACTAGCAACGCGTTCGAATGCAAAAAAGTAAGAGTCGACTTCTGTCTCTCTGAATGGAGGCACAAATCTTATATACTTACTGACCTCGAAACTATCGCTAGAGGGCGCATGAGAAAAATCCTCAGTATCTGTACTACCAGCAGTAGTTAAGGGTGATGAGACTGACGTAGGTCAGGTACGTGGAATTGGAACTGGCTTTACAGCCAAACGCTGTGCTTCCGAATCCAATTTACATAACTGGATCTCTCTATCAGCCTGCCTCTCCACTACTCGAAGCTTTATCTTTTCCGCCTCACATTCCTGTTTTTTTAACAAAAGATCCAATTCCTTTAACTTCAACACAATCTTTGGATCTTGAGATATAACAGATTCAGAGTTGGGATTCACATCTTCAGCCTCAAATAATGCTTCAGACTGAACCTCAGCACTTTCCTCCGACTCTCTAGGCAAAATCCCCGCATTTACTAATTTCTCAAACAAGTCATTCTTAAGTACTTGCTTTGTGACATCTTTCTTAACAGAAATATCAAAGAATGCTGCTATCAAAACTAAATCCTTTTTCTTACAATGATTAAAGGCTTCAATTGTAGGAGAAAGAGTAAATGCTGTAAAATCAAACTCCATTATTTCCACACCTACAATACTTTCCTCCCCACCCACAGTCAAAAACAGTCAAACAATCTTATAGAAAAAGAGCACTTACCACCAGCCAATTAATGGACAGACGAGCCCCCACTTGTTACAAGCTCTCCCAGTCTAGGGTTGGGAGACAGTAACAGGATTAAATTAAACCCGAAGGAGAAACAAACCAAAAAAAAAAAAAAAAACGTGGAGGATTCCCTTCAGTCCTCTGCCCCAGAAATGTGAATCAGCCACTCAATGATACAAATTAAAGTTATTTATTTTAGTTAGGCAAGGAAAAATGGAAGCAAACAGTCTTCAGGAGAGGGGCTAGCCAAAACAACAAACAAAAGAATTACTGACTGTTAGAAGGAGAACTAAATGACCCATGCAGATAAAGAAAAGAAATAAACAACATAGGCTTCCCTCCACTCCCTGGCTAACCATAAACAGAGATAAACATTACAAAAGAAAAAGTGGCACCCCCTCCCTACAGCTTCCTATAACAAAAACAATTAATATAAGAAAAAATACAATACCGTTTAATTACCAAAACAATGTTAGAAAGAAAAGAAAACAAATCACTACCCGGTAACAAATAATACTCAACACAGAGTAAAATACACATTCAAACACATGTATACACAATAATACGTCCTCAGGACGTAACACGTTTCAAATTACCCTTGTTGCTGAAATAATTACAGTAACACAGGCTACAGATGCCACATTAGAAAATACACTTACAATACCTAAATTACATAATTGTCATAAAATCCATAATGCTTGTGATAGTATCTATTCAGTGTGTTATCAAAAGGTGTGAAGTATGACACAGTCATGAGGTTTTGTGTAGAACAGTGTTTGCTGCCAATGTTCTCACTGTACCATATGACTGAATCTATACTGTAGGTGATCTTTATAAGGGTGAGTTACAGTAATGTGGCAGTCTTTACCATGGTAATGCCTGTTTACAGTGTCATATGCCATACTATAATGTAAATTGATGTATTTGATGCCAACTGTCTGTCTTCTTCTGATGTATCTCTGATCAATCTGATGTTATACAGTTACGGACTGTTTCTTTTCCCTTGTACTCTGTCCTGCTCACACACACACACACACACTGAAGATTTTGGTTATCATCTAAGATAAAATGCTTATAATGTAAAAATAATTCATTACTTTTGGTTATCCATATTGTAAATTGCAAACAAGTTCTATAGAAACTATGCCTATAGAATCAATATCTATAGAAATCTATAGGTGTACCGAATGATTGATTGATTAACCATTAAGATCAGTTAGATTACAGTTTTATTAATTGCTTTGGTGCAGTTTTCACAAGCAATTGGTAAATTTTCAAACTCTTAGTACTAATATCACAACAGATAATCAAAATTGCACTTTTTTCAATCATTTCAGCATATTTTCAATTGTGTTTGTACAATACACAAAATCACAAAGTATCCAAAGTATCCACTACACAAAATAAGTGTTTCATCCAGTAACTGCCTTTCATAATGCTATTACTATCAAACTTTTGATTTGCATCTCTTCTCGTTCATTTTAATACATTTGTCTATTATCTAATCCAACTGAACTTAATGGTTAATCAATGAATCATTTGGTACACATATATAGATTTCTATAGGCATAGTTACTATATAAATTATTTGCAATTTCCGCAAATTTTGCAACATTAAGCAATTTATCTTAGACAACCACAATGTTCAAATTGTGTGTGTGCATGTGTGTGTGGTCCTGGTTAACCCAGCGTTGTGAACCAAATGTTCAAAGATGGTAATACCAGTAATTTTAGACCTTGTTTGGACATATTTTTTGGTCCCCATGAGGAAAACAGCTTATAAATCATACAAAATTATATTTTTATAAAATGTAAAAATGCAGAAAGTTTTCTGTGATGGGTAGGTTTAGGGGTAGGGGATATAATATGCATATTTATACAGTATAAAAATCATGATGTCTATGGAAAGTCCCCATAAAAAAACAACATGTGTGTGTGTGAGAGACAGAGTACAAGGGAAAGGAAACAGTCAATAACTGTATAACATCAGATTGATCAGAGATACATCAGAAGAAGGGAGACAGATGGCATAATTTTACATTATAGTATGCCATGTGATACTGAAACAGAGGCATTACCATGGTAAAGACTGCCACATTACTGTAACTCACCCTTATAAAGGTCGACTACAGTATAGATTCAGTCATATGGTAGAGTGAGATAATTTACTGTATTGGTAGCAAACTCTGTATTACACAAAACCTCATGACTGTGTCATACTTCACACCTTTTGATAATAGATACTATTACAAACATTATGGATTTTATGTCAGTTATGTTATTTAGGTAATGTAAGTGTACTTTTTAATGTAGCATCTGTAGCCTGTGTAACTTTATAGAATGAAAATTTGTACAACTAGAATGAAAGTATGAGATCAGGTTTTGAAAGAATGACTAGTTGTGTTACAAGTGTGATCAGTCTGGAGTTTTGTACTAAGAGTTTTGAAAATGTTCACATTACTTGTGAAAATAGTACCAAGGCGAATAATAATAATAATAATAATAATAAAAAAAAAAAAAACTGTAATTTAAGTGAGAATAATTTAAACATTTAGCTGGTTATTTTTTTTTTTTTTTAAATTTAGCTTTGACTGACATTTACTTATTTTGATGAATACTTTTTTTCACATAAATGTGTTTGTGAAAGGTGTTTTAACAGGGGGTTCAATGACTGTGGGACCTCCTGTTGAAGAAAAACTTTGATAAGTGACTAAAGAACATTAAAAACTCTCCAGCAGGAGCGACTCACCGTGAATCATGAGCAGAAACACAAGAGGAAGAGGAGGAGCCATCATCAGTGACATCGCTACAAGAACAATAATACAGTATAACACACACTATCATCATTATAAAAACTTTAAAAACATTCCCATAAAGGTTTTTTCATAGAGAATATGTCCTATTGAATAGGTCAGTGGTTTCTACAACAGTATTAATCAGACTATATTCACACAGTAACCAGAGTAACTCTTACCGTGTTCTGGTGAGTCTCTCCAGCAGACGATGAACTGATGAAATTCTCAGTTAACACTGTTTTATTTTATAACGCTTGCACAAACAGAAAACGTTTCTTCCTCTTTCTTGACCCCTGCCCACAAGCAACTTTGCCAACTTTTCATCATGATCCAATGGCATTTATTGATATCTAAAAAGTCATTAAACCCAAAATGTTTAACAATATGAAGAAGTTTGTCCACCACTTTGATTGATCCTGTACACAGATTTATTAACATATAGGACATATTTACAATTTCACAATTTCCACATAAGATTGAGGGTGGGTTTTTAAAGTTTTTATACCCTTCCTTCCTCCCTGAAACATTTTCTGAAGAATTATTGAGCAAGATTGTCAATATAGGAACATATACTGAGTAAGACTGGATGTCAACATTTTGACCTCAGAGAGACAAGTTATATTTTGACATCCTTGAGAGAATTTTTGCCTTTAGTTTATTGGTGAAAAGAATAGCGACAGTGTAACATACTGCTCCGAGACTCGAAGGCTGAGGATCCAAATGCAGTTTTATTGAGAAGGGTAATCCACAATCGTAATCCAATGTACAGGCAAAGGTCAAAACAAGAAGGCAGTCCAAACAAACACACAAAGCTAGGAACTAGGCAAACAGGAAAACCAAAGGCAGGCAGAGAATCCAAAAACCAGGATACAAGAAACCAGAGAAATGCTCAGAATTGCAGTTACACATACAATACTTCACACGGAAAGGCTGAGTGAACCAGGCTTATATAGGGAGAGTTAACAAGGCTGATGAGCTTAACAAACTAACAAGGGGGCGTGGTCCAATGAGTGTCCATGGTAACAAGTAACAAGTGAGCAGAGTGGCAGGGAAATATGAGCTGTGTCTCATTTCGAAGGTTGCGTCCCCTCGGAGGTCGCATTCGAAGGTTGCATATGTCACTGAGGCTGTATCATTTCAGAAAAGTAAGTAGGAGGCTCCGAATGCGACCTTCGAATGCGCCCTTCTTCCACAGGAATTCAGAGGACGCATGAGGTGTATCCTTCGCTGCTGCAGATGTGGTGTTTAAATATAAATAGTTTCAAGCTTGTTTTTGTTTTAAACTTTGTTCTTCTTAATATCCTCCTCCTTTGTCTCTGCAACAGATATCTGTTGTACATACACCGCAGCTCCTCAAGCATTACCCCAAAATAAAACAAGTAAATACATTTTCTTTTCAAATTACTTTCCAAATTTATAAATAATTTTCATTCATTTAACTGTTGTGAGAGCGCAATGACGCTGCCGTGAACGTGTTGGCATAGCAACGTGATACTTCCTGTTTTCTTTCCTACCCGTGTGTCCTACGAAGGATGTCTTGTTTAATTCTGGTTAAGGACACTCCGTATACCGCATCCTTCACAGAATGCGTCCTCTGTAGGATGCACCCTTCGAAATTAAATGAAACGAGACACGAGCTATGGTGAACAAACAACTATGGAGACACAGGGAACACAGGCAGGGATCGTGACACACAGGAAGTGGTTGGCAGTAGAGGTGGCTGGCACAGGAAATGACCTCATCCAGAAGCAGTTCACCAGTCCATAATGCAGAGTGTCTCGATGTACTCAATGTAAGGACATGGTGATTGAAAAAGTATGAGATGGGCGAAAAAAAATTATATTTCAATGCTTTTGCGTTTGCTCACAAAATTTCCTGCATGGGATTCCTGCAAAAGCATTAAAATATAATTTCCATCATCATGTGATTTTAAGGGGCACTGTAAATGTTGTT
Organism: Ctenopharyngodon idella; assembly: GCF_019924925.1. Lineage (NCBI taxonomy): Eukaryota > Metazoa > Chordata > Actinopteri > Cypriniformes > Xenocyprididae > Ctenopharyngodon > Ctenopharyngodon idella. The sequence continues at coordinate 27,589,812 of NC_067221.1, forward strand.
TTAGTCCAGGGGTAGGCAAGTTTGTTCCTAGAGAGCCGCTGTCCTGCAGAGTTTAGCTCCAATCCTGAAAAAAACCCTCACCTGCATGTGGCCTTAGTAATCCTGATTGGCTTTTTCAGGTGTGTTTGATTAAGGTTGGAGCTAAACTCTGCAGCACAGCGGCTCTCTAGGACCGAACTTGCCTACCCCTGTTGTAGTCAAACTGATTAAACCATCATGATTGACCTCGTCTGAACACACGTACACAGAAGCTGCCCTACAAATAATCATCACTGGTGACGAGGTGTACATCAAATTTATTTTATCCGCTGTTGCACATTTGAATATTTCGTCAGAATAGACCAAATATTAATATTAACCCAGCTATCACATAAGGTAGGTTATTCTGAGTTTAGGTCTACAGTGATCTAGAAATAACCACTCTCAAGCTTGAATTTGGTAAAACTGATATGGTCTTTTTATTTGCTCACAGAAAACATTTGAATTCAAAAGTTCAAATCAACTTTAAGAAACAAATTACCAGCCAGTGACATCACAAAAGGTTTTTTAGTCTTACCAAACACCATGTTGTGGGTCTATAGCTCTTTTATTTGTATTCTGCTCTTGTAATGTAGAAAAGATTACAGACACTTTGTTCCTGCCATCTATTTACCTGATTTAAAGGGGACCTATTACACAAAATTCACTTTTACATGGTGTTTGAACATAAATGTGTGTTGGCAGTGTGTGTACACCACCACCATATAATGATAAAAATCCACCCACTGCTTTTTTTAATCCCCATAAATCATAAACAGTGTCTCAGAATAAGCAGTTCGCAGATAATGTACAAACCGCCCATGACTGCTTGACTCTGACGGACTCTTTCTCACGCAGATGAAACACAAGAAAAACTGTCATGTTATCTTGCATTCAGATGTTTGTGAACGCAATCATATGAGGTGCTTCTGGGAGGGAATTATACTAAACCACTTTAGCGATAGACTTTTTTGCTCACCCCCAAAAACTGGCAATTTTAACATGATATAAAAAATTATCTGTGGGGTATTTTGAGTTAAAACTTCACATACACACTCTGGGGACATCAGAGACTTATTTTACATCTTGTAAAATGGGGCATAATAGGTCCCCTTTTAATGAATAATGAATAATAAATATGCTACATTGACAGCCATACTTTCATAATATTGTTTAATTGTTTTGGCCTTTGTCTTCATGATGGTCTCTATTACTCATTTGACACAGCTGTAGATCACAGAAGTCTCTTCCACGGTCTGCACATTTGATCGCCTAAAGAACATAAAATAAATTCAAATTAAATACTGATGTTATGTTTAAGATAATACGATGATAATGTCATTTTAAAAATACAGAAACCTGGCATATCACGTTTCTGAAACCTCAGTGAGACACCAGGTTATTAAGAAAAATGTCCAGATTTAAAGGACTATAAATTCTTCTTTCATCATAATCATAAAAGTAACATGCAGATGAGTAGATGACAAATGTTTTATTTTGGGTGAACTGTCTCTTTAAGCTGGTTCTTCTCACCTCACAGCAGATTCAGGCTGGTGAATCCTGATATTGTCGTACTGGCTTTCGTTCTCCTCTGATCTCTTGGTCTGTTTGTTTTTGTGATGTTGTACAGTTGCGTACTGGATCTCCTCAGAATCTCTGCGATCAGGAGCGTTTCTGTCTCTTCTGGGTTTGCTGGAAGTAACAGTGGCGTACTGAGCGTCGTCAAAATCAGCTGATTCAGAAACATGAACGTCTCTCCCTGTTACGTCAGAGTACAGATTGTCCTGCAACGGAAGAAAATTAATTATTATTTATTATTCACATATAAGGATTGTTCACACAGAACATTTTCCATTTCAGTGTGCTACTTTTCCATTCATTTTCTATGTAAACACGCATTAGATGGACGTGTTTGACCGTTGTGACACAGCGTTCTATAAATGCAGCGCTCAAATTAAAAGGCAGTAAACTATTAAAAACACATCCCTAGACTTCACGTTTTTTCCACTGACTTGTCTCTCACGTTTTGCATCAATGGCCCCATCTAACTAGATTATTCACATGTTGTGCACTGTGACATTCCCACAATTCACTGCGTGACACTTCACATTTGATACATTTTTGTTGAAATAAAACTGTTTTTTCTTAGTTTTCTTTCCAACATTAGGGATTTATGTTACATCTAATGTTGTTAAATTGATGTTTATTGCATTTTTAAAATGTCATGTGTGTTACCATGATGGTGTTTAGTGTTTGGTGAATGACACTGTGCACCTTCTATATATTAGTATTAATCTTCTCAGCTCGTGGAAAAGCTGCTTGTGATGAACTTTGATTCATCATGTGATTCTCATCACCACTGTGTTTGGTGGTTGTCAGTGTATTACAAAGGTACAAAACAGATATTAGTACTTCAATAGGTTGGTAAATTAACATTATATCAGTTAATGAAATACGTTTTTTTTTTTTTTTTTTTTTACTGTAAATTTAAGTTAAATCTGTAAAACCTAAAATGTTGCTACCGTATTTTTTATGGTAAATTTCTGGCAACAACAGCTGACAGTTTTTTTTTTTCTTTTTACTATAAATTTTACGGATGTTTATTTTACAGTGTGTAGTGTAAATAAATAGTTATATACTGTAATTATTACAACATAAACCTTTAAATTATATGGTTTTGAACTGTAAAAGAGACAGTAAACTAAGTGCTGTCCCGTAAAACCTAAAATGTTTCTATTGTATTTTTTACGGTAAAGTTCTGGCAACCACAGCTGCCTTTTTTTTTTACCATATATTTTACAGGGATTTTTTTTTTTTTTTTTACAGTGTGTCTGGATGATTTACCTGTTTCACTGTGAGGTCTTCAGCTATAGCATCTCTTCGTTTTCTAATGATAAAACAGACATTAAACTTACACTTACTACTTACTGCATTTTAAAGATTAATTACTAATCACATCACATGAGACATTTCCTGCACTAGTCTGAAAGTGAATTACATTCACACACTCACTATAACTGAGAATAATTTTTGATCGTACTTTATAAACAGAATGATGATGATGATGATGATGATGATGATGAATCCTAAACATGCCACTGAGATCCCCAACCAGACATGCCAACCAAGACGATGATGCACTGAAAGATGAAGAATTTGAATTAAGATTAATTCTCAAAGCCACACAACTGTTTTGAACTCTTTATAAAATCAAATCTTCAGCAGTCACTAAAAAAGCCACTGATTTCACTGATCCATATTTATTCTGAGCCTGACAGTAGAAGCGTCCACTGAAACTCTGTCCAGATCCAGCAGCTGAGGCAGAGTTGTCAGGTTTGCATAACAAAACCAGCCCAATTGTTATTTAAAACCTGCCCAATCACAGCCAAAACTAGCCCAATTGCGTTCTGGGGTGGATAGGTCAACCCGCAGACTAAAAAAAAAAAAAAAACAAGGCAAGAATGTAAAAGTAGCCCAAGTCCGTGGTTGCAACACTGAGCAGCTGAAGTTCAGAGCAGGAGGGTTTGAATCACTGCTGCAGATCAGAGTCACTGAATCTCCTGACACTATTTCACCAGATGGACTGATGGACACTAAGACACTCTTTGGAGGATCTACAGGAGAAATATGTAATATCAAGACTCTAAATGCAAGAAAAAAAAAGTGAAAAATATGTACACGCTGTAACATACATTATATAGTCAGAGACAAAATGCGACCAGCTGGACTCAAATAATCTGATGCATTTTACACACATGGTCTGAGTCTGGCATTGCTTCACACTTCAGCAAATTAAATTAGTACAGTAATGTCAGGTGTGGCTGTAGTGAGCACAACGCAGGTGATTCAGAGAAACAAACATAAACCCATCTTTTATTCTTAAATCCAGGGAGAAACTCCACGTTTAAACATAGACAATATTGGACAAAATAAATAAATAAATAAATAAATAAATAAATAAACTAAATGAACTGAAGGCTTATACAAGGGAGTATAATTAACAGAACAGGGAACAGGTATTTACCTAATTAACAAATATGGAAACTAACAATGACAGGGAACTCAGGCAAACAGGATCAGAACCAAAACCAAACTAAAACACAAACCCCTGGTTTCACAAAGCTTAAACCTAGATCTCGACTAAAATGCATGTTTGAACTGTTTTAACTGAAAGCAACTTGTACTGACATATCTTAAAATATTGTGTTGTCCAAAGATGCACATCAGTAATGTCCTAATTGAACTAAAGCCTAATCCTGGCTTAATCTAAGCCCTGTTTGTAAAACCGGGCCAAAGAAACTAAACATAATCCTAACAGTAATCCATTACATTACACATTTTTGATTACTTTAAGATTACTTTTAACCTAACTTCTTTATCACATTGATTTGAATAGGATAATTTTGATATTATTATTATATAAATTATTATATCATTGTTATATCAATATTACCATATTGATATAAAAATACAAAGATAAAGAAAATATATTCTATTCTTTGTTAACAACATGAAGTGCATGAAATATTACATGATGTCAGGTTTTCCCAGACTGGGGTTTGAAAAAAAAAAATAAAAAAAAAAATAAAATAAAATAAAATAAAATAAGAATTTAAATAAATAAATAAATAAATAAAATAAAATACTTACTAAGAATATTTTATTTGTCTACCTGCATGTCATGTGGCAATCAATCAACATCAGAAAACCATGAACCTAATTATTATTATTATTATTATTATTATTATTACTGAGTTAATTTTATTATTGACCTTACATATTAAAGGGGGACCCAGTAGTATTTTAAATCCACTGTTTGGGAGTTAGTCGGGCTGATACCAACAACAAACGTGTAACCAATCAGCATTAGGGGCGTATGACGGTCGAGGAGAGAGAGCGAGCAAGAGGGAGATTTGAAAATAAGAAAAAAACTGCAGAACGAGAAATGGGACACAATACATAAAAGAGCTCAAAATAATATAACCGGAATGAAGGTTTATGCCTGGGCAAAACGCTTTAGGACCCGTGTTTATATTAGAAAAGCTTTCCAGCGCTGGAGAAAGCAGCATAGTTCAAGATCTACGTACAGCACCTTTAAGTTAAAATCTCAGGGGGTACTTCGAATGAATATATTTGGTCAAAGAGGTTCAGCTGACAAAAAAGTTGGCGAATCCTTGCATTGCATGTAAATATGAAATGGTGTGAATTTGTACATTTTAATGTATTTGAAAGACAAAAACCTTCTAAAGACAGTAATACGTGGTTAAATGACTCACTGAGTGATAATTCAAATAATAATTAATGTTTGTCAGGAGATGATTAGATATGCAATGTTGCAATTTTGAGAAAACACTTGTTAAAAGTGAAATTATTTCTGTAAATCCAGTGATCAAATGTTGTTTGAGTCTCAGTTTTCAGTGATTTCAGGCACATGTGGCTGATTCCACAAACCTGGAAGAGCTTCTAAATGTATATGTCACAGTTATGTTCTGTTTGAGTTTGTTTTCTGTTTGCCAGGGTCAGGGTTTCTTCCCTTGGTTACTGATTTGATTCATCATTCATTGCAGCTGTGATTTTCACCATTGTGTGAAATGTAATCATGTAATCATGGTACTCATGTAATCAATATCAAAGTAAGTGTAGTCTGATTACAAGTATTTTAAAATGTAATATGTTCTAATTACAAGTACTTAATTTTTGATCTGATTACGTAATCCAGATTACATGTAATCAGTTGTTACCCAGCATATATTTTTCAAAATGATGTTCAAAATGACGTTTGTTGCATAATACTGATTACCCCCCACACAAAAATGTATTGTAAAAGAGAAAAAAATTGTGAGGTACTTACAATGGAATTAAATAAGGGACTAATTTTGGAGGATTTAAAGGCATAAACGTGCTTATTATTTCATAAAATCATTTACAGTACGATCATTCTTTTGTTAAAGTGTGCATTATTTGAGCTTTAAATCGTTTGTTTAAATCATTATTTTAACAGTTGTTTTAGGGTGTTAGTGTTTGCTGTTGCATTGTCATGACAACAAAGCTGTAAAATTGAATATAACTGAATATAACAGAAGATGTCAGAAAGTGATTTTCACACTAAAATCACATATTGTTCATGCCTTGTGGCTGTACTATTGAAACAGTGAGTATTTTAATGTTGTTTTAAAGATCAACCCTAATTACTTCCATTTTTAAAGAAAAGGAGGGATGATTTAACTCTACTGGCTTTAGAAAGAAAACTTTAAAGAACATACTCACACATGACACTGAGCTGAACAGCAGGAGAGGTGTGATTGTGTCCGTGTACAGCACAGCTATATCTGCCTGCATCCTCTCTTCTGACTGACTGCAGCAGGAGTTCATTGTTTCTGTCTCTTCTCTCAGTTAATGGCTGTGAGTTTCTGTACCAGATGAATGTTGCTCTGTGAGTCAGAGTGCAGCTGCTTTTACATGTCAGACGGACTGAATCTCCCTCTGTCACTCTCTCAGGAGACTCCACCTGAAGATCTGAACACAACACACACATTATATCTAGTGCTGCTGTCATACACTGATTATTATTCAACATAATGCACAGAAGAAGAGAGAAACCTCATGAAACTCACCTGTGACAGTAAGAGTCACTCCTGGAACACCAATCCATTTTCCACTTAGTTTATTAGTGGTGAATCTGAAATAGTACATGTGTGAATCCTTCAGTGTCACATGACTCAGTCTCATAGTGCAGTTCTTCTGTTTATCTCCCAGATACTGAAGCCTCTGACTGTATTCAGGGCCCTTAGACAGATCTGGAAACTGTCCATTATCTTTTACCAGTGTTTTGGTCCAGAACATTTTGACATTTTGATGTCCAGCAGGGTATTTATAAATGCAGTTCATTATCACTGATGAGTTCTTTAGTGCACAGATGTGTGAAGGACTGTAACTCACATCGAAACCACCCCACTGGCTACAAAGTCCTGAAACACAAAATTCACAAGAAATAATAATAATAATTTGTTAAATTTTTATATAGCACTTTTCTGGATACTCAAAGTGCATATGGAAGGGAAAATCTCCTCAACCACCACCGATGTGCAGCACCACCTGGATGATGCGACAGCAGCCATATTGTGCCAGAACGCCCACCACACACCAGCTTATTGGTGGAGAGGAGACATAGTGATGAAGCCAATCAGTATATGGGGATGATTAGGAGGCTATGATGAGACCAATGGGCAAATTTGCCAGGATGCTGGGGTTACAGCTCTACTCTTTTCGAAGGACATACTGGGGTTTTTAATGCCCACAAAGAGTCAGGACCTCAGTTTAACATCTCATCTGAAGGATGGTGCTTTTGACAGTATAGTGTCCCCATCACTATACTGGGGCGTTAGGACCCACACAGACCACAGGGTGAGCGCCCCCTGCTGGCCTCACTAACACCAGCAGCAACCTAGTTTTCCCAGGAGGTCTCTCATCCAGGTACTAACCAGGCTCAGCCCTGCTTAGCTTCAGTGGGCAACCAGTCTAGAGCTACAGGGTGATATGGCTGCTGGCGAAAATAATGAAAATGCCCATATATTAAAAACAGGACCATAAACGTTCATTAAAACTTGTTTTTCTTCACAAAACTGGTGTTTATATGAATAAAGAACTACACTTATCATATGATGTGTAAAATCTACAGACATCAGACAGAAGGTGATGAAATACAGGAAACAGAACAGTGAACACTAAACATGAAAGACAGTCTGCACTAAATGTTTGCAGCTTCATTATGTCTGCAAAAACCTGAGTAATACAATTTTGTTTGGAAGCAACAAATAAATCATAGACATTTTACTACATTATAGTTGATATTTTACCAGTGATTACTGTTTCCTGGGGTTACTATCAGGGCTAACTGATTAGTCAAAACCTTTCTAATGTTGAGATATTATAAGTCCCATTGTATTTACAGGAGAGACTCACCTGAATTCATGAGCAGAAACAGCAGAAGAAGAGGAGGAGCCGTTATCAGTGGCATCACTGCAGGAAACTAAATCATTTACACAACAACACGTCATCTTTAGCTTCATAAATACAATTACAACAGCAGTCAAGTTTCATCTTTAGTTTCATAAATACAATTACAACAGCAAGTTATAAACACTGTAAAAATGATAAAACTATTTTAACATTATTATTGTTAGTAGTTTTCCACAGTTGAAACTCATGTAAAGACGACACTGGGCACACATGAGCTCTGGATGTTCAGAGGTTATTATGAAAGAAAATGTTTCTCAGAAGTTTCTTCTGTGAATGGAGATTCATTAGTTATTCAATATTCATCACTGAACAAGTGTAACTCTTACCGTGTTGTAGTTTCAGACACAGCAAACAGACTCCAGGAGAGTGAACTGCAAATGCGAGCTGAAAACTTTCTTCTGCTGTTTTACAGTTTGTTCCTTCCTCTTTTTAAAGTCTATTTTAGAGACCTGCCCCATGCCACATTAACACACTTGCAAAGAATAGAAAAAGATATAAACACTCTCTTAAGAGGATTAAAAAGTAGATCATGTCTAAATTCATGACTACAGAGCTTTCAATAAAAAAAAAAAATAAAATAAAACTTTCAGTGTGAAGGGAAACTTCCTGTAATCATGATTAGATGGTGTTTATCAGTTTCCTGAAAACTGTGTATGTTAACATGCATGTTCAGTAATATTTTAGACCTCTTTGTGGCAGGAATATGTAACTGCCTTCCCTTATATTAAAGAATAAGGATCATCCCTGGATGGATGAAGGGATGAATGGACGCAGGAATGGATGAATTTGTGGATAGATGGATGGATGAATGAATGAATGAATGAATGCAGGGATGGGTGAATGGTGGATGGGTGAGTGGATAGATGATGTTTGAATGATTTGTGGATGGATACATGGATGGATCAATGGATGGGGCAGTAACATGTAACTGCATTCCCTTATATAAAAAAGAATCATAAAAAATGATGGATGGATGGTGTTACTTTGAGGATGGCCAAACTTACCTCCACTGTCCTGAAGAGGGAGCTGTTTTTCAGATCATACTTCTGACACTGTTTGTTTACTTATTCATGTGCATTACGGAAGTGTAACTCTATAAACACACACAAACACAAACACACACACACACACACACACACACACACACACACACACACACACCATTAAGCAAAGTTATGTCCAGAAGTCTTGGCACACGATGAAAAGACTGAAGTCCACTGAGGAGCCAGAATGATTTTTTTTAATGATATCTTTTTTGATGTCTTCTGGACGTCTGATATAGACGTTTATGGAACCTCCACACAAGGTTAAAAAAAAAAAAAAAAACTCCACAGATCCATCCATAGGCAGTAATAAGTTCTATAATTACTAAGTGCAATATTACCTTATGAAAATTACAACATTGCAGAGGATTTTTTACAACTTTTTTTTTTTTTTTTTTTGGAACATAATAATAAATCATAACTAGAATGTACATTTCCTGAAGAAAATGTGAATGGTGCTTGCAGTGGCAAAACTCGCCACTCAGTTGTTAGGGTGCTGTAATTGGTTGCTAGGGCGTGGCTATGAAGTTGCTGTGTCACTACCTATTGGCTGGCCGAGTCAAAAGAGCCCAGCCCCAAGTCTCTATGACCTTCTGATCCAAAGATATGATCTCACAGATTTTGTCCCAATATTAAGTCTATGGGACTTTTTTCAGCTGATTTTTTGTCCGCTGGGCAAACTTCGTACACCCGATCGCTTAGAAAAGTCATAGCACACCTCTCCTCATTAAGCCGGTCGATTTGACACCTCATTTATGGGTCTACGACAAACGGTGCGGGACGAGTTACGCGCCAAAGTTTTGTCCAGGTGAATAGTAATTACAATACTAGAATGTACATTTCCTGAAGAAAATGTGAATGGTGCTTGCAATGGCAAAACTCAGCACTCGGTTGCTAGCGTGTTTCTAGGCAATTGCTAAGGTGTTCTGGGTGGTTGCTATGGTAACCTGGGTGGTTGCTAGGGTGTTGCTAGGCAGTTGCTAAGGTACTTGGGGTGGTTGCTAAGGTGTTGCTAGGCGATTGCTAGGGTGTTCTGGGTGGTTGCTAGGCGGTTGCTATGGTAACCTGGGTGGTTGCTAGGCAGTTGCTAAGGTACTTGGGGTGGTTGCTAAGGTGTTGCTAGGCGGTTGCTAGGGTGTTCTGGGTGGTTGCTAGGCGGTTGCTATGGTAACCTGGGTGGTTGCTAGGCGGTTGCTAGGCAGTTGGTAAGGTACTTGGGGCGGTTGCTAAGGTGTTGCTAGGCGGTTGCTAGGGTGTTCTGGGTGGTTGCTAGGCGGTTGCTATGGTAACCTGGGCGGTTGCTAGGTGGTTGCTAGGCAGTTGGTAAGGTACTTGGGGCAGTTGCTAAGGTGTTGCTAGGCGGTTGCTAGGGTGTTATGAGTGGTTGCTAGGCAGTTGCTATGGTAACCTGAGTGGTTGCTATGATGTTACTAGGTGGTTGGTAGTTGTCACAGATGGTTACTATGGTGTTTTTATAGAGTTCTTAGCATGTTCTTAGACAGTTTAGCACTTAGCTAATCACTATTAGCATGTAGCTATTCACTGCTAGCATGTGTAGCATGTTGGAAGTCTAGTTTGCTAGCATGAGTCAAAAGAGCCAACCGCCATGTCTCTACGATGCTCTGATGCAGAGATATAGGTCTTGCTAAACGGTTGCTAGGGTACTCTGTTTGGTTGCTAGGGAGTGGCTTGGCAGCTGCCAGTGATGATACTCCAAAGCCTGCTAGCCAGTATGAATGATATAAATCAACCCCCATGCCTCTATGATATTCAGATTTGAAGATATCCCTCTATGCTTTGGGTTGCTAGGGTGCTCTAAATAGTTGCTAGGGCGTGGCTATAAAGTCTTGAAGGTGATTCGTGATTGGCCGTTTGCTGTCCCGAGTCAAATGAGCCCACCCTCATGTTCCTATGACACTTCTATCCAAAGGAATATCTTTGATCTTTTTGAATGGAAGTCTATGGAACCTGTTGCTATGGTGCTCTATATGGTTGCTAGGGCGTGGCTTGATAGCGTCACATTGATCCTGAGAGACTGATTGGTTGCCTGAGTGAAATGAGCCCGCCCCCTTGTCTCTATGACACTGTGATCAATAGTGAGAGATGTGAGTGAGTGACAGAAAGGGTTCTAAGGCCCTGCGTGTGTGTGCGTGTGTGAGAAAGTGACAGTTGAGATTCAAATTTCTGAACATTCCGCCATTGAAAGTCAATGGGACTTTTTTGGCCGCTTTTTCGCCCCCTGTGCGAACATCGTTGGGCCGATCGCTTATAAAAGTCATAGCACACCTCTCCTCAATGAGCCGGTCGATTTGACACCTCATTCATGGGTCTAGGACAAAAACTGCGGGACAAGTTACGCGCCGAAGTTTTTGTCCAGAAGAAGAAGAATAATAATAATAATAATAAGTATGCAGGAGAACAATAATGATGCTTTGCCTTTGGCAAGCACCATTAACTAGAATGTACATTTCCTGAAGAAAATGTGAATGGTGCTTGCAGTGGCAAAATTCGGCACTCGGTTGCTAGGGTGCTGTAATTGGTTGCTAGGGCGTGGCTATGAAGTTGCTGTGTCACTACCTATTGGCTGGCCGAGTCAAAAGAGCCCAGCCCCAAGTCTCTATGACCTTCTGATCCAAAGATATGATCTCACCGATTTTGTGGCAATGTTAAGTCTATGGGACTTTTGTTCAGCCGATTTTTCGTACGCTGTGTGAACATCGTACACCCGATTGCTTAGAAAAGTCATAGCACACCTCTCCTCAATAAACCGGTCGATTTGACACCTCATTCATCGATCTACGACAAACGGTGCGGGACGAGTTACGCGCCAAAGTTTTGTTCAGGTGAATAGTAATTACAATACTAGAATGTACATTTCCTGAAGAAAATGTGAATGGTGCTTGCAGTGGCAAAATTCGGCACTCGGTTGCTAGGGTGTTTCTAGGCAATTGCTAAGGTGTTCTGGGTGGTTGCTAGGCGGTTACTATGGTAACCTGGGTGGTTGCTAGGGTGTTGCTAGGCAGTTGCTAAGGTACTTGGGGTGGTTGCTAAGGTGTTGCTAGGCGGTTGCTAGGGTGTTCTGGGTGGTTGCTATGCGGTTGCTATGGTAACCTGGGTGGTTGCTAGGCGGTTGCTAGGCAGTTGCTAAGGTACTTGGGGTGGTTGCTAAGGTGTTGCTAGGCAGTTGCTAGGGTGTTCTGGGTGGTTGCTAGGCGGTTGCTATGGTAACCTGGGTGGTTGCTAGGCGGTTGCTAGGCAGTTGCTAAGGTACTTGGGGCAGTTGCTACGGTGTTGCTAGGTGGTTGCTAGGGTGTTATGGGTGGTTGCTAGGCAGTTGCTATGGTAACCTGGGTGGTTGCTATGATGTTACTAGGTGGTTGGTAGTTGTCACAGATGGTTACTATGGTGTTTTTATAGAGTTCTTAGCATGTTCTTAGCCCACTTTAGCACTTAGCTAATCACCATTAGCATGTAGCTATTCACTGCTAGCATGTGTAGCATGTTGGAAGTCCAGTTTGCTAGCATGAGTCGAAAGAGCCAACCGCCATGTCTCTACGATGCTCTGATGCAGAGATATAGGTCTTGCTAAACGGTTGCTAGGGTACTCTGTTTGGTTGCTAGGGAGTGGCTTAGCAGCTGCCAATGATGATACACCAAAGGCTGCTTGCCAATATAAGCCAACCGCCATGTCTCTACGATGTTCTGATGCAGAGATATAGGTCTTGCAAAACGGTTGCTAGGGTACTCTGTTTGGTTGCTAGGGAGTGGCTTGGCAGCTGCCAATGATGATACTCCAAAGGCTGCTTGCCAGTATGAATGATATAAATCAACCCCCATGCCTCTATGATATTGAGATTTAAAGATATCCCTCTATGCTTTGGGTTGCTAGGGTGCTCTAAATGGTTGCTAGGGCGTGGCTATGAAGTCTTGAAGGTGATTCGTGATTGGCCGTTTGCTGTCCCGAGTCAAATGAGCCCACCCTCATGTTCCTATGACACTTCTATCCAAAGGACTATCTTTGACCTTTTTGAATGGAAGTCTATGGAACCTGTTGCTATGGTGCTCTATATGGTTGCTAGGGCGTGGCTTCATAGCGTCACATTGATCCTGAGAGACTGATTGGTTGCCTGAGTGAAATGAGCCCGCCCCCTTGTCTCTATGACACTGTGATCAATAGTGAGAGATGTGAGTGAGTGACAGAAAGGGTTCTAAGGCCCTGCGTGTGTGTGCGTGTGTGAGAAAGTGACAGTTGAGATTCAAATTTCTGAACATTCCGCCATTGAAAGTCAATGGGACTTTTTTGGCCGCTTTTTCGCCCCCTGTGCGAACATCGTTGGGCCGATCGCTTATAAAAGTCATAGCACACCTCTCCTCAATGAGCCGGTCGATTTGACACCTCATTCATGGGTCTAGGACAAAAACTGCGGGACAAGTTACGCGCCGAAGTTTTTGTCCAGAAGAAGAAGAATAATAATAATAATAATAAGTATGCAGGAGAACAATAATGATGCTTTGCCTTTGGCAAGCACCATTAACTAGAATGTACATTTCCTGAAGAAAATGTGAATGGTGCTTGCAGTGGCAAAATTCGGCACTCGGTTGCTAGGGTGCTGTAATTGGTTGCTAGGGCGTGGCTATGAAGTTGCTGTGTCACTACCTATTGGCTGGCCGAGTCAAAAGAGCCCAGCCCCAAGTCTCTATGACCTTCTGATCCAAAGATATGATCTCACCGATTTTGTGGCAATGTTAAGTCTATGGGACTTTTGTTCAGCCGATTTTTCGTACGCTGTGTGAACATCGTACACCCGATTGCTTAGAAAAGTCATAGCACACCTCTCCTCAATAAACCGGTCGATTTGACACCTCATTCATCGATCTACGACAAACGGTGCGGGACGAGTTACGCGCCAAAGTTTTGTTCAGGTGAATAGTAATTACAATACTAGAATGTACATTTCCTGAAGAAAATGTGAATGGTGCTTGCAGTGGCAAAATTCGGCACTCGGTTGCTAGGGTGTTTCTAGGCAATTGCTAAGGTGTTCTGGGTGGTTGCTAGGCGGTTACTATGGTAACCTGGGTGGTTGCTAGGGTGTTGCTAGGCAGTTGCTAAGGTACTTGGGGTGGTTGCTAAGGTGTTGCTAGGCGGTTGCTAGGGTGTTCTGGGTGGTTGCTATGCGGTTGCTATGGTAACCTGGGTGGTTGCTAGGCGGTTGCTAGGCAGTTGCTAAGGTACTTGGGGTGGTTGCTAAGGTGTTGCTAGGCAGTTGCTAGGGTGTTCTGGGTGGTTGCTAGGCGGTTGCTATGGTAACCTGGGTGGTTGCTAGGCGGTTGCTAGGCAGTTGCTAAGGTACTTGGGGCAGTTGCTACGGTGTTGCTAGGTGGTTGCTAGGGTGTTATGGGTGGTTGCTAGGCAGTTGCTATGGTAACCTGGGTGGTTGCTATGATGTTACTAGGTGGTTGGTAGTTGTCACAGATGGTTACTATGGTGTTTTTATAGAGTTCTTAGCATGTTCTTAGCCCACTTTAGCACTTAGCTAATCACCATTAGCATGTAGCTATTCACTGCTAGCATGTGTAGCATGTTGGAAGTCCAGTTTGCTAGCATGAGTCGAAAGAGCCAACCGCCATGTCTCTACGATGCTCTGATGCAGAGATATAGGTCTTGCTAAACGGTTGCTAGGGTACTCTGTTTGGTTGCTAGGGAGTGGCTTAGCAGCTGCCAATGATGATACACCAAAGGCTGCTTGCCAATATAAGCCAACCGCCATGTCTCTACGATGTTCTGATGCAGAGATATAGGTCTTGCAAAACGGTTGCTAGGGTACTCTGTTTGGTTGCTAGGGAGTGGCTTGGCAGCTGCCAATGATGATACTCCAAAGGCTGCTTGCCAGTATGAATGATATAAATCAACCCCCATGCCTCTATGATATTGAGATTTAAAGATATCCCTCTATGCTTTGGGTTGCTAGGGTGCTCTAAATGGTTGCTAGGGCGTGGCTATGAAGTCTTGAAGGTGATTCGTGATTGGCCGTTTGCTGTCCCGAGTCAAATGAGCCCACCCTCATGTTCCTATGACACTTCTATCCAAAGGACTATCTTTGACCTTTTTGAATGGAAGTCTATGGAACCTGTTGCTATGGTGCTCTATATGGTTGCTAGGGCGTGGCTTCATAGCGTCACATTGATCCTGAGAGACTGATTGGTTGCCTGAGTGAAATGAGCCCGCCCCCTTGTCTCTATGACACTGTGATCAATAGTGAGAGATGTGAGTGAGTGACAGAAAGGGTTCTAAGGCCTTGCGTGTGTGTGTGTGTGTGTGAGAAAGTGACAGTTGAGATTCAAATTTCTGAACATTCCGCCATTGAAAGTCAATGGGACTTTTTTGGCCGCTTTTTCGCCCCCTGTGCGAACATCGTTGGGCCGATCGCTTATAAAAGTCATAGCACACCTCTCCTCAATGAGCCGGTCGAATTGACACCTCATTCATGGGTCTAGGACAAAAACTGCGGGACAAGTTACGCGCCGAAGTTTTTGTCCAGAAGAAGAAGAATAATAATAATAACTAGAATGTACATTTCCTGAAGAAAATGTGAATGGTGCTTGCAGTGGCAAAACTCGGCACTCTTGATTAGCATGATGCTAACATAATTAGCATGTTGTTAGCATGTTTTTAGCAAGATGCTAACATGATTAGCATGTTGCTAGCATGATGCTAGCATTCTTGCCATGTTGCTAACATGTTTTTAGCAAGATGGTAACATGATTAACATGTTGCTAGCATGTTTTTAACAAGATGCTAACATTATTAGCATGTTGCTAGCATGATGGTAACACGATTAGCATGTTGCTAGGATGATGCTAACACAATTAGCATGTTGCTAGCATGATGCTAACACGATTAGCATGTTGCTTGCATGATGCTAACACAATTAGCATGTTGCTAGCATGATGCTAACACGATTAGCATGTTGCTAGCATGATGCTAACACAATTAGCATGTTGCTAATGTGATTTTGGCAAGATGCTAACATGATTAGCATGTTTGCTAGCATGATGCTAAAGTGATTAGCATGCTACTAGCATGATGCTAACTCAATTAGTATGCTACTAACATGATGCTAACACATTTTTACTTGTTTGTGTCATGTATAAAACCTAAGCTAATTGCTATTAGCACGTAGCTATTCACTGCTAGCATGTGTAGCATGTTGCAAGTCCAGTTTGCTAGCATGAGTCAAAAAGAACCAACCGCCATGTCTCTACGATGTTCTGATGCAGAGATATAGGTCTTTCAAAACGGTTGCTAGGGTACTCTGTTTGGTTGCTAGGGAGTGGCTTGGCAGCTGCCAATGATGATACTCCAAAGGCTGCTTGCCAATATAAACCAACCCCCATGTCTCTACGATGTTCTGATACAGAGAAATAGGCCTTGCAAAATGGTTGCTAGGGTACTCTATTTGGTTGCTAGGGAGTGGCTTAGCAGCTGCCAGTGATGATACTCCAAAGCTGCATGCTAGTATGAATGATATAAACCAACCACCATGCCTCTATGATATTCAGATTTGAAGATATCCCTCTATGCTTTGGGTTGCTAGGGTGCTCTAAATGGTTGCTAGGGCGTGGCTATGAAGTCTTGAAGGTGATTCGTGATTGGCCGTTTGCTGTCCCGAGTCAAATGAGCCCACCCTCATGTTCCTATGACACTTCTATCCAAAGGAATATCTTTGATCTTTTTGAATGGAAGTCTATGGAACTTGTTGCTATGGTGCTCTATATGGTTGCTAGGGCGTGGCTTGATAGCTTCACAATGATCCTGAGAGACTGATTGGTTGCCTCAGTAAAATGAGCCCACCCCCTTGTCTCTATGACACTGTGATCCAGAGTTATGTTCAATACAAAATCCCTATATAATTTCCCATAGTAGGAAAAACACACTGTTTTATGGGCACGGCTTCACCATAGTAAGTCTATGGGGCCACTTTGGGCAGCTCTTGCACCCCAGGGGTACAACTTACACCCCATTTTGAGGTATGGTCTGACAGAGACTGTCAGCCTCTTCAAACGTGGTAACCCACATGTTTCTACGAAATTCTTGTTAGGAGCTATGACTCGTCAAAGTTCGTCGCAATGTTAAGTCAATGGGATTTTTCGGCTACTTTTTCGCCCACCGGGCGAACATCGTACACCCAATCACTTATAAAAGTCATAGCACACCTCTCCTCAATGAGCCGGTCGATTTGACACCTCATTCATGGGTCTAGGACAAAAACTGCGGGACAAGTTACGCGCCGAAGTTTTGTCCAGAAGAAGAAGAAGAATAACTAGAATGTACATTTCCTGAAGAAAATGTGAATGGTGCTTGCAGTGGCAAAATTCGGCACTCGGTTGCTAGGGGGCTGTAATTGGTTGCTAGGGCGTGGCTATGAAGTTGCTGTGTCAATACCTATTGGCTGGCCGAGTCAAAAGAGCCCAGCCCCAAGTCTCTATGACCTTCTGATCCAAAGATATGATCTCACAGATTTTGTGGCAATGTTAAGTCTATGGGACTTTTTTCAGCCGATTTTTCGTACGCTGTGTGAACATCGTACACCCGATTGCTTAGAAAAGTCATAGCACACCTCTCCTCAATAAACCGGTCGATTTGACACCTCATTCATCGATCTACGACAAACGGTGCGGGACGAGTTACACGCCAAAGTTTTGTTCAGGTGAATAGTAATTACAATACTAGAATGTACATTTCCTGAAGAAAATGTGAATGGTGCTTGCAATGGCAAAACTCAGCACTCGGTTGCTAGCGTGTTTCTAGGCAATTGCTAAGGTGTTCTGGGTGGTTGCTATGGTAACCTGGGTGGTTGCTAGGGTGTTGCTAGGCAGTTGCTAAGGTACTTGGGGTGGTTGCTAAGGTGTTGCTAGGCGGTTGCTAGGGTGTTCTGGGTGGTTGCTAGGCGGTTGCTATGGTAACCTGGGTGGTTGCTAGGCAGTTGCTAAGGTACTTGGGGTGGTTGCTAAGGTGTTGCTAGGCGGTTGCTAGGGTGTTCTGGGTGGTTGCTAGGCAGTTGCTATGGTAACCTGGGTGGTTGCTAGGCTGTTGCTAGGCAGTTGCTAAGGTACTTGGGGTGGTTGCTAAGGTGTTGCTAGGCGGTTGCTAGGGAGTTCTGGGTGGTTGCTAGGTGGTTGCTATGGTAACCTGGGTGGTTGCTAGGCGGTTGCTAGGCAGTTGGTAAGTTACTTGGGGTGGTTGCTAAGGCGTTGCTAGGCGGTTGCTAGGGTGTTCTGGGTGGTTGCTAGGCGGTTGCTATGGTAATCTGGGTGGTTGCTAGGGTGTTGCTAGGCAGTTAGTAAGGTACTTGGGGCAGTTGCTAAGGTGTTGCTAGGCAGTTGCTAGGGTGTTATGAGTGGTTGCTAGGCAGTTGCTATGGTAACCTGAGTGGTTGCTATGATGTTACTAAGTGGTTGGTAGTTGTCACAGATGGTTACTTTGGTGTTTTTATAGAGTTCTTAGCATGTTCTTAGACACTTTAGCACTTAGCTAATCACTATTAGCATGTAGCTATTCACTGCTAGCATGTGTAGCATGTTGGAAGTCTAGTTTGCTAGCATGAGTCAAAAGAGCCAACCACCATGTCTCTACGATACTCTGATGCAGAGATATAGGTCTTGCTAAACGGTTGCTAGGGTACTCTGTTTGGTTGCTAGGGAGTGGCTTAGCAGCTGCCAATGATGATACAGCAAAGGCTGCTTGCCAATATAAGCCAACCGCCATGTCCCTACGATGCTCTGATGCAGAGATATAGGTCTTGCAAAACGGTTGCTAGGGTACTCTGTTTGGTTGCTAGGGAGTGGCTTGGCAGCTGCCAGTGATGATACTCCAAAGCCTGCTTGCCAGTATGAATGATATAAACCAACCCCCATGCCTCTATGATATTCAGATTTGAAGATATCCCTCTATGCTTTGGGTTGCTAGGGTGCTCTAAATAGGTTGCTAGGGCGTGGCTATGAAGTCTTGAAGGTGATTCGTGATTGGCCGTTTGCTGTCCCGAGTCAAATGAGCCCACCCTCATGTTCCTATGACACTTCTATCCAAAGGAATATCTTTGATCTTTTTGAATGGAAGTCTATGGAACCTGTTGCTATGGTGCTCTATATGGTTGCTAGGGCGTGGCTTCATAGCTTCACATTGATCCTGAGAGACTGATTGGTTGCCTGAGTGAAATGAGCCCACCCCCTTGTCTCTATGACACTGTGATCAATAGTGAGAGATGTGAGTGAGTGAGAGAAAGGGTTCTAAGGCCCTGCGTGTGTGTGCGTGTGTGAGAAAGTGACAGTTGAGATTCAAATTTCTGAACATTCCGCCATTGAAAGTCAATGGGACTTTTTTGGCCGCTTTTTCGCCCCCTGTGCGAACATCGTTGGGCCGATCGCTTATAAAAGTCATAGCACACCTCTCCTCAATGAGCCGGTCGATTTGACACCTCATTCATGGGTCTAGGACAAAAACTGCGGGACAAGTTACGCGCCGAAGTTTTTGTCCAGAAGAAGAAGAATAATAATAATAATAATAATAATAAGTATGCAGGAGAACAATAATGATGCTTTGCCAGAGGCAAGCACCATTAACTAGAATGTACATTTCCTGAAGAAAATGTGAATGGTGCTTGCAGTGGCAAAATTCAGCACTCGGTTGCTAGGGTGTTTCTAGGCAATTGCTAAGGTGTTCTGGGTGGTTGCTAGGCGGTTACTATGGTAACCTGGGTGGTTGCTAGGGTGTTGCTAGGCAGTTGCTAAGGTACTTGGGGTGGTTGCTAAGGTGTTGCTAGGCGGTTGCTAGGGTGTTCTGGGTGGTTGCTAGGCGGTTGCTATGGTAACCTGGGTGGTTGCTAGGGTGTTGCTAGGCAGTTGCTAAGGTACTTGGGGTGGTTGCTAAGGTGTTGCTAGGCGGTTGCTAGGGTGTTCTGGGTGGTTGCTAGGTGGTTGCTATGGTAACCTTGGTGGTTGCTAGGCGGTTGCTAGGCAGTTGCTAAGGTACTTGGGGTGGTTTCTAAGGTGTTGCTAGGCGGTTGCTAGGGTGTTCTGAGTGGTTGCTAGGCGGTTGCTATGGTAACCTGGATGGTTGCTAGGCGGTTGCTAGGCAGTTGGTAAGTTACTTGGGGCAGTTGCTAAGGTGTTGCTAGGCGGTTGCTAGGGTGTTATGAGTGGTTGCTAGGCAGTTGCTATGGTAACCTGAGTGGTTGCTATGATGTTACTAGGTGGTTGGTAGTTGTCACAGATGGTTACTATGGTGTTTTTATAGAGTTCTTAGCATGTTCTTAGACACTTTAGCACTTAGCTAATCACTATTAGCATGTAGCTATTCACTGCTAGCATGTGTAGCATGTTGGAAGTCTAGTTTGCTAGCATGAGTCAAAAGAGCCAACCACCATGTCTCTACGATACTCTGATGCAGAGATATAGGTCTTGCTAAACGGTTGCTAGGGTACTCTGTTTGGTTGCTAGGGAGTGGCTTAGCAGCTGCCAATGATGATACAGCAAAGGCTGCTTGCCAATATAAGCCAACCGCCATGTCCCTACGATGCTCTGATGCAGAGATATAGGTCTTGCTAAACGGTTGCTAGGGTACTCTGTTTGGTTGCTAGGGAGTGGCTTGGCAGCTGCCAGTGATGATACTCCAAAGCCTGCTTGCCAGTATGAATGATATAAATCAACCCCCATGCCTCTATGATATTCAGATTTGAAGATATCCCTCTATGCTTTGGGTTGCTAGGGTGCTCTAAATGGTTGCTAGGGCGTGGCTATGAAGTCTTTAAGGTGATTCGTGATTGGCCGTTTGCTCTCCCGAGTCAAATGAGCCCACCCTCATGTTCCTATGACACTTCTATCCAAAGGACTATCTTTGACCTTTTTGAATGGAAGTCTATGGAACCTGTTGCTATGGTGCTCTATATGGTTGCTAGGGCGTGGCTTCATAGCGTCACATTGATCCTGAGAGACTGATTGGTTGCCTGAGTGAAATGAGCCCGCCCCCTTGTCTCTATGACACTGTGATCAATAGTGAGAGATGTGAGTGAGTGAGAGAAAGGGTTCTAAGGCCCTGCGTGTGTGTGTGTGTGTGAGAAAGTGACAGTTGAGATTCAAATTTCTGAACATTCCGCCATTGAAAGTCAATGGGACTTTTTTGGCCGCTTTTTCGCCCCCTGTGCGAACATCGTTGGGCCGATCGCTTATAAAAGTCATAGCACACCTCTCCTCAATGAGCCGGTCGATTTGACACCTCATTCATGGGTCTAGGACAAAAACTGCGGGACAAGTTACGCGCCGAAGTTTTTGTCCAGAAGAAGAAGAAGAATAATAATAATAATAATAATAAGTATGCAGGAGAACAATAATGATGCTTTGCCAGAGGCAAGCACCATTAATAATAAGTATGCAGGAGAACAATAATGATGCTTTGCCTTTGGCAAGCACCATTAATAAGTATGCAGGAGAACAATAATGATGCTTTGCCTTTGGCAAGCACCATTAATAATAATAAGTATGCAGGAGAACAATAATGATGCTTTGCCTTTGGCAAGCACCATTAATAAGTATGCAGGAGAACAATAATGATGCTTTGCCTTTGGCAAGCACCATTAACTAGAATGTACATTTCCTGAAGAAAATGTGAATGGTGCTTGCAGTGGCAATACTCGGCACTCTTGATTAGCATGATGCTAACATGATTAGCGTGTTGCTAGCATGTTTTTAGCAAGATGCTAACATGATTAGCATGTTGCTAGCATGATTACCATGTTGCTAACATGTTTTTAGCAAGATGCTAACAAGATTAACATGTTGCTAGCATGTTTTTAACAAGATGCTAACATTATTAGCATGTTGCTAGCATGATGGTAACACGATTAGCATGTTGCTAGCATGATGCTAACACAATTAGCATGTTGCTAGCATGATGCTAACACGATTAGCATGTTGCTAGCATGATGCTAACACGATTAGCATGTTGCTAGCATGATGCTAACACAATTAGCATGTTGCTAACATGATGCTAACATGATTAGCATGTCGCTAACATGATGCTAACACGATTAGCATGTTGCTAACGTGATTTTGGCAAAATGCTAACATGATTAGCATGTTTGCTAGCATGATGCTAACATGATTAGCATGCTACTAGCATGATGCTAACACAATTAGTATGCTACTAGCATTCTGTTAACACATTTTTACTTGTTTGTGTCATGTATAAACCCTAAGCTAATTGTTATTAGCATATAGCTATTCACTGCTAGCATGTGTAGCATGTTGCAAGTCCAGTTTGCTAGCATGAGTAAAAAAGAACCAACCGCCATGTCTCTACGATGTTCTGATGCAGAAATGTAGGTCTTTCAAAATGGTTGCTAGGGTACTCTGTTTGGTTGCTAGGGAGTGGCTTGGCAGCTGCCAATGATGATACTCCAAAGGCTGCTTGCCAATATAAACCAACCCCCATGTCTCTACGATGTTCTGATACAGAGAAATAGGCCTTGCAAAACGGTTGCTAGGGTTCTCTATTTGGTTGCTAGGGAGTGGCTTAGCAGCTGCCAGTGATGATACTCCAAAGCTGCTTGCTAGTATGAATGATATAAACCAACCCCCATGCCTCTATGATATTCAGATTTGAAGATATCCCTCTATGCTTTGGGTTGCTAGGGTGCTCTAAATGGTTGCTAGGGCGTGGCTATGAAGTCTTGAAGGGGATTCGTGATTGGTCGTATGCTGCCCCGAATTAAATGAGCCCACCCTCATGTTTCTAAGACACTTCCATCCAAAGATATTCCTTTGATCTTTTTCAATGGAAGTCTATGGAACTTGTTGCTATGGTGCTCTATATGGTTGCTAGGGCGTGGCTTGATAGCTTCAAAATGATCCTGAGAGACTGATTGGTTGCCTGAGTAAAATGAGCCCACCCCCTTGTCTCTATGACACTGTGATCCAGAGTTATGTTCAATACAAAATCCCTATGTAATTTCCCATAGTAGGAAAAACACACTGTTTCATGGGCAAGGCTTCACCATAGTAAGTCTATGGGGCAAATTTGGGCAGCTCTTGCGCCCCAGGGGTACAACTTACACCCCATTTTGAGGTATGGTCTGACAGAGACTGTCAGCCTCTTCAAACGTGGTAACCCACATGTTTCTACGAAATTCTTGTTAGGAGCTATGACTCGTCAAAGTTCGTCGCAATGTTAAGTCAATGGGATTTTTCGGCTACTTTTTCGCCCACCGGGCGAACATCGTACACCCGATCACTTATAAAAGTCATAGCACACCTCTCCTCAATGAGCCGGTCGATTTGACACCTCATTCATGGGTCTAGGACAAAAACTGCGGGACAAGTTACGCGCCGAAGTTTTGTCCAGAAGAAGAAGAATAATAACTAGAATGTACATTTCCTGAAGAAAATGTGAATGGTGCTTGCAGTGGCAATACTCGGCACTCTTGATTAGCATGATGCTAACATGATTAGCGTGTTGCTAGCATGTTTTTAGCAAGATGCTAACATGATTAGCGTGTTGCTAGCATGATTACCATGTTGCTAACATGTTTTTAGCAAGATGCTAACATGATTAACATGTTGCTAGCATGTTTTTAACAAGATGCTAACATTATTAGCATGTTGCTAACATGATGGTAACACGATTAGCATGTTGCTAGCATGATGCTAACACAATTAGCATGTTGCTAGCATGATGGTAACACGATTAGCATGTTGCTAGGATGATGCTAACACAATTAGCATGTTGCTAGCATGATGCTAACACAATTAGCATGTTGCTTGCATGATGCTAACACAATTAGCATGTTGCTAACATGATGCTAACACAATTAGCATGTTGCTAGCATGATGCTAACACGATTAGCATGTTGCTAATGTGATTTTGGCAAGATGCTAACATGATTAGCATGTTTGCTAGCATGATGCTAACGTGATTAGCATGCTACTAGCATGATGCTAACTCAATTAGTATGCTACTAGCATGATGCTAACACATTTTTACTTGTTTGTGTCATGTATAAAACCTAAGCTAATTGCTATTAGCACGTAGCTATTCACTGCTAGCATGTGTAGCATGTTGCAAGTCCAGTTTGCTAGCATGAGTAAAAAAGAACCAACCGCCATGTCTCTACAATGTTCTGATGCAGAGATATAGGTCTTTCAAAACGGTTGCTAGGGTACTCTGTTTGGTTGCTAGGGAGTGGCTTGGCAGCTGCCAATGATGATACTCCAAAGGCTGCTTGCCAATATAAACCAACCCCCATGTCTCTACGATGTTCTGATACAGAGAAATAGGCCTTGCAAAATGGTTGCTAGGGTACTCTATTTGGTTGCTAGGGAGTGGCTTGGCAGCTGCCAGTGATGATACTCCAAAGCTGCTTGCTAGTATGAATGATATAAACCAACCACCATGCCTCTATGATATTCAGATTTGAAGATATCCCTCTATGCTTTGGGTTGCTAGGGTGCTCTAAATGGTTGCTAGGGCGTGGCTATGAAGTCTTGAAGGTGACTCGTGACTGGCCGTATGCTGCCCCGAGTTAAATGAGCCCACCCTCATGTTTCTATGACACTTCCATCCAAAGATATTCCTTTGATCTTTTTCAATGGAAGTCTATGGAACTTGTTGCTATGGTGCTCTATATGGTTGCTAGGGCGTGGCTTGATAGCTTCACAATGATCCTGAGAGACTGATTGGTTGCCTGAGTAAAATGAGCCCACCCCCTTGTCTCTATGACACTGTGATCCAGAGTTATGTTCAATACAAAATCCCTATGTAATTTCCCATAGTAGGAAAAACACACTGTTTTATGGGCACGGCTTCACCATAGTAAGTCTATGGGGCCACTTTGGGCAGCTCTTGTGCCCCAGGGGTACAACTTACACCCCATTTTGAGGTCTGGTCTGACAGAGACTGTCAGCCTCTTCAAACGTGGTAACCCACATGTTTCTACGAAATTCTTGTTAGGAGCTATGACTCGTCAAAGTTCGTCGCAATGTTAAGTCAATGGGATTTTTCGGCTACTTTTTCGTCCGCCGGGCGAACATCGTACACCCAATCGCTTATAAAAGTCATAGCACACCTCTCCTCAATGAGCCGGTCGATTTGACACCTCATTCATGGGTCTAGGACAAAAACTGCGGGACAAGTTACGCGCCGAAGTTTTGTCCAGAAGAAGAAGAAGAATAATAATAATAATAAGTATGCAGGAGAACAATAATGATGCTTTGCCTTTGGCAAGCACCATTAATAAGTATGCAGGAGAACAATAATGATGCTTTGCCTTTGGCAAGCACCATTAATAAGTATGCAGGAGAACAATAATGATGCTTTGCCAGAGGCAAGCACCATTAATAATAATAATAATAATAAGTATGCAGGAGAACAATAATGATGCTTTGCCAGAGGCAAGCACCATTAATAAGTATGCAGGAGAACAATAATGATGCTTTGCCTTTGGCAAGCACCATTAATAATAATAATAAGTATGCAGGAGAACAATAATGATGCTTTGCCTTTGGCAAGCACCATTAATAAGTATGCAGGAGAACAATAATGATGCTTTGCCTTTGGCAAGCACCATTAATAATAATAAGTATGCAGGAGAACAATAATGATGCTTTGCCTTTGGCAAGCACCATTAATAATAACTAGAATGTACATTTCCTGAAGAAAATGTGAATGGTGCTTGCAGTGGCAAAACTCGGCACTCGGTTGCTAGGGTGTTTCTAGGCAATTGCTAAGGTGTTCTGGGTGGTTGCTAGGCGGTTGCTATGGTAACCTGGGTGGTTGCTAGGGTGTTGCTAGGCAGTTGCTAAGGTACTTGGGGTGGTTGCTAAGGTGTTGCTAGGCGGTTGCTAGGGTGTTCTGGGTCGTTGTTAGGCGGTTGCTATGGTAACCTGGGTGGTTGCTAGGGTGTTGCTAGGCAGTTGCTAAGGTACTTGGGGCAGTTGCTACGGTGTTGCTAGGCGGTTGCTAGGGTGTTATGGGTGGTTGCTAGGCAGTTGCTATGGTAACCTGGGTGGTTGCTATGATGTTACTAGGTGGTTGGTAGTTGTCACAGATGGTTACTATGGTGTTTTTATAGAGTTCTTAGCATGTTCTTAGCCCACTTCAGCACTTAGCTAATCACCATTAGCATGTAGCTATTCACTGCTAGCATGTTTAACATGTTGGAAGTCCAGTTTGCTAGCATGAGTCGAAAGAGCCAACTGCCATGTCTCTACGATGCTCTGATGCAGAGATATAGGTCTTGCTAAACGGTTGCTAGGGTACTCTGTTTGGTTGCTAGGGAGTGGCTTAGCAGCTGCCAATGATGATACTCCAAAGGCTGCTTGCCAATATAAGCCAACCGCCATGTCTCTATGATGCTCTGATGCACAGATATAGGTCTTGCTAAACAGTTGCTAGGGTACTTTGTTTGGTTGCTAGGGAGTGGCTTAGCAGCTGCCAGTGATGATACTGTAAAGGCTGCTAGTCAGTATGAATGATATAAATCAACCCTAAGATGTTCAGATTTGAAGATATCCCTCTTTGGGTTTGGGTTGCTAGGGTGCTCTAAATGGTTGCTAGGGCAAGGCTAGACAGTTAGCAGTCTTAAACTAATAGACTGCATGTCTGCCTAAATCAAAAGAGCCAAACTCACATGTCTCTATGATGTTCTGATTCATTTATATCCATCTCATCTATTTTTCAATGGAAGTCTGTGGGGTGGTTGCTAGGGTGCTCTAAGTGGTTGCTAGGGTGTGGCTATGATGAAGATTTTAGGTCATTACTTATTGGCTGCTTGATAAGATGTCAAATGAGTGAGAGACAGTGAGAGAGAAAGGGTTCCTCAGGCCCTGCGTGTGTGTGTGTGTGAGTGAGAAAGTGACAGTTGAGACTGACGGAATGTTCGTGAATTTGAATTTTTCAATGCAAGTCTATGGGACTTTTTTGGCCGCTTTTTCGTCCGCTGTGCGAACATCGTTGGTCCGATCGCTTATAAAAGTCATAGCACACCTCTCCTCAATGAGCCGGTCGATTTGACACCTCATTCATGGGTCTATGACAAAAGCTGCAGGAGGAGTAGCGCGCAGAAATTTGAGTGGAAGAAGAAGAATAAGTATGCGGGAGAACAATAATGATGCTTTGCCTTTGGCAAGCACCATTAATAATAATAATAACTAGATAAAAAAGTTCGTCGAGACAAACTTTAAGTTGGCTTGAAAAAGTAGGTCCAGAAAGTTTAAAGTAGTTTATAAAGTTTAAAGTTTAAAAGTTTTCAGTTTTCAGTTTGGTTTTAGTTTAGTAGTTTTGAGACAGACAGACAGACAGACAGACAGATAGATAGATAGATAGATAGATAGATAGATAGATGAGAAGTAATAGATGAGACATAATAGATGAGAAGATAGATAGATAGATAGATAGATAGATAGATAGATAGATGAGAAGTAATAGATGAGACATAATAGATGAGAAGATAGATAGATAGATAGATAGATAGATGAGAAGTAATAGATGAGACATAATAGATGAGAAGATAGATAGATAGATAGATAGATAGATAGATAGATAGATAGATAGATGAGAAGTGATAGATGAGGAGAGAGAGAGATAGATAGATAGATGAGAAGTGATAGATGAGAAGAGAGATAGATGAGAAGAGAGATAGATGAGAAGTGATAGATAGATAGATAGATAGATAGATAGATGATAGATGAGTTTATGAGTTTGAATGAGGATAGATAGATAGATAGATAAATGATAAGTGATAGATGAGAAGAGAGATAGATGAGAAGTGATAGATGAGAAGAGAGATAGATGAGAAGTGAGATAGATGAGAAGTGATAGATAGATGATAGATAGATAAATGATAAGTGATAGATGAGAAGTGATAGATATATAGATAGATAGATAGATAGATGGATGAGAAGTGATGGATGAGAAGAGAGATAGATGAGAAGTCATAGATAGATAGATAGATAGATAGATAGATAGATAGATAGATAGATAGATAGATGAGAAGTGATAGATGAGAAGAGAGATAGATGAGAAGAGAGATAGATGAGAAGTGATAGATAGATAGATAGATAGATAGATAGATAGATGATAGATGAGTTTATGAGTTTGAATGAGGATAGATAGATAGATAGATAGATGGATGAGAAGTGATGGATGAGAAGAGAGATAGATGAGAAGTCATAGATAGATAGATAGATAGATAGATAGATAGATAGATAGATGGATGAGAAGAGAGATAGATGAGAAGTCATAGATAGATAGATAGATAGATAGATAGATAGATAGATAGATAGATGGATGAGAAGTGATGGATGAGAAGAGAGATAGATGAGAAGTCATAGATAGATAGATAGATAGATAGATAGATGAGAAGTGATGGATGAGAAGAGAGATAGATGAGAAGTCATAGATAGATAGATAGATAGATAGATAGATAGATGGATGAGAAGTGATGGATGAGAAGAGAGATAGATGAGAAGTCATAGATAGATAGATAGATGGATGAGAAGTGATGGATGAGAAGAGAGATAGATGAGAAGTCATAGATAGATAGATAGATGGATGAGAAGTGATGGATGAGAAGAGAGATAGATGAGAAGTCATAGATAGATAGATAGATAGATAGATAGATAGATGGATAGATAGAGAGAGAGAGAGATTAAATGAGTTTAAATGGCAGTAATAGTACATAGAATGGCAGCTTCATTGAGTCTAATGGGCTTCAGTGTGTTTAAATTTGAATTTTTGACAGTTGGAGTTTGATGGAATGTTCAGATTTTCAATGTAAGTCAATGGGAGTTTTTTCCAGTTTTAATCAGCATTTTTAGGAAAACCATAAGTCGGATCAGTCTGAAAAGATATAGCAACTCGAGTCAGAACAGTCTGGAGGTCTAGTCCGAGTTTGGTGGTTGTAGCTTGAACAGTCTAGGAGGAGTAGCAGGGCAAAATTTAGTCTAAGAAAAATAAGCTTAAATAGAATATCAATAAGTTGGCTTTTTCAAGCCAACTTAATAAGTATGCAGGAGAACAATAATGATGCTTTGCCTTTGGCAAGCACCATTAATAATAATAATAATAAGTATGCAGGAGAACAATAATGATGCTTTGCCAGAGGCAAGCACCATTAATAATAATAATAATAACTAGATAAAAAAGTTCGTCGAGACAAACTTTAAGTTGGCTTGAAAAAGTCGGTCCAGAAAGTTTAAAGTAGTTTATAAAGTTTAAAGTTTGAAAGTTTTCAGTTTGAAAGTTTGGTTTTAGTTTAGTAGTTTTGAGATAGATAGATAGAGTCAGGGTAATCAAGGTGGTTGCTAGGTTTTTGCTATGCGTTTGCTAGGTTACTCTAGGTGGTTGCTAGGTTGTTGCTATGCGGTTGCTAGGGTACTCGAGGTGGTTACTAAGGTGTTGCTATGCGGTTGCTAGGGTACTCGGGGTGGTTGCTAGGGTGTTGCTATGCGGTTGCTAGGGTGCTCTAGGTGGTTGCGAGGTTGTTGCTATGCGGTTGCTAGGGTACTTGGGTGGTTGCTAAGGTGTTGCTATGCGGTTGCTAGGGTACTCGGGGTGGTTGCTAAGGTGTTGCTTTACGGTTGCTAGGGTACTCTAGGTGGTTGCTAAGGTGTTGCTATGTGGTTGCTATGGTACACGGGGTGGTTGCAATGCGGTTGCTAGGGTACTTGGGGTGGTTGCTAAGGTGTTGCTATGCGGTTGCTAGGGTACTCGGGGTGGTTGCTATGCGGTTGCTAGGGTATTCGGGGTGGTTGCTAAGGTGTTGCTATGCGGTTGCTAGGGTACTCGGGGTGGTTGCTATGCGGTTGCTAGGGTGCTCGGGGTGATTGTTAAGGTGTTGCTATGCGGTTGCTAAGGTACTCGGGGTGGTTGCTAAGGTGTTGCTATGTGGTTGCTAAGGTATCCTGGGTCCTTGCTAGGGTGGTCCTATGTGGTTGCTAAGGTACTCGGGCTAGTTACTAGGATGTTGCCAGATTGATTTGTGTGGTTGCCATGGTGTTCTGGTTGGTTGCTATGCGGTTGCTAGGTTGTTCTGGGTGGTTGCTATGAGATTGATAGATAGAGTTTGATAGATAGAGTTTGATAGATAGATAGATTTAGATAGACAGAAACAGATATAGATAGAAAGATATAGATAGATAGATAGATAGATAGATAGATAGATAGATAGAAAGATAGATTTAGTTTGATAGAAAGATAGAAATAGTCAGATAGATAGATAGATAGATACATAGATAGATACATAGATAGATACATAGATCTAGATAGACAGAAACAGATATAGATAGAAAGATATAGATAGATAGATTTAGATAGAAAGATAGATAGATTTAGATAGAAAGATAGAAATAGTCAGATAGATAGATAGATAGATAGATAGATTTAGATAGACAGAAAAGGATATAGATAGAAAGATATAGATAGATAGATAGATAGATAGATAGATAGATAGATTTAGATAGAAAGATAGCTTTAGTTTGATAGAAAGATAGATAGATTTAGATAGATAGATTTAGATAGAAAGATAGATAGAAAGATAGATAGATTTAGATAGAAAGATAGAAATAGTCAGATAGATAGAAAGATAGATAGATTTAGTTTGATAGATTTAGTTTGATAGATAGATAGATAGATAGATTTAGATAGAAAGATATACATAGAAAGAGAGAGATAGAAAGATATATATAGATAGATTAGAAATATTAGATAGAATGGAAGTCTGAATGAGTCTCAATGGTTTAGAAATAGAACATAGAATGGCAGCTAATGGAGTCTGATGAGCCTCTCCAACTGTCAAAATTTGAATTTTGACAGTTGGAGTTTGAACAGTCTTGGCTCATTTGAACATTCCGTCAATGAAAGTCAATGGGATTTTTCCAAGTTTTGATCAGCATTTTTAGGAAAACCGTAAGTCTGATCAGTCTGAAAAGATATAGCAACTCGAGTCAGAACAGTCTGAAGGTCTAGTCCGAGTTTGGTGGTTGTAGCTTGAACAGTCTAGGAGGAGTAGCAGGGCAAAATTTAGTCTAAGAAAAATAAGCTTAAATAGAATATCAATAAGTTGGCTTTTTCAAGCCAACTTAATAAGTATGCAGGAGAACAATAATGATGCTTTGCCAGAGGCAAGCACCATTAATAATAAGTATGCAGGAGAACAATAATGATGCTTTGCCAGAGGCAAGCACCATTAATAATAAGTATGCAGGAGAACAATAATGATGCTTTGCCTTTGGCAAGCACCATTAATAATAATAAGTATGCAGGAGAACAATAATGATGCTTTGCCAGAGGCAAGCACCATTAATAATAAGTATGCAGGAGAACAATAATGATGCTTTGCCAGAGGCAAGCACCATTAATAATAATAAGTATGCAGGAGAACAATAATGATGCTTTGCCAGAGGCAAGCACCATTAATAATAATAATAATAATAATAATAAGTATGCAGGAGAACAATAATGATGCTTTGCCTTTGGTAAGCACCATTAATAATAATAAGTATGCAGGAGAACAATAATGATGCTTTGCCAGAGGCAAGCACCATTAATAATAATAATAATAAGTATGCAGGAGAACAATAATGATGCTTTGCCAGAGGCAAGCACCATTAATAATAAGTATGCAGGAGAACAATAATGATGCTTTGCCTTTGGCAAGCACCATTAATGATGCTTTGCCTTTGGCAAGCACCATTAATAAGTATGCAGGAGAACAATAATGATGCTTTGACTTTGGCAAGCACCATTAATAAGTATGCAAGAGAACAATAATGATGCTTTGCCTTTGGCAAGCACCATTAATAATAAGTATGCAGGAGAACAATAATGATGCTTTGCCAGAAGCAAGCACCATTAATAAGTATGCAGGAGAACAATAATGATGCTTTGCCAGAGGCAAGCACCATTAATAATAATAAGTATGCAGGAGAACAATAATGATGCTTTGCCAGAGGCAAGCACCATTAATAAGTATGAGCAATAACAATAATGATGCTTTGCTATTGGCAAGCACCATTAATATTAATAATAATAAAAAATAAAAAAACGCCAACAGATACAATAGGTGCCTAAGCACCTTCGGTGCTTGGCCCCTAATTAAAAAAAAAAATAACGCCAACGGATACAATAGGTGCCAACGCACCTTTGGTGCTTGGCCCCTAATAATAAAAATCAGTACAATTACAATAGGGTTTCAGCACTTCGTGCTTGAACCCCTAAAAATCATTACAAATACAATAGGGTTTCAGCACTTCGTGCTTGAACCCCTAAAAATCTGAGCAATTACAATAGGGTTTCAGCACTTCGTGCTTGAACCCCTAAAAATCAGAACAATTACCATAGGGTTTTAGCACTTTGTGCTTGAACCCCTAATAAAAATCAGTACAATTACAATAGGGTTTCAGCACTTCGTGCTTGAACCCCTAAAAATCTGAGCAATTACAATAGGGTTTCAGCACTTCGTGCTTGAACCCCTAAAAATCAGAACAATTACCATAGGGTTTTAGCACTTTGTGCTTGAACCCCTAATAAAAATCAGTACAATTACAATAGGGTTTTAGCACTTCGTGCTTGAACCCCTAATAAAAATCGGTACAATTACAATAGGGTTTCAGCACTTCGTGCTTGAACCCCTAATAAAAATCAGTACAATTACAATAGGGTTTCAGCACTTCATGCTTGAACCCCTAATAAAAATCTGAGCAATTACAATAGGGTTTCAGCACTTCATGCTTGAACCCCTAAAAATCTGAGCAATTACAATAGGGTTTCAGCACTTCGTGCTTGAACCCCTAATAATAATAATAATAAGAAAACTAACGAATACAATAATAATAACTAGATAAAAAAGTTCGTCGAGACAAACTTTAAGTTGGCTTGAAAAAGTCGGTCCAGAAAGTTTAAAGTAGTTTATAAAGTTTAAAGTTTGAAAGTTTTCAGTTTGAAAGTTTGGTTTTAGTTTAGTAGTTTTGAGATAGATAGATAGAGTCAGGGTAATCAAGGTGGTTGCTAGGTTTTTGCTATGCGTTTGCTAGGTTACTCTAGGTGGTTGCTATGTGGTTGCTAGGGTACTTGGGGTGGTTGCTAAGGTGTTGCTATGCGGTTGCTAGGGTACTCGGGGTGGTTGCTAGGGTGTTGCTATGCGGTTGCTAGGGTGCTCTAGGTGGTTGCGAGGTTGTTGCTATGCGGTTGCTAGGGTACTCGGGGTGGTTGCTAAGGTGTTGCTATGCGGTTGCTAGGGTACTCGGGGTGGTTGCTAAGGTGTTGCTTTACGGTTGCTAGGGTACTCTAGGTGGTTGCTAAGGTGTTGCTATGTGGTTGCTATGGTACACGGGGTGGTTGCTATGTGGTTGCTAGGGTACTTGGGGTGGTTGCTAAGGTGTTGCTATGCGGTTGCTAGGGTACTCGGGGTGGTTGCTATGCGGTTGCTAGGGTATTCGGGGTGGTTGCTAAGGTGTTGCTATGCGGTTGCTAGGGTACTCTGGGTGGTTGCTATGCGGTTGCTAGGGTGCTCGGGGTGATTGTTAAGGTGTTGCTATGCGGTTGCTAAGGTACTCGGGGTGGTTGCTAAGGTGTTGCTATGTGGTTGCTAAGGTACTCGGGCTAGTTACTAGGATGTTGCCAGATTGATTTGTGTGGTTGCCATGGTGTTCTGGTTGGTTGCTATGCGGTTGCTAGGTTGTTCTGGGTGGTTGCTATGAGATTGATAGATAGAGTTTGATAGATAGAGTTTGATAGATAGATAGATTTAGATAGACAGAAACAGATATAGATAGAAAGATATAGATAGATAGATAGATAGAAAGATAGATTTAGTTTGATAGAAAGATAGAAATAGTCAGATAGATAGATAGATAGATACATCGATAGATACATAGATAGATACATAGATCTAGATAGACAGAAAGAGATATAGATAGAAAGATATAGATAGATAGATTTAGATAGAAAGATAGATAGATTTAGATAGAAAGATAGAAATAGTCAGATAGATAGATAGATAGATTTAGATAGACAGAAAAGGATATAGATAGAAAGATATAGATAGATAGATAGATAGATAGATAGATTTAGATAGAAAGATAGCTTTAGTTTGATAGAAAGATAGATAGATTTAGATAGATAGATTTAGATAGAAAGATAGATAGAAAGATAGTTAGATAGATTTAGATAGAAAGATAGAAATAGTCAGATAGATAGAAAGATAGATAGATTTAGTTTGATAGATTTAGTTTGATAGATAGATAGATAGATAGATAGATTTAGATAGAAAGATATACATAGAAAGAGAGAGATAGAAAGATATATATAGATAGATTAGAATAATTAGATAGAATGGAAGTCTGAATGAGTCTCAATGGTTTAGAAATAGAACATAGAATGGCAGCTAATGGAGTCTGATGAGCCTCTCCAACTGTCAAAATTTGAATTTTGACAGTTGGAGTTTGAACAGTCTTGGCTCATTTGAACATTCCGTCAATGAAAGTCAATGGGATTTTTCCAAGTTTTGATCAGCATTTTTAGGAAAACCGTAAGTCTGATCAGTCTGAAAAGATATAGCAACTCGAGTCAGAACAGTCTGAAGGTCTAGTCCGAGTTTGGTGGTTGTAGCTTGAACAGTCTAGGAGGAGTAGCAGGGCAAAATTTAGTCTAAGAAAAATAAGCTTAAATAGAATATCAATAAGTTGGCTTTTTCAAGCCAACTTAATAATAATAATAATAATAATAATAATAATCCTTAGAAAAACAATAGGGCCCTGCGCCTGTCACAGTAGGTATCAAACACCAGGCGAACGAAGAAGATTAGATGAATACAGGCTTTAATGATAACACGTAGGAATAACACAACCATACAAGGACGAGAATGGACGAGGAATGAGGATGAACACAGGGCTTAAATACATGTAGCAAACAAAGGGAACTTAACAAGGTGATGAGATAATTAGACACAAGTGAAACAAGTGGTCTCTGGAGGAGGGCGGAGTAAAACCAAAAACAAGAAAAGAGTCCAGGGAAAAAAAAAAAAAAAAACAGTCCAAGGGGGCGTGGAGGGTGGGAGGAGCCAGGGTAAGACCAGGAGCAGGACGAGTAGATGGAAACTCCAGAGTTCAGCCAGGATGGTGCCCCACGGTGGAGTCGAGGGAGGGAGAAGCCATGGTGTTAAACTCCTCGACGAAACCGTGGGGATGACTGATGGAGACAGAGCTGATGGAGAAGGAGCCCAGAGCGCAGATGGATGGCCGACGACCAGACACGACACCGCAGGTTTCGGAGGCCGCGAGGGAGGCGTGGCAATGACCCCTTGAGGAGGAACCGGGGTGCCAGAGGTTTGAGGTGGAACTGGAGCGACAGAGGGCTGAGGCGGAACCGGAGGGAGGGCGGAGCCAGATGGAGCCGTAGGGGTGGAGAGACGTCGTGCAGCAGACGACTCGTAAGTCCGTGGCGAAGGCGTGGCGACGTCCGACCAAGGTGTAGCCGGAGGTTCGAGGGAGCCCGGTGTAGCCGAATGGCCGATGGTCCCAGGCGGAGCCGAGGGGGGGGAGGAGCCATGGCGGAGGAGTCTGGACAACGAGCCGAGGTGGAGAGACTGGATCGGAGGCAATAGGCGGAGCTAAGGGGCCCAGGCATCCAGACTTCGCTGTAGAACGGCTGGCCCGAGGTGGATCCACACCACAGAGGGCTGGTAGAGGAGAAACTGAGGTGCCAGCGTGATGCAGCGGCGAATGGGCAGAGGAACTTGATGGTAGCTGGAGAGGAGGCAGGAGAGGGAGGCTGGGAGGGAACACAGGAGACACAGGGCTGGACGGAACCAGCGGGGAGACGGACAGTTCTGGGCTGGACGGAACCAGCTGGGATACGGGCAGTTCTAGACTGGACGGAACCAGCGGGGAGACGGACAGTTCTAGGCTGGACGGAACCAGCGGGGAGACGGACAGTTCTGGGCTGGACGGAACCAGAGGGGAAAGGAGACAGGGAATCCTCCTCTTCACTACAGTCCTCGAAAAAGAAAAATTGTTCAGCGCTTGCTCACCCTCTGTGGTGGGAATGTGGGCAGGGCTCCACTTCATCCCCTCTAACTCCACGAGGACTCCCACGTTGGCGCACGTTGTTGCCGGCTCACACACCTGGTCAGATGTCTGTCCTCGGGACTCCAGTTCTGAGGCGATGTGAAGCTCGGTCCCACTTGTCAGCTCCGGCTCGTTTCTCGCGGCAGGCTGATTACCTCCATCTGCGGTGGGCTCTGGCTTGTTGTCCGTGTCGCTGGGTGAAGGCAGACTGAACTCTGGATGGGGAGCGGGGCTGGTGACTTTATCAGCGATGTCGATGGTAAATGGAGAATCACAGTTCACCAGCACCCACTCCACGTACTCAGCGAAATTCCCCCGAGGACCCACACCATGCAGATGAGCTCTTGTTTTCGCGCTGAGGCTTATGTAAAAAAAAAAACCACTCAGCGTTGCGTCCGGGATGTTGGTAAGGCACGCCAGATCTAAAAACCTTTGGGGTCTCGAGGGACTGCTGCTCCTGGTCGATGTATAGCAGCTGGACAGCTGGTAAATCCATTTCGGTATTGGTCCGTTCTTCTGTCACAGTTCGTATTAAACACCAGGCAAACGAAGAAGATTAGATGAATACAAGCTTTAATGATAACACGTAGGAATAACACAGCCATACAAGGACGAGAACGGACAAAGAATGAGGATGAACACAGGGCTTAAATACATGTAGCAAACAAAGGGAACTTAACAAGGTGATGAGATAATTAGTCACAGGTGAATCAAATGAACTAATGAAACAGAATGGGGAAAACTAGGTCACAGGGAAAGCACAGAAACATGAGGATTTGTAACAGCGCCTTAGTGGCTTGGGCCCTAATAATAATCCTAAAGAAAACAATAGGGCCTTCAGCCCTTTGGGCTTTAATTACTTTAATTTATTTATATTTTTAACTGTAGCACAAACAGTTTAATATAGGTAAGTTTTTTTTTTTTTTTTTTTTTTTTACCCATAGTTGCAGCTTAGACCAGATAATTATTTATGTAACAGATGCTCTTTACTCGTCTAGAACTAAATAATTGCAGTAATTAATAGAAACACACAGGGGAAATACAAACACTGAAAATTATGCATTTAAATTACATTGGCTACTAAATAATACAGTTAGTGATAAAAATGTTACCAAAGTTACTTAAGCATACACTGAGTCCATATCATATTCCCATGTTTATTTATATCTCTGATGGGGATTGATGCTTTGGTTGACAATAGCAAACATTAGTTCTTCATGAAGATCGAGTGTTGTTCCACGCCGAAAGAGAAGGCAGTTTTTGAGCCATTTAGTCCCCTAGCTGTCAGAACAAAATCAGGAGATATATATTACACATTTGAGTGTTTTGTATGGATAAAGAGATCCCTGTGGATCACCGCTGAGCCTGAACCACATAATCAACAGGAGAAAGATTGAAAGTCAAAGATTGCGTATCTTCACGTATCTCGTTGAATTACCACACAGAGGTAACGTTACACAATAATATAACAAAGATGTTTTCTTTCATCTCTGATAGACCACCATCTTCTCTTTAATTAAAAAAAAATCTATTATATCTAGCCAAGTTTCATATTTAAGTTTCTTCTTGCACCAAATGCAAGCGTAGCTAAGACCAGAAGCAGGGTTGCCAGGTTTTCACAACAAAACCCGCCCAATTGCTCCTCAAAACTATCCCAAAACTATCCCAATGGCATTTCAGGGGGTCCCATGGTAAAAATCGCATTCCAGGGGGTAAAATTCGCGTTTTTGGCGAGGCTCCCCAGGTAAAATTCGCATTCCAGGGAGAAAATATCACGCTATTTTAGGTGCACCTAGTCCATTACGTTCTAAAGTAATGTTCTAAATAAATAACGGTTGCCTCAAAAAACTCACGCTGGTGCCCAGAATATATAGAGAGATAGAATATAGAGATATCCCCAGCCAACAGAACCAAATTCGGGAATAATGATTCAAGGTTTCTCTGAAGAATAAAGTTATGTTTTCAATTGCGGTTTTGCACCCACACAGAAGACCGCCTACACTACAGACTTCTTGAATTAGGTCTTTCTACATATCCACAACCAACAGTCATCTCCAGTATTTTGTTTATTCTTATTTGTAAGGGCCCATTTCGTAAGGGAAACTTCCTTTTAACGTCTTCATCCCTACTTTTTTTTATTTTTTACATTTTCGCTTTTGTGTTCCTGACAGGCGCTTCTTTCCATGCATCCTGTTTTTTTTTTGTGTGGTTAACACGTTGTGTGCTGTATTTCGAAGTGAAGAGAGAGCGTTCACTTCTTACTTTCTATAATTCACAGATTTAAATTGTATTTTACTACAATATTATTAGTTAACGTGTTCATGTATGTAAAAAAATAAAATAAATAAATAAATAAAAATAATATCACACAAAAAAAATCCAAAGTCATGATTTGGGGCCCCCTAGCATCCTGGGCCCATATGCCTGGCATACTCTGCACCCCCTGTAACGGCGCCTCTGTCTGTAACGCCGTTTTTTGCAACGTTCGCTGGCTAAAATTCCACTGTCATTTCACACTAAAAGCTACGTACATTATAGCGTAAAATCATAAAACCTAATTATAAATTTTAAAATTAACTTACCAAACTTCCAGATATCCACCGAGTGAGACATCCAGATATCCGTGAGTGAGCTGCTGCAGTTGTGTTCTGACATCAGTCAGGGGGCGCGCTGTTTACAGCAATCCTGTATTATTGCCTGGCATATTACAGCCAAGTTACAGTTACAGCAACGCTAAAATATACTGTAAAATGTTCCAGCTCAAACAAAATTACCCAGAATGCAATGCAAATGCAGTATTGTACTGTAGGTTTTTACAGTAATGTGCTGCTAAATCTACAATGACATTTATAACAGTAGGCAAATGTTGGATCACAATAATTAGGAACTACAGTTTCCACAAATCCCTTCACTTGATTGAGATGTTCTCTTTTATTCTGGACGGCAAGGGCAGTGACTGTTACATCAAGCGTATTTTGCAGTATTAAACACGTATTTATACTGATTTCATCAGGCTCCGAAAATTCTTCAAAAAGAACACAAAGAATGGCCTTGTCAGCTGCCATAGTTGCAACTCTTGCGTCATCAGAATAGGGTGTTCAACGCACCACTGTTTCCGTGTAAAAAAACGTTTAGCAACGTTTTGTTGGGGCTGAATGCAGCCCTGTTCTTGCATGTAATTAGCATAATGTCCACATGGTCACGTGCGCCCAAACTTCTGAGAGTTTTAGTCAGCACTTTAAGAAACCAACTTTCATAATTTAAATGTGGTGCATTCTACACAAGTCTACTTTGCATCAAAATACTGGAAATCATTCATTCATCACACTGACACCAAATAGCGTATATTTCCCATAATTGCGGTAGGCTTCATAAGAATTTAGCTGTAATAAATGTTTAAAACAGAACAAACTCCGCATGATACATATCATATGTCTAAGGCTACTTCTGGTGATTAATTTCTCTAATGGAGGTAGAAAAACATGCAAAATTGGCTATAATAAATGTTTCACACATAGGAAGAACTACACAGGTTATATAAAACAAACATGATACATATGACATATATAAGACACCTACTGGTGACTAATTCATATCATTGGCAGCAATTGAGACTGGTTCTGTTAAAGAGAGTGAATTCATTGAAGTTTCTGCTGGTCTTGGTGAATGTCACTTTGTGGACCTGTGGTGATTTGGGCCTTGGGATGTCTCCGCAAGTCTGCGTTTCCTGACAAGTTTGTGGATTTACACATTACAGTCAAAAGGTGTTGCTTAGCCATCTGGATGTGCTGAACAAACAAGTCCGATCCATGGAGGCCCCACCTCGCAACTTACAGGAATTAAAGGAT
This sequence comes from Ctenopharyngodon idella, assembly GCF_019924925.1. Classification (NCBI taxonomy): domain Eukaryota; kingdom Metazoa; phylum Chordata; class Actinopteri; order Cypriniformes; family Xenocyprididae; genus Ctenopharyngodon; species Ctenopharyngodon idella. Next base: position 27,629,854 of record NC_067221.1, read on the forward strand.
CTGCTGCTAACATCTTGGTGCCAGATACCACAGCACACCTTCAGGGGTCTAGTGGAGTCCATGCCTTGACGGGTCAGGGCTGTTCTGGCAGCAAAAGGGGGACCAACACAATATTAGGAAGGTGGTCATAATGTTATGCCTGATCGGTGTATATATTTTTTTTTACCTCTTTTTTCTTTTCTTTTATTAATTTTTGTGAAAATCTTTACATTTATTTGTGGATCTTAATCTATTTATTTGGAATAATGCAACAATTATAACCCCATAAATGAATGTCAAATGTTAAAATAACTTTACCGTTGTTCCTTACCTACATGTCTACAAGAATTTGTTCTCCATGCTCTGGTGGTGATACTTTGAGTAAACTGTCAAGTTGGGCATTTATGTGATCCCTAATCGCAGTCAGACGTCTTCTAAAATTACTGGGTTCTACAGACATTTTTGTTGCTCTCTGATAAAGGGATTAATAATAATCTAATAATCGAAAAGATCGCCAGACACTGCATCCGGTGCTGCGCCAGAAGCCATAGATCTTAAGCTACACCTTTATTTTATTTTGTTTTATTTTATTGAACAAATTTCATGTGCATTTACACTTCACAATCATATACACTGTTTCCTTGCAAAACAACCCTTGCCATCTTCGCGCTTTTGCAAACTGGACGCTCTGACTTGCCGTAGAGTCCTCAAAGCCAGTAGAGGCATGTCCATGTAGATGAGCAAATAAATCTGCATCTTGAGTGGTGTGTGGAGTTAACTTAACGTTGGTCAGCGTGTGGCATTATTGTAACGCATTGTGGCCTGTGCCGTTACCTTTTCGCTGATGGTGCTTATTTACCTCCTGGCGGCGTTATGAAAACAGTGTTTTAATATTAATACGGTGGTGAAAAGCACGTGAATCCTGACCCATTTGGCTTTCTATAGTTGTAAACAAACACATCATCAGCTCACGTGTGAGTTTGCTCCCGTGCATACGTCATTATGCAACAAGAAGCTTGTGCTCCAGACGTGAATGCGCTCAGGACCGTTTGCCCGAGGCTATGGATTACAGGTAATAATGTTGTAAATAATGTTCAGTTTCTTGCACAGACCGGTCATTTCGCTTCATAAAACCCAAATGTTTCGTCAGGAGCCATGGGTAGTAATTTTGTTTTGATTGTATGTTTTTTGGACTTGCAAAGTGATGGTAGTCATTGACTTGCATTATATAAAACACCAAGGACCACATTTTCATCTAAAAATCTTCTTTACTGTTCTACTGAAGAAAAAAAGACACCTACATCTTGGATGGCCTGAGGGAGAGTAAATTAACAGCAAATTTTCATTTTTTGGCGAACTATCACTTTAAGTAAAACACTGGGCAAAAAATGTATCTTTTTAACAGAAAAGCTCTGATTTGGGAATTTCAAATAATGACATCTGGCAACCGCAAGCATGAAAGCTTATATATGCTTGTTTTGTAATATTTTGTCTCTTTTGATTTGACAAAAACAGAGATTTTGGATTTTGAAGTTTTTTTTAATTACATTTTAGTCTAAAATTACATTTTATCATTTAATGACATTGGTGTCAACTCGTTATCGCCTCGTCTTAGTCATGGAAAAAAGGTCATATATTTCGTTAACGAAAATGAACACTACTTCACTTTACACTAACACTAGAGTCTGCGTACACTGCACGTGATGCGAATTTCACCATCAGCACAGATCGCGAATACTGTATGTGCACAGTACAATTTTTTTTAACCATGCATACTCTGTACCCGCATTCTTTTTGCACAGATTAGTTTGTCTACAAGGTGGCAACAGTGCCCCAGGACCGCTGATTTACAAGGTAGTCGAAGAAAAAAAAAAAAAAAAAAAAAAAAAAAAAGAGACCAAAATGCTTGCAAACTACAACAACAATGGATGGCTATGTGGATGAGACTGTGCGTGGAGATGAGAAAGTACCCACATTTGTACAACTCTAGCCTAAAAGATTATAAAGATGTGTATGTGGGTAATAACTCATGGTGAGAGTTATTAGAGCATTGGTAGTGCATGTTGTCATAATGTGCATGCTTTGACTGCCTGTGTACACATCAAATGGAGTTTACTTTGAAAGGCTATGCATACTTTGGGCTTTAGTTGAATCAATCGTGCATTGCTTGGCAAAGCTGAGTGAAATTTTACCAATAAATCTTAAAAAAAAAAAAAAAAAAAAAAAAAAAAAAGTATTCCACTTTGTCTCATTGACTCTTATGACATTTTTATAAGTAGGATTCCAAGGGGTTCTCTACCCATGCAAAAAAAAAAAAAAAAAAAAAAATAAAAAAAATAAAATAAATAAATAAATAAACTGACTTGATTTGTTCACAAAGAGTTCACTCTGCACTGTCAAGCACTGTGTTGTGAAGAGCGGGAATTTGTTATAACATGTCAAATCAAGATGTTGAGGTAAGACTGAATAGAACTTGGTTTAGTCCATTTTGTTTTGATCCTGCTAAACTTAAAGTTTGTTGTCAAGTAATCAATCCCCCAGTCTTATAGAAGAGTGACAACAGACAAATGTCAGTTTGTGTTTATTTTACACTTGTTTTGATCACAAAGAATACAATAAATAAATATAGCATTATGGGTTTACATTAATCAACATATCTGATTGACATGTAACACTGACAATAAAGCAGGATTACACATAAGAGACAGTGCATTACTGTTAAGGAGCTGACAACATACAGAATCTTTTGAAATATTGAGATGTCACTTCATAACAAACAATATCAAATTGAATACAGTGCTCAAATTATGTCATAGTTCACTTCATTCCCCCCCCCCCCCCCCAGTGGGGTAAGAATGTTAAGCCATGCAAAATGATGTTGAAAAGTAATTTGTGTGTTGTCAGATTTAGTTTGCAGGTTGCAGATCTATGTTGACCTGAGAAAAAAAGAAAGACATTTGCTGTGATCCTCAATAGAGTTCAACAGTCACATTATAGAAGTAAAAATAACAATGAAAACGTCTCGATTACGTATGTAACCCTCGTTCCCTGAAGGAGGGAATGGAGACGTACGTCAGTAGTGACCGATGAATTGGGATAATCGCCAGAGAGCCCTATCAGCTTCAAGTGAAACTAAACAAGCCAATGGAATTGGCGTGCGATATTTGCATAGCGCGCACCGCCCCCGCAAGGGGGGTATAAATACGGAAGTGGGTGCAGTCGCACTCTGTTTTTCGCTGAGAAGACAACCTGAGTCTGCACTACAGCGAAGGCACAGTAACTGTGGTGATGGGACGTATGTCTCCGTTCCCTCCTTCAGGGAACGAGGGTTACATACGTAACCGAGACGTTCCCTTTCAGTCGGTCACGTTCGACGTACATCAGTAGTGACCGACGAATTGAGATCCCAAATAAAACCCCACAGTTACTGACCCCTTCCAGAGCCCAGCGTAAACTCCAGCCACCCGGCGCACCTTGGGGCGGAGAAGGGGGCGAGCTTACACCGAGAGAGTATACTGCTGTTCCGCAAGACCCACTCAGTAAGACTTAGACAACACTGGGGAAGCGAACCCATAGGGGACGCTGCGGAGGCCACAACCTACCCTGCAGGGGAGGAATTACATGGAAATACACATATGGACTAGCCGAGAGGAGTGCGCATATGGAGTCCCTGGGATGGCTCCAGCCTAGAGATAGGGGGAGACTCATCTGACAGGTGACAGCAGAGCTGGCTCTGCTAAGGGAAAGACACGGGCTCGCTGTAGGGAGTTAACCATGGACAATACATACATGGGACCACTCACTCACTTCAACGTCAGTGACGTACGTTTGGCCTAGCATCAGACACTCCGCAATGTCCGAGCCGCAAGGAGAGGCGGAGGAACTCGACAGGGTTTCGCCAGGCGGGGAACTCACTGGAGCAATGGATGCACGTATCCGGCCCAGGGGGTGGGAATGGCATAGCAAGCCGACACTAGAACGGGTCCTTCACATTACCGGCTAGTGGAAGCGAGTACACGGGAAGATACCGGTTCCACACGAAGGCTATAGAATCTAGCAAACATGTTGGGTGTCGCCCAGCCTGCAGCTCTACAGATATCTGTCAGCGAGGCACCGTGCGCCAGCACCCAGGAAGAGGCAACTCCTCTAGTGGAGTGAGCTCTTAACCCGAGCGGGCAAGGCACGCCTTGGGACTGATAAGCCAAGGCGATAGCATCCACTATTCAGTGGGCCATCCTCTGCTTGGAGACGGTCTTTCCCTTCTGCTGGCCTCTGTAACAGACGAAGAGCTGATCTGAGATCCTAAAGTTTCACGTTCTATCGACGTACAGGCGCAGAGCGCGGACGGGACAGAGCAAAGTCAGGGCTGGGTCTGCCTCCTCCGAAGGCAGCGCTTGCAGGTTCACTACCTGATCTCTGATGGAAGTGGTAGGAACCTTGGACACATATCCAGGCCGGGGTCTCAAGATAACGTGAGAGTCACCGGGCCTGAATTCCAGGCACGATTCGTCGACCGAAAATGCGTGCAGGTCCCCTACCCTCTTAACCAAGGCCAATGCAACCAGGAGGACGGTCTTAAGGGACAGTACTTTTAACTCCATTGACTGCAAAGGCTCGAAGGGATGACCCCAGAGAGATGTAAGCACCAGGGACAGATCCCAAGAGGGTATAGAGGGAGGGCGAGGTGGATTCAATCTTCATTCAATGAACAGGTTCCACTTCAGAGCATGGAGGTTCCTCGTAGAAGGAGCTCTAGCAGAAGTGATGGTGTCTACAACCGACTGGGGTAGATCACTTAGAAACTCCGCGTCCCGTCCAGGGACCAGACATGGAGTTTCCAGAGGTCCGGACACGGGTGCCAGAGGGTGCCCCGTCTCTGAGTCAGAAGGTCCTTCCTCAGAGGAATGGGCCAAGGAGGAGCTGTTGCGAGGAGCATCAGTTCTGGAAACCACTAGCAACCACTCGTCCTCCCTGACTTTGCACAGGAGGTGTGCGAGAAGGCTCACTGGGGGAAACGCATATTTGTGTATCCCCCGGGGCCAGCTGAGTGCCAGTGCATCCGTGCTGAGTGTCCTCGGTCAGGGAATAGAACAACTGGCAGTGGGCTGTGTCCGGAAAAGCAAACAGATCTATCTGTGCGGCTCCGAAACGTTGCCAAATCAGCTGGACCACCTGGGGATGGAATCTCTATTCGCCTGGAAGTGGAGGCTGCCGTGAGAGCTCGTCGGCTGCACAGTTGAGCACGCCTGGGACGCCAGGGAGCGTAGACCACCCTGATGGTTGATGTACGCAACGGTCGCAGTGCTGTCTGAGCGGAACGTGCTTGTCTGACAGCAGCTCCTTGAAGCGGCCCAGTGCAAGACGTACTGCTAGCAACTCGAGACAACTGATATGCCAATGCAGTTGAGGCCCCGTCCACAGACCCGAAACTGCATGCCCGTTGTACGTGGCTCCCCACCCGGTAGTGGAGGCATCTGTGGAGACCACAGCATGCCTGGACACTTGTTCGAGGGGAACTCCTACCAGCAGGAACAAAGGGTCCGACCACTGAGTGAAGGTACGACGGCAGAACGTACCACGTTGCCACGCCCATCTCGGGACCCAGTCGTGAAGCCAGTGCTGAAGCGGCCTCATATAAAGCAATCCGAGTGGCGTGACTGCGGCTGCGGATGCTATATGCCCCAGGAGCCTCTGAAAAAGTTTCAGTGGGGCCGCTGTACTGCACTTGAGCGAACTCCGGCAGTTTAACACCGACTGGACGCGCTCCTCGGTGAGGCGCGCTGTCCTGGTGACCGAGTCCAGTTCCACACCGAGATAAGAGATCCTCTGCCCGGGGTCCGAGTTTGCTCTTGTCCCAGTTGACCCAAAGACCCAACCGGCTGAGGTGAGCTAACACCATGTCCCTGTGTTCGCACAACTGCTCCCGCGAGCTGGCCAGAATGAGCCAGTCGTCGAGAATGTGAATGCCCTGTTCCTTGAGTGGAACAATGGCCGCCTCCGCAACCTTGGTAAAGACGTGGGGCGACAGGGTCAGCCCGAAGGGTAGGACTTTGTACTGATATGTCTTTGTACTGACACAAACTGTAGGAAGGGTCTGTGTCGAGGCAGAATCGAGACATGAAAGTACGCGTCCTTCAGGTCGATCGCTGTGAATCAATCCTGGGGACGGATGCATTCGAAAACGTGTTTCTGAATAAGCATCTTGAACGCCAGCCTGTGAAGGGACCGATTCAGGACACACAGATCCAGGATTGGCCGTAACCCACCGCCTTTCTTGGGTACAATGAAGTAGGGGCTATAAAACCCTGACTTCATATCGGCTGGAGGGACTGGCTCGATTGCATCCTTCGCCACGAGGATAGCAATCTCCCCCCGGAGAACAGGTGCATTGTCCAGGGACACGCGAGTGTAGTGGACACCCCTAAACACCGGGGAAAGCCAGCGGCGGAACAATATGAGACACAAATTTCCCCTGGCCCTCCTCCGGGGGAGGGAGAGATGTGGGCATCATCTTCCGAAAAGCTGACATCCTCTCCTCCAGATCGCCCGTCTCAGGACCACTTCCTCTTTCTCTTGCCACCTGGCTTGGCTTGGGTCTGAGCGGGCTGAGCGCTGCGTCCGCAACCAGCTCCCTGCTGTCTGGCGGGTGGAGGCAGCTGGTTTGCAGACTTAGCAGGGGCGGAGGACGATGCAGGCGGGCACGTTGCTGGACCACAAGCGTAGCTTGACCAACGGAGCGAGCCGTCACCTTAGTCACCCGGAGGGCGAGGTTGGTGGCGGCACGCAGCTCCCCCAGCAGCTGTTGGTCAAGACCACCCTGAGGCATGTCCATGAGCGCTTTGGCCTGATAGACCTGGGGTTATAAGGTTCGGGACGCGGTGGAGGATTCCAGACGTGCCCGACCTTCTCGGCGGCCCGGGAAATCATAGCCGTCAACTCGGGATCAGGCTTGGGCAACGCTACGGTCCCGGGTGGAGGCAGCGCAGCCGAGTCTTCATCTCCTGAGGACTCCAGCTTAGCTCACCTTCCGATGCCGCGATCGACATCTGTTCATCCACAGGCGCACCGAAGGAAACGGATGGTCGCTCCGCAGAGGGACCAGCACGATCCTCCGGCAACACCACAGGCTGCAGTGTTGTTGAGGGCAAAGGGGCCCGCGGAGCGGCGGGGAAGCCCGCGGCGGGGAAGCCCTAACCGTGATCCTCAAGTCACCCTTCCTACACTCCCCTGACCGGAGCCAGAGAAAACGGCCGAATGGGGCATAGGGGAGGGGACCCCCGCTCCCTGAGAACCAAGGAACGAGAGTCTAGACCTCAACACTGAGATAGTCATGTTCCTGCAGTGAGAACATGAACTATCCACAAAGGCTGCCTCAGCATGCTGAATGCCCAGGCATGTGACACAGCGATTGTGACCATCAGTGGGGATCAGGGAACGACCACATCCAGTAACGCACAGACGAAATGACATCTTGAAAAAGACGCAGTGTTCGCCTGTGAAGCTCTTTTCGAAGGGGGAAATTCAGCTCTTGTTCTTTGTGCTGAAGCACACAGGGAACAGCCACGATGTGACTGCAGGTACACACTGATTGCCTGGCAGTCACACGCACAGAGGAACAGTCCCAAAATCACAAACCAACGGGCAGAAACAATGCTGTGAAAACAGCAGTTGAGAGCTGTATAAATAGCTCACTCTGTGAAAGGCTCGCGGCTTCGCTGTAGGGTGCCTTAACACCAGCAGGAACACAACAGGTTGGCTCCGAAGCAAAAGAGAGTGCGACTGCATTCGCTTCCGTATTTATACCCCCCTTGCGGGGGCAGTGCGCGCTATGTAAATATCGCACGCCAATTCCATTGGCTTGTTTAGTTTCACTCGAAGTTGATAGGGCTCTCTGGCGACATCCCAATTCGTTGGTCACTACTGATGTATGTCGAACGTGACAGACTGAAAGGGAACCTCTATAGCAAAAGTGATTTTCAATTATAATGTATAAACCTTCTGAGAGAGACCTACCATGAGATCAGAGATTATTAAACAATGGTATGTTGCTGTAGATATGCAATTTCAATTTGATCCAACAACCAGACACAATTATCATTATCAATCCAAAGAGCGGTAAGTGGAAGCTTGTTTGTAGCAATATTCAATTTCAAAATGTAATATGCAAAATGGCAATACAATATGTAAAATGGCACTGCATTTCTGTATTTAAATTTACATTTGTCATACCCATATGTGCAACCTTTGGAGCAAAATGACAATTCAAATTCAATAATGTAATTTAAAAGAGCGAGGCATTTACAGGCAGATGAAGTTAAGCAAGAACAGAGAAATGTCAATGTTCCTGCAGATTATGTGCGTCTGTCAGTCATGGAATCAGTATGTTATTAGAAGCATAGATATTTATGGTTAGGGCATCTCGCAGAGAATGCACCTGACACTCGTGCACCTTATCATGAGCGCAGTGGCACGTCTGTTAAAGTGACGAAATATCCGTGGTGCCGCAAATGAGCGGTGCTTTACAACAGGTTACTTACTCATAGAGATAATCTTAGACAAGCTAGCTATGCGAGATTATTGCTTGCTCTATCAGTATGGTTGTATGCTTCTCTTTTTATCGTTCTGATCGTTGTTTATGCATCATTTTATATTAATAAAACATTGTGTAGTCCTTCTGGTTGCTAATAAGTGTTATTTATAATAATAATAATAAATATAGCTGTAAGCAGCAATTACGGGGCCAAGCACAAAGAAGGCACAACAAGTCGTGCCAACATGGCTGGGAGCATCAGACCAACTGCAACAGTGAGCAATTAAAAACCTATTAAGACCATTTAGATCAAAAATATTTTCCATCTTATTAGGACACAAATAATACAGCTTAATTTTTTTTTTTTTTTTTTTTTTTTCAAAATATGACTTTTAATTTTGATTTTAATGTTTGTATCCCCCAGGATATGTTGCCACTTTGGGGGTATAAATGCATTGAAAACTGAATTCTTCTTTGGCAGTGACTTTTACAACATTTTAAACTATTTTAAAACATTTTATTCTCTAACAACATACAATAAACATTAGGGGTGTAATGATATGCTCAGGTCACGATACGGTACGTATCTCGATACTGGGTTCATGATACGATATGTATCACGATATTTTGAACAAAATTTTAAAATTGAAACAAATTCAAATAACAGATTTATTTAAAAAAATATTAACAAATTTCAATAACTTTCTTTGTTGTACATACAAGATCACATTTCAAGGTTTAATAAAAACCTTCTGTATTCAAATTAACAACTGAATAGGTCTGTCTGTCAATGAAAAAAATGTTAAATTTATCATGAACTTAGAATTAAGAAGCCTAAGACACAACTTCTTAAAGCAAAGCATCGCAAGCATCTTTTGCTTTTCCATGAGCACAGCTGTTGTAGTGGCACTGCGGTGAAAGAAAGCCACAACTTTTCTCATGCGATCAAGCAAGCGACTGACGCGAGAAACATTTAAAACCTGCTTGGGACGCAAGATTCGATGTGTGTGCAAAACACTTAATATGCGGTGACAACCAGGCTTCTCTCACTGTCACCTCCATGTTGCGTGAGTTGTCAGTAACAACAGCAGTACTATGAGGAGCTCTTTCAAGCTCCCATTGTATAGCCGCTTTTAAAAATTTGGCTATGTTTGTTCCAGTGTGTGATTAAAAAAAGCGGTTGAGTCTGAAGCATGAAACTTTTCACTATCCACTCCGTGTTAATAACATGCGCCGTGACTGTAATATAGCTTTGACAAGTGTCAAAGCTATATTTGTGTTTGTCTGTAATTTTGTCTGTATTTTTTTTTTACCGTCATCCTGTCGCATGACCGGAAAACAAAAATGCTGCCAGACGTCGGACTTATAAGAAGATGGAGCATCTTCAATTTCAGTTTCAGCCGAACTCATGTTGCCCTACTAATGTTCAGTTCAAGTGATTTCTGTAACTGCGATGAAAGCACACGAGACGCAGTTGCAGAATAGGTCACATCGGCAGCTCAACCAATAGGATTAAATTGCTGTCATATCGGAAAAAGTATCGCCACCACTCTACGATACATATCGTAACATTTTTGCATCGCAGAATATCGTACTGCGATATATCGTTACACCCCTAGTTGTAACTCAGGCATACAATGTCCAATCTGCTCCAAACTTCTCATGCTTGATAATAGTCCTGGCCTGAAGACATCTACATGGCAATATTCAGTTATAGTCAAAGCGCCACCTGCTGGCAGCAGGAAGTGTGGCACGTCGAAATGACTTCGCCATATTTCACCTGTATTTACTCGCTTACATGCATGTTGCTCATATTTAATAAACAAAATTCTAGGGCCTATAAATTATCAATGTGACCTAAACTTTGCTGAAAAAATCTGTGGAACACAATCTAGGGGTGGGCGCTATACCGGTATGAAAGTGACTACTTGTATTATGTTGTGCCATGATATAGATTTTGCTATACCGTGGATATCGTTAAATATTCATGAATTCTAATTTTGCATTTATATTGTTTTGTTTAATTTTGTACTCTTTACAACTTTTAAAACTACTAATGTTGATACAGATTCGACGCTGAACATTTAACTTTCTGTCCGCTATCGTGTCCAGCGCCTTACAACACAGGCATTAGTAATCAAACACAGAGAGCACTGTAACAGTCCAAATTAATAGAGTACAAACCGCCTACTCAAAAACACAACAGCAACAAACAAGCGTGCATATAGACAATAGGAGTGAGAAAAAAAATAAATAAATAAATAAAAATCGATGCATAGATGCAATGATTCTGGATCGATTCTGAGCTTAGTTTTTAACTGCAAATGCGCGATGACGCTGCGTGTGGGCTGAACTAGCCTCCTGGCATCAACGGTGTGAAAGTAATGACAACGATTCAACTGTTATTTGAACTTTGATGAAGAGGAGACAAGGAACCTAAATGGATGTAATGGGGAAACATGGCACAAAGCGATGATAACAGCGGCGGGTAGGCAAAACTGTGCTGTGAATGGGCCAGAGTGGGCAGATTCAGATGAAATTGATAGTGAAGATCATATAGACATTAGTCAGGGAAGTGGAAGAATTAGGGAGAAATGAGGAAACTCAAAAGGAGTGCATGACATGAGTCCAGTGAAACTGACTACGATTTTGAAAAATCAAGTTGGTGAGGTCAGGTTGGCCAAAGTTTTGAGAGACGGAAATTTACTAATTATGTGCAGTAATGAAGAACAAAGGGAAAGGGCTTGTAGGATGAGAGAAATAGGAAACAAAGTGATAAGTGCTCGACGTGTGGAGAAGAGATTCATGTGGAACAGGGGTGTGATTTGGGCAATACCTGTTGAGGTTACTATGGATGAAATAAAAGCAAATGTGAAAGGAGGAAAGGTGAAAGATGCACGAAGATTACAGACCTTTAGAGATGGGATAAAACAAGACAGTGAAAGTGTAATGTTGGAGTTTGAGGATGAAATACTCCCAAACAAAGTAACTCTAGGTTACATGACATATAATGTGAGGGAATTTGTCCCTAAACCCATGAGATGCTTTAATTGCCAGAGATTTGGGCATAGTGCTTCAACTTGTAAACGGAAAAGAAGGTGTGCTAGATGTGGAGAGGACCGTGATTATGAGCAATGCAGGAAAGAGATTCAACCAAAATGTTGTAATTGTGGAGGGAGTCATAGTGTGGCATCTGGAGGATGCGAAGTAATGAAAAGGCAGGTAGAAATTCAGCAGATCAGAGTGCAAAATAAGATCTCATATGCAGATGCTGTTAAGATGGTGAATGTCAGGGGAGAGAGCGATGAAGAAAATGTAAATGATGGACTGTGTAATAAACAACAGGAACGACCAAAGGAAGGTAAAACACTGATTGATCTAAAGAAATTAATCATATTCATGGCAGGAGTCATTAATGCTACAACGGAGTCAAAATCAAAAACTGAAAGGATACAAATAATAGTAAAGGCTGCAGTAAACCATTTGGGTTTTACTGATTTATCATGGGAAGAAGTGAGGAATGAATTAAGTGCTCAAGCAAGTCAAGAAGCCTCATTTGTTGGCTAATAATATGGTTCTTGTATTACAATGGAATGCAAGAAGCTTAGTGGTAAATGGGCAAGAGTTTAAGAATTTTATTGAAAGGTTACCAGTAGCACCTGATGTAGTTTGTATACAAGAAACATGGTTGACACCTAAATTAGATTATAGAATTTAACTATAATGGTGTAAGAAGAGATAGGGAAAAAGGTGTAGATGGTGGGTGTACTACATTTATTAAGGAAAATATACCATTTCAAGTTATTGGTAAAGGAAAGGATGAAGAATATATTGTAATAGAAATATGGACTAAACAAGGTCAGTTTGTCATCATAAACTATTATAACCCTTGTAAAAGGTTAGATATTAATATATTAAGTCAAATTCAGGAAAAGGTTTCTAATCACTTTTTTTTGGTGGGGGAATTTTAATGCTTATAGTTCACTATGGGGAGGGGAGAAAACAGATATAAACGGGCAGATAATAGAACAATTATTGGAGGATAATAATCTGGTGTGTCTCAATGATGGAAGAGGTACAAGAATAGATGTACACACGGGTAAAAGTTCAGCACTTGATTTAACAATAGTGTCAAAAGGGGTGGCTGGGATTTGTGAGTGGGAGATATGGGGAGAATCTATAATTGGTAGTGACCACTATCCTGTATTTTGTAAAATATGTGTAGAGACGGATGAGAGGATAGAGAAAAGAGAGGCTAAATGGATATTTAGTAAGGCTAAATTGGGTAAGTTTGATTATTTATGTGAGGTGGAAAGTATTGAAATAGATCTAAACCAAGATATAGAAGAAATAGATGAAAAATTCAGAGAAGTTGTTTTAAAAGCAGCATATTTATCGATACCCAAAAGCAAAGGGAAAATGAATAAGAAACCAGTTCCTTGGTGGTCGGAGGAGTGCAGTAAATTTATTAAAGAAAGAAATAAAGCTTTTAAAATGTTGAAAAGAACTCAATTTTCAAAGATTAGTGGAGTACAAGAAGACTCAAGCCCAAGTAAAGAAAGTGGTGAGAAATGCAAAAATAAATAGCTGGAGAGAATATTGTAATAAAATAGACAGAACAACTCCTTCAGGGGAGGTATGGGGAATGATAAGAAAGATGAGGGGAATTAGGAGAGATTGGCAATATCCAGTTTTAAAGCTGGAGAAAGTATAGCAGTATCAAATGAAGAAAAAGTAGAAATATTAGATAAGACTCTTGTCAAAATTCATAGTTCTAATAATCTATCAGAGGAAGGTATACGAGGGAGAAATGAAACTAGAGATGCTAATTTAGGAGCATTACAGAGACAGGAATGTACAAAGGATGCTATGGATGCTCCTTTTACATTACAAGAAATGAGACAAGCTATAAATAAATCTAGATTAACTTCACCAGGAAGAGATCAGATTTGTTATATTATGTTAAAACATCTAGGAATTTTAACTCAAGGTAAACTTTTAGGTTTGTATAATAAAGTATGGGAAGGTGGTAGATTACCTATAAGTTGGAAAGATGCAGTCATTATTCCCATAATAAAACCAGGAAAGGATCCAACAAATCCAGCAAATTACAAGCCAATTGCTCTTACATCTCATGTTGGGAAAATAATGGAAAGGATGATTGTTGAGAGATAGACGTTTTATTTAGAAAGTAAAGGACTGTTATCTCCTCATCAGAATGGTTTTAGGAAAGGTCAAGGAACTATGGACCCAGTAGTTTGTTTGGAAACAGAAGTTAAAAAAGCACAAATTAAAAAGGAAATCAGTATTGGCAATATTTTTAGACGTAGAAAAAGCGTATGATATGATATGGAAAGAAGGGCTGTTGTTTAAGTTAGTTAAAATTGGAAGAAAAGGAATAACTTTTAATTGGATTAAAAATTTTTTAAATGAAATATATCCAGGTTAAAATTGGAACAACGTTGTCTAGTAGATACAGAGTAGAAAATGGGACTCCACAGGGTAGCGTGATCAGCCCATTACTTTTTTCTGTTATGATTAATGATGTGTTTTATGAATTAAAATATGATATTGGTAGATCATTGTTTGCTGAAAAATGTTTTGTTTTGTTTGGTCATCAAATAATATGGCCAAAGAAATGGGATTGGAAGAGAAAAAGTATTGTCCTACAGTACCTTATCCAATGACACCGCCTTAGATGTTTCCCTCACTGTTTTTAGATTTACATATACATGATAAAGAACTAAAGGGAAAGGAAATTGGGCAGATATAGTTGATGAAAGACTGAGAACAATGCAAATGTTTTTTTACTGGATATTTACTGATGGATCAAAAGAACCTAAGAGTGGAAATACCGGCTTTGCTTTTGTTATTCCAGAGCTGAAGATAAATATTAGGGAAAGAACACCTGACCATTTAACAGTGTTTACAGTTGAACTGTTAGCTATTTTAAATGCAGTACAATGGGTAGAACATAATAAGCTTAAAATGGCAGTAATATGCTCTGATAGTTTATCAGCACTGGTTTCTTTACAGTTTTTATCATTTCATAACAGACCTGATATTGTGTATGAAATATATGAAATTCTGTACAGACTAAATCATATAGGAATGAGATTTATGTGGATACCAGTACATAAGGGAATTGAGGGGAATGACATGGCTGATGTTCTAGCAAAGCAAGCTCTAAAACAAGACAGAATAATTGAGGTATCATATAGTAAAGCAGAAATTAAAGCAATAATACGCATTAATATAATGAATGTTTGGCAAAAACAATGGGATGAAGGAAGTAAAGGATGTCATTTATACAAGATAAGAAAAGAAGTAGGAAAAATGAAATCAATAGGAAGAACTTCCAGAGAGCAAACTACAATATCAAGGATGAGGTTAGGACATACTGGGTTAAATAAAACAATGTATTTTCAGCATTATTATCTTTCTTCCTTGGCATTGTGTTAACACACACCTGAAGGTTCCAGACCAGCAAACTGGCAGAACTTCAGCTTTTATAGAGATGCTCACACTTGCTGAAGATCAATTAATCAAAGGCATTTGATTAGCAGTGCCTGACTAGGACCAGATGATTGTTTTTATTATGTCCTGGACCATAAAACCATAGAATTCACCATAGTGTCCTTTGCTTTTCACATGACTGTACACTATGATTGTCCGATGAAGTCACATTTAACAATTTAATGTTAACAAATTTGTTTATAGGTAATGCAGAGGACTACTGTGTGATTTGCGGCATTTTGGAAAACAATTCCAACAAAAGCATAATTGAAATGGTATACAAACATCTTATAATATTTACACACTAAAAAATAAACAAACAATAGTTTACCTTTATGTGCCATTCTACATTGTTTTAGATATACTAATTTACCATTACATTTATCTCTTTCTTATTTTAAGGTACAGTGCGAGAGCTGCAGTAGATGGGCACATTTTGCATGCTGCAATTTCAAAAATAATAGCCCAAATGTGTTTATGTGCAAAAAATGTGTGGGGAAGAAATGATGTATGTAAATTAGTTCAGTGTATTTCCCTGTATCATTTGAATTACAGTGCATGCATAATTATTAGGCAAGTTGGGTTTTTGATCATTTTTTTTCCAAGTACATTTTACCAATTTCAAACCACATTAATCTTAATAGCTACTTTTTATTTTGTATTTAATAATTTGGAAGTAAAATATAATTGTTCATGAAGGCTGGAATTGATAAACACCTTATATACAGGTGTGCATAATTATTACGCAGGTTTTCTTTTACAGATAAATTGAGCCCCCCAAAAAAGAAGAGATTTAACTCAGACTGAAAAGTCAAAAATTATTAAATGCCTAGGAGAAGGATGCAATACTAATGCAATACTAGAAATTGCAAAGTTAAGGCATGACCTTTTGACAGCAAATTACTCATTGGGTCAGCAGGGTCAGAAAAACATAGGTGAGAAAAAAAGATGCATGTTAACTGCAAAAGTAGTAAGAATTAAGGTGAAGAATTAAGTGTGAAACCATTAGGAACCCTTTAGTCTCCAGCGCCACCATTTTCCAGAACTGCAACCTACCTGGGGTCTCCAGAAGTGCGAGGTGTCAGGATCTTAGAGACTTACTATAGGTTAGGTAAAGAATCCTAAAAATTGACCCCCGCTTAATAAGAATCACATACTGAAGTTTTGTAAAATACATGAACACTTATATAAATATAGTCATTTTTTAAATATTTTTTATAGGCTTTATAGACAGACAGATTGAGAGTGACTCTTGAAGGACCAGCACCACATCCTCTTGTACCACTGTTTGAAGAATTTATCTTTCAGAATCTGGCAGGAAGTTTTGGAAGATCATTTTAGACCATCTCTGCAAGACAGACTTTTCAGGATAGGAGATGGACTAAAAATGATCTTCAAAAACTTCCTGCCAGATTCTGAAAGATAAATTCTTCAAACAGTGTATTTTACTACACTTAAGCTTGCGATTCTTAATAAGTGGGGGTCATTTCTTGGATTCTTTACCTAACCTAAGTCTCTGAGATCCTGACACCTTGCAGTTCTGGAAAATGCTGGCACTGGAGACTAAAAGGTTCCTAATGAATTCTTTTTCAGTTAACATTAATCTTTTTTTCCTCCCACCTGTTTTTCTGACCCAATGAGCAATTTGCTGTCCAAAGGTCATGGCTTAACTTTGCAATTTCTAGTATTGCATCCTTCTCATGGGCATTTAATCATTTTTGACTTTTCAGTCTGAGTTAAAACTCTTTTTTGGCTCATTTTATCTGTAAAAGAAAACCTGCCTAATAATTATGCACACCTGAATATAAGGTGTTTATCACTTCCAGCCTTCATGAACAATTATATATCACTTATAAATGATTAAATACAAAATAAATAGTAGCTATTAAGATTAATGTGGTTCGGAATTGGTAAAATGTATTTGGAAAAAAAAATGATCAAAAAAACAACTTGCCTAATAATTATGCACGCACTATACAATATACAGCACAATGTGGTCTTTAGTCTATATTTCCATTAATAACTACTTTTATTGTTTTGCGTTATTTTTATTATGTGTTTCTGTGTTGTATTTTGAATTTTTAAATGATTTTTTATTAACATTAATATTCTCTTTTATACTTCTGTCTGCATGATTATAAATTAGTTACTGAGATAATCTAATTCCAAAATTATATTTATATATTGTCTGTTTATAGGGTAAGTTTGTAACATCTGTCCAGGAACTACATATTAAAAACTTGTAAAATCATCCTACCTGTTTATTTTATACAGGTAGGACAATCTGATGGGGTATTTTGAACTGTAAAATCATCCTACCTGTTATTTTATACTGGTAGGACAATCTGATGGGGTATTTTGAACTGTAAAATCATCCTACCTGTTATTTTATACTGGTAGGACAATCTGATGGGGTATTTTGCACTGTAAAATCATCCTACCTGTTATTTTATACTGGTAGGACAATCTGATGGGGTATTTTGCACTATAAAATGATCGTACCCATTTATTTTATATCCAACCTGTTTATTTTATACTGGTAGGACAATCTGATGGGGTATTTTGAACTGTAAAATCATCCTACCTGTTTATTTTATATCCAGCCTGTTTATTTTATACTGGTAGGACAATCTGATGGGGTATTTTGCACTGTAAAATCATCCTACCTGTTATTTTATACTGGTAGGACAATCTGATGGGGTATTTTGCACTATAAAATCATCGTACCCATTTATTTTATATCCAACCTGTTTATTTTATACTGGTAGGACAATCTGATGGGGTATTTTGAACTGTAAAATCATCCTACCTGTTTATTTTATATCCAGCCTGTTTATTTTATACTGGTAGGACAATCTGATGGGGTATTTTGCACTATAAAATCATCGTACCCATTTATTTTATATCCAACCTGTTTATTTTATACTGGTAGGAAAATCTGATGGGGTATTTTGCACTGTCGAATTGTTTTCCCTAAAAAGAATCTTTGGCAAAGTTACTCTGAATTATTTTTACGTAGTCACAAACGCTAACACGCAGTAGGAATTTTCGATGCGGTAGGATGGATCGATAGATATAGCTATAATTTTGCGCTACGGTAGGAAAATCTGACAAGGTAGGACAAATCGACAGAACACCGGGACGGGAGAGACTCTGTCCATATCATCGTTTGTCGGCGGGACCGGAGGATGAAGATCGAGGCTAGAGATATTGGTGAATGGGGCTGAACAGACTAACAGCGGATTATCAGTGAATCCCAGTTGTCTCTGATGAAAGTTCATAAAACAATCCAGTGTAAAATGATCACTGCAGAGACAAAATTAATCCACATTATATTACGTATATTATCGCAACCAGGTAATATGCATTTGCATGACAAAGGCATTACTAGCAAAATGTAGGCTGTATAACTAACGGTAATGACACTCGATATTGAGCGGGCGAGCCGCTGTAGCGTTAGGGGCGGCGCCATGCTTGGTTGGCTCTAGTGCTTCATTGACAGTTATATAGTGTTAGGGGCAGGGCCATGCTCTGGGGCTCCAGTGCATCATCGAGCCCCTGTTTTAGCTCTGCCCAAAAAATCCTGAACACAGAATTGGTGAAAAACTGTATAAAGCTATAACTTCACAATTCAGTACTACATAGTTCACAGTCTTTGTAATGTGTTTCAGCAATACATGTGTAACATTTATAATGTGTTTAGAAACAATTCTCAGAATTGACTTTACAGGGACTTTAATATAACTGATAGTGTTCGGCTGAAAGAAGGCTCTACAGTGCGAGCATTTCGCTCGCATTTGCGCCTGAAAATAACTGCGTGGGAGGGTGAAAAAATATTTAGGCGCACTGGTGCGAGTAATCCGATCGATTCTCATGAATATAACTATAATACAATCGGAACAAGAATTACACCTCCTAAAATGCATCTACACTGGACAAGAGTTATGTTTCGCACTGCAATGGGCTGCTTTTCATGCTTTCATTCAAAGACGCTGGTTCAGTCAGCAGAGCAAGTGCAAAAGACGTGCGCGATGGACTACACTTCAAAGATTGTTTACAAGGTGAAACGAGACCGTCTCATGCTGCTGATGTTTCAGCCAAATTAAGTGGAAATACATTTGAATTATCATAAGCAAGGTCGGAAATTAACGGGTGCCTGAGGGCAAAAATGCTACCAAAAAACAAACAAAAAACAAAAACATTTTACTTTCGCTTTTAAAGTAGTGGCAATTCGGAGGCGGCAATTGCTTTAATGGTGGGTGGGTTCATTATTATTCTTATTGAAAAAACATTAAAAAAAAAAAAAAAAAAAAAAAAAAAACAGTACAATGACAAACTCGCTTAAATATGCTTTTACATTTCGCTTTGCAACCAAATTTTCATCCATCGTCATTCAGAGAAGTGAGGCGACATCTGACTCCTGCTGCGACTCTCGTTCAGTTCACTGAATTGATCAGACGCGTTCAGTTTTTAACTGTATCTGTTCTTTAACTCAACTAAATTATTTTTATTACTATAAAAAAAAAAAAAAAAAAAAAAAAAATCAAAACGACGGTGGGGGCAGTGCCGCGGTCACGGTGGGCAAGTGATATAACCAGTGTTGCGGCTGAACACCAGTAATACCGTCGAGCGCAGCAAGCCTAATATATAAGTTAAGTATACTCCTGTTTTTCTGAGTACTGGCATGATTGCAAATGTGATACTTACTGATCTGACTTAAGTCCAATAAACAAGCTGATATTAAGTGACAAAATTTTAGCCACAGTACTGTCTGTTTTTGCTCTATCTCGTGAAAATAGTTTCAAACAAAGCCACACCAGAACTGCTGCGCATCTCCAAGCAACGGTGAATGAATGAATTTGAGTTTTGAACGACTGAATGAATGACTCGCACATTAAGATTTACAGCCACCTACTGGCGGTAAATATAATACATTTATTTTCATATTAACACTTTTTATTGATATTTTAAGTAAAAACAGTCTAACTTTTAAAGTTAATTTTTTTTACATATTTCTAAATTCAAAATTATATTTAAAAACATTCGTACAACATTATTTACCAATGAGCTGCATTAAGCAGTCTATGTAAATGTGTCTAAAAACCACTTCAGATGGAGCTTCTGTGCCACCTCTGCAGTGCAAAGAATTTTGATGATTTATTTTGATAGGTAACAGCCTGATTGGTTCTAAATTAATTTATTGTTTAACATTTAAAAACAAATTTTCTATTTTAATTTAAGAAATTGACGAAATATGATGCATACATTTAATATGATTAGAAAAAAAATTGCTCTTATAATGGTAAATGCCTGTGGAAATTAATTTAAAGGGGCAAATATCGACATGTAATAGGAAAGTTAGTGTCTGTTATTGATCAGAAAGTGCTCCTAAATTTTTGACTGTGCTCTTAAATTTTTCTCATTAGGAGCACAAGTGCTCCTAAAGAAAAATGTTAGCGTAGAGCCCTGAAAGTCATACACACCTAGGATGAGGGTGAGTAAAATATAGGATTATTGTAGCAAGGTTTAAGGCTCTGGGAAGACAGAGGTGGGAACCAGCGAACATTAAATGTAACTTTAATGACAAAATAAACAAACAACAAAATGAAAGCAAAGTGGCAGCCCCTCACAGGCGACTGCCACACAACAACACATAGTCCAGGCCTGGTCCTCTCTCGTCCTTCACTGTCTTCACTTCTCCTTTTATCCTTCCGGAGCTCCTCCATGAGACTCAAGGCCTCGCTCCATTCCCACGGCTCTTGCCACAGGGATCATTTTCATTTTTGGGTGAACAATTTCTTAATGACAATTTACAGTAGATCTATTAGGCTGCATTTATAATAAAGCCTAATGCAGAGATCTGATGGGCTTTATGACCAAGAAGATTATTTGACTGATTAATTGATCGCGCAGTAGCATAAACATGAGAGCGTTTCACAGAGCATGTGCGCAAATACACGTAAGAATTAAAAATCAGCATCATATTTTATAGGTATATTTTATTTTAGTGTCAACATGGTAATAAAGTACTGGTACTTTTGACATCCCTACTACAATATTATTTGACACTTCACTCTTATGAGTGTGTTTTTATTTAGCGTACAAAATGCCTAACCTTTAACCAAAACCTTTTGCCATTGCTATTATTGCTATCGTTTGTTAACATGATTGACATCAGAGCCAACCTCATTTGCGCTCTTTACAGCTTTCTACCTTACTCATAAAGATCAAATGAATTTATAGTATAAACAGTGCTCTATTAAGAAACACACGTTCTAAAGTTTATTTTATTTTTTGTGTGTGTATACTTGTGAATATCTTACCATTAATCTGGCATTAAGCATTAAGTTCACAGCAGTTTCCTCATGCGGCAGGTATGTCTGTTAATGTTCATGGTGGTGCGGTCTGTAGAACAACTCAATACATCCAGAGCTTCGTCTTGACGCTCCAGCTCTGTCTCAGCCTCCAGGGCAAGATGCTTCAGCTGCTGGAGCATCTACACAAACACAGAACACAACATAATCATGTGGATAATAATGAATAACTGGGGTTGGTGTCCTAAATATAGATATACTATGGACGTTAAGGATTGACTTCTTAAATTCAGCAAAGTTTAAACTTTTTACTAACTGTTTTGCACAGAGGTTGACTGACAGCTGAGTTGGCAGTCTGGTGTTCAGGAGACACATGCAGTCACATGTGTTCCTAAATACCTCTGAATGGTTTAAGTGATGAGAGAACAAATAATTTTAGACATTAACGGTTGCATTTAGTGCTGTACATTTGTAATCAGATCACCCAATATGGATTTCAGTTACTTTGGGGCACAATACCACCATCTTTAAATCTAATACCACTTGCTTAATTGTAGAAATCCAACTAAAATGTGGCTAGTTAGTAACAAAGGCACAAAACATTTTAAAATATACAAGTACTATAGACTATATTCTGTCTATAGTACTATGAATCTGGATTCACATAGCATTTTATAAGAATCCTAAATAAATAAAAAATGCCACAATAACCAACTAAATTATTGATATCAGAAGCAAATAATGTTTTTCTTTGTTTGATATAAAATGTACTTGCAGGAAGTGCCACATTACAATGAGTCTAAATCAATGCTTCTTTTCATTGTCTAATCATTTCAGTAGTTGAGGATGCAAGCAAAAGAAAATAATACCTTACATTTCTACACTTGGAAGACACTATTAATATATAATTATGAATAATAGGTCAGTGTGTATAGAATAATAATCAACAATAAAGATTAAAAAAAAAAAAGTTACAATAAAAACTCGGTCCTGGAGGGCCACTGTCCTGCAGAGTTTCGCTCAAACCAGCTCCAACACACCTGCTTGAAAGTTTCTTGTATGCCTAGTGAGACCTTGATTAGCCCTCCAGGACTGAGTTTGGAGACCTCTGCTTTAAATATACAAAGACAGTGCATTCATATTACTATGAATGAGAGAGAGTGCAATGCTCAATATGAACAATCCAATCGCCAAATGGTAAAGTCATTGCATCACTGTAGCTGCCGTTAGAATCTTGGTTGCAATAGAAACAGTCAGTGTCTTTAGAACTACACATCTACACTACACTACACTACACGTGCATTGGCTGGTCCAGCTTGAAATATCAGCTTTTTTAAAGCTATTTGAGCATAAGAAACAACATTTATGGTACAGTCCATGTCTGATTTGAAATATGTTATTTAAATGGGAGTGTGACAAGCAGTTTGAGATTTCAGGATTTCCCCATTCAAGTAGACAGAACTTGGTCTTGGATGCCTGGAGGCATTGCAACTTTAACGGTGTAACGGTGGTAACCCCTCAACTTTATAAAAAAAAAAAAATAAATACATTGAGATTAAATTTATCATCTGTTTGTTCGGGCGCCAGACAGGCCTTTAATCCTGTCAATAAGTTAACTCTAGATAGCTCATTAAAAACCACCAGTACATATGAAGGACTTGAAAGGGAGCAGAATCAAATTAAACTCAGAGAAACATCAATTCATTTGCAAATTTATTTTAGAAAACCCAAGAATCACATACCCCAACACAGCAAAACATATAACACTCAGCATGAATTATCACTGTCAAGACCGTCTTACATTTTACATAAACACCTCAAAAAACAGGACAAAAGAAATACAAACCAAAAAAACAAACAGCAAAAGACAAAAACTGCAAAAAAAAAAAAAAAAAAAAAAAAAAAAAAATGCAAAACCACAACTTGACTGTGAATGCGGAAACATCTAAGGTTACATATGTAACCATAGTTCCCTGAGAACAGGGAACAAGACTCTGCGTTCATAGCAGATTGGGGAACGTCACATGTGACTGATGTCTGAAAGCCAAAGAATCACACCACTCCAATCCTATTGGCCGGCGACAGCCTATGACGTATCATGGCGCGAACCCGGAAGTATAAAAGGAGCACCTAGGGAAACAGTCAGTACCTACTCGTTTCGAGGGACTGTTCAGCAGGCAGCCCGAAGCATGGCATGGGAACGCAGAGTCTCGTTCCCTGTTCTCAGGGAACTATGGTTACATACGTAACCTGAGACGATCCCTTTTGAAGGGAACTTCAACTCGGTGTTCATGGCGCATTGGGGAACGAAATACCCATGCCGCCATGCTGAAGGAGAGTGCATGCCAAGACGGCTAGACAAACGTCTCAGTCTTGGCCAACTTCCCTGTCTGTAAACATAATCTCCACAATGCATTCTTCATAGAAGATAGCAAGTAAGAGCGACTACAAAAATGGCAGTAAACAACTCAAACTCACTCGTGAAGACGGGCATCCTGGAGAGCAGAACTCAGCTGAATGCTCTGAACCCTCGTATTGAGAGGAGTATACTCTGCTCAACCTAGGATCTACTCAGCACCTGGTATAGGCACTGAGGAGGCTGTGTGCTGAGGAGCCCTGATACAGGGGAGCACAAACCAGCCTGGGGGCTGATCTCAACGGGAGACTTCATAGAAGTCTTCAACCAATGACCGGCTTAAGGAGCTAAGCACAATTACACAAACAACCCAAAAGGGGAGTACGAAGCTCACCTAACAGATAGACCATGCTGTAGGCACATAATCATGAAGGCCGGAAAGGGGCCTGTAACATGACTAAGTTCTACAAAAAGAACCACACGTTACACCAGAACACTAATCACATAGTGGTATTCCAAGGGCCGCCTACAAGGCCGCATACCTGAAATTTAACTTGCTAGGAGCAAGAACGACCACAAAGCTTCAGTAACTGTGAGTGCCCACATAACAGTCCATCCAACACAATCCAACGAGCAGTGTACTTGGTAAAAGAACCTTTTTACTCTCTAAAGCAAGAGGAGTACAACATACGCCAACACGCGCTAAGGAAGGCCCCAAGGGCTGATGCCAGACACGTGGCATCAGCTTGTGGTAGTGTTCTAAAGCCCCAGGCGGGACAAATAACCAAGGACTCCTACCAAGGAGGTTAATAAGTCACCTGGGAGCCCTGGCCAACCAGCAGCATAATACAACAAAATGCCAGCATGTCCCAAAGGAGGCCCCGAGGGCCTACCTGTCACACGCACCGCCAGCTAGTGGCCACTAAAGTTCTAGGAGCAAAATAGAACCAGGTTACTAACGAAGTAACTACTTAGCTCAACTAGAGCTAAAGGAGAGACCATGCTCAAGGAAGCAAATGCAGAAAAACCGAACAACAGAACGGTTTAATACAAGAGTGTAGTGAATTAACTCAAAGGGGAAATATTAATAATTATTCATAACTCATTATGATTATTAATTATGCTTAATTATGAATATGTAAATCAGTTAATCAGATTAACTGGATGTAGCTACATTAATACTACAATCAATTAACCTGTTCGTCCAGTGAACACTCAGTGTTGATTGTTTATTAATTCTAAGAAATGTTCATTTCTAGGTTATGGAAAAACAACATTTGTATTGTAAAGTACTACTCAGAGCATGTAGTCAGGATCTAAATCACTTAAGAGGCAATTTATTAGCAGACGGAGTCAGGACCAAACATGTATTGTGCACAATCTTTATTAACTAACTCACAAACACATAACTAAACTAACAGACACATAACATACACGCAGGTCACACACATACGTTGGTAAGAATGAGCAATGATAGAGTTGAACCGGAAGTGGAACTGTTGATAGAGCTATAGGAAAAAGTCAGACAATCTGGAAAAGAATCATCAGTTTTCTCAGCAATAAAACACCTTTGCTGACAAAGGTAAGTTTTACAAATCAATACTAAAATCGCTGTTTAGTGTTCAAATGTACGATACTTGCAAGATGCCTTTAGGCTGAGGAGCATCGGATCTGCAGGCTGGGTTGTAATCTTGATGGTTCGGTCCGAAGTTGTTGCCAGTATCTTCTGCGTTAGATGAAGTACTATGAAACAACTTATAGATGAGCACACGGCTGGGTTGTAGGCCGAGGCCTGCAGGCCTAGGCCTACAGGGCTGCAGCAAGAAGGGGGTCTCTTCAGTCGTCCAAGAAGCAAGAAAAGAGAGGGAGTGGCATTGTTCACTGGCTTTTAACCTCTGGTCAAAGTCACACCTCTTAGTTGTTGACCGGACCAATGAAGATGTTGTATTTCCGGGCGATAACACGCCTCCTGTCAGGGCTTTTACGATCGAGCAAGATTTACTGGCTGAGTTTTTGAAGAAGAACTATTAAAGATTCTTGTAGCTCCTTGTGAGATTCTGCGATCTGGAGTTTGAGGTTGTTTACCTCCTGTTTCAAACCTGTGAGGTTGTAGGCCAGGAAGAAGTTGACCTCAGTCAGATCTTTGTGATCATACCTCTGGTTTTAGTCATCTGCCTTTACTTCTCTTCCATCGTTGTCCAGTTGCTTTTGGCTCTGGTGCTGCAAGTGATCAGCAGCCCTGGTTAGGAGGGTGTTCCTCACGACACCTAGCCAGTCCTTTGGTCTGCCATCTGGGAAGTTAGGTTGAGCATTCTGCAACATTTTGGCACACTTGTGGTGAGAGTAAGGGCGAGAGACTAATGCAAGATCAAACAGAATTTGGAGCTGAAGGCACAGTGGGCAGCTAGGTGTATAGCATACAGCTAGGTTTAATAAATGACTTAAGATGGATCTTATGGTCAAATTATTTCTCAGAACTTGCTGATGGTTCACAACAGGCTTGATCTCTGAACAAATGAAAAGAGAGAAAGGAAAAGGAGCGCTTTCCTATTAGATTGGGTTTATTAGGGGTGCTCAAAATTATGCCATAGCAATCGTTTAAATTACTTTTGTAACTGGCTCATAAAATTGAAGCAACTGTAAATAAACAAAATCAAGAAGGAAAGTATGTCTAGATACTTGTGGTTCTATTGGGACCATTTAGTGCTTTGTAAGTAATTAGCAAGATTTTAAAATCTATACGATGTTTAACAGGAAGCCAATGCAGTGTTGACAGAACTGGGCTAATATGGTCATACTTCCTAGTTCTAGTAAGAACTCTAGCTGCTGCATTCGTCAACGTGCTATTGAAAAATCTCAACAAATCCTAGAATTCTTCTTTAGCTAAACAGTTTACATGTAATTGAATTTAGATTTAATTACCCTAGTAACTGCAGATTTAGCTGAACAGCATTCAGGGAGAAGTGCACCTAAGTGCAGGTGAAATTAGCTGAGAAGAATTAAAGGCAAGGAAAGAGAGAAATCAGAAAACCAGGAATGTGGTTTAGATCACTTCACACTGCATACATACAAGCTGTGGTTAAAGGCTTCAAGTAAATAATGCTAACCGTTAACTGTAGAAGTTATTAGTTAGCTTAGCCTGAGCGGAAGGGCCGCTAGGTGAGGTTAGCTTAGCCACCTAGCTTTGTTGGTTTACAATATGATGTCATGAGGTGGTGAGTTAGTACTTCCTGTGACAAGTTGTTGTCATGGGAAGCAGTGCACGTCAGAGCAATTCACCAGTTCATGAAGAGTGTCTGCACATCTGAAAAGAGTCCTGCATCGAGTTAAAATGTGGCGCTTATACTTCACGATATTCAAAAATTAGATGTTACATTCAGTAAAATGCAAATGTGGTTTGGCATTTGCAAATTTTACTCATGTAAACCCTTCTCTCTACTTTAAACAACTTCTTGACTAATTTAAAGAGTAGTTACACCGATTTGCCGCAAGTCAAAACTGGTCTAAGCGCGCAGAAGTCTCATCTTGTGAATAAATACTGATGTTTCTATCGGCCAATGAAACATAGTATTGATCACCGGGTAGCTATGCTTGTAGATGCAGCTAAAGTTTAGATGAATGAGTCCCTCTGACTATAATTTCTAAGGTCTTTGCTCTGTAGAAAGGAAACCTTCATCCAAATCTACATTCATATAACACTGTACTGAGATTTTTCATCAGAAACAGGTTAAGCAATACTGCAATTGGTATTTCTTCAACCAAAGTAGAATAATCACTTCTGGTACAGTTTACATGCTGCTGAGCTGAGATTCCTTCGTCAAAACAGACTTACGCTCTAATACTGAAATTAGGTTTTCTTCGCTAAAATCAGATTAACTTAACACATCTTAACATGTGTCAAATGGTATCAGTGTAAAGACTCTTTCTGTTACAGCAGAGGTGTCAATTCAAGCTATAGTTTTATCTGCATCTAACAAGCCAGCAACCACCGAGAGCTCACCCTGAGAGGCAAGCCACACAGAAACGTACTCAGTAAAAGCACCTTTTACTCTCCAAAGTGAAAGGGAGTACACAACCGAACTCCAACGTGATACACAGGAGGCCTGTAAGGCCTACGACTTGTAAACACGTGGCATCAGCTAGTGGCAATACTCAAACAAGACCAACTCAAACTGCACCAGCATGTAAACTTAAAAGGAGGCCTGGCAGGGCCAACTACTTTTTGAAACACGTGGCGCCAGCTAGTGGTCTTGCAGGGACCCAGCTCAAAAAGGGAACCAGCTCTACACCCAACAACTAGATGTGGGTAACTAGCCTAACACCATCTAAGCTAAGTCTACACATTCCAACAGGCAATGTACCAAAAATACAATAATTACAGGGTACAAAGAAAATGCTAACATGGTCTAAGGGAGGCCTATAAGGCCTACCACCTCAAACAGACACGTGAGCAAACTCATGATCATATACCAACAGCGCCTGTAATACAAGCTGTAATCAGAAGGAGGCTAAACAACAAAGAGCCAACAATCTCTACAGTTAAAAGTAAAATAGCTGCTGTGGCAATAATCACAGAAGGGAGCTGATAGAGAACAAACTAAAAGTACGACTGTCTACACTCAACCTGAGTGTGCAATCCAACAGGTGATGCACTCAGTGAAACACAAACCCTAACAGGGGAGTACAACATAACACCATGTTCTCAGATAGAGGCTAATAACAGCCTACTATCATAGAAACAGGTGCTAACCTGTGGCAGCACTTAGAGTAAAGCTCACGTTATATTATAATATTTATTTATTTATATATATATATATATATTATATATATATATATATATATATATATATATATATATATATATATATATATGTATTTATTTATGTATGTATGTATGTAGGGCCAAGGCTTAGAACCCAAAGCAACCGAACGCTTTGTAATACATGCCATCCATGAAAGGATAAATGTTTTCCCTAACAGACCTGTAGATCTGTACTGAACCCTAGAGGACGGAGGCTAAAAGCTAGCACCGTAGCTCAAACTTGAATATAGTTTCAAGGGGCTCAGGGAAAACATGATCATAGGATGATTAAAGTTCTAAAAAGTAGGGCCTAGCAAGCACTGCATAACTTATCTACGCAAAGATAAGGGCCTACCACCTGAGAAAACAGCACCAGGGAGGCTAATAACAGCCTACAACCTTAGCTGTTAAACTCAGCCATAGCACCTATACACTAAACAAGGGGGGAAAAAAAAAATGGGCATACGGCCTAACAACTCCCTCGGGAGGAGGCCAGAACTAGGAACTATGCAACCAGCAAAGGGATAGTAAATAAAAGGGTGATTTAAAACAAACACCTAACCTAGCTCTAGCCTAGGCCACTAAGCTATGGCCTAGTGGGCCATACGTTAAGCAAAGCCTGGGCTTCACTTTAAATCCTCTCCAATACAAGGAAAAAAAGTGAAGCACTACAAGCCAAAAAATGCCAGGCGGCCGATTAAGGCCGACCTACACATAAAATAACTGAAGTGACGAGTGCTAACTCACACCATACTAAAACACTTAGCTGAGAAGCTACTCTAAACACAGGAGGTTAAACAGCGGCCATTTTGCGGCCTGCATGCAAAAACCTAGCCAACCTAATAACTTCAGTTATGCCCAAAACCCCCTTTTTCTGACTACATGCTCAGGAAAACTATACAGGAAAAACAAGGTCTACACATTTAGAACATAAATATAGACCCAGCTTACCTTCCTGCAGCTTGAGGAACGAAGACTTTTCCTCCTTATTCCTCATAAAGAAGGATGAATCTAAAGTTCTTTTAAGCATAAAAGAGCTTTTTCACTATCAAGCTAGAAGGCGGGACTTCAGAAAAATATTCATCATGGGCCCAACCGTCAGCCTGACTGTTAAAAGCGCCTGAGCACGTAGTTTTTAAAATCCGTAAAAACTCTCCGGGAGGAGGAAGAAGAAAGAGCGAGGGCAAAACAATCGCTCTCAGGCGTTGCTGGCGCCTATGCTCGATCACCTCCCTCAGATCCTGCTTCTTCCTCCTTGCATCCCGCCGCTTCTGCGACTTACTCCATGGGGGAGGAGGCGCACGAGCTGCGACACTGGACCTCTGAGCCCATCTCTGAGCCTCAGCTCGAGACGGGCCCGAACCTCCCGGCTGTTTGGGCCCAGATTCGGATCGGAGCGGGATGCATGATCTAAATGCCGCGGAGCGCGCCTTCGCCTCGACAGAGGTACCGAAAAGTTCAGTAGGTGAAACCGGGGCATCGAGGAGAAATTTTCTCTCTTTCTCCCTGATGTCCGCACAGTTCAGCCACAGATGCCGCTCCGTGGCCACCATAGCCGCCATAGATCGGCTGATCGTGGTGGCAGTTTGTTTGGTGGCCCGGAGAGCGAGATCTGTGGTGCGGCGCAGCTCCTCCACCGCTTCAGGGGACAATCCTTGCCCCTGATCCAGATCCTTGAGTAGGTCAGCCTGGTACGCTTGCAGCACTGCCATTGTGCAATGCCGCACCAGTCCGACCTGCAGCAGCGTATGCCCTGCCATTTAAACGTGATATCACTTTCAACGGTTTAGATGGCAGGACGGGAGCTTTCAGTGTCGGTGCGCTCCCTGTGGCGAGATAGTTCGC
The DNA here is from genome assembly GCF_019924925.1 of Ctenopharyngodon idella. Lineage (NCBI taxonomy): Eukaryota > Metazoa > Chordata > Actinopteri > Cypriniformes > Xenocyprididae > Ctenopharyngodon > Ctenopharyngodon idella. The sequence goes on from NC_067221.1 coordinate 27,660,195, forward strand.
AAGCGTCTCGTCAATAGGGGGCATCGGCACGTACCCATGCTGGCTCAACCCCTCAACATCAGCGAAGTTCGCCCACTGCTGCTGATGGATACGTGCCGAGTATGGGTTCTTCCATGCCCTCTCAACCTCAACGTGTAGGTCAGGAAGAAATGGAAGGCTCAACCGTTCGTCAAGCCTGCCCCACGCGGTCTCTTTCCTAAAGTGCTCCCAGGGCAGCTGCAGCCTGCCCGAAGCGCGTTCCATCACCTCCAATAACTCTGCATACGCTGGGCAGGGCAGCCTGGAGGGAGCAGCAGGCTCGCCTGCTGCTTCCTCCACGGCCATCTCCTGCTCTCTGGGGCTTGCAGCCAGAAGAGCACTCGCTCCTGGATCCGATGACGTCAGAGACAAGACATCATCGTCATCCAGAAGCGCGTCCTCGTCAGCCGCCGCAGTTTGAGACAGATTTATGCCCCTCTCAAACTCCGCGGTGAGCTCCACCTGTGAACCCCATGATTTCAGCTGGCGCTCTGCCTCAGCACAAGCAGGGCCAGAACCACCAAGCACAGATGCCGACACCTCTTCCCTCGAGAAGAGGGCCAGACGAGAACGGAGCGTCTTCATGGGAAGACGCTCACAGTTAACACAGACAGCGCCCTCAAGCACTGTCCGTGCGTGCTCCTCACCCAAACAGAAAACGCACAGGGTGTGTGTGTCGTCAGGTGTCAGAAACCTGCTGTTGTGGCTTCCCGGCCTGTGTCCATTCTCGAACCGTTCCGCCCATTCCCACTTGGAGTTAAAAATTATCATTTGTGTTCTACTGAAGAAACAAAGTCACCTACATCTTGGATACCCTGGGGGTAAGCAGATAAACATCAAATTTTAATTTTTGGGTGAACTATACCTTTAAGGACTACGACAAGCTTCTTCCTGGGTTGGTGACATCACTAACCGTAGAATTTACATAAACCCTGCGCCCGATAACACGCAACAAAGGGGGTGAGGCCATGTTACTGCATTACAGTATGTAACACAAATGCAATAGCATGTCATAAAAGCAAGATGACAAAATGACAAGTTATAACCATAATTAAACTAAACTATACCTGTTCTATCTTCATGCAGCGTATATTCTCTGGCTCTGTAAGCATCTTACAACAGTTCCCACATGAGCAATTTATAGATTATTATGACAGAATATGCTAATCAATGACTTTAAGATCGTCAACTCCACATCAGCTACATAAATTCATCAACTAACCATTCAGAAACATCCTGTTGCATTCAAAATGTTGTCACTACTTCTTGAGTGTCTCCATCATTGTCCGACTCCATTTTGAACATAAAAGGCTGAACAGTTTGACATTTTCAGTGAGTCTACGTCTGCAGAGGTGCTGTTAAGTGCTAACATGAGCTCCTGAAACTCCGCCCCCTTTTGAGAGCAGCAGCTCATTTCCATTTAAAGGGACAAACACAAAATGTAGCGTTTTTGCTTACCCTCAAAAAGTGACAAACTTAACATGCTATAAAAAATGATCTGTAGGGTATTTTGAGCTAAAACTTCACATACACACTCTGGGGACATCAGAGACTTATTTTACATCTTGTAAAAGTGCCATTATACCACCCCTTTTACGTGTTTGCTTTTAGTGTTTCTCAACCCCAAAACCATACTGAAAAGTGATATCTGTGATGGCTAAAACCATCAATTATCTCTGGTCATAATAATATTGTGTTTTGAAATTATTCAACACAAAGAGCACCATTCCACACAGCCCCATAAAAATGCACTCGATGAAAAATGATTGACTGTTTTGCATCAGTGTTTATGCCTGGTTTCTGAATCCCGTGCAGCACCTCAGCTGAGCACTGAGAGGGTTTTACTACTGGCACTGTGGCCGTCTACAGATGACGGAAATGCCTAGTCAGCTTCCCACGTCTGTGTCATAAAAATTACAGGCCCCAGTTCTGTCACACTGCAGTTTAAGTATGTTCACTCAGTTTTTTTTTTTTTAATTCCGATTTGAACAAAACCGTAACGCTTAGTGTCACACTCAAACATAACTTGTCCCAAAACATTAGTCCTGGTGGACAAAAAAAAAAATAAATTACCTAAAATTGTGCAGCTTGTTGAAGAGAGGTCTACTGTTACTTTTCTAAACAATCAAATTGCCTGTTGAAAAAATCTCATATACTTGGAGGAAACTGAGCCACTGAGGGACCAGAATATCATAGGACAGGCTCTTTTGAGCCTGTATGCAACCACTTAGCAATGCCCGAACATCCAGCACCAGATACCCTGGAGTTATTTTAATTTACTTCAGGACCGGTTGTTGACAGCTACAGAAGGGTGGGATATTATTCAGATCAGGGCTCTGAACCGGTTCAAGGAACGAAAATGAAGACCAGAAACGAACGAAATTTTGACCGGAATGTAACCAGAAACGGAAACGAAATCCAATTTAATCGTTCTGAACAGAAACGCTAATTTGAAATGGCCATTAACCGGTTAATAACGTTATTTTTTCGTTCTATTTAATATTTTGATTTGGCAGTCAATCAATCAATCACTAATTCAAATAGTACAGCCTATGCAAATGTGACGCTGATTCATCCAAAGTGTGTGAAATGCCCGCGCTCAGGCTCTACAGTGAGTGAAATGCCCGTGCTGACGCACTCAGACTCAGCTGTCAAGTCGGTTAGGTAAGTCATCCCTGCTGAAAAAACCAACATATGCTGGTTAAGGTAGGTTTTGGAGCTGGTATGCTGGTTTGAGCTGGTTTATACTGGTCCATGCTGGTCCAATGCTGGTCCTAAGCTGGTTCATGCTGGTCCTGAGCTGGTCCAGGTCCAGCCGGCGCCTCACGCGCGCGCACACACAAATTATTGCATTGCTAACTTTATATCGCAGCCTGTTAAATAATTAAAATAAAATACAATAAACCAAACATATAAAATGTTACACTGCTCAATTCAATTCTGTAATATGCCTACAATATGCCGTTTACCACCCGTGACCACCGCCTTACTGCATGTGCTGTTATGTGAAGGATGATGTCGATAATGCGAGTGAAGTACACAGCTTACATAATAAATAATAGTTTAGCATTCGTCTCGAAAATGGAAACAGTGCCGAATGAGAAAGGTAGGCTTCAGATTCACTTTAAATTAATTCGTTTAGCATCTTATTTAGTTTTATTTCTAATACATAAACCTGATTCTCGCCTTGAATATAGCAATAGAAGCTGGAATGGCGTTAAAAAAGAAGAGATTTTTTTAAGTCGTTTTGGCTTGAATAGGCTGTTAACTTTAGAGGTTTTGTGGTAAAATAAAAGTTTTGTTCAGTTTTGTTCATAATTTATGTTTACAAACATTATAATTATATTATATATTATATATAGGCTAGGCTATCTGTAAACGTTTTATTTTATTTATGGACAAATTATTTCTGAATGTAATAATAAAATGCGACGTATACGAGACATCTTTTTTCCTCTCAGGAATTACGTCGTTATTTTTAACCATGCAGCAAACATTAAAAATATCTTGAAAAAAAAAAAAAAAAAAAAAAAAAAACACTTTTATAAACTGTTTTTCCTTTCGTTTAATAGGTTTACATTTGGACAGAATCTTGTTATAAAAGATAATTGTAGGCCTACTGGCTAAGACGGCAAATACGTTTTTTTTTTTTTTAATAAAATTTTTTTAATAAATAAAATGCTGTACGTATTATTATTATTATTATTATTATTATAAAAAAAAAAAAAAAAGTTAAGAATAACGTTATTAACCGTTATTTTTTCTAAACAAACCGGTTTCGGAACGTTAATAATACAGAAGGAACGCTGGAACAGAAACGTTAAAATACCGATTCTGCTCGGAGTGAAACGATTGAATTTTTTTTTTTTCTTTCGTTTTTTAGCCCTGGTTTTATTGTTTTATAATGTTTCCTGGGGTGCACTTACAATGTAAGTATGCTTTTTACATCAAAAATGGTCATAATTTAGGAATAAAAGGCATTTTTCCCACCCTTATTTTAGCCCTCTTATTTGAATGCTCTGTTTTAAGGCGCATGTCTGCTGTGAGACTTAAGTGTAAACACCCACTGCTATGACTGGCTAACATCTTTGCAATACGAAATAGTATTACTCTCTCGAAAACTTTTAGCACGTTTTTACTATTACAGCTCTCAAGGTTAACTAATCGTGAAAAGTGTTGTTTATAGCATTACACAAATTTATGACATTATATTTAGATAGTGGCATGAAAGGCTGCAGTGATGAACATTGTAGCCGATTACAGACATGTTGTTGTATGTATGAAAGCAGTGATCTCGTCATTGCAACTCAATTTCTGCAAACTAACAAATGTTTTCATCATAAATAACAGTGCAAACTTGATGTAACTAAGATTTGTTGAATAAAACAGGAATTTTCCTGTCCAGAACTCAGTCACTGATAAACTCGTGCTGTTTGATTGACAGGTCCAGCGATTGCGAATGCCTGATCGCATTGATCAGGCATTAGAATTAACACAGTTAATGTTGTTGCATTACTGTCGAGTCCATATCTTAAAAGTCTTTTTGCAATGCCTGTGCCAAAATGCGATTGATTTACCAAAGAATCCACAGTGAAATGCACCGAATACAAATAAATAATGCTCAACTGAGACATTGACATTGTTGAAAATAAATTATCATATTCCTAGCATTAGGATCCTTTGTGTTGTTTTTAGTCCTGTATTGCTCTTCTCTCCTCATCTCACTAACACGCTGGTGGGCGGGGCTAACGTTGCAATGATGAATTAGGCATTAATTTTTTCTGCGGAGGCGGCATTTCACCTAAATAGGCACATTCCAGGACGAGTCATTCGCTGGGACTGGTGTCAATAAAAGCTTTTATTGGACTAACAAGGAAGTTTTCAGTTCTGAAACTGAAAACAGGATATTCTTATAGTACAATGATCTCTTATATATCAAAAGCTCACCCCCTCCCAGAAGGCAGAGTCGAGGGAGGAGCCAAGGTGGAGTAGAGGCTGACATCAACTAGGAGACAGACATCCCAGGGCACAGACAGAGAGCCGATGGAGCAGAGCGACACTGCTGGCACAGGAGGCCCATAGGCAATGCTGTGGTGACGAGCATCTGAGGCAAAGCCAGAGTGCCCGAGGACTGAGGTGTACCCGAAGGGAAGGAAGAGCCTGCTGCAGCCTAAGGGGTGGAGGAACGGAGCATAGCGGAAGATCCACAACTCCATGGCGGAGGTAGAGTGACAACTGACCAGCGGGGAGCTGATGGGACGAAGGAACCCGGTGGAGTCAAAAAGCCAAGGGTGTTTGGAGGAGCCGAAGGTGGGAGGAGCCAAGGCATAGCAGACAGGTCGACAGGCCGAGACGGAGCGAGGTGATCAGAGGTTGGAGGTGGAGCCACAAGATTCACTCACTCATGAGCCGATGGTGATTGCTCGACGTGAGGCTTGACGTCACAGCATGGCATTCCAGGAGGACTTCCATTTCATCAGAGCCGGGGCTTGGAGGACTGGCTGAGCAGGGCGATGACGGAAGCAGATGGAGGCTTGATGAGATCGAAGATAATGATTTATCTTCTAAGCATGTCCTTGTGCTGTCTAGAAACAGCGACGAAGGTTCTGAGCAAACAGATAAATCACACTTCAAACAGTCTACAGTGCTGTCTAGGAACAGTGATGAGCAACATGAAACAGGGTGGGATAGGGGATATGATGCCTCCGTACTTCCATCAGCCAGTCCTCAGTCTCTATTTCCACCAGTATACCCTCAGCTACAGATGTCGCAGGCTCACGCCCCTGGTCAGACTCACTGGGGGGGCTCCTCTTCCTGGGCGAGTGTCAGAGTCGTCCACTTATCCTCAGGCTCTGGCTGAGGCGTCAAGGCATGTGGTAGCTCTCTGTCTTGCAGGGGGCTCACACGATTCCTCTGATGAAGATGGATGAAGACGAGGGTACACAGGATCCAATACGAAATTACTTTATTGCACATTAAACTCAGGAACTGACAGAAGGTGTAACAGTGTTTCCACATATACACAAACATCAACCGACAACTGAAAGTGCATAGGGAGGAACTTAAATACATGATGGTGATGAACTGAAGGATGAGCAGCTGTGATGATGATTAGAAACAGATGAGTGTCCATAGAAACAGATGAGTGGCGGGAAACGAAGACAAAGAACACATGTGACTGATGAATACAAACTAAAATCCATGAAAACAGATATAAGAACAAACAAAATGGAATACGTGTGACAACAGTTTGAACTTTTCCACTATTCAATGACAATTCTGAAAGTAAATGTGACAGGAGCCTACTGCTGCTGTACATGCATTTTAAACACTTACATTATGTTCTTGCTCTGTCCATGCAATCAATGCACGTTCTTGCATGAGCTAGGTTTTCTAGCATATTTAATTCAACTGCTCAGGTGGTCAATAGTATGACCCATTTTAGGGGCAGCCAAAATTACACTTTACAACATCATCACTTTGCATCAAAGTGGCCTCACATTCAAGAAAATTGCTCTAAAGAATATTGCACCTAACAATCATTTAATGGATTATTAAGAACTTCAAGGAGAGAGGTTCAACTGCAGTGAAGAAGGCCTCAGAATGTCCCAGAGTGTCCAGCAAGCACCAGGATCATGTCAGCTATGGATCATGTCACCGCCAGTGCAGAGCTTGCTCAATATTGGCAGCGGGTGTTTGTGAGTGCATCTGCATACACAGTAAGACGAATGCCTGGTGTCAAGAAGGGCACCAAAGAAGCCACTTCTCTCCAAGAAAAACATCAAGGACAGAACTGAAATTCTAAGAAATCAATTGACTGAAATTCTGCAGGAAGTACAAGAATTTATAAGCAGAAGACTGGTGCAAAGTTATTTTCTCTGATGAAGCTGTTCCGACTGTTTGGGACATTTGGAAAATGGAGATGAAAATGTGAACGCTACCATGAATCCTGTGTCATGCCAACAGTGAAGCATCCTGAGACCATCCAAATTGATTTTCATCCAAGGCAGTGAGCTCTCTCACATTTCTGCTCAAAAACACTGCCATTAATAAAGAATGGTATCAAAACGTTCTGCAAAAGCAACTGCTTCCAACGATCCAGGATTTGGTGATGATCTGTGCATTTTCCAGCATGATGGAGCACCAAGTCATAAGGCAAGAGTGATAATGAAATGGCTCGGAGAACATTACATTGAAATTTTGAATCTGTGGCCAGTCAACTCCCCAGATCTTAATCCCATAGAGAACCTGCAGTCAATCCTCAAAAGGCGAGTGGACAAGGAGAAGCCCACAAATTGTGATCAACTCCGAGTGCTAATAAGCCAAGAATGAATTGCCATCAATCAGGAACTGGCCCAGAAGCTGATATAGGTTATAAAGTAAATAAAATAAAATATAAATATGAAATATTTATGTATATTTATATGTAAATATTTATGCTTTGCATATATTTAATGTTTTTGTCAACAAATGCCTTTAAAACTTATGAAATCGTTGTTTTCCAGTATACCATAGAAATGTGAAAAAATAATCTACAAATACTGACGCAGCAAACTTTGTGAAACACAAAATTTGTCACTGCAAAAAGTTTTGCCCATTACTGTATTGTTGAAGATTATCTGTATTTGTCTGTGTAAGAAGTGACAACCAAACTGATCTCAAACCTGTTTTAGCTCCTGTGCCTCTGCCTCAGTTACAGTGGGCTGAAGCACATGAAGTTGAAGTTGTGTCAGTTCACCACCAGGCACCTCCACTGGCACCTCCGTTTGCTGTCCATGACCTGAAGTGACACAGAATGAGCTCATGTATTTCCTTAAGATTTGTTGTTAAGACTAGAAAAATGTTGGTAAATATTAACTAAGCAGCCCACAGTGGGATCTCTTTAGGGATTTTAATGACCTGCACTAGATGTTGGAGCATGGCTGCCACCATGCGGTAGAAATACCGTATGATTTTTTTTTTAGTGTTATGTCAATCCATTGTCAGAATTTAAGAGTTTTCTTATGTGCAGCTGTAGTTACTGTGCTTGCAAGGTACTTCTGTATTGATATTTAAATATCACAGTTCAGTGGTTATCAACTCCTGTCCTGGGGACCCACCGCTCTGCACATTTTGTTTGTCTTTTTTATTTAACACACCTGATTTAGGTCATCAGCTTGTAAGGAAAGAGCTCCATGAACTGAATAAACTCCACAAAATGTGCACAGCAGTGGATCCCCAAGACCAGCATAGAGAACTGTTCTAGTTAGTTTTTATAAACTGCTTACTCTAACCCACTTTTATTTTATATTTTTTTAATTATACAAAGAAGAAGAATACAATGGGCAAAGAAACAGTTTTGGTGGCAAGCTGCAAGTGGAGAATCATTTGAGTAAACAAAGTTTTAAGAATACAAAATTTATTAGAATTAGAAATGGTAATTTACTGTCATTTTTTTTATCACCTGCACTCCAAATGTTTCCTCCACCTTCTGGGCTTCCTGGTGTGGTTGCCAAAGTTGCCTGAAATGCTGCATAGTCACGTGTGATCTCAATTTTCTTCTTGTACTGCATCTCCAATACAGATAAAACTTCAGTCATCCTGGCAGAGAGAACTCTAAAACAGATGTCAGGTTTCCCAATGAAGCGATGACGAACACTGATCTCGTAGGGGTTGTGCACATGGATATCGTCCACCTCTTCCTTCTCAAAGCAATGAAGGAGCTCTCCATTTGCATCTCGAACCTCCAGAGAGGAGACCAAAACCATCAGGCTACCTGGTTTCATGTTTCCAGAGTTTCCAACACGGGAGACAATAGCTGGAATGCTGATTATGACTTTTTGGCCCTTGCCTGAAACTTTAGTATAGGGCACTTTGGCAGCTGCCTCAGACTTGGCCTCCTGGTGGCTCTTCCACGGCAGTTTGCCAAAAGGCCACCAAGACGGACACTCAAGTTCGGAGAGTAGTCTGCACAGAAGAGAATCAATGGCATCATTAAATGAAGGACTGCATGACTACAAAGTAATTCATTACTTTAAATACAACACATGACTGTGGAATATTGCAGCTGTTGAAGACATGTATCAATGGTGTATGGTGACAGTGGGTGTTCTTGCCCTAACAACAAATATAATTAACATTTAATTCATTTAGCATTTATCCAAAGCTACAACAAAGTGATTCATCTTAAGGTTGCAATAACACAAGAAGTGCTAACAATGCAAAGTTTCAAAAATTGTCTAGAATAGTACAGGGAGGGATTTAAGAAATAGTGAAAACAGAAGAGTCAGCAGGATGCAGTGAAACTGCTCACGGATGAGATATGTTTGCAGAATTTTGCTAATAATGTTAATATGATGTACTGTTAAAAACATCCTCCTTTTAGAGTGGGCATGACAGTCCCTCACTGTAATGCATGTTCTAAGTGGTTCTAAGTGGAACCCAGTGACATAGTAACAAGTCTACAAACTACATAATTTTAAGACATTGATGGAGAGTGGGTAAGTGAGCCATAGCTAGTAATGACTATACATTTACATCCTTAGGTCTGCTCTTTGATTTGCTCCTATACATACAGTTAACAATACATATATAGGATAGTAAAACAAAAGTTTATGGATTTGCACCTAATAATCAAAGTTCAATTTAGACATTTAGCAGAAGCCTTCATCCAAAGCAACTTAATATAGATTTCAAATAGTGAGGAATATCACAAGTTCACAATATCACAAATCAAATACAACCCCAAATCAGAAAAAGTTGGGACAGTGTGGAAAACACAAATAAAAAAAAGAAAGTAGTGATTTCTAAATTTACTTTGACTTGTATTTCATTGCAGACAATACAACAGCACATTATTTAATGTGTTCCTCATGACTTTTTTGTTTTTTTGAAAAAAAAAAAAAAAAAAAAAAAATTACTATTTTGGTTCTTGCAACACATTTCAAAAAAAGTTGGAACAGTAAAGCATTTACCACTTTGTAATGTTGCCATTCCTTTTCACAACACTTAAAAGATGTTTAGGGACTGAAGACACCAAGTGATGAAGTGTTTCAGGTGTAATTTTGTCCCATTCTTGCTGCAAACAAGTCTTAAGGTGGGCAACAGTACAGGGTCTTCGTTGTCGCATTTTGCGCTTCAAAATGCGCCACACATTCTCTATTGGAGACAGGTCGGGACTGCAGGCAGGCCAGTCAAGTACCTGTATCCTCTTCCTCCGCAGCCAGGACTTTGTAATGTGTGCAGAATGTGGTTTTGCATTATCTTGTTGAAATATGCATGGACGTCCCTGGAAAAGATGTCTTCTTGAAGGCAGCATATTGTGCTCCAAAATCTATGTACTTTTCAGCATTAATGGTGCCATCACAGAAGTGCAAGTTACCTTTGCCAAGAGCACTGACACAACCCCATACCATGACAGACCCTGGCTTTTGGACTTGTTGCTGGTAACAGTCTGGATGATCCTTTTCTTCTTTGGTCCGGAGCACACGGCGTCCATTTCTCCCCCAAAATACCTGAAATACTGATTCATCTGACCACAGTACACGTTTCCACTGTGTGATGGTCCATCCCAGATGCCTCCGAGCCCAGAGAAGTCGACGGCGCTTCTGGACACTGTTAACATAGGGCTTCCTTTTGGCACAGTACAGTTTTAACTGGCATTTGTGGATGTAACTACGTATTGTGGTACTTGACAAAGGTTTGCCAAAGTAGTCCTGAGCCCATGTGGTGATATCGCTTATAGATGAATGACGATTCTTGATGCAGTGCCGCCTGAGGGATCGGAGATCACGGTTGTTCAGCTTAGGCTTGCGCCCTTGTCCTTTACGCGCTGAAATTCCTCCACATTCCTTGAATCTTTTAATTATGTTATGCACTGTTGAAGGTGAAATAAGCAAATGTCTTCCTATCTTTCTTTGAGGAACATTGTTTTTAAACATTTCAATAATTTTCTCACGTATTTGTTGGCAAACTGGCGATCCTCTGCCCATCTTTGTTCCTAAAGGACTAGACCTTTTTTGGATGCTGCTTTTGTACCAAATCATAATTACAATCACCTGTTGACATCACCTGTTTCAAATCACATCATTATTTAACCAATTTACCTGATTACTAGCCCTAAATTGCTCCTGTCCCAACCTTTTTTGGAATGTGTTGCAGGTCTGAATGACAGGAAAGGATGTATATTTACAAATGAAATTAAGCTGACCAGACAAAACATGAAATATTTTGTGTTCACATTGTCTGCAATGAAATACAAGTCAAAGTAAATTTAGAAATCACTACTTTCTTTTTTTATTTGTGTTTTCCATACTGTCCCAACTTTTTCTGATTTGGGGTTGTACTAATTAATTTATTTTATTTTATTTTTCTAAGCCACATACACATTTTTCAGCCAACATATTTAGTCTTAGATTTTGGAAATGTTAGTCAAATTAACTGATTTCATTTAGGGTTGTCCAGATACATCGTCCAACAATCTTTATCGGCCGATATTCATCTTAATCCTGTGATTGCTGATCCGGCCTAAATTCAGATTTTTTTAGCAACACACATGAAATCACACATGCTGTATAAAGCTGCTCTAATGAACGAACACTTGATCAGCCCTCGAAGCACAAATTATACACAAAATATAGATTTGAATACAAATCAGACTATACTTCATGTAACGTCAATCTGTGGCAGTCAGTGTGGAGCGTTAAGAGAAAGTTTTTTTTCTAGACCTAAAGACGTTAAATACAAATGTATATTTATATACAGAGATATACATGTATACATTTGACAGTTTGATCTTCAATAACTGCATCACATCTTCACACTGTTGCTTAATAATAATTAGTGGTTTGCATTACAACAAAATGACCAATGACCAAGGAGAAACAAATTATACACTAGATACGTACTATTATGCTGCACTAAGAGTAATTGTGATTTTTGTTTGTTGTGACTGAAAGTTAAATTTAAGCTATTACACCACTTCAAAGTGGACTTATGACTATATTAGCATACTCATTTTGAGTGTTCTAGTTAAGTGAAATTGTGATAAGAGCTATTTCTAAAGACATCTTGTAGATTGTTTACTTGGTTGTTCTGTAAAAAAATGAAATCAATGCTGCACTATATGGAATTATTATGATGAGTCATAAAATTATTTTAGTTTGTTTACTTTGTAATTTTGCAAAAAAAAAAAAAAAAAAAAAATTATATATATAAATTAAAATAAAAAAAACTGCATTGCAGAGCTATTCAATTGTCAAGCATATACATTGGATTGATTTTAATAACCATAACATACTTCTAAGTGTGCACCTAGCACAAAATACAAGTATCGGATTGGGACTCGGTATCAGCAGACACTCAATATTAAATGACTTAGAATGGGGGACGAAAAAAACCTTAATCCAGGCATCCTTAATTTAATTTGTTCATTTCAAGGAGCCCATCCCTATGTTCAGTTGACTGTTATAAAATATATCTCTCACCCTGCAAATTTAAAAGTTTGTACATTTAATTTTTTATTGTACAGTGCTTATTAGTGCCCTTTCCACAGCTAGTGCTACTCTGACAGCGTATGAAACATAGTTGCAAATAGTAAACACTACATTTTTAGATTTTCTAAAATCTGAATGGTGCTTGCCAGTACAAAAATCACTGCCAGTGATTCTAGTCACAGGGTGGGCAAACTCGGTCCTGGAGGGCCACTGTCCTGCAGAGTTTAGGTCCAACCCTAATCAAACACACCTGAACCAGCTAATCAATTCAATTAGGATTACTAGAAGGCTACAGTCAGGTGAGTTTTATCAGGTGTAGGAATTGAGGGCGAACCAGACAAATGAATCTTCCAGATGATTCGTTCAAACATAATTCCATACAAAACTCATCTCAACACTCCAGATCCCAGATCAACACGCAGGACCCAAAATCAGAGAATCTGTCATTTGCTGCTCCATTCAGTCTACAAGACCCCCACCTAAGTACTTTATGGCCATGCATGCTTCCTAGCTAAGGAAGAATGTTGTCAACTTGGGGCAATAAACCCAAGACTAACAGTCTAAAAGACAACACACTGTGACTCACAGCTCGAGCCCCACCAAGATAACGGCAGAGGTTGTTTGATCCCCAAAATGTAGATAGACAACAGGCCTTCTTCTTGTGTGACACAGAGTTGAAATCCACAGAAAACCCAAAGAGACTCTTTTTACGAATAAACTCCATCAAATTGTTCCAAAAACAATTCTAAACGGACTTGTAATCAAACATCGTACAACTGCATAATTCTATATACTGAACGTGAGATTATACTCAGAACACTCACAAATCATGTAATTGTTATAACTTTTTAATGGTTGATTGGAAGAGTGTGTTGTTTACTATGTGCGTGATTGATTTCTAATAACTCAAAGGATGGCATGAATCAAATCTGTGTAAAATTTATTTGGGAAACACCTTTCTCCAAGCCAAAGATGCCGACAAGGGAATCCCCATTTAAAGACACAGACGACAGACGCAAGTATACCTCCAGACTCTAGCTGAACTGGTGCATTGATATAAAGTTTTATCACCCTACTTAAGAAACGATAGAAGGGTTAAATTAATTGATGGTTTGTTCAGATCAGGTCTTATGAAGTACATATATTGCTAGAAACTTGGGATTTTATCATTTCACTCTCTTAAAACTAATTTTTTCCTCACTTCCTTTCTTTCTGCAACCTGTGTGAATGTGTGTGTGCGTGTGTTTGTGTTACATTTTAGTTTATGTGTTAGAATAATCAATAAAGTCTCATTTATATTTGCGTCTTGTGTTATGTGCTTACAAATTTAAAGTCTTAAACTGCCGATCTATGTTACCTTGCTAATAAATAGTGTTTCACTATAGTTTGGATATTCATATCCGCTACAGAGCTTATTGTTACAGCCCGTGCAAATGAACGCTGGTCGATTCAATTGCTCAGTCGTAAAATAAGTGACTCTTTTTAAATTCCCTATAAATTAAATAACAATTCCCTTTGAGCTAAAATTGACCTGTGTACCCTTGCACAGGGTTGGAGCTAAACTCTGCAAGACAGTGGCCCTCCAGGACCGAGTTTGCTAAAGTGTTCCAGTGCAGTTGCTATGGTGTTCTAGGTGGTTCCCTGTTCTGCTAGGGAACTGCTACTGGTTACTAAGATGTTCTGGGATCGCAATGAAAACGAAAATTTCATTGCTATGCAGTTGCTAAAATGTTCTGTTTTTTTGCTAGGTGGTTTCTGACTGACCCAGGTCAAAGGAGCCCAACCCCAAGACTCTGTGATTTTCTGGTACCAAGATACTGTATGTCTTAGGTCCCTTCTTTAACATAAAGCTATGAGTTTCCTTTCCAATCTCCCAAAGTCTAGTCTCTTACACAAGTAGAAGTACTCCCTTGTCCTCTCGTCAACATGTTACAAAATTTGAAGTATCATTCATGTCTCTAGTACAAGTTACACTCTTAAAAATAAAGGTTCCAAAAGGGGGTTTTCACAGCGATGCCTTACAAGAACCATTTTTGGTTTCCCAGAGAACATTTCAGTGAACGGTTCTTAAAAGAACCATTTATTCTTAGTGTGAAAAACATTTTAAAAATCTAAAGAACCTTTTGCGGAATGGATGAATGAACCTTTTTCCACTATAAAGAACAGTGCAGCCGTGGCTCATCTTTATGGGAAGGTGGTGAGAGTTCATCCAAACATAGACCTCTATATACACTGAATTAATAATTATTAATAATTATAAATGTCTTCAGCACTCTGCAACAAATATTTTTCAGATTTTATAGACTATTTTAAGTCGTAAAGTGAGCAGGACCTATTAAAATGGTTCAGCAGGCATGTAGTCATGATGGGTGGGGTTCCAAATTTCCAATGTAAATCTGTGGTGAAAAATGGAACTGCAGCACGCTCTCATAGAGAGCCAGTGGGGCAGATTTCTGGCTGCCCCGCTTATTTTCACATTAGGTAAACAACTTTTGCAAACCTAGCTCCAGACTAAGACGATATCAGTCCACTTTAGATATATGTCTATATCAGGTCAGTAACTAGTATGTAACAGTAACACGTCAGTAGGCATGTCTGTTCTTCCTATGTGGAGTAGCGTATCAAATTAATGAGAGTATAAACCCTTTAATTTAAAGGTGCTCATGTGAATAGTTTTATATACAGTAGTTCTGTTGCTTTTTCCTCACTGGAATTACTACATAACTTGCAATATTCTAAAACAACATTCGGAAGCAATAAATACTACTTTAAGGCAATTCTAAGATGGCATTCTATGCGTTTGTTGTGTGTACTAAAGTCTGTCAGCCATCGTTAGAGCGCCACCCTCAGGCTGAATAATGCAAGGACATTAGAATTCTGCCAAAAGTTTTTCTGATATGTTCAGCGATTAGAATATAAAGCTTACAAAATGGTTATAAACTAGCGCTAAGACCCAGAATCTGCCATACCTAAATTTATGGCCAGGAGCCGCTACTGCTTTTGTGTAATGGAAAGGTTCCTTGGATATTAAAGTTTCTACATGGAACCACAGATGCCAATAAAGAACATTTATTTTTAAGAGTGTATACCAAAGTTGAATATTTAGGATTCTGAATCTGAGCAAAACCTACTTATCTGCCACGTTCAGGTCTGATTCGATCTTGTCCAGGCCCTGAATCATGTTGTCAAACTGCTCTCCCTGGTGGTTCAGGACTTTTCCAGTATCTTCCAACCTCCTTTGGGCTCCAGATATCAGGCTGATCAGCTCCTGGCCCTTACTAAGAGGAGCTTCAACTCCATGTGGCTCTGTGGGTGACAACAGCCGTTCCCTCCAGAAGTGCTCTAGCACGTGGTAAACGGCAATACGACAAGGCCTGAGAGACCCAAACCAGTGCTTGATGTTTCCCTGCTCCAACACAGTAAGAGCACTAAAAATTAAGCTGGAGGACTCCATCTTGAGCTCCATGATGCGCGAGAGCCTCAGGCTAGCCAGTTTCTCTTGTTTCTGCTCAGAAGTGAAGCACAGGGTGGTGCGGGTTAAGGAAAGAATGCCACTGGCCCAGCGTTTCTCACTGTTGATGTAATAAGAGCCAGGCCAACTATGGATGGATACCTCCTGGCTCATCTTTTTGTGATGATTTGGTACAGCTGCCCTGACCTAAGGAGCTCACCTGTCAAGTGAGTGATGAAAATAATAAATTAGTAAGCAGTCATCAGACACTTCTATCCACATCAAAAGTGTATGAATTATTTCCTCAACCTCATTTCGTTCTAAACCGGACAGTTTTCTTTCTGATGTGTAACACAAAAGGAGATTCCTTTATTGAAATTAGCAATATTCTGCAAAAACTCCTTTTTTGCTTTATAGAAGAAAGAAAACCATACCAGTTTTGAATGACATGAGGGTGATGATGACACAACAGACAATTTTGTCAACACTATTTTGGGACATGTTTGAGTGAACTAACCCTTTAAAAGAGTGGTTCTTAACCAGGGGACATGGTCCACTAGGGGGCCCCGGAAAACTTCTAAGGGGTCTGCAGGATGTAAAATTATTTCAAATAATATACTTTAATATAAATATAATAAAACAAACTAACTGAATTAAAAACTAAAATACAAAAAAAAAAAAAAAAAATCAAGATGTGAATTTGAAATCATAATTCTTTTTTTTTAGTCATTTTTATTTAAGAACATCACAAAATGAATTGTGTTTAATCACACACACACACACACACACATTTATATAGGCCTATAACACGAACATGCCCATGAAAGAATTGAAAGAAGCGGTCAAAGATGTTGAACTCATGTTGGGTTTCCATGTTTATATATAAAAACTCTACATTACAAAGATCCCATAACACATGGAAACCCAATGTGTGTGTGTGTGTGTGTGTGTGTGTGTGTGTGTGTGTGTGTGTGTGTGTGTGTGTGTGTGTGAGATATGATTTAACCGTTTAGTTGAGGCCAACTTTTGGCCACTTTATGGATTATCATTCTCCGTGCTTTATGATCTTTGACCGCTTCTTTCAGTTCTTTCATGGGCATGTTCGTGTCATGTATATAGGCCTATATAAATGTGTGTGTGTGTGTGTGTGTGTGTTTGTGTAATTAACCACAATTCATTTTGTGATGTTCTTAAATAAAATTGAATGAAAAGAATTATGATTTCAATTCATAAAAAAAAAAAAAAAAAATCTTGATTTTTGTATTTTAGTTTTTAATTAAGTTAGTATGTTTTAATATATTTATTTAAATATTAATAATATAGGCCTATTATTTGAAATAATTAAATAATTCTACATCCTGCGGAGTGGCTGCACGAATCGAAATCGCGATTTGGCTTAGTGCGATTATGACTCTGCAAAGGCTGCAATTTTTTTTTTTTTAATTATATAAATATGTACACAGCATGTTAGTGAAGAGCTGTTCTGTGATCTGTAGTAAATGATGCTCCATCTGAGAGCACTGCCTTTGAAAAAGTAACACTCGTCAAACATCTTCTTTTTATTCAGTCACAGCGACAGTATGATCCATAGGGGATTTCCTGGAATGACGTACATTATATCGTGGTACTTCTGGGTAAAAATAGGAAAAATAATTCTTCTCTCTAAAGAACTTTGTGAGAAACGTATAATCAATATGTTTTTCTCCAGTATACAGAAGTGTACAGGTTTTTTTTCCGCACAGTGGATGCATAAGAGGCACATACTTCATATTAAATGCATGGACTCCATACCTCCTGACTAAAAAAAAAAAAAAAAAAAAAAAAAAAAAATTTCCATTCACAGATTTTTATCATAGTAATATAATATTTTATAATAAATCCTTAGACCTATCTAATTATGTATAGTCATAGGCTTCTTGCACGTTAACAGGTAACCCCACAATTTTTCATACAAGTTTTCTGTAAAATAAAAATATTATTATTTTCTAATTATCACAGATGTTACATGTATGCTCTGTCCGGTGTTTCTTAGTTTGACCTAGTTTTCCCCATTCGGTTTGATTAGTCATTTCTTTCACCCGTGTCCTGTTAAATACCTGATTTGCTCCCTTGTTTGCTTCATGTATTTAGTCCCTGTGTTCTCCATCAGTCTTCGTCCGTTCGCGTCTATGTTTTACGTTGTTGTGTTCTCCCTATTCTGGATTTTGTTTATTAAATAACTTTTCTTGGACTATTCCTGTAGTGTGCTTCATTCAACAAACACATTCCGTGACAGAAGAAAGGACCCATAACAGTGTTTATTTTTTGTGGCATTTTCTTTTTTGTTTGGTTATCCCTCTATCACCATGGACCTTCCCGCTGTCCAGTTATTGTGCCTGGAGCAGGAAGACCGTTCGCTGGTAGACCATACCCGAGATTTCCTCCAGCTAGCGTGCCAAACGCACTACCCGGACCGCTCGCTCTGTATCTTCTACATCACCGGCCTGACTGAGTGGTCCAAAGCACGCCTTCCAGCGGAAGGTCCAAAGGAGGATTTGCCGCCTTCGTGGAGTGGGTACTGGTAAATGACAACTCGCCATTTACAATCGGCCCTGCTGAAGATGACAGCATTACCAGTCCCACTCCCACTCCACCACTGATCGCAACCAGCACGGAGTTTCCTGTGCCCACTGCAGACCGTGGAGACCGACCTGCCACGATGGATGAGCCCGAACCAGAGAAGAGGTCGGAAGGAGTCATCGTCCCGGAGCCCGGACCACTGCTAGGGTCTGACCAGGTGCATGAGCCGGTAACATTGTGCGTCACCGAGGGAGTGTTTGTGGCCCACTACCCCACCGCTGTGGATGAGATGTCAGCAGTCTCTGGAACATATTTAGAGGTACTGAAGGACATTTTTGAGGTAAATCTGATTGACTTTTTTTGAGAGATTGTTCCCAATCCCCCTGTTTCTCCAGAGCTTCCTGTATCTCCAGCGCCTTCCGTGTCTCCAGAGTTCCCTGTGTTCCCAGAATTCCTGCCCTGCCTCCCTCTCCCACCTCCTCAATCAACCAGTGCTTCAGCCCCGCCTCCGCTGCTGTCCTTCAGCCCCTCTGAATCTCCCACATGTGATGAAGACCTGCCCAGTGTCTTCAGAACACCAGCTCCATCTAGCACAGAGGATCCCCTGTCTCCACCTCCAGCCTCTGTGCCCATCATTCCACCTCAGCCTGTAGACACATCGGCTCCATGCTGGCTCCTCCCTCCCTCGGCTCCACCGTAAACCATTGGCCATATGGCTTCTCCGGGCTCCCTCTTCACTCCGGCTCCACCTCGGTCAGCCGTCGACCTGCCTGTGCCTTCGGTTCCGTCTGGCTCCGCCTCCATCCTCAGCCTCTGTTCTCTGGTTATCCGTCTCCACCTCGGACGCTCATCGCCGTGGCTCCACCTCGGTCTCTAGCGCTATCAGTCTCGCGTGGACTCATCGACCTGTCAGCTCCACCAAGGTCTCCATCTTTGGTGGCGGAGCCTTTGGCGGTCGTCCCCAGGGTGCACTCCAAGTCATCTACACCATGGCTCCTCCCACCTTCGACTCCACCCAGGGGCCTTGTCCTGGCTGGCCTCTGGCTTTACATCTGGCTCCTCCCACCCTCCACTCCCCCATGGACTTATACTTTGGACTTGTTTTTGTTTTTTCCCTCTCTAATTCCTTGCCCTCCTCCAGAGCCCCCTCCCTCCTTCCCTCCTCTATTAGACTATATACGGAGCGAGGCCGCGCCTTCCCGGGAGGGGGCAAACTGTTACATGTATGCTCTGTCCTGTGTTTCTTAGTTTGACCTAGTTTTCCCCATTTGGTTTGATCAGTTATTTCTTTCACCTGTGTCCTGTTAATTACCTGATTTGCTCCCTTGTTTGCTTCATGTATTTAGTCCCTGTGTTCTCCCTCAGTCTTCGTCCGTTCTCTTCTATGTTTTACGTGATTGTGTTCTCCCTATTCTGGATTTTGTTTATTAAATACCTTTTCTTGGATTATTCCTGTCCTGCACTTCATTCAACACACATGTTCTGTGACAATAGTTATAATATTTTTTTTTTTTTTTATAATGAAAGCACATATTACAATAGTAATATGTCTTATTGTTTAATATTTATATTTAGCAATAAAGATGATTATTATGTCAAATTAATATATTGGCACAAAATTTTGGGCCAAATTGTGCAGCCCTACAATCAAGCAAAACAAACCTGGTATTTTTTTTTTTTTTTTTTTTTTTCCCCTCTTCATTTGTTTTATAAATTGCATTTTAAATCGCAAAGTCGCATTTTTAAGCAGAAGGGAAAAAAAAAAAAAAAAAAAAAAACGCAATTAGATTTTTTTTTTCATTTTCCTTTCTCCAAATCATGCAGCCCTACTGTGGATCCCTTAGAAGTTTGCTGGGGCCCCCTAGTGGACCTTGTCCCTTGGTTGAGAAGCACTCATTTAAAGGGTTAGTTCAAACAACATGTCCCAAAATAGTGTTGACATAATTGTCTTTTCTGTCATCATCACCCTCATGTCATTCCTCATATGGTTTCCTTTCTTCTATAAAGCACAAAAGGAATTTTTGCAGAATGGTGCTCTTTTCAATAAAATGAACAGAACATATTTTGTGTTTAGCATCAGACAGAAAATTTTACAAGTTTAGAACAATATGAGGGTGAGGAAATAATTGATATACTTTTGATGTAGATAGAAGTGTCAGATGACTACTTGCTAATATACTGTATATATATATATATATATATATATATATATATATTCAGTTCTGTTAGAGGGCCTTCGAGTCAAAAAAGTTGAAAACCACTACATCAGATCATGAAATGCCTGTAGATCACATTAAACTTATTGGCCCGGTTTCACAGACAGGGCTTATCCTAAGCCAGGATTAGGCCTTAGTTCATTTAGGACAAATATGTAGCTTTTATAAACGTTCACTAGAAAAAAAACATTACTGGTGTACATCTTGAGACAAAACAATGGTACTGACATATTTTAAGACATGTCAGTGCGAGTTACATTCAGTTAAAAAAAGCTCAAAAATGCATTTTAGTCTAGGACTAGCTTAAGCCTTGTCTGTGAAACCGGGGGCTAGTGTTAATGTATTTGATTGTGAGTCATGAAACCAACACAGTACAGCAATGTACACATTATTTAAAGACTTCAAATCACTTACATTTATTTTCCCAAGTAGTTCTGTATGCGCAGTAACAGTAGGTGCCAGTGTGGTTGGCATTACATGTAATAAGCAAAAACATAATTTATGTCATACCTGTATGATGATTTTGACTTTCAAGTGACAGCTACAGTAGGTTCTGACGTAAATCAATCAATAAGATAAACAATATCTCTTCACATCGTAAAGGGACGATTTTATATGTTTTCTGCAGATTCTGCAGGTTCCCTGCCTCGTTGTAGCTTTATATATCTGAACTAAGGCTGAACGCAGCTGAAATTGTTTGGTGCGCTCATGTTTACACTCCGACGTGCAAAATGAATGATTAAAGATTCCGCGCGAATGGCGATGGAGCATCATATATGTCTAGTTAAGAAAATCGACATTTATTTATTTAGAGCTAATTAACTGATAATTAATTAACTTTTTTATTTTGTTACACAGCCCATTCTTTACGCACGAACACAAGCCAATCACTGAGTTGGTGTGCACATGTTTCTTTTCCGGTGGGCAAACTGGATAGCCATGTTCCAAACCTAGCGCGGAAACACACGCTTATTTTCGACTTATAAGCATGTAGGAAAATATAATCGCTTCGTATCGAAATTACGCGTAAGCGTGACGTTGGACCGTAGAAACATTAGTTGTGCTTCTACAACCTAAATATAACCACGCAAACCGGTCACCAGAGAGGAATGGAGCTGTTGAAATGTGTTCTAGCTGTTGGCTATATGTTAATATTAACTTAGTCTTAAAGTTTTAATTAAGGTTTTGCTTTTAATATTATGACATATCAAGCATGTTAGTGAATAAACAAGACTGAGCTCTTTTCTGACATGTCATGGATAGGGAAACCTTTCATAACTGCTGCAGTTTGGCCAAAATGCCCAGGCAGATCCATCAACAGCACTGCTCCTCTCACTTCATTGAGTACATAGAGAGAGAAATACCTTACTCTAAATTCTTCAAGAACTACCTGATTACAAATCAACCATGCATGTTTTCCAAAAAGTTCACAGAAGATTGGAACTGTAGAAAAAACTGGGTCACGATTGATGGAAAACCAAATTTACAAAGACTTCTGCATGAATTTGGTGAGTAACGAATGCCTTTTTTTAAAATTATATTTTATTATACTTGCATTACCTTGTCACACATTATAGTTTAGTAATTATAAATAGGCCCTGCTCCAGCTCTAAAATGTAAGATAGGCAAATGGACAAGCTTATGATTACAGTAACTGGACAAGGTGCACCCAGCCCTTCCCGTGAAGCCACCAGGTCTGATTTTAAGTAGATTTGCTTAGATTTTTATTTATTTAATTATTATTTTATTTATTGTTATTTTTATGTATTGATTGAATCTCTTTTTTTTTTTTTTTTTTTTTTTTTTTGCTTCAGTAATTTTTCCACAAGAAAAAAAATACTTAAACTGTAGTAATGTAACATTTTCCTAAAGGTGATTTGAAACGTGTTTTACATTACTGTTGAATTAACTGATTATTAAATTGACTTAATGAAAAGACTGTAAGATCATTTTGTTGTATATTGGTGAATACCAATTTTTGAGCCAATTTATATCCTATGTATTACTATGTCCTCCTGAATATGTTATATCCTTAAATAGCCTCATTTTATTATGCAGATGAGACTCCTGTTCCTGTTGCAAACTGCAGTGCAAAAGAATACAATTCCAACCCGAAGCAGATCATGCCTTTTAAGGAGTTTATCCAGTACTGGAGGGAGTACATACAGAATGGGCATTCTTCACCCAAAGGATGTCTTTACTTAAAGGACTGGCATATGCAGAGGTACAGCTCTTTAAAAGAATATAACCTGGGTTATTGCACAATATGTACTAGTTTCGAATGTGATGAACAAGATTAGTTTGGAAACGTTGTAATAAAATCAAAGAAGTTTATACTCTCCATAATGTCACATATGTTTATGTTCATTTTAGGAACTTTCCTGAGCATAATACTTACAAGAACCCAATTTACTTCTCCTCTGATTGGCTGAATGAATATTGGGACACAACTGAAGTAGATGATTATCGTTTTGTCTACATGGGACCTAAGGGGTCATGGTACTGTATGAATCAATGTCCACATACAGTTGGGTGTAAAAGTCTGTGTCCACGTTGAAAGTCTGGTCAGTTTTTGTATTTTGAAAAAATATACAACAAAGGAACATTATGATGTAAAGTGAAGAAATATTTATGATTCTGCATTATTTCCAAGTAATTTGCACAAAAAGTCAGATTCCATACTATTACTTACCATTATATATGTGCTCAAACATACTTTCTGTTCTATTTAACTGTTTGTTAAATTTAGATAAATTGGTGTGCATTGACATTTGCAGGAATATGTCAAGTTAGCTACTTGATGAGCTACTTGTCATCCCTTTGGATGTCTATAGTAACATTTTTGTTCTTGCCTCTAGGACACCCTTCCATGCAGATGTGTTTCGCTCTTACAGCTGGTCTGCCAATATCTGTGGACGTAAGAAATGGCTCCTGTACCCTCCAGGCCAAGAGGAGTTCCTCCGGGACTGTCATGGCAACTTGGCCTATGATGTAACAGCACTTGTACTTCAAGACAAAGGTCTGTATGCACAGTTTGAAGAGGCCTGTCAGCCTTTAGAGATCATTCAAGAAGCTGGGGAGATAATCTTTGTACCTAGTGGTTGGCATCATCAAGTTTACAATTTGGTAAGTAAAAATGGTTTAATGGTGTCCAAATATGTAAGATGTACTGGAACAGGGGTGTCCAATCCTGGTCCAGGAGGGCCAATGCCCTGTACTGTACTCGGAGGTATGTGATTGCTTAGTACGTTGCACAAGGAAGGAAAAATACAAAAACACAACAAAATGATCATAAAAATAATACATTTTATTTGTAATCCAAATCTTCAGAACCCATATTATAGTGAAAAACAGATCCAAATTCAAGCCTTTAACCACTGATCTTCATCTCCATCCTCAGCAATGACTGGAAACATCAAATCCCACACTTATGTCAAGAATCTTTATGACAAAAGTTTGCATCAGTGATATCAAATGCTTATTAGCTCATTGGATAAGATTTTCAGTGCTTATCAGCTTAAATTCTGCTCTGCACTTCACACAAAAATATTATAAACTGACTGCGAATGCAACACATCATCATTTGAACGTTTTTGCAAAAATTTTGCAAGTTACTCCGTTTCAAATCATCCAAATTTCGGATACTTCCCCAGCTCAAATTTTTGATTGTTAATATTTTTTTCTGAAGGAAGACAAAGAAAAATAGTTATGAAAGCCAAAATATTAAATGTCATGGATGTATATTTACTGAGTAATCCACTATTTTGTAGAGGGGGTCAAAATTACAATTTTCACCTGAGATTTGGAGCCAAATTACAGGGGGATAAAAAAGTCTTTAAAAAGATGGCAGCATCATTATTTTATTTTTACACAGAGATTGGTAGGTCTGTTAGTTAAATCTGTTTACTTTAGCAATCTTTGTTGCATTATATGCCAACAGTGTGTTTTTGTCCCAAGTTTGCATGCCTGTTACTCAAGAAGTATTAAAGATACCTTAATGTCCTTTTATATTTTGGTTTTTAACAAACATTTCTTTTTGGTATCTTCATTTTAAAGGCCCCATGTGGTACAATGCCAGAGATATGGATATCTTAATGCAGCTTCACAAGTAAATGAGTCATTTGTACACATTTTCAGTGGCCAAAAACCAAATGTAAAGTAAAGTAAAATATCTAGTTTCCGCCAGACTGCCTTCCATATTCAAGTTACGAAGAAAGTGTAAACTGGTGTCGCATCAGTTATACTTTTTCCATAAGTTGAATAGGGAAGGCGTAGGACGTAGCATAAGCTTTATGAACTGCAAGAGTTGTACACTTTGTTTGTACGTTGAAATGGAAGGCGGTCTTGTGGAAGCTAGATATTTTACTTCATAACTTGTTAAATATGGATTTTTTTTTATTTATTTACACAAACGCATTGCTTCGCTTCAGAAGGCCTTTATTACCCCCCTGGAGCCGAGTGGAGTACACGTTTATGATGAATGGATGTGGATGGAAGCACTTTCTTCAGCTTATACTCGTGACCCCTGTTCACTGCCATTATAAAGCTTGGATGCATCAGGATATTTATTAAAATATCTCCAATTGTGTTCATCAGAAAGAAGAAAGTCATATACATCTAGGATGGCTTGAGGGTGAATAAAGCTTGGGCTAATTTTCATTTCTTCCTGAGTTACAGATATGTAAACTTCAGAAAAATATTTTTTGGCACTCAGAGAGGTATGTTGTATGCAATTATTTTGAAAAAGGGAAACTGGATACATTTCTAGTTTCAGTATTATTTGTTCTTCAGACATTCCTCTTTAAACACAGTAAGTATCAGCTGTTTGAAAAGTTACCCACATTTGATTTTTGAACATTGAAAATGGGTAAAATTCAACAATTTGAACATGGATCAGCAGCATTATCAGCAGCCATATCACCCTGTAGCCCAAGACTGGTTGCCCACTGAAGCTAAGCAGGGCTGAGCCTGGTTAGTACCTGGATGAGAGACCTCTTGGGAAAACTAGGTTGCTGTTGGAAGAGGTGTTAGTGAGGCCAGCAGGGGGTGCTCACCCTATGGTCTGTGTGGGTCCTAATGCCCCAGTATAGTGACGGGGACACTACTGTAACAAGCACCTTCCTTCGGATGAGACGTTAAACCGAGGTCCTGACTTTCTGTGGTCATTAAAAAAAATCCCATGGCACTTCTCGTAAAAGAGTAGGGGTGTAACCCCGGTGTCCTGGCCAAATTCCCTCCATTGGCCCTTACCAATCATGGCCTCCTAATAATCCCCATCCATTGAATTGGCTCTACTCACTCTCTCTCCTCTCCACCTACAGCTGGTGTGTGGTGAGCACACTGGCGCCGTTGTACTGTGATTGCCGTCGCATCATCCAAGTGGATGCTGCACACTGGTGGTGGATGAGGAGAGACCCCTGATATGATTGTAAAGTGCTTTGGGTGTACAGTAGTACATATGAAAGCGCTTTATAAATGCCTCATTCATTCATGGAGCCTCATTAAGATACCAATATCTATGGGATTGAACCATATAGACCTTTAAAAATGAAGATTCCAAAAGAAAATTTATTAAGAATTGGAATCAAGAAGGATGTTAAGATATCTTTAATACTTCTTAAGTTACAGGCATGCAAACTTGGGGCAAATAACACAAGAAGTGCTTTTTTTCCCATTTTTGAACCATTGACATATAATGCAACAAAGATTGCTAAAGTAAACAGATTTTACTAATTGATCTACAAATCTCTGTGTAAAAATAAAATAATGATGCTGCCATCTTTTTAAAGTCATTTTTAGCACCCTGTAATTTGGCTCCAAATCTCAGGTGAAAATTGTCATTTTGATCCCCCGCTACAAAATAGTGGACTACACAGTACATATACATTCATGAAATTTAATATTTTGGCTTTCTTCTTCATGTATTTTTTTTTCACAAAAAAAAGGAAAAAAAAAATAGCCAGGGACTTCTGGTTACATATTGAGGTTTCCGCCCAAGCATACATACAGGCATAGAATGGTGTGTAAAACAAATTCATAAGGAAAAACTGTAAAAAACAAATCGGCTCCATTGCGGATTCCAAGTAATCAAGGGCTTAGGATGTTCCATTTAAAGGGCTACTTCACCCAAATATGAAAATTCTGTCATTAATTACTCACCCTCATGTCGTTCCAAACCCGTAAGACATTTATTCATCTTCAGAACACAAATGAAGATCTTTCAAATGGAGATCAAATAAAGACCAAAGTGTGATGGAGATTAATATTTTGTAAATAGTCAAGTCAAGTCATCTTCATTTATATAATGCTTTTCACAATACAGATTGTTTCAAAGCAGCTTCACAGTGATAATAGGAAAATGAATGGACAGAGATTGTTTTGGCTTTACAGCAGCTCTAAGAAAAAATTATCAAGCTAAAGTAGGTTTTTGATTGAATCACTTCTATTGTAAAAAATAGTTAATTATTAACTTAGGGGCCGCTTAAATGACACCTTTTTAACTGAAAACAGAAGAATTAATGTGTTCTTGGCGTACATTTACGTGTTTAGTCTGTAGGTATGTGCGCAGACGCTTAGTCTTTTTTACAAAGTGACATTGCCAAATTACTTGTCTGGCCCGCATAATACAGAAAAATTAGGTTTTTTGGATCCATGCGAACTGGAATCATTTCGATAACGTTTTATCAATACATAGGGAAAGGAAAGGGAAGGAGGCCTTCGCAGGGGATAGTTTAGTTGACACTTCAAGGCTGCGTTGTCATCGTTTCTAGGCGCAGATCCTTCATCTCATCTGGATACGGCCTGGATCTGGCAGACTATGGCAAACCTCGGGAGAGAAACAGAGAGAGACTAATATTAGCATAGACGCCATTCTTCTTATGATGTAGCGAGTACATCGGGTGTTATGGGAAGTGTTACCGCTTCCGGCTAACCTAATTTATGCAGCCTGACAATTTACATGATTTGAATTATAGTAGTAGATAATGTGTTATGTGTATGCCAGTCTAGATTTAACAGTGTGTCTGACAGTGTGTCTGTTTCCCAAACAATGCTAGGAAGAATGTTCCAAAGTTTAAGTGCTAAAAAGGAAAAGGATCTACTGCCTGCGGTTGATTGTGATATTCTAGATATTGTCAACTGGCCTGAATTCTGAGATCGCAATAGACGTGAAGGACTATAATGCGTTAAGAGCTCGCTCAGGTACTGGGGAACTAAACCATTTAGTGCTTTGTAAGTAATTAGCAAGATTTTAAAATCTATACGATGTTTAACTGGGAGCCAATGCAGTGTTGACAGAACCGGGCTAATATGGTCATACTTCCTGGTTCTAGTAATAACTCTAGCTGCTGTGTTTTGGACCAGCTGTAGTTTGTTTATTAAGCGAGCCGGGCAACCACCCAGTAAAGTGCCACAGTAATCTAGCCTTGAGGTCATGAACACATAAACTAACTGTTCCGCATTTGTCATTGAGAGCATGTTTCGTAGTTTAGATATATATTTTAATATGGAAGAATGCGGTTTTACAGATGCTAGAAATGTGGGCTTCAAATGAAAGATTGATATCAAAGAGCACACCCAGGTTCCTAACTGACGACAAAGACTTGACAAAACAGCCATCAAGTGTTCTAGGTTATTACGTACAGGGGTTTTTGGTCCAATAATCAGAATCTGTTTTTTTCTGAATTTAGTTGTAGGAAATTACTAATCATCCAATTTTTTGTTTCAGCTATTCATTCCGTTAATTTTGTGAATTGGTAAGTTTCGACAGGGCGCGAAGAAATATAGAGCTGAGTATCATCAGCGTAACAGTGAAAACTAATGCCATGCTTCCTAATGATATCTCCAAAGGATAGCATGTACAGAGTGAAAAGCAATGGTCCTAGTACTGAGCCTTGCGGTACTCCATACTGAACTTGTGAATGATATGACATCTCTTCGTTTACCGATACAAACTGATAACGGTCAGATAAGTATGATTTGAACCATGTCAATGCAATTCCACTAATGCCAAAATAATTTTCAAGTCTATTCAAAAGAACATTGTGGTCGATAGTGTCAAAAGCAGCACTGAGATCTAGTAACATTAGTAGAAAGATACAACCATGATCTGATGATAAGAGCAAATCATTTGTAACTCTAATGAGAGCCATCTCAGTACTATGATACGGTCTAAATCCTGACTGGAAATCCTCACAGATACCATTTCTTTCTAAGAAGGAACATAGTTGTGATGATACTGCCTTTTCTAGTATTTTTGACGGAAAAGGTAGATTCGAGATCGGCCTGTAATTGACTAATTCTCTAGGATCAAGTTGTGGTTTTTTTAATAAGAGGTTTGATAATAGCCAGCTTAAAAGTTTTCGGTACGTATCCTAGTGACAAAGATGAATTAATGATATTAAGAAGAGGATCTGTGACCTCTGGAAGCATCTCTTTCAATAGCTTAGTCGGTATAGGGTCTAACATGTTGTTGATTTTGATGCTTTAACAAGTTTAGATAATTCTTCCTCTCCTATAGCAATGAATGAATGGAATTTTTCCTCAGGGATACTACAGTGCACTGTCTGACACAATACTGTAGTAGACGGTTGCATGGTGATAATTTTCTCTCTAATGTTATTAATCTTGCAAGTGAAGAAGTTCATAAAGTCATTACTGCTGTGCTGTTTGGAAACATCAGAAGTTGAAGCTTTATTTCTCGTTAATTTATCCACTGTATCAAATAAATACTTAAGAGCTGCGCTCCATTTTTCTGGCTGCTCTCTTGAGGGCCCGAGTGTGCTCATTGTACCACGGCATTGGACTAATTTGCTTAATCTTCTTTAAGCGCAAAGGAGCAACTGAGTCTAGTGTGCTGGAAAAGAGAGAGTCAGTAGTTTCTGTTGTAACATCGAGTTCTTCTAAGCTATCTGGTATGCTAAGAAGATGAAATTGATCAGGAAGATTATTTATAAAGCAATCTTTAGTGGTAGAAGTGATAGTTCCACCATATTTGTGGCAGAGAGGTGGTTTTGCAGCCTTGGCTAAATGTAGTATACACGAGACTAGATAATGAGATGTCATCACTCTGCTGCAGAATTTCAATGGCATCAATATCGATTCCATGTGACAGTATTAGATCTAAAGTATGATTACGACAATGAGTGGGTCCTGACATGTGTTGTATAACTCCAATAGAGCTTAGAATGTCTGTAAATGCCAATCTTAATGCGTTTTTTTATTTATTTTTTTTTCATGGATATTAAAATCACCAACAATTAGGACTTTATCCGCAGCCAGTACTAACTCCGATAGAAAATCAGCAAATTCTTTGATAAAGTATGTATGGTGCCCTGGTGGCCTGTATACAGTAGCCAGCACAAATGTCAAACGGGATTTGTCACTTATGGCTCGTTACCACTGAGCGGTACGGCTCGGTTCAGTACAGTACGGTATGCAATTTTTGCCGTTTTCCATTGTCAAAAGTTGTGAATGGTACCCTAATTCCGAACCGTACCATACCACTTTTTTGGGACCCTTCCGTTGGGGTACCAAGCACGACAGTACCGTACCAAAAGGGTGGAGCTACACTCTGCAGAATGTTGATTGGTTGACAGAGAATCGTCACTTGTGCGTGCTACAAGGGGAATGACAACACAAGAAGCGCCACACAAATGTGGTTCAGGCAACCCATGCATTGATTACGCATGCTCTTTTTGTTAAAAGTCAGTTTTAATGATCAATAATAACCATTATAAAAGTATAAGTGTAAAGTATGAGAAGCTATACAATAAGAAATAAAGACAAGCAAACAATTAAGTCAAACGTACAAAGTCAGCACACTAGTACAACGGTAAAGTTAAATAAATATATAAAGTTATGTAACTTCACTTTGCCCTCAGTCAAAACGATTTGCCCGGGAACAATAAAGTAGTTTTTAAATTACGCGGGTTTTCTCCTCCGCTTCTCTGTTGTTGATGCGTGCTGCTGCATGGACGTCTGAACTTTGCGTACTTGGTATTGTGAAACGCCGAATGTTGGCGTGCAGCAAGCAAAGCTTGCCGCCTTCTTGTGACAGACAGCCTCAAGCCGAGAAGCAAGAACAAGATCTGCTGTATCCATTGTTGTTTACTGTGTCATTTTCTTCTTCGCGCGAGAATGACGTTGATCGCTACTTTCCGACTACACCACGCCTATCAAGTAAGGGTACTGTTGGTGGTGGAAACGCAAGCCTGATCAGGGTGTACTGTTCCGAACCGTACCGCTCAGTGGAAACGAGCCATTACTGACACGACAGCCAGTGGCACAGATTCCCAACAAACCGTCCCATACCGGCGTGATGAATCTGATCTTCAACTAGATGGAATTAGATTAAATATTTTGACTGTTACGATCTAAATCTCAGTTATGACCTGTAACACTGCCTGAATCTTAATCACGCACTGTTCGCTGTTGGCCAGAGGAGAACCCCCCCTCGACTGAACCTGATTTCTCCCAAGGTTTTTTTTCTCCATTTTTGTCACCTGTTGGAGTTTGGGTTCCTTGCCGCTGTCGCCTTCGCCTTTGGCTTGCTTAGTTGGGGACACTTGACATTCAACAATGTTTTTGATCTGCCTGCATTGGCACAATTGTATGCGAACTGAACTGAGCTGGATGAAGACATCACTGTCTCGAGTGCTGATATATAGATACATTAACTAAATTAATAACTTGATTTTTACAACAGAATGAATCAATACTGAATTTATTTAAGCTGGACAATGATACCATTTTCTTCTGGAGCTGCTGTGCAGCCAAAATTATTACTGTAAAGCTGCTTTGACACAATCTGCATTGTAAAAAGCGCTATATAAATAAAGGTGACTTGACTTACATTACATAACGTTACATAGAGCACATATTACTTTTGAGTAATACTGAAGATATTACCATAAATTACAGCAACACCTCCCCCTTTGCCTTTCAGATGAGGCTCGTGTTGATAATAGTAACCTTGAGGCTCTATTTGATGATATCTAGGTGAAAGAGTCTCTATGTGTTGGGATTTATCTGACTTCTGTGATGTGAGACAGCTAGCAGACGGTTTAGCCAAATAAACTGGTAAATCGTTTTTTTGCTCAAAGCACTCTCATCGCTTCACAAAAATGAGGTTAAATCCCTGGTCACATGGATTACTTTTATGATGTCTTACCTTTGTGGGGCTTGAAAGTGGTAGTTGCGTAGGCTGTCAATGGAGAGACAGAAAGCTCTCAGATTTCATCAAAAAGATCTTCATTTGTGTTGCGAAGATGAACAAAAGTCTTGTGGGTTTGAAACGACATGAGGTTGAGTAATTAATGACCGAATTTTTGGGTGATCTAACCCTTTAAACACATTGCAAGGGTTCCGCCTGTAGTGGGCACTCATGCAACATAAGCAATGACATATCCGAGTGAACAAGACGGAGGGAAGCGAGGGAAAGGCATTAAAAAACTGGACTTAAACACAGCCTAGTAATCCTGAAGACCTTTGGCTCGGGTGTGTTTGATTAGGATTGGAGGTAAACTCTGCAGGATAGTGGCCATCCTGGATTGGACACCCCAGAAGTCGATATCTAACTATGGGAGTCTCAGGTGTGACCGACTGCAGGAGTTAGCCTCTGTCAGGTTGACAGACCAATTTCGATCAGGGAGTCCCGCCTCCTTAGCATATAACTTGCTGCGGCCCTCTGCTGCATCATTCTTGCTTTCTTTCCTGTGAAGATTATGCATTTTTGGATTTACCATTTGACCGGTAACATCGCAAATGCAGTAAATCCTATCTTGCTGTGTTTTATGTTATGAGTGGGAAAATGTCTGCGTCAAGGCGAGTTTTTCCATTCTCGTGAATAAACATCCTTACACCCCTTCATGTTCTTGTGCATATAACAGATTTCAGTGAAACAATCATACTTGGGTGTTTAGTAATGCTGCCCCCTAATGGTTGAGTAAATGTTAGTCAACGAGAAGTGGCTTAGTCGACCAAATTTAGATGGTTAATTGCAGAAAAAAAATTGGCAATTGGAATTGGTGAGGTCACGCAGTCCATGATGGACAGATCGTTAACACTGCTGGTCCATGTGGTAATTATTTTGGGCAAGAAATCCAAACATTCCATCTATCATTCATCGACCTCAAACATGGCTTATCACTTGAAATATGTAAGTAGTAGCCTAACGTTAGCAACTTTACTTGGCCGCTCACTCTAATGTAAAAAAAAAAATCAGCTAAATTAGAAGATAATTTAGTACTGCGCTTACTGCATGATATGTTTAACTTAGCATGTATTTCTCTCTATTCATAGTTTTTATGTGACATCACACACTTATAGGAATGCCCACCTGGAGGACAAAATAGAGCTTTCCTCCATTGCCCGCCAGTCATTTTTTACCAGGTTTGTACTAAGTAGTATTGTAGTAAGACGGTGATATTAAAAGACCAAATTCAATATTCAGTATTGTATTGTAAGTCTGAAGTTTGCAGTGTCACTCCGCTCTTGTGGGGGCTCCGATTTGAGCTGGTCTGAGAGGTGTTGTGCGAGCGGTCAGAAGCTTGTGCTTTCCAGGACTCCTGTTCAAGGAGCTCTTTTACTAGTGTTAGAAATTCCTGTAGGTCTGATGCAGGCGTGTCCACTTGTCCTTGTGCAGTCTCTGAATAGCCGCTGTGAGAAGGGCATGGAGGAGGATGTTGTTGCTACCTGCGATTGGAGATCCTGTGGGGTCTGCAGGATGAGGATGCTCCCATCCATGGCTTCTCCCCATGGTAGGTGTGGTACCTGGGTCTGTTGCCATGGTGACAGGTCGCGAGCTCCGTAAATGGTTCCTTTCCGTGTTTTGACGGTGTCCAAATCTCAATCAAACGCAAGCCCATTCATTCAAATGATTAATAATGGAAAATAACAAGCGCTTCCATTTATCAGAGTCCCTGTTATCAGATCTGTTGAAGATGTTGCTGTTCATGTTTGCCAGCCCAGGACATTTTACAAATCCAGACCAGACGATGTTCTACGGCCATGTCCGGTATAAAGAGTAGCCTATCCATTAATAGACAGTCTTGTTCTGCAATAAAGAGATGAATGATGACGAAGTTTTTTTTTTTTTTTTTTTTTACTATGGTAAAAATGCCATGTACAGGAGTCAGTTTTTAAAACATTAACAGTCTTTATGTAGAAACAGTATTATATTAAACACAATTTTTATTTACTTATTATGTATGTCATTTTTATTGAAATCTGAAAAAAATATTGTATTAACACTTTTTGATATTTAAAAAGAATAAGCTTGTTGATCTTTATTGTACATACAGGCACTGAAATAAGTAGTAAATTAAGCATTGAATGAAAAGGTTTTTTTTTTTTTTTTTTTGCACGTAAATGTCAGAAACTTGCGTTTATTTCACAAATACTAACAAAGAGATATAAACAGCTTAATCTGCAATAAAGACAGTGCAGTAAAGTTTGCAAGTTACTACGGGCAGCAGAAAGTACTGCTCCAGTGCTCCATATTCAACTCCCCCTCCGACTTCAAGCAAAGTTCGTTTGTATGGGGCTCCGTACAAACGAACTTACCGATCGGCGAGATTTGCTGCTTGAAGTCGGAGGAGGAGTGACATGCAGGGAAAAAAAATAGTAGGCTAAATCGTGCGCACAATTTATTAATTCGTTCCCTCGATTTACTAAAACGTGCGCACGATTTACTATTTCGATTTAACGAAATAGTAAATCGTGCGCACGTTTTAGTAATTCTTGCTCACGATTTAGTAAATCGAGGGAACGAATTAGTAAATAGTGCGCACGATTTAAATATTTTTTTTTTCTTGCATGTCATATGCGGGGGATGGTTCGTCACGATTCGATACAATATCGATTCTCAAAGCCAGCGATAGGATATTTTCCGATACCTCAAAAAGTTCTGCGATACGATTACGATACGATTCGATTCGGGGTATATTGATCAATATTTCTATATTATGATATTATGTGCCTATTTTACACAACCAGTTAAATTTGTATTAAATAACAACTGCAACCAAAATATATAACATAAATAATTATTTCAAAATTTCGCATCCTGAACCCTGTTTGGAACATCCACAAATAAAAAATTCACACAGTAATCTAATGACAGCTTATGACATGACAACAGTCAAGAAAGTAATTTTAGGCTTCTGTGCTAAAATGTGTAATGTCAAAAAACTGATAAACAAGGAAATATTGTGGCCTAAATATTGTGTATTGTATATAAAATTAAAGGACATTTCTTTTAAATGTATAGCGCAGCTATACATTTATAATTAAGCAACAGCATATTATAGGTAGAACAGAACAAGATAGGCTATTAATATTC
The DNA here is from genome assembly GCF_019924925.1 of Ctenopharyngodon idella. Lineage (NCBI taxonomy): Eukaryota > Metazoa > Chordata > Actinopteri > Cypriniformes > Xenocyprididae > Ctenopharyngodon > Ctenopharyngodon idella. The sequence goes on from NC_067221.1 coordinate 27,695,253, forward strand.
CTTCATTGTGCAAAAGTATTATAAAGGCTCCAATACAGAGCGGCACAAAGCACGTATGCGCATCCCGCGTGCAGAATGATGCGCTTGAAGCAACACAGAGTCACAGCGTGCAGCGCTGTTACGCAGCAGTTTATTGAGCATTTTCTTTTAACAGTTTTACATTTCAGTTACTGTGTATGTAAAGAACGATTAATAGCGCTCTATTCTCCAGTGTTGTGATCTAACGGACACTGTTTGAGATGTGCGCGCGCTGCTTTTTTGCAAGGCTTTAAACATGAGCAAATTATAAACTTTCGTGAAGATTCAGCACTGGTCCGATTGGGACAGTGACCGATCCATCTACTGTCCCGAGCGTCTTTCACAAGTTCTAAAAGGTAGTTTAAACCAGATTGCACACGTTGGCGATCATGCACAGACTGACATTGTGTGAAAATGTGGAGAGAGTTAAAACAATGGTGCCTCTATAAATAGCCCACAGGTATCGATTTTTTACGCGTTGCATCGATGCATCGTATCGTTAGACATTAGATCGATGTATCGATCTATATCGATGTATTGTTACACCCCTACCTTGAATTTACATGAAATTAGGTGACTACAGTGATCCTCTAACCACATTTGTGGCATATTTACAACTATTGGGTGCACTCCATTCGAGAGGCGCTAGTGTTCCACTATGCTGACGGAAGTGAGGATCCACTACTTCAAGTTCAAATGGAAGTTGTGTGACATCATGTGAAAAGGGCCTATTGCTTCCACTTTGTTATAATACCACTAACAGTTGACCGTGGAATATTTAGTAGTGAGGAAATTTCACGAATGGACTTATTGCACAGGTGGCAACCTATCACGGTACCACACTTGAATTCACTGAGCTCCTGAGAGTGACCCATTCTTTCACAAATGTTTGTAGAAGCAGTCTGCATGCCTAGGTGCTTGATTTTATACACCTGTGGCCATGGAAGTGATTGGAACACCTAAATTCAATGATTTGGAGGGGTGTCCCAATACTTTTGGCAAATTAGTGTAGAAGTTGCTCGCCATAGAAAAGCACTGCTTCAGCGGACGGAATCACAAGCTGCTGTTGTGAACGGCGCACTCTCCGCTGCTGTATGCGTTCCGGTGAGATGACGTAACATACAAGAAGCTGAGCTTGTGAGGCGCTGTCAAAAACTGTTATATATTGGCGCTGTTATTGTTTATCCAAAGCATCACTGAAATATTTTTTTTTTTTTTTTATTGTTTATTTAAATTAAAAATCTATAATCTATTATTTTCTCTTACTGTTATATTTTTCAATGATTCACTGACATTACATTAAGTGAAACTAATGCAGCTGTTTTTCATTGCACGTTTTTCAATTTAAAAAATTGTTTTGATTTTTTTAATTATGGGCCATTTAAGTTTTCAATAAATAACACAATGACCCAAAACCATATTTTTTGACAACAGACAACGTGGCTTTATACCTCGGTGTGTGCGCGATTCGGCCGGAGACACGGGATGAGGGCTACTGGCAGTGTTGCCAAGTCTGTGTTTTTTTTTTTTTTTTTGGCTACTTTTACACTGTTGCTGTGGGTGGTTTTTCAAGTCCGCAGGTTGAAACAACTCAAAATAACGTGATATTTACCTCCCAGAATGCGATTTTTACCGTGGGACCCCCCTGAAATGCAATTGGGCTAGTTTTGGGGTAGTTTTGAGGAGCAATTGGGCGGGTTTTGTTGTGAAAACCTGGCAACCCTGGCTACTGGTGATTGCAGGGGAAAACATGCTGGCCTCCGTTGCCTGCAATTCATTGGGGCCACTCGTTTTGTCTGGAAAAACATGTTGAAAACGTTAGTTTGTTTTATCACTGCAACAAGTTTAAGATGATATCATTTAGATAGTGATATTATTTACCTTCAACCAACTGGTCATCAGATTCTTGAATTGCTTCCAACAATGCAGTAGCCGAGTCTTTTGTCACCGCTGCACCAGAAAAGGCCGGCCTGTGTCCCAGCAACGCATCCAGGCAGTCAAACCACTTGTTGGTGCGCCGATCGTAACCACTCCTATTGTTGTGATCCTTTATGTTCTTGTAATCTTGATTTTAATTTTTTAAACTTCTCTCTGGATTGTTTTCCAGTGTGCACAAAGCCCAGCTCACATAACGGACTCTATATTTTCAGGTATACCTTTTCAATGCGGGTCGCCGATACCAGTTCCTGCTGGATTTCCTCCCCCGCAAATATGCTTAATGAAGCCTGAACCTCGTTGTCAGTCCAGCGGTCATATTTTTTATTAAACTCCATTGATGCAAACAACTACTGTATGCACCGCAACAGATTTTTGGTTTAACACATTACGCTCACAATGTATCTAAGTGTTGGTCGGATGCTAACGGTTGATGTAAAGAGCTTTAACTTGTTTACCTGTACCTTTTGGCTACATGTGGTTTGTTTCTTTACACAAAGGTCTGTGACGTGTTGCACTGTTATCAGATTGAACAGGAAATGCCTGCTCACACCTTTCGGGTCATGCGTCGCTAAGGAAACCAATGCACGATCACAGCCAGCACGATCACAGCCAGCACAAACAGAGCAGTATTTGAGCCGCTGTAAACCCGCATGGAAACTCATGCATGTGTCGCATGTAACTCTTTCAACAGCACATTCACTTCACAGATCACGGTGAATTACTAGTTAGCTAGGCTAGAATTAACACCATTAATTCTACGCAATTGTTTCACATCCGTGGATCAATATGAAAATGTTCAGTTTCTTATCGTATGAATACTATAGTTTTATCTAATTTTATCAGAAACAGGTATGCATGTATAAGATGTTAATAAAACTTATGGGACAAACACAAGATTGATTACTGGATCTGTTTGCAAACAATTTTTAAAATGATCAAAAGGGAAATATAAATAATGAATCATAACTCATTATAATTATTTGGATCAGTTAATTGATTTAACTTCATGTAGCTGAATTAATATTATAATCGATTATTGGATCTGTTCGTCCAGCAAAGTATCGATATATCTATCAGTATCGATCGTCTATCAACTCTTCAGAAAGGATATTTTCCGTGGCCACAGAAAAATAACTCTTTCTTAGGATGTAGCTGTGATCATAATCATTAAATTGACATTGATTTATAAGCAGATCAGAATCAACTTGCAAGAATGTGCAGAAAAGTATAACTAAATCAAACACATAACTAATCTAACACATACACACAAATCACGCATACATGGGAAATGAGAAAGTGGGAGTGAAGATACCGTAACCTAACAGGAATGGAGCTATGAAAAGAGTAATTTAACAGGCTGAAAGAACCATCAGTTTCTCACTATAAATCACCTTTGTTAACAAAGGGGGTTCCTAACTTAATACTAAATCGCTGTTTAGTGTTCAAATGTACGATACTTGCAATTGCCTTAGCTGTTGAAGAGCGTCCGGATATGTAGTCTCGGGAGAAATTCTTGATGGTTCGGTCTGATGGTGCTGAAGTTGTAATCAATATCTTCCAGGTTGAATGAAGAAATGACAGCGAACTTTGAGTGAACAGTGAACTTTGTCAAAAAGGCAGATTTTTCAATGAATTAGTGGATAGAATTCCATTTCTATGGGACTGCATGTCTGTTTTTTGTAGCCTGTACTGTTCTTTCATTGAGAACAATCAATGTCCCAAGTGTCTTTGAAGTGTATGAGTGAAGCAAAAAATGAAGCAAAAACGGAGTCTGCCTGGGTGAGGGGTTGTGAAGATTAAGTGGAACAATGGTGTGTTTGATTGGTCCAGTCGTTACAATGAAGAGTTGTGGTAGTGGGAAACAAAGACCTGTGCTTCTCTTCTCGGCCCAGAGAGGAGATGGCTAAGCAGCCACAGGAGCCCAGTAACTGTGGTGACAAAGATGATGCCATCTTCTTACCTGGCTTCTTCCCCTACCAGTGGTGGACAGTAACAAAGTATTTTTACATTTTTCAAGTATCTGTACTTTACTTGAGTATTTTTATTTTAAGCAACTTTTATTTCACTACATTCCAAAGTATAATATCATACTTTTTACTCCACTACATTTCATAAAACATATCGTTACTCATTATTTTAAAATGAAGAAATTGTCACATGCTCAGAGACGCAAAAGCAGTGTCTGGTTCGTGCAAAAATTGATTCTTTTCAATCATCGTATTAAATTGTTTTGCAAATCACATCAAACAATTCATTCACGAATTGGACTGATCATATTGCAGCTATTCTTGAGTCGACAACTCATTGATTCAATGATCCATAGAGAGCGAGTCTCCAGTGAACTGAATTGAAAAGTCTGAAAATTAGCTAAGAACTGGATTCTCTGAGTCTGTGCACGACTGATGGCGAAAAGTAAATTACTAATGTTGAATTTTTAATTATTGTAACTGAAAATCATATTTAGGTCACAACTGTCAGTTGTTTGTGAACTAAATCTGCTGTAAAGGGTGATCTGTTTAAGCCCACTCGAATGCTTTAAAGCAGATACGTCCACATCAATGTCTACAGATCGCATTCTCGATTTAAACACCCACGCAATCTCATTTCTAAATGACATTGATTTTCCTGTGTTTATGTCTGAGCCAGAGAAAGCATCCAAATTATCACAGATGTACTGAGATAAAAGTTTATAGTTTGGATATAAACACGGAAGTCTGTGTTAGTGATCAAAACAGAGCAAATTGATTTAACCTTTTAACCTTTTGATTTAACCTTTTCAACCTTTTAAAACTAACTGGCGCTTCAAAAAACAGTTGTATCGATAACACCACGACACGATAACACGACAAGTGACTGTTAAAAAATGTATTTGACATTGAACGATTCATTCAAAAGATTTGTTCAAAAACATTGATTCATCCAGTAATGAAAGAAGTGAAGTAGTTATGAGTAAGTCATTGAATCATTCATTCAAAACCATTTTTTAAATAATTACATATTTTTAAATAGACTGCAGCAATTAATATTTTGTCCTCTAGTAAATAATTATATGTTATTTTGTTTAGTTGTCTGTTCAGAATTGTGGGAGAATCATGATCTTTTTGGGAAAAAAAAAAAAAAAAATCGTGATTCTCACTGTATCCAGAATCCTGCAGCTCTAACACAAATTAAAATAACGCCTACCGAGGAAAGCTACACTTAGGGTGTGTTCACACTTGCCATGTTTGGTTCGACTAAAAGGAAACCCTGGTGCGATTGCTCTGTTAGTGCGGTTCATTTGAACGTGTGAATGCTGCTATCCAAACTGCTGTATCAAACTGTCAAAGTCACGTGATTTCAGTAAACAAGGCTTTGTTACGTCATAAGTGTTTCGAAATTTCAATGGTTCACCACGTGCGTGCGTGACTTTGGCAGTTTGATACACACTCCGAACCACTGATTAAGAAAAAAAGGTTTGTAAAGCTTCCAAGCTTCATGAAGCAGTGTTTTGAGTACTTAATTTTAATTTTTGGGTGAACTAACCCTTTAAGATGTAAGAATACAAAGAAAGAGTACAAAGTAAGAATACTTTGTTTTTTAAAGTTACTTTAAAGTGCCCCTATTATGGATACCTTTCATGTAGTGTGAAACATAGCTCTAAGTAAATGAAAACATCCTGCAAAGTTTTAAATCTGAAAATGCATCGTATATAAAGTTATTGTCTCTCAAAAGTAAGAGTCGACTCAGAGTCAATTAAACGAGTCGTTTGTAAACTGAATCCCAAGCTGTTTCGTTGTGACGTCACAATGAAACATTAGCATTTCGCGCGCAGACGCCAGGGAAAATTTATTTTTTTCAACAATACCACAGCAGTACAATCTTTTGTTGTGTTCCCATCATTTTACTGACAACTGCTTCTCAAACCTCGGGGAGTTTAACGCAGGATTCACAAAACGCTTGATCTTAAAATATGGATCAATGCCCAGTTTATTTGGACCAGCTTGCTCCTCTGAATCTCAACCTGTAAGTATGATTAATAATTGATGTTTATAGCGATCGTTCAGAATTCATAGTTTTGTATGTTATGTTGTGTAACTTACACCCTAGTCTGTCTCCTGCTAACCGGCTAACTCACATTTCTGTAGTTCTGCTATTCAGATGTGGGTCCAATATAGAGGTCTGCACGGGCTTTAAACTGAGCTGAACTGAACTTTAAACTGAACTGAACCCGGCCCGTACCCAAAATCGTTCAAACCCGAACCCTTCCCAGAACCTGAAATCCGTCGCTATAGAGATGTATCATTCTTGCTATCATAAGCCAAGACAGCTTTGTAAGACCCGCATGTAACCACTGAGCTATTTATTGGTGGAATGACAAGATCATATCGTGCAACATTTAAATAGACAGAAACTAGGGATGCACCGATAACTTTTTTTTTTTTTAAGGACCAAGTACGAGTACCGATACTTTTTTTTTCTGGTACTCGCCGATACGATGTATATACATTTATTAATTTCTCTCTCTCTCTTTTTTTTTTTTTTTTTGGGTGATGTTGCAGTTTTCCAAGCACAACACAGTGAAACTAATGAATGTAGGACAGCTTCTTTATTATTACTCTAATGAAAAAAGTAATAATTTTTATGTGCTTGTCACAAACTTAAAGAACAAAAATTTCACAGTGTCCAATAACCTTCAAAGGGCATAATTACCAATATATATAATTGTTGTTATATAAAAAGAAATTTACAAACAATACAACAAATACTATAGAGATGCAAATTAAATAAACTTGTTTTTCAGATACAGTAGATTTACCATGTATACATTTATTTAACATCTTTTGTTGTTTTATTAACATTAATGACAAATATAGGCTACGGTCCCTTTAAGACCGAATCCATGGGTACTGACACATATCCTGTTTTCACCCAAATGTTTATGTCGACTTAAGCCATAACCGACTGTATTTACGTGAGATACTCCACACGATGGACATTTTGACAACTCTGCATTTGACCATTCAGGCGCGAGGAGAACTGATCGCGCGCAAGAAAGAGAGAGCGCTTCTGGTCTGTGTAATTCAGCGCGATTCCGCCTATCCCGCCTTCACTAATCGACAACGAATTGTGATTGAAAGCATGCAGTTCGCAATGTGTGGGTTGTCATCATTAATTTTGAAGTATTTCCACACCCCTGAGGCTGACATTGTTTCTGCTGCTGCCGCCGGTGTCTCTGTGCACGGAAAATTCTGTCAGTTACGGCACGCGAGGTATCGGTCTTTGGTATCGGGGGTATTTTTACGAGTACGAGTACAAGCACACGAGCTTGGTATCGGCCCGATACTGATACTGGTGTTGGTATCTGTGCATCCCTAACAGAAACATCAGGCTAAGTAGTAGAAAAGACGCACAGAGGCCATTTGACATGCTATCGCGCTTCATTTCATTCATATAGTTTGCACTCAGTCATGTAACCTATCATATCATACAATGTGATAGGCTACATCATATAACTAATAAAATCTAATAAAATAATACAAAATGTGTATGATGTAGTGTTTTAGGTGATAGTAGCCTGCTCTTGACAAAGCTGATTTCTAAAAGACACAAGAGAAACGCAGCTATTTGATTTACAAACGCGCTTGGCTCGTTTCTTTCATAGAGTTTACACTTATTCATCTATGATATCATACAATGTTTAAAACATTTAAATATACATATCGAATGATGTAGTATTTTACAGATGGCACGCAAGACTTGTATATAGTTTTTCTCAGTTACAGACCCGAACCCGAAGCTATTCATGAAACCCGTGAGTTCTTCGGCGCCGTCGGGCTCGGGTCGGGTTGCAGACCTCTAGTCCAATATTGTCTAAAAATGTGTCGATTAATGCAGCTTGTCTGTCTTATTACTTGGAGTAATGATGACTTTTGTTTACAAAGTCTAATGCATTATAAGCTATTCACATTTGTGTTTGGCTAACGTGGGAGTTTATAACATACAAAACAAATGTTTTCTCTGTTTTTTTTTTTTTTTTTGTTTGTTTTTTTTGTTTTTGTTTTTTCCTCTGCGTTTTTATTATTACAGTAGAATGGAGCTCTATCTGTATTGTAATAGGATGTTAAGATGCTAGTCCGAGCTAACTAGTTGAAGTATTCTCTCTGTAAACAGTAAACACTCATTGTAATGTCAAACAACGATATAGCCATTTTTCTTTGTTAATAGCTATGACAAAAAAGTCTGTACACATCTGGCCTAAATGTTTATCTTATATTAGAGGTTTTCAGCTTTGCTTGGCATTCTGATACAGTTCCCACAGGTGCACCTACATAATGTAAGTGACGCTGCTAGGCTAGGTGACACTACCATATAGAACCGTCGTACTCCAGTTGTGAATGCGAATCAGTTTCTGGTTGATCGACTACTTCAGACGTTTCATCGTCGGACTTGGGCTTAAATTGATACGGTAAAATCGATGCTATCTTTTCTGTCCATACATTTTATACAATGTCTTGTGAATTGATAGCTGTCATTCAGTTATAGCAATGGGTGCGTGTTGTACGCAGTAGACCAATCACAAAGGATTGGGCCATCTGATCTGACCAATCAGAGCAGTGTAGGCTAACGAAAAGGAGGGGTTTAGAAAGACTGATTCATTGAACTGCTTCAAACAAATAGTTTACCAATCTGTGGTGAACTGAGAGAAAACAAAAGTGTTTTTTGACCTTGCATGCATGTAAACCTGTTGTAGGAGACTCCCAAAACAATATTTGGAACCTTAAAAAAGGCATAATAGGGGCACTTTAAACGTTTTGAAATCAAAGTATTTTTAAGCTACTTTTCGAACCCATGGAACCATTGGAACCAACTCTAAAGCACCGCCACCAGTTCAAAAATTCAATTTTCTAAAGGTTATAACTTTTGAACTCTTTGTTCTAGAAAAATTTAATTTAGTACACCTGATTCCGCTCTTCATGCTGATCACATTCAACATCTTACATTAAGAGTCCACCCATTAGAGTAGTGGCCATTATGAAAAGTACAGTATTCAGTTTTTTCGCTACTTCTCCTTCAAAATTTGTCCAATTTTCTCCAAAATTTGATCAGATGATCTTTGGACTGAGCCGCATGGAAATAACTGAACAGATTTTTTTTTATTCATCTTTGTTCAAAAGTTATGTCTCAAATAAGGTCGACCCAAAATTGGTTCAGAGGCTGTATCTCGGCCAAACTTTGAGCAATCGAAACGAAAATTGGTACGCTTCATCTGAGCCATGATCTGAGTGTCCATGCCAAATTTGGGAACAGTGCCACCTTCCGGTCATGAGATCTGAAAAATGGCTTCATTTCTTTTCTCATAACTTCTGAACAGTTTGTCCAAAACTCTTTGTGTCTATGGGTTCCTTGTGTCATGTCGAATCCAAGAATACCGAGTTTGCCAGGATTGGATGAACCATCTGGACGCCATTTTGAATTTCGCAATAAATTGCAATATCTTTTAAGCGATTTGACATATCAGCACCAAAATTGGTATGTATCATCATCAGAATGTCCTGAAGGTACCTGAGAAGTTTGAACACAGCACCACCTAGTGTTCTAGAGATATAAGGAATTTTGCAAAAATGCTTATAACTTTTATAAACATTGTCCAAATTTAGTTTTCTCTATGTTATTTAGTTCCCTGGCTTATGCCGATTCCAATGGTGTGTCATTTCGTCCCCTTGGAATTATAATGGAATTATAATCTGCATTCTGAGCAGTTTTGAGATATTGAGCTTCAAAGTTTTTGCATTCCATAAAGCAAAAATTAAATGGGGAGCAAGTTTCTTTCATACATAAAAATGACAGAGACCCTAAATGTATTCGAACTGTACAATATCAAAATCCTCTCAAATTTGTAAATGGGGATTTTTGGAATGGGTCAAATGCAGATAGAACCTTCTAATTCTAAAAAAAAAAAAAAAAAAAAAAAAAATCACTTTTCTCTTGGAATTATAAGGTTCAATCTTGCAAAACATTAATTGAAGCAATAATTTTCAATAAACACTAACAGTTTACGTATAATTTGTTTTAAAACATAAAATTAGTGTAACAATGTATTGACATGCATGAGAAAGTTTAATGCTTTCTATGACATTTCATATTTTAGAATGATTTTTTTTTCTTGTTCAAGTTAAACATAAAAGGCAGTGCTAAATATTTTGTCCAGTGCAGATGTTAAATTTACGTAGGAATATGGTGGGTAAGTTAACTCATTGTACGAACTATTTAAGTTTAAGTTTCCTTTTGTTTAGACAGAAAGCAGCTACTGTAATACATCTGACCAGGACTTTATTCCACAGAAAGTGGGACAGGTAAAATGGCTTTCTCTCTAGACATCAGTATGGCTGAAATAACATGCTAATGTTTATGGTTGTAATTAAGACCCCATCAATTAAATTGTTGACTATTGACTGAACATTGTAAAATTTAAGACATGTTAAGACTAAAAAAACTGCAAGAAAACAGACAATGTTTCAGCAAAGGTGTTTAACAAAGTTTAATAAACATTAAAAAATGTTTCACTGACTATATATAATTAAAAATGTTTGACATTTAAAATCTTTAAATTATTTTAACTATGCAACAACTTAGTTTTTACCAACAATGTCAAATTTAACGTTTCATCTCACTTAATGTAGTTTATACACTGCGTAGAGCTTTATAGCTACAAACAACTCAATACAAGTACACAGAATGGATCAAGGTTAAAACATAACCTAATATATACATAACATTCCCTCGTATGACAATGACGTGACTGGAATAAAGCAAATAGACTACAAAACCTGAACCTGTCCTCTTAATAGTGCTGCTGGCTAGTGTGGTGTCTAACAATGAAAATAACTCCTCATCAATAGCTGTAGCAAAACACAAAAAAAGACTGAAAATCCCTGGAATTTGGGCTGCTGTCATTGATAAGTAAAATTCATAAATAAAATAGTTGATCATGAAGTTTCTAATAAACATTGTGCTCCGTGGAATTGTTTAGTCTTCACTGATTTAGCTTTTTCTGCGCTCTTATCCGCTGTCACGGAACAGTCCGGCGACATGACAAAGAAAGTTGATTCTGTTTGGTCCTCGTGTGTGCATTCAGAGTGCTGATTGGCTCACAGATAAAACCTTATAGAACCAAGTTAGGAGTTTAACTTTGTAGATAGAACCTTTTTGTTTTCTAAAAAAAAAAAAAAAAAAAAACTCCCAAAATGTACATAACTTAAAAAAAGAAATAGCGTTGTCACGGTACCAAAATTCCAGTAGTCGGTACCAATACCATTAAAATTTTACGGTTCTTGGTACCAATTTCGGTACCAAAAGAAAATCTGTTGGAACTATTTTATTTAACTAGCCTATTTTAAAAACATTAAATATGATGGTAATCATACATATTTATATGTATATAATATTTAAACTGTATATATACTGTATGTATATAATATCCAAATATTTGGAATGAAATTAAATAAATTTTGAAATATAAAAAAATAAATAAACAAATGCTCAATCCATTTTGTAACAGACGTGCGTGTTTATTTAAGCTATTCCGTCAGTGAAACAATAAACTACAGCCAGTAAAACTATGAAATAAATATCAGTAAATAATGGTAACCTAAATAATAAAAAAATAAAATAAACGTGCAAGCAAAAAGGATTCTGTCCTACAGTGCTTTTTCTACTTTACCACAGTAAAGAATGTGAATATAATAGGCCTAAAAGCGAACGAAACAAAGAAACGTTTATAATCCCCTGTGTGAGTGAAGATTTTGGAAAATAAACAGAGATTCCATGTCCAGTGGAATAACTAATGGAATATTGTTAAATTCTCTGATAATCGGTGACCAGATCACGATTCACAAAACAGAATACAAAGCCGACAAAGCTTAAATTTATGGACTCACGTACCTCTCTCATTCGGCATGAACCAAAATGTTTCTATGGCTGCGATGTCACAATTAATTGCTAACCTATTATTTCTTTTGTAAACAAAGCTTTGTGCTTCACTCGTGTCATATTCAAGTAAATACTGGCACAGTCCTATCAGTGGGTACTGAATATACTGGGATACTATGTACTCCCTGTACTACAGAAATGCTGGTATCGTCACATTTTCAAAATTTCAGTACCGACTTGGTACCAAAGTACCGGTACTTTTGACAACACTAAAAAGAAAGATCACATAATGTAAATAAGTTGTCACAGAATAAGAATATGTGAATAACTCAATTTTGATAAAAATGTCAGATAGAACCTTATAATTCCAAGGGGACAATTTGTCATTTTCCTTAAATGTGACTGTCCACCATATTGAAACAAATAATAATAAATAAATAAAAACAGTTCTTTTGCTACTCCTCCTATAAATTTTGCCCTATTTTGTCCAAAATCGGCTCAGATGATCTTTGGACCGAGCCGCACATAAATGACTAAACAGGATTTTGATATTCGCTATTGTTCCTGTGAAATATCTCTCCAAAGTTGACCCTGCCTGTGTTTGTGCTAGTTAGCTTGGCATGCTAAATAGTTATCTTTTATTATCCGGTAAGCATTGTAGTAATCTTTATTCCTTTTGGATTAGTGTTTTTTGTTCATTCTTTGTTCTTTCTCCTCTGAACTTCTGTTCATTTTGAGTTCATTCTCAGCTATATTTCTGAACCAGCTGTTTTTCATGTACTTTCAATTTCTGCTGTTTTTGTTCTTCCGGTTCTGCATTGCGCTACAGCCCCTTCAGGGGCTTGACCCCGTATCGCTGCTTGCAGTTATATTGAAACATTAAGTCTTTATGAGTGAGTCACTGAATCATTCATTCAAACCGAATTTAACAATAATAATAATAAATTCTGATTGATTTACTTTTTTTTATTTTTTAAATAGACTGCAGCAATTACTATTCTGTCAGAACATGTAGATGTCTATTCAGAATTGTGGGAGAATTGTGATCTCTTTTAAGCAAAAATAATTGTGACTTGTCAGTTTATCCAGTATCATGCAACTCTACCACAGGGGGACAGAGATTAAAAAAAAAAAAAAAAAAATCTCATTGGAGTTGAGATTCCCCTCTTCGCCGTCAGTGAGCAAGGAGGAGCGGAGCCCTGTTTTAGATTTGTGGACACTGAATAAACATCTCAGAAAGTACAGTTTCTGTTTTGTCTTTGGTTTGTGTAAGATGGCGGTAGTCAGACTTTAGGGTTGTGTCGCTGCTCCAGCAAAGCAGAGCAATCGCTACATAAGCAATCCAGCATTTGTTCCTAAAATCAGTGATACGGCAGGGACGGTCCGATCTTTGGAACCATTGCCCTTTTTTGCATTTTTTTCCATCTCTGGCTCATTCAGTACTTGGTGTTGGAGCGATGCATGATATGACATAGCACTTACATACGTTTATTGAACCATTTTTCACATCCAAGTAAAACACCTTTGTGCTTGTGTACACTATAGAGTGTATTAAGTGAAAAAAAATTGATTTTACAGTAGTATTAGAACCATGATTGTTTCCACCTTAATTTTTTTTTATGTTGTGTCTGTTTATACAGCATATCTGCAATACAGGAGTGGTTTATATCTCATAGTGAGATATTGAACAGATGATAAAAAGAGAGCGTTAGGTTACTTGCGTAACCCTGGTTCTCACCTCACTGCCCTTCTTGCAGACTACAAGATATAAAGATATGATGAGAATTATGCAATAGTGGGCTGCAGTGAGTTATATAATAGGGAGGTGGGGCACCCTGATCGCTGTAGCGATTGGTCTGTCAGTCTGATGGTGTAATTGGAGCTTCTGCAGTCGGTCACGCCTGATTTGTTCCCATAGTAGATACCTCACTTCTGTTATCAGAGAACCAGGGTTACGGAAGTAACCTACTAATGTATAAGTTTGTGTTATTTTTTGTACTATTGTAATTCTGTTTATTCTATAGAAAATATTTTCTATATCTATAATGCATGCATTTTTAAGGCCTTACAAAAAAGTAATTTGCTGCAGTAGTTCAAGTAGGTCGCTTGGTCAGTGGGCTCTAGCTCTCACCTCCGGCTTGGAGACCTACAGTACTGCACATCGTGTATGTCTCCCTTAGTTACACACTTGATTTACATCATCAGCTTTTTTGCAGAGAGCACTGAATTTGGTCTGTCAGATATGGGAGACATACAAAATGTACAGTGCCCAGCCAGGACTGGAGTTGAGAACCACTGCTCTAGCTATATTTGGTTATTTGCATCGTTATTTGCATCTAATGAAACTTATATTTAATTTCACTTAAAAATCAAGAAATAAAAAATATAAATTTTGCTTAAAAGTAGTAAAATATCTTTTTTGATTATTTTCTAAGCAGACCCTGCTCCTAGTTATCATGAGTAAAAAAAAAAAAACTTATTTGACAAGCCTGCTAACTTGCTAACTCAGTTTTGATAATGCATTTCTTAATAATAGGAGGATACCATTTCCATTAATCATAACTGGCTGAATGGCTGTAATTTGGACACTACGTGGCAGTTCCTGCAAGATGAACTTTCTTCTGTCCAGAGAGAAATTGAGGAATGGCGTGATACGATGGACACCTGGCATCAGCATTGTCAGGTAACTGTGTTTATTTTTTTGGCTCTAGGTTACCGGTTGTTAAGTCTGACATCATGCATCACTGTTTCTAGATCCAAACGCTCTATCAGATCCCTGAAGCAAACAACAAATGGTGCTAATATACACGCATGGTGTGCTGTAGTACTACTATAAAATCACGATCCTAACCTTTATCTCCATACTGACTTTCCAGACAGTGATTTATGTTTTCTTAATCATTAAAATACTGGTGTCTGTGAGCCCAGAGACTGTAGTGTACTCTGTGAGTACACTAAAGGTGTGCTATAAATAAGTTCAAATGTTCGATCTATGAATGCAGAATAAATATTTGCAAAAAGTGGGTATAGTGAGGTAAAATTATTCTCACCATTTAACCATCAACCATCAAAATAAAAACTTTAAAGTGTAAAAGTATTAACAAATTACTTTCAGCAGACCATGAATAACCCCAAAAGTTCAAATGAGTCTTTCCGTAGCAATATTATGGATGTTAAATATCACTGTAGCAATAAATGTAAGTCTGTATTATGTAACATATATGTTGCGTGAATGAAAAATGTTTTGTCATTATATGGAACATAGAAAAAATTGGGGAGAAAATTACCCTGAAAAAGCACCTTTGTGAAAACTTAAACTTAATGTAGCAGTTTCTCACAATGGGGCACCTGAATGCAGTGGGTCTCACAGGTGGAACCAAATTAATATTGTGAGTTTTAGTCACATCACTTAAGGCAAGTGTGAGAGTGTCAGATGACTTCCTATTTTATTACAGGGCATCACCTTAATAGTAAAGTACAATCACTGAAAATTGTTGAATAAATAAGAATTATATAAATTGGAGGGAGTTTGTCATCTGACCAATCTGAAGGATTTTTGAGATATTGATAACTTGTAGAGCCTCTTACTGTATTGCCAACACAAGTTAGATACATGTGTAATAAAAGGGATTAACAAAAAGATAGACAAGAATAACAACTACTAAATGAACAGATAAGGAAGTCAGATTTATAAATGAAAGTGTCTGAGTTGGATGCTAAAGGACCCTTGAAGCAACGTTACATTCCCAATTAGATTTCTAGGGGCAAAAGGGAAGTAGCATTTTAAAGAAAAAGGTTAGCAGCAAAGAGAAGGTTTGAACCATTCTCAGTATATACTGTGCAAAAAGAACTCTAAATAAACAATTCCAACATAAAGATATGTTTTTTTCTTCAAGAGCAGATAAAGCCAAAACAACAAACAAAAATCACTACCTGATGAGGTAGTAAGTCTAATTAACCCACAGAAAGAAAGAAAAATAAAAAACATAACTGATACCTTACTTCCTAACACAGGAGAAAATGAGAACAGAAGAAAATGGCACTCATCTTCCTACTGCTCCTCCACTCAATAGAGGGCAAATGACACAACATATATAACAAAACTGCACACTGCAGCCACAACATCAAATTTAAGTCAACACTCTCATGCTCTTGGGAGAAGTAATCTCTCTCTGGTCCTGCTTAAATACTTAAATATGCTTATGACATTGGTGAGGAGCAACTGGTAGATCCTATCACCTAGATTAGGACAGGAAGAAGCACAGGAAATAGGACAAAATGTACAACAAAATCTACAACTCCTAGCAGGGCATTGGGTCCATTGACAGCACACACAGTACAAAGAATGACACACACTATAATTATAAAACACAAATGCATGTCCTGGGGCGTAACATGCAGAGTTTTGTTATCCTATGAAATAAACTTCTCTGAGACTAATAAGGTAAACCTTATTCTGAATCAGCAAATAAGCAATGATTATTTGTTATTAACTTGCATCAGCTATGCAAAATCTAATGCAAATTAGAAAATCATATATTGGCAATACAACAGTTACAGCAGTGTTACAAATTGTTTTAATCGAAATAAATTAAAAAAAATAAATAAAAAATGCCCATAACAAATAACAGGGACCGTATCAAAAATATCCCTGGAGACCCCGCTCTTACTTTAAAGACTTCAAAACACCCAAACACTTTTATAGTGCAAGAAATAAATTTATTAAGAAAAAAACTAAACAGAGCAACATAAACTTCAGGAGGAGGCAAGGCCAAAATAAATAAAACAAATCTAACTGATTTTAAATACTACCCTGTTTATTCAGATAATAAACAAAATTGCAAAAGCTTCCCTCCCTAACAATCAAAAACAAGAGAAGACAGAATATAAAGAAAAAGACACCCACCTCCCCACCATGCTCCAATTATAACAATGATTAGGAAGAAAACATAGAGCAACAATAAACACCAGAATTCACAACTTTATCAAATAGTGCTTACAACATATATCTAGTGTACCATTTCCTTTAACAAAAATTATGTACACCACCACACTGGGTAAACAAAAGTCAACTCTGAAATTCAAGGAAGCGGGGAGAGCGGGGAACCATGCATCCATATTTCAGGAGACTTAAATGCAACAGCAACCACTCCTCTTACCAATCAGGGGCCCATTCTTCGTACCTCACTTAATACATCTGAGATAATGTGACAGAGGCCAGATCTTCTAATCGTGATAACGGATCTCTGGCTAATTTGGTTCTTCAAACGAATTTGCAGATTTGATTAAAATATCTGGATTTAGTTGTCGGAGATTACTGCACATTCTTATGTTCATTGGAAAGGGCAGATATATCGATACTCAAAACCATGATCAGCAATGCAGCGATTGGTTGGCGGCAAGACAGCAGCGTAACGACATCATATTAAAAAAGTCACACACCTGATGAAAAACTTGATGAATTTCTGGACCTTTATAAGGAAACAGCCAATTAAGTGACCAAAACGACATTAAAGTTATAATAGATATGAAATGTGATTTCCAATTATTTCCATTATTTCACGATTTCTATTATTTGTACAGGCTTTACATTTTTATTTCAATGTCGTAATTAGTTACAGGATGAGCTTTGAAGAACCAAACAATCCTGGATCATGTCAAACAGTAAAATCCAGATAACTGAGTAATCCACGAATGAAGAACGGGCCCCAGGTCGTCTCTCATTAGTAGCTTCTATGAGCAATTACAGCTTGATAGGAAAAACACGAGAGAGAAACATACAGGAAAGAGTTGCACACAAAACATAAACTTAAGCCCAAATAAAAACACTCATGTTACAGTGGCATCATCTTCCACTGGTTGTGCTGGCCAAATAGCAGTTGCAATCAAATGATGCTAGTCCTTTTTTCTCAGAACTAACCATTTTGGACATAACTTTTGCCAGTTTGCCTTTTGCCACATGCTCCACAAGGTCTGACAACCAAAACATTCCCAAGTGAATTAAACAAGAGTAAGTGTGATAACACCGTGAAGTGTGGTGCAAGTGTCAAGTCTTAAGCCAAGCATTTTTGGCCACTGTAAACAATTTTTGAATTCCTGTGATAATACATTAATTTATATTCTATTTCAGGTGATCATGAAATCATGTACAGGAATCGATTATGGGGAGTTTGCCTCTTTCCTTAAGACCATTGCATACATTCGAATATCCTTTTTGAATTCATGTCCCAGAAATGCAGATAATTGCCAAGACCTCCTTGCAGAAAGTCTGTGTGCATTAGGCCCTCATCATGCAGCCTTTGACCTCCTGAGAGTATTGCATATATTTGAAAACATGCTTAGCAATGAAGACTTTAAGAGACTGGACCCTTCAGCTCTGAGCTTCAAACCTGAGGAACTACTTCAGGAGATCAGAGAGGCTGTTCGCACAATTGTATAAAAACTATACTGTATAGGGAAGATCTACTATGGCAAATCTTTTAATAAATTCTTTTAACAACATATTTGTGATATTTCATTGTTGTTTATGCTGTCATAATAAAAGCAGTCTATCATGAGAAATATTGAGTTATGAGTACATGAACTTAATAAAGGGCGTGTCAACATCCAAGATGATAAAAGGCAACTTTTCAGCAGATGGAATTCTTATACTTTCAGTAGTGTATTTCAGTAATATTAAAGTGCTGAGTATGACAGAGCTCTCAACTAATGTAAAGCTAATGTCTCACCCTTCTTATAAAGGTAAAAGTATTTCCAGCACCAGGTGTTTCCCAACCAGATCATTAGTATAGACTTTATTCATTCATTAACTATTTCAGTCGTATCCAACTCTTGGTGATTCTATGAGACTGTCCATGAATTTTCTTGGCAATGATTTGTCTGGGGTAGGTTGCCAGGTCTTTCCCCAACCCTCCCCATTATACATGGCTTGGGACACACACGCATTCAATTCATGACAATTACAACATGATGAATTTACTACATCTGGATTGCATTTATACCATGCACGTTTATACTATAGAACATAAACAATCATGAAATAATTACTTATTCAAAAGAAACAACCTACTCTGAAAGTATGTGATTTCAGATGCAACCTATTTTATGACCAAGATTGTGTATAATACTGTTGCTGGAAATCTACCTCCCTAAAGTTCAGCTCCAATCCTAATCAAGCATACCTGAACCAAAATAAATAAGATCTTCAGGAATGCTTGATAATTACAGGCATGTGTGTTGGAAATGAACTCTTGCAGGAAGGTAGCTATCCCAGAACAGGACTGGCCACCTCTGCTTTATCCATGACTACAGTATAATTTGTAGCCCCATAATTTAATTTACATGGTTTTTACACTGGCCATTCATCAACATGTCTAATATTAATATTATTATTATTATTATTTAGACCAACATGAATTTGCTTGTACAAAAACACCATTTCCATGTGTATCTATCAGGCAACTGTATATAATTGGCCCTTTGTAAATAAAAAATAGTTTACTAGATTAAAGGGGCTACACATCTTACCCCACTCTCCCCTATAAATGAGTTGTGATAAAGACGTATTCAAATATGCTTATCCACTGCAACAACAGAAACAATACTGATTGCTCTGTTCTGGCTATTTTCATATTTTATTTCAGACTAACTAAAAAGTAAGCAGGTACTCTTTAAGGCAGCATACAGTCTGGCTTTTCAAATAAGAATAGGTTGGTTTACATCCACGAAGATGTGATTTACTGTAGAAAATTAACAACAATAAAACATTTCTGAAATACATTTTATTTCAAGGTGTTAATCAAGACATTGTCAGCAGATTTTTATGTAAAATATTATTTTTAACATTTTAAATTAACTTAAATATTATCTGCATTAAAATTAAGCAGTCTGGTAGACCTTTAACCTTTCTAGTGTTGCCGATTCATTTATCTTCAGTGTTTTTTGGCCACCAGTCAGGCACAGTAGCCAGTAAAGTAACTGTCGTATCATCAGAGGATTTAAGTTTGAGTGACTCTTTAGCATGAGCCAAGCGTACAAGGCTCAGTCCCAGCTTGTCGATTCCTGCCCTGTATTTCCCTGCTGGTCTGCCCCCCTCAGTCTCAAGAGCAGCCCCTTGGTCCAGGTTCTCAGCTGGAGCAGACATGGTAACAGGCATTAGGCGCTTCCTTATTACACCAGTGTGGTGAGTTCTTGCAGTTAGTTCCTGTCCGATGTAGCATCCCTTGCTGAAGCTAATTCCCTGCAAGTAAACAAGATTAGACTCCAGTGGAAGGGCCTCACCTGGCGGAAGGTCTTTGACTCCTTCAGGTAGTCCTATAGAAATTAAATAAATTACAGGATTTATTACAAAGGGTGTGCTGACTCTTGAATATCATTTAAGTACATTGAAATGTTAAACATTTTATAAAGACAAAATGCTATTACATTTATTACCAAACAATAACCATATACACTTTAATGAGGCAGAGAATCACTTATTGAAATTTAATGTTCATCTTCTCAACAGAAAAATTATATAGCATGAGTTATGCCATTTTTTCCCACACTGACGTCTCTAAATGTGGCTCAGTATCTAAAATGCATATTCATATCTACACCAGTACCAGTCTGAAGTTTGAACACGGACTGAATTTATGCTTGTAAAGATTTTAAAAACCTTTTGAACTAAAAGCTTCTTAAAGGCTTGACATTAATTTTATAAACAAATATAAACTGTACCTACATATGAATCTCTTTACAAAACTTTATTATTATTTTTTTCAATACTGTTTAAAAAGCATCCCAGATCACTCTGCTTCATGAAGCTAGTTGAGCTGTAATCTAGACAAAAGCTGGCTGCTTTGGAGAAAGCTGAAATATTAGATCTGTTTAACATTTTTGTCACTACATAATGTCATTATGTGTTGGTGACTTAACTATTATTCTAAGTAAAAAGTACAAAGATGATTATGATGATAATAATAATAAATATAGCTGCAAGCAGCAATTATCAGGGCCAAGCACAACAAGCCATCCAACATGGCCGTGAGCATCAGACCATCTGCAATGGGGAGCAATTAAAGTCTTAGTAAGATTATTTTAGGAAAAGAGCTGAAAAAAATCAAAGAAAATAATAAAGATTTACTGGTTTATCGCTTTCGAACAATAAGTGGCGCTCTGACCAAATTAATGTGGTATCGTCAGAGTGAGGTGACAATGACACTCGCAAAGTTTGGTGTCAATATGTGAAAGCATTGCAGAGATACAGCCTAAAGATTCTTTCTGGCATCAAGCCTGTACATCGTTTCTACGGTATACAAAAACGGTTTGACGAATCAACTTGAAATCCATAACTTTTTGTCAGCATGGTCTGAAGATGATACGATTCGAATTCAGTGAAAAATCGAAGCAACGGTCTATGAGGAGTTCGAAAAAGTAGGTTTTTAAGGAAAATCTAAATGACTGACAGGAAGTTTGGCTCACTATGGCAAAATTGGCATCAATGTTCTCAGCATGACCCACAGAATCAATTAAGGTCAGTCTCATTACAATAGGACACATAAATCTATTAGAATTTTTTAAAATTTCATTATAACATTTGATCACAGGGAGGCGCTATCTCAAAACCTATTGTGTACCTTTAGAGCATGGTGCCGATGGCACATCCTGAGTTTCGTAATGGTACATCAATGCATTCATATAATATAGCATTTTATATCATAATACTGTATTGTAGTTAATGGAAATTTCATGTTTTGTTCAATTATAGCGCCACCAAGAGGCACAATCCCACCAATTTTTTTATGTGTCCTCAGAGTGACCCCATGCATGTGTGTGTCAAATTTGGTGAAAATATCTCATTTCGTTTTGGAGTTATAGACATTTATATGTATGAGATCATAAAAAATGACCCATGGACGACTTTGTTCTGATTTTTTTACCACTTCCTTTCAAAATTTTGACATTTGGGCTGAAATATGTAGTTAACCAGCTTAGGTTCTGTGTTTCCTACGCTGGTTTCGTCTCGATCGGACTAACGGTTTCGAAGATATTCGCAATCGTTTTTTAAGCGCTAAATCACCACTCCACACAAACCGTAAGTCGAAACCTAGTCGAAGGATATGACTCCCGTGAAAATAAGTCAACCAGATAAAAAGTTATAAGCTTATGGAAAAACAAATTCTCCACTAGGTGGCGCTGGTCTGAAAATTCTCAGGCTCCTTTGGGGCATTGTGCTGATGACCCATTCTGAGTTTCGTAACGATGCGCTAATGCATTCGTAAAATACAGCATTTAAGCACAAAATTCAAAATGGCAGACGGCCAAAATGGCCGATATGGGAAAACTGGATATCATTCGACTCGGCATGATGCCCCGAATCCAACGAGACCAAAGTTATGATTTTTGGACAAACCCATCAGAAGTTATAAGCAAAAATAGCCATTTTTCATATCTCCGCACCAGTAGGTGGCGCTGCGCCGAAACGCTGCATGTTGCCTCAAGTCATGTTTGTAATAACATGTACCAAGTTTGGTCTGAATACGATAAAGCGTTGTGGAGATACAGCCTTATGTCTATTTTCACAAGCACTACGTACAATTCGTTCGCGTGTTTTTCGAAAACGGTTTGAGAAATCAACTTGAATTCCTTTTTGTCGGCATGGTCTGAAGATGATCTGGTTCAATTTTCGTGAAAATCGGAGTAACGGCCTAGGAGGAGTTCGAAAAAGTAGGTTTTTCAGAAAATTCAAAATGGCGGAAAAATTTTCATGAAGGACTTTTTTGTTTTTAACCCTTTCTGTTCAAAAGTTATTAACAAACATGAGCGCAAATTTGGACAGCTGGTGGCGCTAGAGGGATTGAGTTAGAGACTCCAAATTTGCTATGGACACAGTTCAGACTGTCCTCTAACTGTGTGCCAAATTTCACAACTTTTTACTATACGGTTCTATGGGCTGCCATAGACTTCCAGAGCGGAAGAAGAAGAAGAATAATAGTTAAAAAAAAAAAAATTAAAAAAGCGCCAACAGATACAATAGGTGCCTACGCACCTTCGGTGCTTGGCCCCTAGTAAAAAAAAAAAAAAAAAAGAAAGCCAACGATTACATTAAATAACAATGAATAAGTTGCTGTCCAAACTCACTGGTAGCGTACATAAGTGGATGTAAAAGTAATTCTTTTGAGGTCACTAAGCTGCTTGAATAATTTGAATAAAATATGAAAAATGTTGTGTAAAATAGTTTTAGATGGAGTATAGCAAATTACTCTACAGAACAGTGCTATCATTGCAGCGTAATGTCAGATCTACTATTCACATACACTTTCATAAAAGAAAATTACAGCATGTTTAAGTTCAAAACAATGTGTAGACTATCAATAAGCTAGCAATGCACCTAGTTAAGATTGTAGGTTTCAGTTTATTTAAGTAATAATACAAAGTGTTTAATACCAATTTCATAGCGATGTCTGTGGTATTCTTCAATGTTGCCCTGTCGGTAAGCAGAGACAATCTCTTGTAGATTGTCCTGACAACTGGTGATCATTCTCCAGCCCATTAGTTCAGTTCTTGGGTCTTGCTCCAAAACTAACACTTTATCTGCTGCAGTAACATCTGGCTTTGACTTTCCCAGCACTGCATCTTTATTTCGAGGTAATAGAGCCCAAAGTGAAAGACTAGGACACAAGCTGATGTTTACTTTGCGACGTATCTTGTAGACTTTCAGAAGCCGCATAATGGATTCCTGTACAATGCTGTCACACTCCAGAAGTACACCATTAAGTCCATTTGGGTTTCCTTCCAAACTGAACAACAACAACAACAAAATATATATATATTAATGCATACATTCAGAACATACAAAACTGTTTTATACTGTATGTTTAGCACAGATTCTCCAAAAATCTCCAAAAAAGTTGTTTTCAAGCAGATGGGTGGCTTGGTCATTACTGTTATTACCTTTGTAACTCTGTAACTTAAAAATGTTTGCATTGTAAAAACTTAAATATGCTTGCATTGTAGTCATTGCTTTATTATGTTTACTTTATAAATTGTATCAATATTTTATTTTTTTTATATTACTACATGCAAGGTAGAACAGGACCTTTTTTAACCTGACAAACCTGTTATAAGGTCTTTCCCATAAGATGAGGACTACATATAACATTAGCGATGTTTCCATCCAAAGTTGTGAATTTAACGCTAAATTGGAATATTGCATAAAACATTTGCAAATAAAACACAGTTTCCATCCCATGTGTTTAGGAGTACAAAATTGTCACTTCCTGGGAAATTTGCATGATATATCTGTAATAAAAAATGGAAGTCGCTGCAATCGGGGCACTGTGGCTTTTTTTTTCAGACATGATTAATTAATTTCACCTCACAGCGCACAGACGAAACATTATGTTATCTTGCATTTGGAGGCGGATACATGGTTTTTGGAAATGCAATCATGTGAGACAATTCCGGGAGGCAATTATACCCAACCATTTTGATGACAGGCATTTCATTACGGCCAAACCAACATTTGCAATGCTATCCTATCACATCCTTTGTTGAGGCAAAGTCAGTTTTATTCAGTAACTGTGTTTCCATCATAGTTTATGCGCATTTGCAAAAAATTATCCGCCTTAATTTAGTTTTTTTATGCATATTGTAAGATATCTGTGCACTTTTTAATATGCGATAACCCAAAATTGCATTGAAAAAGGTTATACTATCTCGATTTTTTTTTATTTCTTTTATTAAAAATTTATGAAACTTGATATTAGAAAAGCACAATACTAAATCAATTAAAAACAGAAAAAAAATAATACTACACGTTGAGTTATAGACAGTGGATATTAAATATACTTCGTAAAAAATAAAAAGAAAGAAACATCCTCCCACTAGCACCACCCGACAAAGGATGATCAGCTGTCCTTCCTGTCTCTCTTTAGCACTGTCTTAGGCCAGGTCACATCTGAAGCCCTTATACCTCCCTGTAGCTAAACTAAGGCATGTTCATGCAGGTGATCAGGGACCCTGGGCATCTTTCTCCTAGTGTTTTCCAGAGTCAGTAGAAAGGTCTCGAGTGTCTTAAGTTATTGTAATTGTAACCTTAACTGTCTACCTCCTGTAAACTGTTAGTGTCTTAAAGGGATGCTTCACGCAAAAATGATAATTCTGTCATTTATTACTCACCCTCATGTCATTCCAAACCCGTAAGACTTTCATTCATCTTCAGGACACAAATGAAGATCTTTTTATGAAATCTGAGAGCTTACTGTCCCTCCATAGACAGCTACGCATAAGGAGAACGTAAAACTAATGCATATAAATTATGCGGTTTAGTCCAAATCTTCTGAAGAGACACTATTGCTTTATATGATGAACAGATTTAATTTAGGCTTTTATTCACATATAAACATTCATCCACTCATACATCAGTTGGGTAAACGGAAGCTCAAGCATGTTTGCTTGACACGTATAAGTCAAGTCAAGTCACCTTTATTTATAAAGCGCTTTTTACAATGCAGATTGTGTCAAAGCAGCTTTACAGTGATAACTGGTATATAATTTTGGCTGCACAGCAGCTCTTAAAGAAAATGGTGTTATTGTCCATCTTAAGTAAATTCAGTATTGATTCATTCGGTTGTGAGAATCAATAGTTATTAATTTAGTTAATTGATCTATATCAGCACTGGAGTGAACAGTGATGTCATCATCCAGCTCAGTCCAGTTCGCATACAATGGTGTCAATGCAGGCAGATCAAAACAATGTTGAATATCAAATGTCAAGTGTCCCCAACTAAGCAAGCCAAAGGCGATAGCGGCAAGGAATCCAAACTCCAACAGGTGACATCAGGTGGCAAACAGGTGTTAAAATGGAGAAAAAAACCTTGGGAGAAACCAGGCTCAGTCGGGGGGCCAGTTCTCCTCTGGCCAACAGCGAACAGTGCTTTATTATGATTCAGGCAGCTATCATAAGTCCGATTGGGATCGCAACAGCCAAAGTATTTATTCCAGTTCCATCCAGTTGAGGATCGTATTTATCACGCCGGTATGGACGGTTTGTTGAGGAACTGTGCCACTGGCTGTCGAGAACCACTGAGGTTCATTCTCGTGTGTTACGCAGCATGTTTGAGCTTCCGCAAGAGGTTTGTTCTAGCACATCAAGCAGGCTCGGTTGAACTACTGCTTATGTTTGTTGTTGATGTTTATGTGAGAATAGAGGCCTAAATTCAATCTGTTCATCATATAAAAAAAGTCTCTTTAAAGTCTCTTCAGAAAATTTGGACTAAACCATTCAAATCATATGGATTGGTTTTACATTCCTTTTATGAACTTTTTGAAGCATCAAAAGTGGTAGTTGCATAACTGTCAATGGAGGGACAGAAACCTCTCGGATTTCATTAAAAATATCTTCATTTGTGTTCTGAAGATAAACGAAAGTCGTACGGGTTTGGAACGACATGAGGGTGAGTAATTATTAATGACAGTATTTTCATTTTTAGGTGAACTAACCCTTTAAGGACTGTTCCACAGGAGCATGCGCAATAATTTTTTTTGGTTCATTTTTTGGTTCATCAAAATATTGTTTAAACCCTTTCCGATCTGTAAAGCTTATTTGGATTTTACAAAGTTATCTTTAAAATACAGTATCCTGAAAAAAGGACTTTTTGGCAGATTTTATATATTCTTATTTAAATGTATTAATTGTGGCTTTGGACTGTTAAATTAATAAATGTAAATGGTAAAATATTTACGCTTATTTACATGCACTTAAAAATGCCTCTCTCTACTGTTCTGCACTTACAATTCTGCTATAGTGTTATCCAACTTAAATGTATAAAAACATAATATTAATATTTCGTTTTTAATAAAAAATATTTAATATATTACAAATATTTATTTAATCTATTTCTACCCGTTTTCTTCATGTGGATTAATCACATCTGTTTGTATTATTCTCATTTGTATGCCACTTTGGACATATCAACATCATATGATGTTTATGAACTGCTAAAACCAAATTGACTTTACTGACATGTAGAATAACACTGTAGAAGAGCAGCTATCAGTAACACAATAAGTCCAGGGTGGGACAGTGAGATAATGCTGAGGTCACGCCCACATTTTACTAGCCTTATTTACAAAATTCCAGCACCTCTAAAATCACATTAATTATATTTCGTCTGTAGTTTACAATTTAAAAAAAAAAAAAATTAAATGTTAAAACAATGTAGTATATTACCTGTAAATGATGATGTCATACAGTGTCCTGCCTTGAACATTGAGTATGTGAGCATACATCGCACACAGTGCATCCTGTGCCAGAAGAGCCATGTCATTGGTTATTATCCCTTGAAGAAATGAATTAATGTCTTGTCCAGACACATTGATGAGAGTCCTGTGTGGTAAGCTGTAACAGCTAAAGTGTCCTGTATTGTTGGTGGGTTGATCTTGAGAGTGTTTTCTAGTCTGAGTCCTGCTCACGTTCTCATGTCTCGTGCAGAAAAAATAGTGCGCATTAAGTCCGTCTGATCCTGCCACGATCGCTCTGAAAGCACCGCCAAACAAAATCACCCTTTGCATTGTGTAGTTTTCTTCAGCGCAACTATGAAAGCTCAAAGTTTTGCAAAACAAGAGTCTGCGTTATCTTGTCTCCCACCTTCCATTTTCATTCCCATACTGCATTGCGAATGAGTTTACTGCCTGTATTCGAAACGAAATTCGATTCTTCCTCTTCTCCTTCTTCTTCTTTAACGGCGGTTGGCATCCAGCTTAATGGTGCATTACCGCCACCTTCTGTTCCGGATCAGTCAGTAAGTTCACAATATAAATCTACAATAACTCAGGAATAGAAGGGGGAAGGAGGGGGGAGAGAAAAAAAAAACCTTCCTTACCATTATATCCTAAAGCCCAGTATCCCTTAAAAAACCTAACAACTTTCTCACCTGTGCTCTAACATTCATATTAGTATTGTTTTTAAAGTGAGATTCTGCACCCCTAATTCCTTCAGTTTATTATCCATTATCACCCTCTCCCTCTGACATTTCCTACGTGAAATTACATGCTCCACCGATTCCTCTTCCTGACACTCCTCACACATACCCGTCTGATGTTTCCCTACCATTTTTAATTTTTTATTTAGAGCACAATGTCCCAGCCTTATCTTGTTAGTAGTTTCTTCTTTCCTGTCTCTACTTCCTACCTTATTTACTTTAATACTCTTTTGGATGTGGTATAGATGTCTCCCTTTCCCCTCACTATCCCACATTTCTTGCCACTTTAGGTTCATTTTTTCCCAGATTATACAATTCATTTCCGCTCTACCCATTTTTGATTGCATTTCTACATTTTCCTTCTTTAATGCCTTCTTTGCAACCTTGTCCACTTTTTCATTCCCCTTCACTCCTATGTGCGCTGGGACCCATACAAATTTAACTAGTCCTCTCTGGTATCCCAGCAAACACAATAACGTTTTAAAAACGTTTTTTTTTCACGTTGTGAAAAGGTCGTGATAACGTTTTAATCGGCCGTATTTAATACGACAGATGTCGGGTTTTTTTCACGTTATAAATACATTTTTTCACAACGTTGCAGAAACGTCTTTATAACGTTTTTATCACGTCTGAATGTCTCCTTGCAAAGTTTTAAAAACTTTACTTACCACGTCCAAACTGGTACTTCACATGCTGCCATCAAAATGTTTTCTTTACAGTGTTCTTTCCAAATAAAACGACTAAAACCATATAAAACAAATATATAAAACAACATATTGTAAGATAAATACATTAAGTTGTGTATTTTATATTTCTTTATAATTCGTCATAAGCTATTATGTCAGTTTACAACATTTCTGTAAATCTGAATATTCAGCAGCACGTTTTTTACATTTCACCACCTTACCTGTAGCACGGACCTCTGGTTGTTGTCCATTGTATAAGCCTACATTATCATATATGTAGGCCTAATAATTTATACTACACACAAATTTTGTCACTCATATTTATTCACAAAAAAGTAACATGATATGAAAAAATTTAAATATGTAAATAAATAAAACACATGAAAATTATGCAATGACTGGTGAATTTAAATATGGCATCATTAACAAATTCCAAGAAATTTCAGAGCACAGATGTTATAACAGAAGAAAACAAACAACATTTCATTTGTAAATTGTAAAGTATTTCATTTTAACTAGATACAATTTATTTTATTGCGATTATTATAATAATTATATTTTAATCTTATTACTTGTTTGCACTAAAACTAATGCTTATATTTTAAGGATTTTTTTTCAACACAAATTACAGATATATAGGCATCGGAACTTAAATAGTATATATTATATAAGAAGTTTATAATGGCTATTATTGTTCAATAAATACCTGATTTTGAGAAAATGTATGTTTGCATTTCTCGATTTTTCAGCGCTTTCATTGCAGGTTACACTGTTGTGCCAGTAGGTGGCAGCTAGGAACTGTCTTAATGAGATAGTAAACCCAAAAATGAAAATTATGTCATTATTATTACTCACCCTCATGCCATTCTAAAATATTAAGACCCAATACTAATATTAGTAGACCCGCTGTACTGTTTTAAACATGTTTTAGTACCTCGGGCACTGAAAGTGTAAATTAAAGAAATAGTTCACTTCAGAATTTCCTGACTCACCCTCATGTCATCCAAGATGTTCATGTCTTTCTTTCTTCGGTCGAAAAGAACTTAAGGTTTTTGATGAAAACATTCCAGGATTATTCTCCTTTTAGTGGACTTCAATGGCCTCCAAACAGTTGAAGGTCAAAATTACAGTTTCAGTGCAGCTTTAAACGATACCAGACGAGAAATAAGGGTCTTATCTAGCAAAACGATAGGTCATTTTTTTAAAAATACAACTGTATATGCTTTATAAACACAAATGATCGCCTTTCGAGTGTTTCCGTGTTCTGTATTCTTCAAAAAGCTTACTCTGTATGTCCTACGCCTTCCCAATTCTACTTACGGAAACGAACGCAGCGCCAGTTCCGTTTTTTTTTCTGTAAGTAGAATAGGGAAGGCGTAGGAGCAAGTGCAAGCTTTTTGAAGAATATGGAACACGGAAACACTCGCAAGGCGATCATTTGTGTTTATAAAGCATATAGAGTTGTATTTTTAAAAAAATGACCGATCGTTTCCCTAGATAAGACCCTTATTCCTCGTCTGGTATAGTTTAAAGCTGCACTGAAACTGTAATTTTGACCTTCAACCATCTGGAGTCCACTGAAGTCCACTATAAGGAGAAAAATCCTGGAATGTTTTCATCAAAAACCTTAATTTCTTCTTATGTGACCCTATAACCTATAAGGGTAGGTTATGGAAATTAACCATGGTTTTACCATGATTAAAAGCAAAAAAATATAGTCATTGTAGTAATTCCATGGTTACCACAAATGAACCATGGTTTTGCTACAAAAACAGTTTTAACTATGGTATTTATGTGATTATACAAATGGTAATCAATACGCCAAAAAACAAACAAAAAAAACACATGGTTTTACTATAAATATATAAAACCATGGTTAATTATCAAAAGGGTAGGATTATAGGGTTGGGTTTAGTAAAAGGTCAGATTAGGTCAATGCAATGCCTATAGTCATATGATTTGGTGGGTCACAGAATTCGACACAACACCAGAAAGAAATAAGGTTATAAACAATTGTCTGCATGCACCTAATTCTGAAGCGAACAAATAATATGCTAGTAGACAGCAATCCATATGAGAAGCCTGGTGTTGAAGGTGGATCTGGAACCGATTTCTGTCCAGGTTGTCACAGCATCTCTTGTCTTCACAAACTGCCCTGAAATGCAATTCAAACATCAACAATGACTGTTATTAATATAACGTGAGGCTCTTACATTCACAATGCTCAGTACTTTTTTCATTATCATCTGTGTCTCATTTTGAATTATGTTGGACCTCGCTGTAGATTGCTGACTGTATACCAAGTGTCCTCAATGCAGAGTTAAACAAGATGGCCATAGAGGACTCAAAAAATATTTGATGAATTTTTTTGAATACTTGATAAACTTTTGATCAAACTTTAACATGGAAGAATCTAGGAACATAAACAATTTGTCACAGGGCCAACAAAATGTAGTATTCAATGTCAGGTTTATTAAAATAAAAAAAATAGAATAGAGGTGAAATGCAGAAAAGAGAAAGAATAATATACAGAACATAAATAAATTATATATATATATATATATATATATATATATATATATATATATGTGTGTGTGTGTGTGTGTGTGTAAAAAAAAGTCTTAAGATGCCAGAATTTACATTTGTAGCTTTACTTATTTAGTATTCCTCACACAATGTCACTTAATTATGTTTGGACGTAATACATATAAATTATACATACATCTGACGCTCCTGAAATTACAGTGCAATTTTAATCATTATTTACCATGAAATATAAAATAACGTTATATAAATATTTGAAATAACGTTAGTTTCACCCCATTTTCACGCTCCATATAAGTGACGTCACCGATTAACAGTACACCGCATACTTTTAAGTTATATTTCTAATCATCCATTGACAAATTGCCAGCAAATCATTTACAAAACTATCAAAACCTCTAATCTACACATAATATGTGATTAAAAGCCCAAACTTTCACAAATAAGAGCTCAAGTCAATTGTTAGCCTACATCTTATAGTTAGCCTAACGGTTAAGATGCTAACGATCTTTTTCCAAAGACAACAAACCTTTTCTATAAAGAAAATATTCAACAGAAGCTTGTCAATTACATGTATGAAAGTGTCAGGAACAGTTGTATGAACTATTTGTGTAATTTTAGGGCCTAAACTTACCTAAAAGCAGTGAAAATAACAGTGACAGACCATGCTCCTGCTTGTCACTTGTCAGTTGGTTGAGTTGCCGCCCCGTTTCCATGGTGACTCCAATCCGATCGCTCACGCGACTCGAATGTTAAACGCGCACGCCGATTAAAACATGTCAAAAGTTAAGCAGCTAGTGTTTACATATGCATGTAAAGTTAAAACATTACATACTGATGGAGTCAATTACCAGAAAAAGGTCCTGAAACTTGATAACGTATTGTAGGCCTATAGTAGACCTATGTTGGACTACTATCAAACTGTGGAATGAGAATATGAAAGCTGTTGAGATTGTAAAACAATGTTTGAAGTCAGTTTATATCAGGCTATAGTAATATAATATAGGCATAATATAATATAATATAATATAATATAATATAATATAATATAATATAATAGCTTTAGAATACTTACGTTTTCTTTTTTTTTTCTTTTTTTTTGACTAAAGAAAACATATGTTTTATATATACCAAAAATGATAAACGTGGTGTAGAAATAAAAGCAGGCTATAGGCTATTGGAGAAAAAAAAAAAAAACACACAGAATGTACGCGTTTTGGCCCTAGCATAGTCTTTGTTTTGACATGGTTGTATTTTGGTACTGTCATGACGTTTTTTAAACGTCGTATTCCAACGTGCAGATCACGTTATTTTAAAACCTGAATAAAACGTCTCCCAAAAGTTGCAATTTGGTATAGTTTCGTTTTCGTAGTAGACAAACGTGATATTAACGTTTTTTTGACTACTTAAAGAAAACATACCAGCTTGGTATTTTCACAACGTTTTTAAAACGTGTTATTTTGGTTACATTAATTTTTTTTATTTTAAAAAACGTTTTTAAAACGTTTTTAAAACGTTGTACTACAACATTACCTAATTGCAACCAAAATATAACGTTGTGAAAAGTTGTAAAAACGTTTTGTGTTTGCTGGGATGTTACTCTTGTAACTGAGTAGAGAATTTCATATAGTATCTCCTGTCGACTTTTTGAATGGAAAGATATTAAACTAACTAGAACTGAAGCTGAGTCTGTGCATATTACGATTTTGTCTATTTTTGCATTTGCTTTTGCTAATGCAACTAAAATTGCAACCATATACTGCTAAATTCGAAATTCGATTCCTACTATGGCAAAGGTTTAACCTCGCAATTGCGATACTTTGATGTCAGAATCACTAAAATTCAATAGGCTCGTTTGAGATGCTCCTCCTCCCCTCACCTGAGATGTAGCTGTATCGACAGCCAAACACACCAAAAGTGGGACAAGACTATGGCGTTCAGATGGGGTCTTTAACTTTGCTACATGCACTCGTCTCATTGAACGTCTCACTCAACGTCTTATTTTTTTCTTTATTTTTTTTAATTTTTTTTTATTCTGCTATTTATTCCATTCAATTTAAGGCGCAGACGTTACGTAGACATCACGCAGACGTCATGTAAATCACGTGTGGCAGTGAAGTGTCGACTCAGACGTTATGCGTCATTAACGTGTAGCAGTGAAGTTATTATTATTATTATTATTTTTTCCGCTAACACGTATTATAACACGCTCAACACGGCTCAGTGCAGTGTGTCAGCGACTGCACTATGACGCGGACTCCGTGCCAAAATCAAACGTCCGAACGACCGACCGATCGATCGAACGTCAAACCGAACGTCTATCCGAACGTCTTGTACTTTGAGCGTCTAACTGAGCGGGTGACGACCTGCCGTGACGCCAGCGTCTTGAAATTAACTGTTTTTTAATCATGTAAGGAGCCAAGCTGATGTGTAAAGACTAGAAATGGATATTACAGGCACTAAATACAGATATTTTATACCTAAATACTGAATCCTGGACATAGGGGTGTACCATATAACGATTTTTGATCGTGGACGATTAAAATGTCTCCACAATCTGCTTATAAAGAAATATCGTAGTATCATGCTACAGTGCTTTCTATCAGTTGCAGTTCCAGCACCTCCGTCTCAGAATACTGTTCAACGTGACGTACATTCACATTTTAACGCAGCGGTAGAGAGTAATATTCGCGGGACACTTCATTCCACAAAAGTTCATTATTTCATGTGCCTTGCAGGTTAAACTTTTCTTTTGTGTGCTGATGCGCTGTTCTGACATGCCGCATGCGTTTTTCAGAACGAGTACACGAGCACAGACACTAAAAGCCTGTCAAACAGCGCCTTATTACTAAGTTATCTTTAGAGTCCGATTTCTCTAATACTGTCAAATACACTCAAAGTTTACATAAACATAGTTGGTTATGTCTAAAGTGAAAGTAAACTTTTGAGAGAAAATTGGATGCGTGGCTGTATATTAGAGATACGTGCAGGTCTTTAAAGTGACAGAGCAGCCATTAACCATGCTGCCGCTTGTCCTTAAAGGGATATTTCACCCAAAAATGAAAATTCTGTCATTATTTACTCACTGTAATGTTGTTTCAAAACTGTATTAATTTCTTTCTTGTGCAGAACAGAAAATAAAATATTTATAAAATATACCAAACAGTTGCTGGTCTCTATTGACTTCCATGGTAGGATAGGAAAAACAGTCACTGTGGACCAGCAACTTTCTGGTTACATTCTTCAAAATAACTTTTATTTTCAACAGAAGAAAGAAACTCATTAGGGTTTAAAACAACTTGACAGAGTAAATTATGGCAATTTTTTTGCCATATCGCCCACCCCTACCTGGACATTACAAGCAATAAACAACACTAACATATTTTTTCCTGAATCCATGTGCTTGTGAGTGTTTTACTTTCAAAAAGCAAGACTGTCCACACAGACATTCCATATTCTTAATTTGACCTATATTATCATTCTAACTTGTTTTTATTGTTAATGTTATTGCCTGCTGTGCAATGTTCACAGTCCATGCAAGACACTCCAAATTAATAAATTGTTAATTATAGTAATTGCCTACTATAGTATACCATCAGACCAGTCTCTTTATCCTTTTCCCCAGGAAATCAACAGAATATCCAGGTGATATCATGTGAAGTCTCAGGAGAGTCTTTAAAATGTTTTTGAATGAATGTTTAACATTACAATTCCTTTAGTGGACAGTTGCTCTTACCTTCATATGGTCTTTGGGATCTGTTTCCTTCATCTCAGTTGAATGAGGTTTTGTGACAAAATTATCTGTAATTATCTGTAAAATTATCTATCTACAAATAAAAACTGGGATTGATTTGGTTGTTTTAAAATTATGTCCCTCTCAAAAGTCAATTTTGAGGCATGCCTTTTAGAAAATATATTATCTATATAAATTGTAAATACTTTACATTCTGTAGAAGTGTGTTGCTGTGTTTTTTTTTATTATCAGACATGACCTCAAAAAATACATACTTTACAGAAACAATCACCAATCAAATGGTTGCTATGTATACGTACAATTTTAGGTGTGCAGTTTTACAGTTTTTCTCAGTCGCTTTGGTGCATTTGACAACTGAAATTCTCAAAACTACTTGTTCAACCTCCACATCATCTAGTCTTGTGTAGGCTACATCATAAAAGCAATTTCTTATTCTGTTGAAAAAAACTGAAAATGCTTTGGTACACTCATGCAATTGATTATGTAAGTGCCTGCTGTTTCCTAATTTATCAATTGCTTATGTCATGTTGATCAAAATATATGATAGGATTCCCTGTTGAATAGTCTTACCCCTCAAAACATCTAGGCATTCCTTGCATGAGTCATTAAATGCAAAATTGAACTAGTTGCCATAAACTGTCAAGCATATTTTCTATACATTTCTATTAGACTTTTTTTTTTTTTTTTTTTTTTTTTTTTTTGTAAATGTGTCATGAATTGAAGAATTGCAGAGGTGAATTTTGAATTTTACAAATGAAGGGAAATGTAAAGGGTTAGATCAGAACACGATAGACAGTCACTTTTTTAAATGAAATATCAAAAGGATAAACAACAGATTTTATTTCCACAGCCTTGAGTTTTTGAACGGATCTCTTGAATAAATGATACAATGATACATCAAATAAATTTTATCAGACACTTGTCGCCACCTAGCGGAATAACATCATATCATTATTTCATGTAACACGTTCCTACATGTGCTTACGTGTTGTTAACGCGTTCCTATGACGACCGGTCGGAAGTGCGAGTAACCGAACGTCTTCCCAACGTGTTGTTTACGTGTGAAGACACGTAACACGTTTGTGTGTTTTTTTTTTTTTTTTTTTTTTTTACCTTAATTTAACTCATGATTCGATTGTATCCTTGTCCGACCACATTTGATTATTGCAACGGCTGATTGCATTATTAAAGTTAAATAAAGCAGCAGATTCTATTATTAACAAACCGGCCATGCTTGGACGGCTAATTTGGAAAATTAAATTAAATATTTTAAGGGAAATATTACCTCGCACACAGATGACCAGAATTCGTCTTCGGCTTCTGTAAACAGTAAAGTTTGATTTGATTGGCCAAAAACTTTTACAATTTTTTTTTCATTCTAATTTGTTACAGAGCAGTGAATTGATCATATTATTTAACTTATAGAAACAGAATAGCTGCAAGATTCCTTAATGCTTATTATCAAATTGAGACCCTAACCCCATTTATAATTGTATAAAACAATTATAAATTAATTATAAAATACTGCCCCTACATACAACAAAAAATGTTTTCTGATTTTGCATTTTTTTTTTTTTTTTTTAATCAATAGGCCTATTTGATGTGACCATACTTTGTTTTTTTAGAACCACACTAATTCAACTACATAAAAGTAGACATTTCAAGCTTTCTACAGATATATTTCTCATGTCTGTGAGGCAAGCATCCTATACGCTGAGTTTCAGTTAATTTAGCCAATAAGACGCGCTCTAGCTCACGCGCAAGTGATCGCGCCGGCGCCTCTATGTCATGATTATATTTGCTGCTATATTTGCTTCTTATTTATTAAATCCAGGCAATTGGTTGATGAAACATTGATTAAAATTAAGATACAATTTTTACAAAACGAAATTCACTTTAAAGAAAGTCTTTCTACAGAACAAAACTTAATGAAGTGGTCAAAATCATGTCTGACCCAAGCATAACTTATTTGTTGGCCAGTTGTGGTCTGTGCAATAAATATTAAAAGTTCTAAACCATCTATTGTGTTTTATTGTTCCACTATAGAAATGATAATATTTACAATATTATATTTAATTTGATAGGTGTCTCTCACATTGTCCCACAGCAACATTAAAATAGTGTAGATTAGTGTACAATGTTTTATAATAATATTTTATTCTATTTAGTGTCCATTTCATTCATTTAACATATTTAATATTGGGGCATCCAAGTTATTTGACATATTTGAAAAAAGAAAATTAAAAAGTAACGCAATAGTTACTTTCCCCTTGTAATTAGTTACTTTTATAATGAAGTAGGCCTAACTTAGTTACTAACTCAGTTACTATTTGTGAGAAGTAAACAAAGTAAAAGAAGTTACTTTATTTTTTTAAAGTAACTGGTGAAAAAGGTGTGTAAAGCATGGCTATACAATACAGTTCCTGCAGGGACATGATCAGCAGAGTTCAGTTTAAAAGCCCGCACTAAAGGCTCTCCTGAAGCACATCACCTGATTGGTATTCTGTAGATTTCCTGGGAAGTAGGATAAAGAGACTGGTCTGATGGACTGGTATATTGCACAGTAGGCAATAAAGTTAACAGTTAACATGATTATACGGGTCAAATTAAGACTATGGAATGTCTGTACAGTTACATGCTCTTTGTAAAACACATAGGCTACTTTCAAGCACAGGATTCAGTATTTAGTATTTAGGTATAAAATATTTGTATTTAGTGCCTGTAATGTCCATTTATAGTCTTTACACATCAGCTTGGCTCCTTACGTGGTTAAAAACCAGTTAATTTCAAGACGCTGGCGTCACGTCAGGTCGTCACGTGGGTCACCCGCTCAGTAAGACGCTCAAAGTACAAGACGTTCAGATAGACGTTCGGTTTGACGTTCGATCGATCAGTCGGTCGGTCGTTCGTTCAGACGCTTGATTTTGCCACGCCATATTAGTCAAAAATCTGGCACGATCCACAGCTCACACACTTGATTTTGGCAGAGTCCGCGCCATACACACCTCATAGCACAATTTACTTGCCCTTCATTCACTCCTTGCAAAGGACGTGACATCTGCGTCTGACTTATAACGTGACGTCTGCATCTGTCTTTTTTTTGTTCTTGTTTTTAGTGCGTCTTTCTTTTCCCGGGTAACATATTCAATATACATTAATCGTGTGCATATTAACTATAAACATATTAATATATAATAATAATTTAGACATTTTTAGACATTTATTTTTATTATACTCTTTGTAAAAGTATAAAGGTAACATAAAAAGTATAAAAAGTCTACAACATATAACAAATGTCTCCGAAAGGAATCCTTTAGTGAAGTTTGTGTTGCTTATAAGATATACTCAAATAAACTTATTTTATTATTCATTTTCCTTTCTTTTTAAAAAAAAAAAAAAAAAAAAAAACTTTTATTTAACAATAATGTCCAATTGATACAAATTCTATGTTTTGAATAATAATCTGCCAGGATTCAATCAATCAATCCTGTAAAAATATCACAGAAAAACTTTAAGCAACACAATTGTTTCCGACGTTGACAATACATTGAAGGATCAAGTGACACAGAAGACTGGAGTAATGATGCTGAAAATTCAGCTTTGCATTACAGAAATAATTAAAGCTGCAAGCAGCGATGAAAGGGCCCTCGCACCCGGGCTCACCACCACCCGTTGGACTTAGGAAAACAGTGAACAGTGCATGGCGACATGCATGTAAACGAGTAAATACAGGAGAATTATGGCCAAGTCATTTCAAAGTGCCAGACTTCCTGCTGCCAATAGGTGGCGCTTTGACCGTAACTGAATATTGCCATGTCGATTACTTCAGGCCAGGACTATTATCAAACATGTGAAGTTTGGAGCAGATCAGACTTTGTATGCCTGAGTTACAACAACTTCCTGTTGTGTGGCGTTAATCACATACATTAGCACTCAGCCAAGTGTTGCATGATTTAACATGTTTCTAGTGTGTTTGGTACTTTGTGGTATATTAAAATGTGTTTCTGGGAGTGAATTACAGTGTAAAGCATGCCATTTTCTGTTGCCAGCAGGTGGCGCTATGACTAACTGAATATTGGCATATAGATGTCTTTAGGCCAGGACTCTTATCACACATGTGAAGTCTGGGGCTGATCAGACACTGTATGCTTGAGTTACAACAACTTCCTGTTTCATGACGATAATAGCATGCTTTAGAAGTCTGTAACGTAGCGAGACTCAGGCAGAGATCCATTTGCAAGCTTTATTATAAAAGAACGTGGTTGTACAGGCAGGGTCAAAGCAGGGGCCTGTAGGCAGACAGGAACGGGGTCTCCAATGCAGGTTCCAAAAGCTCGGGCAGCCACGGCGGGTCAGGAGCCACGGGCAGCCACGGCGGGTCAGGTGCCACGGGCAGCCACGGCGGGTCAGGAGTGTCTGACAGCCACGGCGAGTCAGATGGCTCGGGCAACCACGGCAGGTCAGGTGGCTCGGGCAACCACGGCAGGTCAGGTGGCTCGGGCAACCACGGCAGGTCAGGTGGCTCGGGCAACACGGCAGGTCAGGTGGTTTGGGCAACCACGGCAGGTCAGGTGGCTTGGGCAACCACGGCAGGTCAGATGGCTTGAGTAACCACGGCAGGTCAGGTGGCTTGGGCAGCCATGGCAGATCAGGTGCCGTGGGCGGCCACGGCGGGACAGAGTCCGAAGATGACCACGGCAGGTCAGAATCCATTAATGGCCATAGTGAGTTATAGTCCATGGGCAGCCATAGCAGATCGGAGGCCGTTGATGGTCGTGGCCGTGCAGGGTCCCCACCCACAAGCTCCCCACCCTCAGGTATATGCCCCCCCCCAAAAAAGTTCTTGGGGAATTCAACGGTGGCCATGGCGGGTTCGTGGGCAAGGAGCTCGAGCGACGCCGGTAGGGCAGAAAGCTTGGGTGGCGCCGGCAGGGCAGACCAAGGGGGCTCCGTGACCATATCAGGGAGAGCGGGCTGCTCGGTGACGGCCTTCGCGGTTGTATCAGGGAGAGCGGGCTGCTCTGGGACGGCAGCGGGCTGACAGACTGGTCCAGGGTCAAAAGAGCTTGAGTGCAACCTCCAGGCACGCAGGACCGCCAAAACATAGAAGGTAAAGACAGCCCTCTTGGCCATGACAGGACTGACAGGAAGAGCATGCAGGGTTGAAGCGGACTCCCGGGCTGGAGCGGGCTCTGGAGCGGACTCACTGGCTGGAACGACCCCTATGTTCACAGACACTGGAGGGGTGGCCATCTTGCCTGTGGGCACTGGCGAAGCGGCCATCTTGTCCATAGCATCCAGAGAGTCTGAGCGCGTAGCAACCGGCGGGCTCGAGTGCGTAGCAACCGGCGGGCTCGAGTGCGTAGCAACCGGCGGGCTCGAGTGCGTAGCAACCGGCGGGCTCGAGTGCGAAGCGGCCGGCGGGCTCGAGTGCGAGGCGGCCGGCGGAGGCTTAGGAATGCCAGCCGCTCGTGCTGAAGTCAGTGGTGGATCAGCCACACTGGAACGCAACCCTCTCCGCTCCCGGACAGATCCAGAGACGTGACGTGATTCTAGACGATCACCGGAGACTTGACTTGGCTCTGGAAGATCAGCGGAGACATGATGTGATGATGTTGTGGCCGCCATTTTGTGAATGTTCTCTTGTGTGGCAGCCATTACGTGAATAGATGAAGTATCGCATTCCTCCGCGACCCCCACAGTAAATGGAGAGCCCACAGTCAATAATGCAAACTCCAAAAAATGACTAAGAGAGGAACGAGGTCCCTCACGAATCAATTGTGTTTTAAGTGGCTGATTTACACCCTCACAGAAAAGGTCTATCAGTACACAGTCTGGCAGATCTGAACAATATGCAACATCCAAATATTCTCTGATATATTCCTCCAACGACCGGGTGCCCTGCTTGAGCCATAATAGTAATTGTGCAATGTTCATACCGGGCCAGTGTTCTTCAGGAAAGCCGCTGGATCCATGTGTTGGCGAAGTCTTCTGTAACGTAGCGGGACTCAGGCAGAGATCCATTTGCAAGCTTTATTATAAAAGAACGTTGTCGTACAGGCAGGGTCAAAGCAGGGGCAAACAGGAACAGCAGGGACAGGCAGAATCGTGGTCAGGATACCGGCAGTAGTCAGGACAGGCAAAAAACACTCACAGGTCAGGAACAATACACAGTCCAAAGGCAGGCAGCAGGGAATCATAAACAGGTAACCAGACAGGGTCGATAACAGGCAGACAATAAACACAGGAAACCGCTCAGAATTGAACACAGGGTGAATCAAGACTTCGCCCTGAGGTGGGGTGTGTGTGAATCTTTTATAGTCCAGGTAATGATCTACAGGTGTGTGTGGCAATTGGTGATTGGTGTGGAGTGTGCATGTGATTGGCAGGGAGGATTATGGGAAATGTAGTCCAGGAACTGACAGGAACTGACGGTGATCATGACACAGTCAGCTAGGTGTTGCTAGCATGATTTAAAATGTTTCTAGCATGTTTAGTACTCAATTGCATATTTTAGTATGTTACTAATAATGCATCATATTGTTAAAAACGTCACTTCCTGTTGCCAGTAGGTGGCGCTATTACTATAACCGAATATTGTCATGTAGATGTGTTCAGGGAAGGACTCTTATCAAATGTGTGAAGTTTTGGTTAGATTGGACATTGCCAGAGGTGTAAAGAGTACCTTAAAACCATACTTGAGTAAAAGTACATATACCTTACATCGAAAATGACTCCACTACAAGTTACAATTCACCAATTCCAATACGACTTGAGTAAAAGTCTTAAAGTAACTGATTTTAACAATACTTAAGTATTTTACTCATGCTGAATGTAGGCTCAAAGATGCACTAGTCCTCAACACCTGAGAGACATGCCGGTGAAAATAAGAAACAATTGATTTGTAAGATGTGAAATCAAGCTTATTTTCTAAAATCAAAATAAAACTGAACACCTCAATGTTGCAATAAATCAACGTCGACACAACAACCTTTTAAACGTCTACAAACTCTCAAGTCTCAGTTGAGCTCAAGTGTACAGAAAGCCCATAAGTAAACCAATATCCTTCAAAACGGTCTTGTCAATATAGTGGATAAATAAAACAATGTTAGGTAAAATTAAACAGTAAAAGTCTACTGTACGTGCTGGTTTGAGCCTCATC
This sequence comes from Ctenopharyngodon idella, assembly GCF_019924925.1. Classification (NCBI taxonomy): domain Eukaryota; kingdom Metazoa; phylum Chordata; class Actinopteri; order Cypriniformes; family Xenocyprididae; genus Ctenopharyngodon; species Ctenopharyngodon idella. The sequence goes on from NC_067221.1 coordinate 27,737,229, forward strand.
ACCAGCTGCAGTCATTTCCTCATCTAATAAATAAAACATCTGCTATCAGCAACTACCTGCTAATGCACTCGCATTCATGTAAAGTATCCTTGTTGACAAGTTTTGGGTGAATAAAGGCAAAACGCACAAGATATAGTACCTTCAATGTCCTTAGATGGCGATATCGCTTCTTTATATAAGAAACAAACTGCTGCAGAAAAAGTTAGGTGCCATGAAAAATGTAATTTGTAATTGCATTGCTCATCACAAATGTAGTGGAGTAAAAAGTACATTTACTTGCTCAAAAATATAGTCAAGTAGAGAGTAAAAGTAGCCAATATCTTTGATACTCAGTACAACTACAAAGTAGCCAAAAAGATACTTAAGTACAGTAACTAATTACATTTACTCAAGTACTTTACACCTCTGGACATTGTATGCCTGAGTTACAGCAACTTCCTCTTTCACCGTATTAATAGCATGCTTTAACACTTAGCTAAGTGTTTTGCTAACATTTTTCTAGCATGTTGCTAGCCTGTTTAGAACTTGCTGGCACATTTTAATATGCTGTCAGGAGACCATAACAGCGTTAAACATGTCACTTCCTGTTGACAGCAGGTGACGCTATGACTATAACTGAATATGGGCATGGACATGTGTTCAGGACAGGACTTTTATCAAGTGTGTGAAGTTTGGGGCAGATCGGACATTGTTTGCCTTAGTTACAGCAACTTCCTGTTTCATGGCGAAACATCAAATTTTGTCAGGCCGCCAGGGACACGCCCTTTTACGAAAACTCAAGATTTTCACAATTTAGCATCGCACAAGCCTTATGATTACACAAACCAAATGTGAAGACGATTGGATTAAAACTATAGGAGGAGTTCGTTAAAGTACGGGGCCTGAAAATGGCAAAAACTGCACAAAAATCGCACAGGAAATTCAAAATAGACTTCCTGTTGTGTTTAGGACTTAGCTCCAAGAGACTTTTTTGTAGGTAATGGGACGGTACACGTACGTACCGAATTTCGTACATGTACGTCGAACGTTGCCCGAGGCGCACACCGTTGAAGTTTTATAGGTGGCGCTATCGAGCCATTTTGCCCCACCCATTTCTGAAACCTATATCAGATGTCAATTTTCGCCAGTCCTGACGCGTGTGCAAAGTTTCGTGTTAGGCATGTTTAGGCACTCAAAAATGCAGTAATGTTTGGAAAAGAATAATAATAATAATAAATATAGCTGGCACCGCCACCCCGGTGGCTTCACAGCAACTGTGCATGGCGGGCAAAAGGCATTTAAAACAGTTAAACATAAAAGGCCTATTGCGAATTAATTTGAATACATCAAATTTACTGCAGCAGTTGGTGCCCATATGATCACACACACAAACACACACACACACAGACAGAGACCCACAGAGAGAGAGAGAGAGAGAGAGAGAGAGTGAGTGAGTGAGGGGGGGTAGAACAGAGAGAGAGTGTGAAAAATCCACATTCAAACCAAAATATCTGACTTCCTGTGGGTCGGAGCTAATGACTGTAAATTACAAAGTTGTCCGGCTTAATGAGAACAATATGTGTACCGAGTTTGGTGTCTGTAGATAAAAATAACACTCCCACTTTTGTCAAAAAGCCCCTCCACCACGCCCGTTTCTAAGGCTTTGTCCATGTCTACTGGTCGACAATATTGATGTGTGTGTCGAGTTTCATGCAATTTGAAGCATGTTAAGAGCCTCAGAAACACTAAAGAATATTATTAAAGTTTGACATGTTGCCATGGCAACAATATTTAAGATATCACAAATACATTCACAGGTCTGCCACGTTTTGACATTATTGTGATGGAGTTTGAAGCAAATCGGGTAAAACAAAAGAGGGTGGTCTCAAAGCATTTTGAAAGTGACACACTTCCTGTTGCTAGTTGGTGGCGCTATAACTTTGACTCACAATAGTCACATCCATGTGATCAGCCTCCTACAAAGAACACACAGCTGAAGTTTAATAAAAATCAATCAATGTATGCAGACGTTATAACACATTTCGTGTTTCCCTTTTCTCGCCATAAATCCGTTGCCACGCCACGGCTAAACCATTCGAGATATCAAAAATCCGCTGGCAAGTTATCATCAATGTCTTGACTTCACGCTGACTGAGTTTGGTGGTGATCGGATTAATTGCCTAGGAGGAGTATATCAAATTCCAGAGCATGCGTTTTTCAAACAACCCATAATAGCTGACTTCCTGTTGAGCTGGCGTATAACTTAGAGCACGAAAGTTGTTCGGCCCGATGAGGTCTTTATGTGTACTGAGTTTCATACTAATACGTGCAAGCGTGTTTGATGTATGGCCACGTTTTTGGATCCCATTCAAGGGGGCGCTGTCGAGCCCCCATGCCACGCCCGGGTCTCAGTGTAATGAAGGGGTCGGCAGAGCGGGGATCCATTTGCAAGCTTTATTAAGAACAGTATTTACACAGGTAGACAGGGGCAAAGGCAGGAACATAAACAAGGACAGGCAATGGTCGAGGCAGGCGGCAGACAAACAGAAACAGGGTACAGGCAAGGATCAGGGCAGGCAGCAAACAATCACAGTCCAGGAAACAGGCAAAGATCAGGGCAGGCAGCAGAGAATCACAAAGAATAAACAATCCAACCGGAAACCAGGAAACAGTCCACAAGAAAACGCTCAGTAATGATCACAACAGCAAATCAAGACTTCGCAATGAGGTGGTGTGTGTGTAAGTCCTTTATAGTCCAGGTAGTGTGCTAAGCTGTATGTGGCAACTGGTGATTGGTGTGGAGTGTGCATGTGATTGGCAAGGAGGATTATGGGAAATGGAGTCCAGGAACTGACAGGAACAGACAGTGATCGTGACACTCAGCCTCTGCGATGTCCTAATGGCCGCAGTTTCCAATGTGTGTGCCAATTTTCAATAGTTTTTGAGCACGTTAAGGCCCCCAAAAAGCCCTGGAAGGTTGAAGAAAAAGAATAAAAATAAATAATAATAATAATAATAATAATAATAATAATAATAATCCTTAGGAGAACAATAGGCCCCTGCGCCTTAGTGGCTTGGGCTGTAATAATACAAACCCGATTCCAAAAAAGTTGGGACACTATACAAATTGTGAATAAAAAAGGAATGCAATAATTTACAAATCTCATAAACTTATATTTTATTCACAATATAGTCAGGGGGCCAATTCTGAAAAGGGCTTATGTTAAGACTTTTGCGGACATGTTTTGGTACAAGCTGTCACCCAATTTTTTTAGTTAGAAGACACCCATAGGTAAGATATTAGGGTGGTTGTCAAGCTGATTTTTTTTTTTTTTTTTTTTTTTTGTGACTTGTACAAGCAATTTCAGGCCAATTTTTTGGTTTCCTGCTCAACACGACATGCCAACAATAAATGTTGAATATCTCCACAACCACAAGGACCATATACATAACAAGGGTATCAAATGAAAGCCAACACTCATGGGATGTCTGCTGAAGTGTCAGAATGAACATTTATTGTACAGTGTAAGAGACAACAGAACTAGAACATGAAAAAAAACAGTCTCCGCCTAAAGAGAACCAGTTTTCAAAGTGAATATCAGCTTGGAAACATAACATAGTATCCCAAAACCTCTATCAATCAGTACCCCTATCTATGGGAATGAGTCAAGCCAAGTTTAAAGCTTGTAGGGAGAGACAGTGCAATGCTGCACAAGTTATAATACTTTAATGTCAAGGCGGAAATGTAGAACTGTAGATGGTGGTCTATGGTGCTATTTGACTTCATTAATGTACCAGGTTGTGACGCAAATTATATTTAATTGACATATCACTATAGTTATTAATTCCATCCTAACATAACTGCTCTCTCACTTCTTTAGGGTTAGAGGTTAGTAACTAGTTAGTAGTAATAACTATGTAATAGTCGTATGGCAAAGGTATGTTTTTCTCCATCAAATCAGTGGCACACAGGTAGGCAGCCAACAGAAGGCACCCAGGGACCATGTCAGTGTGCTCAGTCTGAGTCCTGGTCAGGGACACAAAAGAATAATTTACTGTTTTGATAATGAATACCTTCCCAAAACAAAACATGCATGGATGCATCCAAGGGCATAATATAAATCTAATCTACAAAACAGCCAAATCATGCCAAATAATCTGAAACAATATAGTTGCATATAATGTGGCAAAACTCAATAATAATGATATACCTGAGTATTCTTGCACCAAACTGCACATATTTTGCAGTGGGGCATGTGACTGCACAGGCACAGTCACATGCCCCACTGCAAAATATTCCACTTTTTCGACATCGGCACTGCCTGGGACTTCCACTTTCCTTGCATCCACATATCGTCAGCTCCAAGCACCTGGCCTGTACAGGTTCTTTGGTTAAAAGCTAGGGGACAAGCATTCCATCCTTCATGTGCCAACCACAACTGGTTGGTGAGGGCAACTGTGGATGGGTCGCTAGTGACTGTTTCCAAACCTTTGTTTGATAGTGGGCCCTCATAAGGTGCAGATACAAGGCATCCTTAGTTGGTGGTAAAGTATCCACATTGGCTTTCACTTTCCGAAACAGGGCACAGGGAACATCATGGATTGAAGTGCTGGTCGTTTTTTGGATCATACAGTTTGCAGACTAACTGTTCTGCTGAGGATAGAATAGCTGGACTTGGTACTTCATCCTCACCAAAGTTGTGGAGAAGATGAGGGCACTGCTGGAACACTTTCCACGCTGTCATTTTTCCTATTCCAGTGAACTGACTGGTAGTGTCACATCCAGTGATGGCATGAAATGCCAACAGACCATCCAGAATCTCATTTGACATTTTAATACCATGCACTTTAACGTAGCATGATTTCTTGGCAGTTCCTGCTTTCATCCAAATTTCTGGGCTCAGCAGGTGTGCAAACACAAGAAGCAACAACAGTACATCTGTGTCTCTGCACTGAATGATGAGCCTCTCATACCCTTTGGTTGTGGCATCAACAGCATGTAGCAATATGCGGGTATCTGCTTCTTCATGTGCAGCCCGTAGGTGGGAAACATCATTCCCATGTGCTGTTGCCACTTTTACAGCATCATCAAATCCCCCACTTATTACAATTTCAAGACCATACTGAATGACATGCCTTTCAAGTTCAGTTGAAATGAATTGTGTCAGGTTGGCCTTGTTTTTGTCCATTTCAATGAAACTATTCCAGTTATCTGGCATCTTTACATCATTACTTACAATGGTGCGAATTTCTCGCTGCGTGGTGCTGCGTTTTGTTCTTGTTCCACGCTTTATGGAGTTCTGTAGGTACTGATCAAAGACTAGATCCACTCTAGTAATGTTCCCATATAGATTGCCAGTCACTTTCTGTATGAAAATGTCAGCATAACCCCCAAAGATTGATGCATTTTGAGGTTTTCCTATTGCTCTTACTAAAACCATCCCATCAATGATAGTGCATGTTCTCACAAGAGATGGACTTAGCGCAGTCTCTTTTGCACCAGCTTGTAGTATGGGGGCTAAGTCAGCTTTGCTAGTAGGTCTGAGCACTGACTCTGTTGTGGCAAGTGAAAGGGGGACTGCGCACAGTTCTTCTTGGAGAAGCCCATCTATGTTAACCTCTCTGCCACTGTCCATGGATACAATGATGCGACGGAAAATATCCCTGTCAGGCTTCACACACTTGGATTTGAGTTTTCCAAGTTTGCTGTCTGTTCTGTAAAGATTTGACAATGTTTTGAGTTTTCTCTTAGTGAGGCTGTTATGGAAGTTTGTGTTCATTGTGCTCATTCTTTTTTTCACCAGCTCAGTTACCATTTGTTTCCCAGATTCTGCAGCATGTGTTAGGTCATTCAGTATATCTTCTGAAGCAACATCACCGGTTGTCAAAGACACCAACTCATACATATTCTCCAGTTGGAAGACATGGTATCTCTGGAATTGGTCTACAAGTTGAATGACATCATCATTATCCCTTCTGAGTCTTGATGGAAGGCAGTCTTTGTGGTTGTCTTCATCATCTTCTCCATCATGTGTCAGTCCAAACAGGGATCTAGTGTCCTGTGCTAAAGATGCACGTTCATTGTAGGTGATGGACCAACGGTTTTTAGCTGTCTCATTTCGAGTGATGCCTACCAATCCTCCAGCAACCTTTCCGGTTTTGTTGATGTGTTCAAGGCAAAGATCAAATGGCACCTTGTTGAAGCTGTGTTTGGCCTCTTTGGCTACAAAATCACCATCTAGGAAGCCCTGGTAGACCCGTGGTGCCGTCTGTGCCAGATGTTCCATGTCTGCTATGAATACAGCACCCCATCTTGTGTAGTGGGTGTGATCATATGCAGCAAACCAGGGCATCATGCTCTTGAAGGCCGACATGTAAAGCTTCCAGTCACCACATCTCAGTGCCTGTGTGAATGCCAGGAGAATAGACACAAGGTCCATGTATTGTCGCCAGAAGGTAAATGTTGGTTTGTCTTCATTAGCCTTGTCAAACTCAGCAAGGAGATCTTGAACCTCTCCAACTTTCAGAACAAGATCTTCAAAGCATGCTGCAGCTGCCTCAATATCTCCACATCGTATGTGTTCGGAGAGTGTGTCTGCCAACCTCAAAGCAACTGTTGTCTATTGTGCTATCATTGTCATCCACCCATTGCAGAAAGGTTGGCTGTATTTTCCATATTTGTCTTGACAAATGAAACATTTTTCCCAATCAATATCTCTTCCTATTTGTTCTCCCTCTGGATCCATGTTATCCCATCTAAAAGGCAAAGAAATGGTTCACTACACTAGTCTGATTGGTTTCTGAGTGGATCACTACAATGTCCTCTGACATAAGCTGAGGGCTTGGCTATCTAACAAACTGGTTAACACTTTATCTAGCAGACTGTAAAATAGGCTGCTGTGCAGCAAATAAATTATAAACATAATATTTCCATTACACATCTGCACAAAACTTAATTTACCTATTAGTAAGTAAGCTAGTAATTATGAAAGTAAATTGGCCTAGCTATCTGTCTGGGAAGTATAGCTAGTTAGAAAACAGTTTAGCTGACCTGTTTCTGGCATTTATATAGTTTTGTTCAGACTGTTGACACCTGCTGTGATCATCTTCTCTGGATCTGCTGCCTCATGCCAAATCACAGCTGTGCTGACACAACAGTGCCCCTTGTGGTGTGATACTCTTGTGGTATTTATTGATTATTATTTTTTAATGATCATGCTTGCACATAAGTTGGATTATATTGCACATTTGCCCAAAATTATAGTAGGCAACATGGAAGAAAATGGAAGCACTTTGGAAAAAAAATCCGCTTTTACCACTTTTAAGAATATAGTGTTAAAATGGACAAAAAAAAAAAAAACATTTTCTAAGCTGACAACCTGGCTAGAACACATGTTGAGGGGTTAAATATTAATACTGGATAGGTTGTATGCTTGTACCAAAAAATGTCAGACAAAGTTTTAATATCAGTTTTGGCCCCCTGACTAATAGAATATAGATAACATATCAAATGTTGAAAGTGAGACATTTTGAAATGTCATGCCAAATATTGGCTCATTTTGGATTTCATGAGAGCTACACATTCCAAAAAAGTTGGGACAGGTAGCAATAAGAGGCCGGAAAAGTTAAATGTACATATAAGGAACAGCTGGAGGACCAATTTGCAACTTATTAGGTCAATTGGCAACATGATTGGGTATAAAAAGAGCCTCTCAGAGTGGCAGTGTCTCTCAGAAGTCAAGATGGGCAGAGGATCACCAATTCCCCCAATGCTGCGGCGAAAAATAGTGGAGCAATATCAGAAAGGAGTTTCTCAGAGAAAAATTGCAAAGAGTTTGAAGTTATCATCATCTAGAGTGCATAATATCATCCAAAGATTCAGAGAATCTGGAACAATCTCTGTGCGTAAGGGTCAAGGCCGGAAAACCAGACTGGATGCCCGTGATCTTCAGGCCCTTAGACGGCACTGCATCACAAACAGGAATGCTACTGTAATGGAAATTACAACATGGGCTCAGGAATACTTACAGAAAACATTGTCGGTGAACACAATCCACTTTGCCATTCGCCGTTGCCGGCTAAAACTCTATAGGTCAAAAAAGAAGCCATATTTAAACATGATCCAGAAGTGCAGACGTTTTCTATGGGCCAAGGCTCATTTAAAATGGACTGTGGCAAAGTGGAAAACTGTTCTGTGGTCAGACGAATCAAAATTTGAAGTTCTTTTTGGAAAACTGGGATGCCATGTCATCCGGACTAAAGAGGACAAGGACAACCCAAGTTGTTATCAGCGCTCAGTTCAGAAGCCTGCATCTCTGATGGTATGGGGTTGCATGAGTGCGTGTGGCATGGGCAGCTTACACATCTGGAAAGGCACCATCAATGCTGAAAGGTATATCCAAGTTCTAGAACAATATATGCTCCCATCCAGACGTTGTCTCTTTCAGGGAAGACCTTGCATTTTCCAACATGACAGTGCCAGACCACATACTGCATCAATTACAACATCATGGCTGCGTAGAAGAAGGATCTGGGTACTGAAATGGCCAGCCTGCAGTCCAGATCTTTCACCCATAGAAAACATTTGGTGCATCATAAAGAGGAAGATGCGACAAAGAAGACCTAAGACAGTTGAGCAACTAGAAGCCTGTATTAGACAAGAATGGGACAACATTCCTATTCCTACACTTGAGCAACTTGTCTCCTCAGTCCCCAGACGTTTGCAGACTGTTATAAAAAGAAGAGGGGATGCCACACAGTGGTAAACATGGCCTTGTCCCAACTTTTTTTTGAGATGTGTTGATGCCATGAAATTTAAAATCAACTTATTTTTCCCTTAAAATGATACATTTTCTCAGTTTAAACATTTGATGTGTCATCTATGTTGTATTCTGAATAAAATATTGAAATTTGAAACTTCCACATCATTGCATTCCTTTTTTATTCACAATTTGTACAGTGTCCCAACTTTTTTGGAATCGGGCTTGTAAACGGAGGAAATCCAATAGGGTCCTCGCACTTTGGTGCTTGGGCCCTAATTAAAGCTGCAAGCAGCGATGAAAGGGCCCTCGCACCCAGGCTCACCACCACCCGTTGGTCTCAGTAAAACAGTGAACAGTGGGCGACATGCATGTAAGCGAGTAAATACAGGAGAATTATGGTAAAGTCATTTCAAAGTGCCAGACTTCCTGCTGCCAACAGGTGGCGCTTTGAGCATAACTGAATATTGCCATGTTGAAGTCTCCAGGCCAGGACTATTATCGAACATATGAAGTTTGGAGCAGATTGGACATTTTATGCCTGAGTTACAACAACTTCCTGTTTTGTGGCATTAATTGCAACATTAGCACTTAGCCAAGTATTGCATGTTTTAACATGTTTCTAGTATGTTTGCTACTTAGTGGCATATCGATATGTGTTTCTGGGAGTGAAATACAGTGTAAAGCATGCCATTTCCTGTTGCCAGCAGGTGGCGCTATGACTAACTGAATATTGGCATATAGATGTCTTTAGGCCAGGACTCTTATCACACATGTGAAGTTTGGGGCAGATCAGACACTGTATGCTTGAGTTACAATAACTTCCTGTTTCATGATGATAATAACATGCTTTAGCAGTCAGCTAGGTGTTGCTAGCATGATTTAGAATGTTTCTAGCATGTTCAGTAGTCAATTGCATATTTTAGTATGTTGCTAATAGTGCATCATATTGTTAAAAACGTCACTTCCTGTTGCCAGTAGGTGGCACTATAACTATAACCGAATATTGTCATGTAGATGTCTTCAGGGAAGGACTCATATCAAATGTGTGAAGTTTGGGGTAGATTGGACATTGCATGCCTGAGTTAAAGCAACTTCCTCTTACACTGTCTTAATAGCATGCTTTAACACTTAGCTAAGTGTTTTGCTAACATTTTTTTCTAGCATGTTGCTAGCCTGTTTAGAACTTGCTGGCACATTTTAATATGCTGTCAGGAGACCATAACAGCGTTAAACATGTCATTTCCTGTTTTTGTCATTTTCCTGTTTTGTCAACATGTCATTTGACTATAACTGAATATGGGCATGGACCTGTGTTCAGGACAGGACTTTTATCAAGTGTGTGAAGTTTGGGGCAGATCGGACATTGTTTGCCTTAGTTACAGCAACTTCCTGTTTCATGGTGAAACATCAAAATTTGTCAGGCCGCCAGGGACACGCCCTTTTACGAAAACTCAAGATCTTTGCAATTTAGCGTCGCACAAGCCTTATGATTACACAAACCAAATGTGAAGATGATCGGATTAAAACTGTAGGAGGAGTTCGTTAAAGTACGAGGCCTGAAAATGGCAAAAACTTAAAAAAAAAAAAAAAAAAAAAAAAAATCGCACAGGAAATTCAAAATAGCTGACTTCCTGTTGTGTTTAGGACTTAGCTCCAAGAGACCTTTTTTGTAGGCAATGTGACAGTACACGTACGTACCGAATTTCGTACATCTACGTTGAACGTAGCCCGAGGCGCACACCGTTGACCCATTTCTGAAACCTATATCAGATGTCAATTTTCGCCAGTCCTGACACGTGTGCAAAGTTTCGTGAGTTTGAGCATGTTTAGGCCCTCAAAAATGCGATAATGTTTGGAAAAGAATAATAATAATAATAATAAATACAGCTGCAAGCAGCGATAGCGGGCCCAAGCCCGGTGGCACCGCCACCCCGGTGGCTTCACGGCAACTGTGCACGGCAGGCAATAGGCATTTAAGATGGTTAAACATAAAAGGACTATTTCAAATCCATTTGAATACACCACATTTACTGCAGCAGTTGGTGCCCATATGATCACACACACACACACAGAGAGAGAGAGAGAGAGAGACTGAGACTGAGGGGGGAGGGGGGTAGGGGAGAGAGACAGAGAGAGAGAGAGAGAGAGAGAGAGAGAGAGAGAGAGAGAGAGAGAGAGAGAGAGAGAGACACTGAGGGGGGAGGGGGGGTAGGGGAGAGAGAGAGAGAGAGAGAGAGAGAGAGAGAGAGAGAGAGAGAGAGAGAGAGAGAGAGAGAGAGAGAGAGAGAGAGAGAGAGAGAGAGAGAGAGAGAAAAATCCACATTCAAACCAAAATATCTGACTTCCTGTTGGTCGGAGCTAATGACTGTAAATTAGAAAGTTGTCCGGCTTAATGAGAGCAATATGTGTACCGAGTTTGGTGACTGTAGGTAAAAATAACCCCCCCCCCACTTTTGTCAAAAGGTTGCGCTACTGAGCCCCTCCACCACGCCCGTTTCTAAGGCTTTGTCCATGTCTACTGGTCGACAACATTGATGTGTGTGTCGAGTTTCATGCAATTTGAAGCATGTTAAGAGCCTCAAAAACACTAAAGAATATTATTGAAGTTTGAAATGTTGCCATGGCAACAATATTTAAAATATCAAAAATCCTGTCACAGGTCTACATCTGCTGTGTATTGACATTACACTGATGAAGTTTGAAGCAAATCAGGTAAAAATAACAGAGTGAACTCAATGCATTTTGAAAGTTCAATTCAATTCAATTCACATTTATTTGTATAGCGCTTTTCACGATACATATCGTTTCAAAGCAGCTTTACAGAGAAAGCATATCAACATTACAATTTGGAGACTGCAGTTAGCTAATAATGTAATAATTTAGGCGATTAACATACAATCACTGTTAGCAATGTAATTGGAGGTAGAAGCAAAGAGCTCCTGGAAAAATGAATTACATATTAACAATAATTAGGATTTATAGAATGTGAACGTGCGTGTTGATCCAGATGTTGCATCTTCTGAAGTCATCGCAGGAGTTGGCGCCGTCTCTTCCAAAGTTTTAGTCATCTGAGGTCTTCTTAAGAGGCTGGATCCAAACTGAAACTGATGTACTCTCTAGTCACCTCGGGACGGGCGTCCCGAGGTAAAACAGAAAAGCAAATGGAGAATAATTAGCATAGCTGCTGTTCATAACATTAAGCAAAGATAGTCATGTGCAATTGATCTGATATGAGATGGATTATGTGAATGCTTGGCTGAAGAGATGTGTCTTTAATCTAGATTTAAACTGGGTGAGCGAGTCTGAGCCCCGAACATTATCAGGAAGGCTATTCCAGAGTTTAGGAGCCAAATGTGAAAACGCTCTCCCTCCTTTAGAGGACTTAGCTATCCTAGGTACAACCAGAAGTCCAGAGTTTTGTGATCTTAAAGAGCGTGAAGGATTGTAGGGCGATAAAAGGTCGGTTAAGTACACAGGAGCTAAACCATTTAGAGCCTTATAGGTCATTAGCAGTACTTTATAATCGATACAGAACTTAATAGGTAACCAGTGAAGAGATGATAAAATTGGTGTTATATGATCGTATTTTCTTGACCTGGTAAGAACTCTAGCAGCTGCATTTTGTACCAATTGTAGCTTGTTTATTGAGGAAGCAGGACAACCAGCTAGTAATGCATTACAGTAATCTAGTCTAGACGTCATGAAAGCATGAACTAACTTTTCTGCATCTGAAACAGATAACATATTCCGTATCTTAGCAATGTTTCTGAGGTGGAAGAAGGCTGTTTTTGTAACATATGAAATATGATTTTCAAAGGACAAGTTGCTGTCTAATATAACACCCAGGTCTTTAACTGTCGAGGATGGAGTAACAGTACATCCTTCTAAATGCAAATTGTAGTCTGAGAGATTCTGTGTACAGGTTTTTGGCCCAATAAGTAATACTTCAGTCTTATCTGAATTTAATAGAAGAAAATTACTAGTCATCCAATGTTTTACTTCTTTAACACACTCTGTCAGATTGGATAATTTAGAGTTTTCATCTGGTTGTGTTGAAATATATAATTGAGTATCATCGGCATAGCAGTGGAAACTAATTCCATGTCTTCTTATAATATTACCAAGTGGCAGCATGTATATTGAAAATAGCAGAGGGCCTAACACAGATCCTTGAGGCACTCCATAATTTACTATTGTTATCTTAGATTTTTCCCCGTTTAAATAAACAAAATTGTGACGGTCTGATAGATACGACCTAAACCACCGTAATGCCTGTCCCTGGATACCAATGTAATTCTGTAGTCGATCTAGGAGTATTTTATGATCTATAGTGTCGAACGCAGCACTGAGATCAAGTAACACTAGTATTGAGATACAGCCTTGGTCAGAAGCTAGAAGTAAGTCATTTGTAATTTGTAAGTGACACACTTCTTGCTGCCATTTGGTGGCACTATAACTTTGACTCACAATAGTCACATCCATGTGATCAGACTCCTATAATGAACACACAGGTGAAGTTTCATAAAAATCAATCAATGTATGCAAAAGTTATAACACACTTCCTGATTCCCTTTTCTCGCCATAAATTTGTTGCCTCGCCACGGCCAAACCATTCGAGATATCAAAAATATGCTGGCAATTTTACATCCTCAATATCTTGACTTCATGCTGACCGAGTTTGGTGGTGGTCAGATTAATTGACTAGGAGGAGTATATCAAATTCCAGAGCATGTGTTTTTCAAACAACCCGTAATAGGCGACTTCCTGTTGGGGTGGTGTATAACTTATAGCACAAAAGTTGTTAGGCCCGATGAGGTCTATATGTGTACTGAGTTTCATTCTAATACGTGCAAGCGTGTTTGATTTATGGACCAAGTTTTCGGACTTCTTTCAAGGGGGCGCTGTCGAGCCCCCCTGCCACGCCTGAATACCAGCCTCTGCGGCATCCTAATGGCTGCAGATTCCAATGTGTGTGCCAATTTTCAAGAGTTTTTGAGCATGTTAAGGCCCCCAAAAATCACCGGATGACGAAAAAAAAAAAAAAAATGAATAAATAAATAATCCTTAGAAAAACAATAGGGCCCTGCGCCTTAGTGGCTTGGGCCCTAAATATAGCTGCAAGCAGCGATGACTGGCCAAATCCCGGAGGCACCGCCACCCCGGGGGCTACAGGGCAACTGTGCACGGCGGGCAATGGGCATTTAAAACAGTTAAACATAAAAGGACTATGTCAAATTCAAACCACATTTACTGCAGCAGCTGATGCTCCTATGATCACAAACCACAACAGCCACATCCATGAGATCGTTTAAATTGAGATGACTTTCATGTCATAGAATGTCATAAGTCAAGTTAAAATGAGTGCAGAATATCATCCTAATTTGACATCTGTGTTTTTCTCAGACAACCCCTATAAAAATTCTAGAGCAAATTACATACTGTTATTTGTGCAAACTCCACAGTGCTCTGAGAAATCTAATCTAGTCTTAATGCGAATATCTGTGATTGCTGATGTTGTATAATCATAACACTTCTCTTCATGTGTTTTTCGACCTCCCTGAGCTGTTGTTTGAGCACCAATCTTATGCACCAAAAGCATGCTTTCATTTAATTTTAATATGTGTGGTATAAGAGGAAAAATAAAATGAAAAAATTAATAAATAGAGCCAAATCACAGAACCTGCAAAGACAATTTTAATGTCAGTATCAGGTAATAGTAAGGTACATGTCTAGATTGTTCTGCTCACTTATGCAAGTTTATTTTAAACAGCCACTTTTATAATCATGTGAAATTTACTGAAACAGGGTTTTTTTTAAAAATTTAATTATATCAATAAATAATTTAAAAATTCTAACTGTAATTGTAAAAAATAATAATTGTAACTCAAACAACATTTAGAAAACTAGTCCTGTCCGAATAGTGATATAGGGTTATGGTTCAGTTTCTAATGAGTGTGAAGTTCTCATTTGCAGTTAAAACATTTTTATAAGTTCATCAATAAATAAGTAATCAGTAAAAGGGTTAAAGACCACTAATCAAAATTGTAATACACACACACACACACAGGGAGGGGAGAGAGAGAGAGATATATACACAGACAGTGACACAGACAGAGACCCACACACAGACACCCCCCACCCCCACAACACACACACACCCAAGTGAACCTGAGGTAGTATGGGGGAGGAGAGAGAGAGAGAGACTGAGAAGATCATTTTAAACCAAAAAAAAAACAAACAAAAAAAACATCTAAATTGTGACATAAAGTAGTCTTTGATAAATGTTTAAATATACCTGCACAAACAGTATAAAATAAAAACTAAATCATTGTTCTATCTATATAAACTATTGATCTAGTGCTTGATTTATCCAACCCTGTTTAAAAATAGGTATATGCTGCCCTCTGGTTGTTACTCTGTGTATGATATTTATCCATTTTTCAATCAAATATAATTAATCTGTTTATTTTTAACTTACACATGCTTTTTGAATTGAAAAAAATAAATAAAATGTGTTATTTCAAACATTTGTATTATTCTATATATAAATTAATTGTGTATAGTGTTTTTTTTAATAGAAAATATCAGTTATTCCGTTTCCCTTTTTTGACATTACTTCAGTCTATCACCATGGCAACACCATTTGAGATATCCATTATCCATTCTCAATTTAACATCTTCAGTATCATAGCACCATGGTAAAAAATGTTTGGTCCGAATCGAATAAACCCCCTAGAAGTAGTAGTTTAAAATTCAGAGCCTGTTTATTCAAAAAATCCACATTCAAACCAAAATAGCTGACTTCCTGTTGGTCTGAGGTAATGACTGTAAATTAGAAAGTTGTCCGCTTAATGAGAGCAACATGTGTGCCGAGTTTGGTGACTGTAGGTCAACTAACCCCCCCCACTTTTGTCAAAAGGTGGCGCTATAAAGGCCCTGCTCCCCGCCCGTTTCTACAGTTTTGCCCATGTCTGCTGTACGACACCGCTGGTGTGTGTGTCGAGTTTCATGCAATTTGAAGCATGCTAAGAGTCTCAAAAGCCTCCAAAACAAATATTAAAATTTGATGCGTTGCCATGACAACAGTGTTTAAAATATCAAAAATCCTGTCACAGGTCTACATCTGCTGTGTATTGACATTACACTGAAGAAGTTTGAAGCACATCAGGTAAAAATAACAGAGTGATCTCAAAGCATTTTGAAAGTGACACACTTCCTGCTGCCAGTTGGTGGCGCTATAACTTTGACTCACAATGGTCACATCCATGTGATCAGACTCCTACAACCAACACACTGGTGAAGTTTCATAAAAATCAATCAATGTATGCAGACGTTATAACACTTCCTGATTCCCTTTTCTCGCCATAAATTCGTTGTCTCGTCACGGCCAAACCATTCGAGATATCAAAAATCTGCTGGCAATTTTTCATCACCAATGTCTTGACTTCATGCTGACCAAGTTTGGTGGTGATCGGATTAATCACCTAGGAGGAGTATATCAAATTTCAGAGCATGCATTTTTCAAACAACCCATAATAGCTGACTTCCTGTTGAGCTGGCGTATAACTTAGAGCACGAAAGTTGTTAGGCCCGATGAGGTCTATATGTGTACCAAGTTTCATACTAATACGTGCAAGCGCATTTGATATATGGACCAAGTTTTTGGACCCCGTTCAAGGGGGCGCTGTCGAGCCCCCCTGTCACACCCGGGTACCAGCTTCTGCCCGGCCCTGATGGCCACAGATTCCGATGTGTGTGTAAAGTTTCAAGAGTTTTCGAACATGTTAAGGGCCCCAAAAGTGCGAAAAACATAGAAAATAATAATATTAATAATAAATAATAATAATAATCCTAAAGAAAACAATAGGGCCTTCAGCCTTTGGCCCTAATTAAAGCTGCAAACAGCGATGAAAGGGCCCTCGCACCTGGGCTCACCGCCACCCGTTGGCCTTAGGAAAACAGTGAACAGTGGGTGAAATACATGTAAGTGAGTAAATACAGCAGAATTATGGCAAAGTCATTTCAAAGTGCCAGACTTCCTGCTGCCAACAGGTGGCGCTTTGTCAGGTGGTAACCGAATATTGTGATATAGATGTGTTCAGGCCAGAAATATTATTAAACGTGTGAAGTTTGGAGCAGATCGGACATTGTATGCCTGAGTTACAACAACTTCCTGTTTCGTGGTGTTAATCGCATACATTAGCACTTAGCCAAGTGTTGCATGATTTAACGTATTTCTAGCATGTTTGGTACTTTGTGGCATATTGAAATGTGTTTCTGGTAGTGAATTACAGTGTAAAGCATGCCATTTCCTGTTGCCAGCAGGTGGCGCTATGACTAACTGAATATTGTCATATTGATGTCTTTAGGTCAGTACTCTTATCACACATGTAAAGTTTGGGGCACATCGGACATAGTATGCCTGAGTTACAACAGCTTCCTCTTTCATGGTGAAACATCAGATTTTGTCAGGCCGCCACGGACACACCCTTCAGCGAAAATTTAAGATCTATGATATTTATCATCTCTAAGGTCTTAAGATTAGACTGATAACATATGAGGTTGATCTGGTTAAATCTCTATGAGGAGTTCATCACAGTGTAAAACATGTAATTTCCTGTTGCCCGCAGGTGGCGCTATGACTGTAACTGAATATTGTCATGTAGATGTCTTCAGGCCAGGACTCTTATCAAACATGTGAAGTTTGGGGCAGATCGGACATTGTTTGCCCGAGTTACAACAACTTCCTGTTTCATGGCGAAACATCGAAATTTGTCAGGCCCCCACAGACACGCCCTTCAGGGAAAACTCTAGATCTTCGCAATTTAACGTCACAAAGGCCTTTAGATTAGACTGACCAAATATGATGTGGATCTCATTAAAGCTCTAGGAGGAGTTCGTTAAAGTACAACGTGTGGAAATGGCAAAAACTGCACAAATTTTGCAGAGAAAATTTTAAATATCTCACTACCTGTTTGTTTTCAGATTTCATGCCGGGAGACTTTTTTGTAGGTATTGGGATGTTACGTGTGTACAGAATTTCATACCTGTACGTGAAACGCAGCGTGAGGGGCACTTCGTTGAAATTTTGTAGGTGGCGCTATTGAGCCATTTTTCCACGCATAATTCTGAGATCCATAACAGACGTAAATTTTCACCACTTCTGACGCGTATGTAAGGTTTTATGAGTTTTTGAGCATGTTTAGGCCCTCAAAAAAGCGATTCATTTGGAAGAAGAATAAATGGAGCAATTCCGATAGGGTCCTCACATTATCGGTGCTCGGGCCCTAAATATAGCTGCAAGCAGCGATGACGGGCCCAAGCCCGGTGGCACCGCCAACCCGGTGACTTCAGGGCAACTGTGCACGGTGGGCAATGGGCATTTAAAACGGTTAAACATAAAAGATCTATGTCAAATTCAGACCACATTTACTGCAGCAGCTGGTGCCTATGTGTCACAAACCACCATCCTAATCTGTCATGTTTGTTTTTTTCTCAGACAACCACTATAAAAATTCCAGAGCAAACTACCTACTGTTATTTGTGCAAACTCAACAGTATTCTGAAAAATCCAATCCAGTGTAATGTGAATTTCTGTGATTGCTGATGTTATATTACCCTAACCCTTCTCCATGTGTTTTTTGACCTCCCTGAGATGTTTTTTGCGCACCAATTTTATGCACCAAAATCGTGCTTTCATTTAATTTCAGTATGGGTGGTATTTGATGTAAAAATAAAAATATTATAAAATTAATAAATAGAGCCAAATCACTGAACTTGCAAAGATGATTTTAATATGTCTCAGGTAAGAGTAAAATACGTGTCTAGATTTTTCTGCTCACTTATACAAGTTTTTTATAAACAGCCACTTTTATAAAATCATGTGAAATTTATGTAAATATGGGTTTTGAATAAATTAGAATTATATCAATAATTAATTTAAAAACATATGTGTCGTACGTGATGCTCGCAAACACAGCACATGAACTTCTGTAACGCCCATGTCTACAAAACACACACTGTTTATAAAAAAAAAAAAAAAAAAAAAAAAATTCTAGTCTTGTCTGAATCAATACATGAAATCACAGTTGTCGGGTAATAAGAATTGTAACTTGTGTCATTTAGAAAAGTAGTCCTGTCCAAATAGTGATATAGTGTCATAGTTCAATTTTAAATGAGTGTGAAGTTATCATTTGCAGTGTGTTTTTATATTTTAATTAACTTAATTATCAAACTAATAATATAATACTATATTGTCAGTGGCCTACAAATAAACTGGCTTGATTAGCTGCTTCAGGTGTGTTTGATTAGGGTTGGCACTAAACTCTGAAGGACAGTGAGTCTGCAAGAAAAGGGTTAAAGAACTGATCAAGGGACACACACACACACACACACACACACACACACACAATGAGTGAGACTGAGGGAGCAAGGGGGAGGGGAAGGACAGAGAGAGAGAGAGAGAGAGAGAGAGACAGAGACAGAGACAGAGAGAGAGACTGAGACTGAGAAGATCATTAAAAAAAAAAAAAAACCACCCATCTAAATTTTGACAAAGTAGTCTTTGATAAGTGTTTAAATATACCTGCACATTGTTACAGTACAGAAAGGACGGAGACAGAAGATGGCAGAGATGGTAGTTTATTTGACAACAGCAGAGTAAACAGACGTGCAGGTGAGTATAAAGTGACTTGGCAGGTGAATGGTGAGATGAGGATGTATGATACTGTCCTTTTGTGTTGAATAGGCGGAGATCCTGGAAGACGATGGAAGATGAACAACGCTGAAGAATGGAGACACTCACACACAGACTGGGAACACGAGAAGAGACTTGAAGACGCTGGAGACAGGTAAGTAGATCGCTGGGAGTCCTTGAGGTAAGCATGTAGGTATGTCTAGATGCGAACAAGACCGGACAGTGAGTGTGTGTGAGTGTCTTTAGTACTGGAGGTGATGAGCGTGCTGATGAGGTGCAGGTGCGTGTGATCAGTATTCCGGAGATGGCGTGCGCTGTGATTGGTGGGTGTTGGAGCCTGGCATGTCTGTGACACACATACAGTATAAAATAAAAAAGAAATCATTGTTCCATATATTAGTGACTGAGAAAGAAAATAAATAAACCTTTGAATTAAACAAACTATATATAAAACAATATATTAAACTAAGTATAAAGAGGCTGAAACCATAAATTATGATGTAATTAATTTTACTAATTACATAAAATTGTATATAATATAAATATATATGTATAAAATATTGAAGGTTTCAAAATTCTCCAATAATATTCTCACATTATGAAGTATCCAATGAGATCGCGCCTGACGTCACTAAATCTCCGCCGTCGCGCGATTATTATATCCTGCACGTTCGAGATCTTTCTCTTTTCTCTCTAACCTCTGATGCAAACGGACGCTTCTCGCTATCCCGGGAGATTTAGTGGCTCGAAGTCCGAGAAAAGTAATGTAAGGATGATTTCTAAGCCTCTAAATTATTTGTATGTTGATTATGTAGCGATTAGTGTGAAACAAGCAGAAGTGCGATGTTTACTCGTATGTCTGTGTCATTCCAAATAAATGTTAATGACGTGTTTTAGCATTAGCTTAAGCTAATGTGACGTGGTATACATGTATATCCCTAACAAAAAAGTTCAGAGAGAAGCAGATTGTGCGGAGAGTGACACTTTGGAATGCGTATGCTCTGGAAATTTCCTGTTTGGCCGATGTACATGTGATTGAATGAGTTCCTTGGTGAGTTTAGGCCTTTCTTTATTTTCAATTCAGTACTTTACAAAGTCACATTGAGTGTTTCATCAAATGACTGTTTATTGGTGTAATATTGATGGTGATTATAGCCTTAAGTGTAAACTTAAAGCAGAAAAGACGCTGTATATATGTTATATGAAATGTTAAAGTGCAGTTTGTGTGTTAACTGAAAAGCAAGTGCACAAGGGTTAAATGAAGTGCCTTTAATGGTAAGGGAAATAGTTCCACAAAGAGGAAATTTGTTATACAAATTGATGTAACAAGATACAAGTGGATATTATTTGTTGTTTTATTAAGAATTGGGTTCGAACTGAGTAATGTGTGCTTTTATAGCATCAGTTATTAATTGTTCTTGTGGCCTTGTGTGTTCAAGGCCAGGTTTTTTTTTCTTCCTGTTATGTCTGTTTGAGTTTCGTGGAGCCAGCCTCTGAATGTTGCCTGATCTGGATGTGGATTAATCAAAGTGTGAATCCTTGTGAATCGTCTCAACTCCTTCCTGCACTTTCTATATGCATCTTGGTGGAGTTGGACTGGCGGGCCACTTGTAGAGTGAATCCTTAACTTCTTGTGAACTTAACCGTGTGGTCGTCGAACGGTAGGACGGGAATTGCACAACAAACTTGTTTTTTTTTTGTTTTTTTTGTATTCGTCCTAATCCTGGATCAACTGCACAGACTGTGAATTACACCATATTCAAGGAACTTTTCTTCCAGGAACTGAACTGAATTCATTATCTGATTTTGATTTTTATATTTTATTTATCTTCCATTTTATGGTGAATGAACCCTGTGGTTACTGGTTATTCAGTCCAATAGCTGAAATTTTATTTGTTCATGTTAAACTAATTGGATGTTAATGTTTAAAGAGTGAAAACTCAATAGGGTTAAATTCAAGAACAGGTAATTCAGACAGAAAGGACAGTGAAAGTTTATTTTATTTAGTCTCAATTTATACACAAACAACTTACATTTGCCCTAATTGAATTCTGAACTGAAAATTAATTGTAATAAGTGAAACAACCATCAAATTCCTGGAAAGAAAGAAAAAGGTTCCAAATTAGTGTAACGTGAATATTCCTATGTCACTGCATTTAAATGAAATCAATTATTTCTTGTTCAATACAGTCAAATCTTGCTCTTACCAAAAACCTTGAATGTTTGAATTTGTTCACTCTTGTTGCACCATCTCTCTCTGTGGACAAACCTAGTCTTCTGAGCACATTGGTCCAGTTGTAGAGTCAACATAAAATGTACACCTCAGGTGTGGGTTACAAAAGTGGCGAGCCAGCCAGGAGAGAGATTGGCCTGCAGCAAAAGTGACTGGTTAGAAGAGCTGAGTTAATTTGAAAAATATATACATTGAGCAGAAAACTGACAACATGGATATTGTAAAAAGAGAAAATGTAAATGTCTCAAATGCCGTAATAGTCAGCGGCTTGACATTGTCTGAAACAGATCAGGACTTAGAAACATGGCTGTTGAGATATGGTAGTATCAATCGCAACCTTCTCATTGACGACCCAAACTCTGAATTCCATCGTCATGCTATTATAGAGTTTACTTATAGCTCTGGCATGAAAACATTAATGCCCCTGCTACCAGTGACAATGGTCAAACCCAGATACCACTTTCATAGTGCGTGCCTTAAACTCTATCTACCCTCATGTAGCTAGTGATAGCGCCACCAAGGGGTATTTGGAAGAATTGCAAACTATTGCTAGCACAAGTGGAAAGTCAATTGAAGAAGTGCTCCAGGAGAAGTTAAAGAAAATAAAAGCTGGCCGTTCATTTGCGGAGCCCTTATCTGCTTCAGGTGAAAGAACTGAGTATCCAAATGTAGCAGACTCTCAAATTCGTGATAGCAGCACAACCAGCTCACTGGACGAACAGTTGTCCCCAGCCAAATCACAGAGAGTTACAATAGAACAAGAGGCTATTCCTTTATCAGAAACTTCACCATTTTATGGAATTGTATCTGATAATTCACAAAACCTGTCCAAGGAAAGACCTAGCAATAGAACTAGCAATCCTGCAGCTACAGCATTACCCCATCCAGTACATACAATGGACATGATTGATCCTCCCAGTGTGCAAAAAGTTGTAGTTGAACACATTGTCAGAACAAATGACACTGCTGCATTACAACCTGCCTCTTTTCGTCTCAGGTCCTTCTCTGGGAAAGTTCCTAGACCAGTTAACGAACCAGACTTTGACACGTAGCAGGCGAGTGTTCAATTTCTTTTGGATGACCCTTCCATTTCCGACCTGTCCCGCACGAGGAGAATACCTGATAGTCTGCTCCCTCCTGCAGCTGATGTCATTAAACATGTGAGTCCCCAGTCTTCACCTTAAGTTTACTTGGAGTTGTTAGAGTCTGTCTATGGATCAGTGGAGGATGGTGACGAGCTGTTAGCAAAATTCATGACCATGCTACAGAACCCAGGGGAAAAGCCCTCCAGTTATTTGCACCGGTTGCAGGTGATGTTGAGCACAACTGTAAGAAGTGGCGCCATTGCAGAGAGTGAGCAAAACCGTTGTCTGATAAAGCAATTCTGCCGTGGATGCTGGGATAATGGGTTAATTGCCAGTTTGCAACTAGAAAAGAAAAAGACCAACCCACCTTCCTTTGCAGAGCTGGTAGTGTCCATCTGCACAGAGGAAGACCGGCAAGCCTCAAAAGAGGACAAAATGAGGAATCATTTTGGATTGAACAAACAGAGTAACGCCCCCAAATTGAGAACTGCTTCCCATCAAATGTCCGCATACTCCCCTGATTCAGTTGGCGGAGCAGCTGGAGAGGTGGATACCATGAGGGCTCAGATATCTGAAATTCATGCTCAGGTTGCTGCTATGCAAACCTCAACTTACCAGAAGTGCCAGCCTGATTATTCCAAAGAATGCTGATGTGACCCAGTTAAAGAAAGAGCTAATAGAACTACAGTCACAAGTAGAGGCAATGAAAACATCCATTTCTGGTAAAGTGCCAAAAGAAAACCCAGCAGCTAAGGAAATAGCTGTATTGAAGAAACAAGTGGCAGAATTAAAGGCTCAGTTGGCCGCCCCTGAAATACCCCAACATCGGTCAGGGAAGACGGCAACCTCCAAAAGCCCATCAGCAAAATTCCAGCATAGACAAACTGGGAAGGATGAGAACAATCAGCTTAGAAGTGGTTCTGTGACATTCACTCGTCCTCGTCCTGGATACTGTTTTAGATGTGGGGAAGACGGACACCTAGCCATCAATTGTGAAAATGACCCTAACCCTTCTAAAGTTGATGAAAAGAAATGCCAGTTGAGAGAAAGACAAGTCCAGTGGGATCTAAAGAACCAAGCAGCCACCGCCCAGTTAAACAGCATGCAGTCTCTGTAGCAGGGCATATGAAGACTGAGACAAAACATCAGTGCCCTAAAACCAAACTGCCAAAGGGGCTAATTGGAATGAAATGTACTGCTCAAATCTATGTTAATGAAATTAAAGTGAACTGTCTTTTAGACACTGGTTCCCAGGTGACCACCATCCCCTTGTCTTTTTATGAAAAGAACTTGTCCCATTACCCCATGAAACCATACTTGATGTGAGGCATTGACAATCACGTCACATTAGTTTAAGCTAATGCTAAAACACGTCATTAACATTCATTTGGAATGACACGGACATACGAGTAAACATCGCACTTCTGCTTGTTTCACACTAATCTCTACATAATCAACATACAAATAATTTAGAGGCTTAGAAATCATCCTTACATTACTTTTCTCCGACTTCGAGGCATTGAATCTCCCGGGATAGCGAGAAGTGTCCGTTTGCATCAGAGGTTAGAGAGAAAAGAGAAAGATCTCAAACGTGCAGGATATAATAATCGCGCGACGGCGGAGATTTAGTGACGTCGGGCGCGATCTCATTGGATATTTCATAATGTGAGAATATTATTGGAGAATTTTGAAACCTTCAATATTTTATACATATATATTTATATTATATACAATTTTATGTAATTAGTAAAATTAATTACATCATAATTTATGGTTTCAGCCTCTTTAAACTTAGTTTAATATATTGTTTTATATATAGTTTGTTTAATTCAAAGGTTTATTTATTTATTTTTTTTCTTTCTCAGTCACTAACCACTAGTAACCTGGGTTACACTTTCCCCCACTAAATTCAGGCACGTCCTCGGGCATGCTAGGGGTTGACTTGTCACCACTGAGGGAAAAACACTAGGCATGTTTACAGACTGATCACTGACAAACGTGGATTCTTCCGAAGTAGTTGTAAGTGCTGAACTCAAGCCTTGCAGTAATGACTGGATAACCAGTGTTAACGGATTTCCTAGTTTATGATACTGAAATTTGTTAGGGGGTCCACACTGCCTTTTAGAGCGTCTAGGGCCAATGGCTCCTAGGTCATCGTCCATGACTGGTTGGTCACCAGAAACATCTTGGGCAGGTGGGGTTTGATCAATTGACTGCGCTTCTTCACTCACAGGGTCTGATAGGCTTGGACACTCCAGCACTCTTTCATTCACAGGCTCTGACAACTCTGGAAGCTCAGTCTTTTTAGTGCATTGGCTTCTGCAGTTCTCCACATCATTGGTCGGTGATGACTCGTATGTCCGTGTGATTCCAAATGAATGTTAATGACGTGTTTTAGCGGCACAACAAGCCAGCCAACACGGCCGAGAGCTTCAAACCAACTGCAACAGTGAGCAATTAAAGACCCATTAAGATCATTTTAGGCAAAAGAGCTGAAATATCACAAATACAGTCAATAATATAGATTTACTGGTTTATCACTTTCCACCAATAGGTGGCGCTGTGACCAAATTCATGCGGTATGGTCAGAGTGAGGTGACAATGACAATCGCAAAGTTTGGTGTGAATGTCAAAGCATTACAGAGATACAGCCTCAAGAGTCATTTTGGCATCAAGCCTCTAATTCTTCACTGTGGTATATGAATACGGTTTCGTCTATCAACACGAAATCTATAACATTTATTCGACATGGTTTGAAGATGATACGATTCAATTTCGGTGAAAATTGGACAAATGGTCTAAGAGCAGTTTGAAAATTAAAAATGGCGGAAAAATTTTCATGACGCAAAATGACATAGGGTGCAATCGATTCGTCTTGACCCAAGGAATCAGGATAAAAAAGAATTTAGTTTCTAACCCTTACGGTTCAAAAGTTATTAACAAACATGAGCGCAACTTTGGACAGCTGGTGGCGCTAGAGGGATTGAGTTAGGGACTCCAAATTTGCTATGGACAAAGCTCAGACTGTCCTCTAACTGTGTGCCAAATTTCACAACTTTCCCGCAAGCGGTTCTATGGGCTGCCATAGACTTCCGAAGAAGAAGTGCCTAAGCACCTTCGGTGCTTGGCCCCTAATTAAAGCTGCAAGCAGCATTTACCGGGGTTCAAGCATTTAAGGCCTCTAAGCATATAAAAAGTTATTATATTTTATTCAGCAAGCATGTAAACACTTCATAGATGGAAAAGACCATTTACAGACAATACTGGCAATTCAGTAAGGAAAAACATGGTTTTTAATGGGGTTTTTTTTGGCAGTTATAGCGCCATCTATTGCCCAATCTCCACCATTTTTTTTTTTTTTGGGTGTCCTCAGAGAATGTCCATACATATGTGTGCCAATTTTGGTGAAAATATCTCATTTCGTTTTGAAGTTCTAGACACTTATATTTAAGAGAGCATAAAAAATGACCCATGAAAGACTTTGATTGGATTTTTTTGCTACTTCCTATCAAAATTTTGACATTTGGGCTTTAACATTTAGTAAACCAACTTAGTTTCCATGTTTCCTACGCTGGTTTCGTCTCGATCGGACTGACGGTTTCGAAGATATTAGCAAAAGTTTAAGCGCTAAATCACAACGTAGCACAAACCATAAGCTGAAACCTGGCAAGTCTGGTATCGTTGGACTTGGCAAGGTTTCAGGAGTCTAAAGATGTGACTCCTGTGAAAATAAGTCGACCACACACAAAGTTATATACATTTTCAGCTAAAACCATTAAAAACATATGTTTTTCAAAGGTTTTTAACAGTTATAGCACCACCTATGGTCCGATCTCCATAAAAATTGGCCTGCTTCTTTAGAGTCATATGCTGCATGTGCTCATCTATTTTTGTGAAGTTCTGAGTTTTTGTTTAGGTTTTATAGGCTTTTGGGTATATTTAGCCACGCCCACTTTCTAAATGACCTTGTTATAGCAACCCAAAGGTCAAAGTTCAACTCTTTTTTAATAATTATTGACCTAGAGAGTCCAGAGAATTGTCCTACACTGGTTTCGTTCCGATCAGGCGAAAAACCTAGGACTAGTTCGCAAAAGTAGGTTTTTCACAAAATTCAAAATGGCAGAAAATTTGCATACCGGAAAATCGGACTCAGCTTTCCAGTGATATAAGACACTTGAGTCTGTGACAAACGGTTTAGGAGTTATGAGCCATTTCGCACTATTGATCGCTGTAGCGCCACCTATTGGCCGATTTGGGTCATACTTTGTGAACCTCTCCTCGATTTTTGTACTATCATCTGACAAAGGTTTAAGTCTCTAGGCCTTACGGTTTGGGCTGCACGATTAGTTTTACGGCAGAAGAAAAATAATAATAATTAAAGCTGCAAGCAGCATTTACCGGGGTTCAAGCATTTAATAGTCGGGGCCAAAACTGATATTAAAACTTTGTCGGACACTTTTTGGTACAAGCGTACAACCTATCCAGTATTAATATTTAACCCCTCAACATGTGTTCTAGCCAGATTGTCAGCTTAGAAAATGTTTTTTTTTTTTTTTTTTTTGTCCATTTTAACACTATATTCTTAAAAGTGGTAAAAGCGGATTTTTTTTTTCCAAAGTGCTTCCATTTTCTTCCATGTTGCCTACTATAATTTTGGGCAAATGTGCAATATAATCCAACTTATGTGCAAGCATGATCATTAAAAAATAATAATCAATAAATACCACAAGAGTATCACACCACAAGGGGCACTGTTGTGTCAGCACAGCTGTGATTTGGCATGAGGCAGCAGATCCAGAGAAGATGATCACAGCAGGTGTCAACAGTCTGAACAAAACTTTATAAATGCCAGAAACAGGTCAGCTAAACTGTTTTCTAACTAGCTATACTTCCCAGACAGATCGCTAGGCCAATTTACTTTCATAATTACTAGCTTACTTACTAATAGGTAAATTAAGTTTTGTGCAGATGTGTAATGGAAATATTATGTTTATAATTTATTTGCTGCACAGCAGCCTATTTTACAGTCTGCTAGATAAAGTGTTAACCAGTTTGTTAGATAGCCAAGCCCTCAGCTTATGTCAGAAGACATTGTAGTGATCCACTCAGAAACCAATCAGACTAGTGTAGTGAACCATTTCTTTGCCTTTTAGATGAGATAACATTGGATCCAGAGGGAGCTGTAAGCCTAGCGTCCAAAGAAAAACAAATAGGAAGAGATATTGATTGGGAAAAATGTTTCATTTGTCAAGACAAATATGGAAAATACAGCCAAGATAAAGCCCTAAGAAATCCTTCTGAGAGTGGGCTAAAGTGTATTAGATTGAGAGCAAATGAACGGGCGAAATACCAAGACGTGGAGCATGCTGATACCCTGGAGAGAACTGAGGAGTTTCTGGACACAGAAACTGAAAAGATAAAATGGCACAAAACATGCTATGCAGCTTTTACAAATGTGACTTTTATTTCCCGCCTGAAGAAACGCTTTGAAAGTGAAAAGAAGTCACTAAATCTTGCAAGCAACTGCCAGCCGATCACCACTAGGAGTTCGATGCCTCCAGTGTCTTGGGAAAAATGTATTTTCTGTCAGAAAGACACACCTGAGGACGAACTTCGAAACATCCAAGTCATGACGACATCTAAAAAGATTCTTGATCTAGCTCAACAAGACACAGAATTGCGACTGAGGCTTGCAGGAGTCAATGACTTGATTGCCGCAGAAGGCAAGTATCATCTTATCTGCTACAGGGAGTTCCTCAGGAAGTATCAGAGCACTTCATCAAGAGCAGGTGATCCATATTCTATTTGCTTACATAATGTGGCAGATGAGCTTAGAGCAGGACTTGCCAGAGGTGAAATATACTCGTTGAAAACAGTTTGGGAAAGATACTGTAAATTTTTGGGAGACTTTGATTTGGAACCAGGAATATACAAAGGTCAGCGTTTCAAGACAAAGCTTGAAAAGTTGCTTCAAGGAAAAGCACTATTTGTTCAATCATTAAAATCAACTGATTCCATCATTATATTTCCTGAAATGACAGCTGGAACTGCTCTGCTTAACATGAAGAAATTAATGGATGACAAACAAGATGATGCTAAAGGGATGACAATGGCTAGCTGTGGAACAGACAAGGACACTGAGATACTGAGTTGGCTGTATCGGGTGTTGGTAAAGGTCAAGGCAGACATCAGGGAGTCCCCAAGACATGATGTTATTGGAGGAATAGATCAGCATCATGCAGAAAAAACTGTGCCTGACAGTCTGTACATCCTCTTACGGCTCCTTTGCATTAATGATGATGACTCCGAAAATGAGAATGAACAATCCCATCACACAAAGCTACTCAGCATTGCTCAAGACATTGTTTTCCTGGCATCTGGTGGACGAAGACCAACACCAAAACACATTGGAATTGGAGTTGCTTTACACCAAGCTACACGCTCAAAGGACTTTGTGCAGTTACTTCATGCTGCTGGGCACAGCATAAGCTATGAGTCAGTGTTGAGAGCAGATATTACCATGGCAAATGAGGCTATGAAGAGATACTTTGAGAATGGTGAAGTATACATTCCACTGAAGTTTGTCAATGCTAGTCTCCCTGGATACATAATGTATGCAAATGACAACATAGACATAAATGAGGAGAGCCTTGATAGGAAAGGAACCTTTCATGCTTCCCAGACTGCTGCTTTCAGACGAAGTAATCCTGAAGAAGAAATCCCAAAAATAATGCTGAAATCTGGGAGATCAAAGTCAGTCTCAGTTCCACCAGGAGTGTTTGAACTCAGTGATGCTGACATGGAATCGCAGAAGCCCCTTCCCAAATTTTCATGGTTCAGTTACACCCGAGATGTATTATTCAGACACACAACTAACTAAACAATCAAAGAACCAAGATCTTGCATGGATTATATGCAGACTACAGAACACAGATGATCAGGTTGTTCCATCTTGGAGTGGCTTCAACCACCTTGTGTCAAAATCAGATTACCAAAAAACAGTCATAAATTCTGTCATAAATTCTCCAGCTCATGACTATGACACAATCTGGACAGTGTTACAGAACTGCCACAAAATGACTACAAAACTGGGCCAAAGGTACACAATCATAACCTTTGATGAGCAGCTCTACTGCAAAGCAAAGATGCTCCAGTGGCACCATCAAAAAGAGTGTGAGGATATTATTATTCTCTTGGGTGGCTTTCATGTGCAGATGAACTTTTCAAAGGTCATTGGACAGCATCTTGCCAAATCTGGACTGAGGGACATTCTTGAGGAAAGTGGTGTGTTCGGAAAGAACACAGCTGAAAACATCATGAAGGGAAAGGGATGGAACCGTGTAGCCCGTGCACACAAACTTGCCTTTGAAGCACTTTGGAGAATACTGTGGCCAACCTTTCTGCAATGGGTGGATGACAATGATAGCACAATAGACAACGGTTGCTTTGAGGTTGGCAGACGCACTCTCCGAACACATGCGACGTGGAGATATTGAGGCAGCTGCAGCATGCTTTGAAGATCTTGTTCTGAAAGTTGGAGAGGTTCAAGATCTCCTTGCTGAGTTTGACAAGGCTAATGAAAACAAACCAGCATTTACCTTCTGGCGACAATACATGGACCTTGTGTCTATTCTCCTGGCATTCACACGGGCACTGAGATGTGGTGACTGGAAGCTTTACATGTCGGCCTTCAAGAGCATGATGCCCTGGTTTGCTGCATATGATCACACCCACTACACAAGATGGGGTGCTGTATTCATAGCAGACATGGAACATCTGGCACAGACGGCACCACGGGTCTACCAGGGCTTCCTAGATGGTGATTTTGTAGCCAAAGAGGCCAAACACAGCTTCAACAAGGTGCCATTTGATCTTTGCCTTGAACACATCAACAAAACCGGAAAGGTTGCTGGAGGATTGGTAGGCATCACTCGAAATGAGACAGCTAGAAACCGTTGGTCCATCACCTACAATGAACGTGCATCTTTAGCACAGGACACTAGATCCCTGTTTGGACTGACACATGATGGAGAAGATGATGAAGACAACCACAAAGACTGCCTTCCATCAAGACTCAGAAGGGATAATGATGATGTCATTCAACTTGTAGACCAATTCCAGAGATACCATGTCTTCCAACTGGAGAATATGTATGAGTTGGTGTCTTTGACAACCGGTGATGTTGCTTCAGAAGATATACTGAATGACCTAACACATGCTGCAGAGTCTGGGAAACAAATGGTAACTGAGCTGGTGAAAAAAAGAATGAGCACAATGAACACAAACTTCCATAACAGCCTCACTAAGAGAAAACTCAAAACATTGTCAAATCTTTACAGAACAGACAGCAAACTTGGAAAACTCAAATCCAAGTGTGTGAAGCCTGACAGGGATATTTTCCGTCGCATCATTGTATCCATGGACAGTGGCAGAGAGGTTAACATAGATGGGCTTCTCCAAGAAGAACTGTGCGCAGTCCCCCTTTCACTTGCCACAACAGAGTCAGTGCTCAGACCTACTAGCAAAGCTGACTTAGCCACCATACTACAAGCTGGTGCAAAAGAGTAAGAGCAATAGGAAAACCTCAAAATGCATCAACCTTTGGGGATTATGCTGACATTTTCATACAGAAAGTGACTGGCAATCTACATGGGAACATTACTAGAGTGGATCTAGTCTTTGATCAGTACCTACAGAACTCCATAAAGGGTGGAACAAGAGCAAAACGCAGCACCACGCAGCGAGAAATTCGCACCATTGTAAGTAATGATGTAAAGATGCCAGATAACTGGAATAGTTTTATTGAAATGGATGAAAACAAGGCCAAGCTGACACAATTCATTTCAATTGAACTTGAAAGGCATGTCATTCAGTATGGTCTTGAAATTGTAATAAGTGGGGGATTTGA
This sequence comes from Ctenopharyngodon idella, assembly GCF_019924925.1. Lineage (NCBI taxonomy): Eukaryota > Metazoa > Chordata > Actinopteri > Cypriniformes > Xenocyprididae > Ctenopharyngodon > Ctenopharyngodon idella. Next base: position 27,768,892 of record NC_067221.1, read on the forward strand.
TGATGCTGAAAAAGTGGCAACGGCAGCTGGGATTGATGTTTCCCACCTACGGGCTGCACATAAAGAAGCAGATACCCGCATATTGCTACATGCAGTTGATGCCACAGCCAAAGGGTATGAGAGGCTCATCATTCAGTGCAGAGACACAGATGTACTGTTGTTGCTTCTTGTTTGCACACCTGCTGAGCCCAGAAATTTGGATGAAAGCAAGAACTGCCAAGAAACCATGCTACATTAAAGTGCATGATATTAAAATGTCAAATGAGATTCTGGATGGTCTGTTGGCATTTCATGCCATCACTGGATGTGACACTACCAGTCAGTTCACTGGAACAGGAAAAAGGACCGCGTGGAAAGTGTTCCAGCAGTGCCCTCATCTTCTCCACAACTTTGAGGATGAAGTACCAAGTCCAGCTATTCTATTCTCAGCAGAACAGTTAGTCTGCAAACTGTATGATCCAAAAACGACCAGCACTTCAATCCATGATGTTCACTGTGCCCTGTTTCGGAAAGTGAAAGCCAATGTGGATACTTTACCACCAACTAAGGATGCCTTGTTTCTGCACCTCATGAGGGCCCACTATCAAACAAAGGTTTGGAAACAGTCACTAGTGACCCATCCACAGTTGCCCTCACCAACCAGTTGTGGTTGGCACATGAAGGATGGAATGCTTGTCCCCTAGGTTTTAACTAAAGAACCTGTACAGGCCAGGTGCTTGGAGGGAGCTGACGACATGTGGATGCAAGGAAAGTGGAAGTCAGTGCAGTACCAGGCAGTGTCGATGTCGAAAAAGTGGAATATTTTGCAGTGGGGCATGTGGGTGTGCCTGTGCAGCTTGGTGCAAGAATACTCAGGTACATCATTATTATTGAGTTTTGCCACATTATATGCAACTATATTGTTTCAGATTATTTGGCATGATTTGGCTGTTTTGTAGATTGGATTTATATTATGCCCTTGGATGCATGCATGCATGTTTTGTTTTGGGAAGGTATTCATTATCAAAACAGTAAATTATTCTTTTGTGTCCCTGACCAGGACTCAGCCTGAGCACATTGACATGGTCCCTGGGTGCCTTCTGTTGGCTGCCTACCTGAGTGCCACTGCTTTGATGGAGAAAAAACATACCTTTGCCATACGACTATTACATAGTTATTACTACTAACTATTTACTAACCCCTAACCCTAAAGAAGTGAGAGAGCAGTTATGTTAGGATGGAATTGATAACAATAGTGATATGTCAATTAAATATAATTTGCGTCACAACCTGGTACATTAATGAAGTCAAATAGCACCATAGACCACCATCTACAGTTCTACATTTCCGCCTTGACATTAAAGTATTATAACTTGTGCAGCATTGCACTGTCTCTCCCTACAAGCTTTAAACTTGGCTTGACTCATTCCCATAGATAGGGGTACTGATTGATAGAGGTTTTGGGATACTATGTTATGTTTCCAAGCTGATAATCACTTTGAAAACTGGTTCTCTTTGGGCGGAGATTTTTTTTTTTTTCATGTTCTAGTTCTGTTGTCTCTTACACTGTACAATAAATGTTCATTCTGACACTTCAGCAGACATCCCATGAGTGTTGGCTTTCATTTGATACCCTTGTTATGTATATGGTCCTTTTGGTTGTGGAGATATTCAACATTTATTGTTGGCATGTTGTGTTGAGCAGGAAACCAAAAAATTGGCCTGAAATTGCTTGTACAAGTCAAAAAAAAAAAAAAAAAAAAATCAGCTTGACAACCACCCTAATATCTTACCTATGGGTGTCTTCTAACTAAAAAAATTGGGTGACAGCTAGTACCAAAACATGTCCGCAAAAGTCTAAACGGAAGCCCTTTTCAGAATTGGCCCCCATACTATAAGGCCTTTAATTAACACATATGCGTAAAAAGATACAAAGCTTTATTTAGCAAGCATGTCACCACTTAAATCACAGAGGAACAGCTATGATATATGCTAAACCAAACACAGAGAAAGAAAAGGCTTAAACAATAATACGCATGCTTACACATACACACACACACCACTTATTGGTTCACTATCATTCTGTGTCAAAACAGTGTCTGTTTTGTGTTTAAAGTACATTTTCCATGTTCACTCCATTAATTAAACGTGCCTACACACACATTTTGTTGCAGATATAGATATTTGAAATCAATAATGAGGTAAGAAAATGCTTATTTCAGGTTTCCCCTTTAAAAATCATCATTTTCAGGTCTCAATGTAATTGTAATGTTATATTATTGCAAAAACATATGTGAAATGTAAGGAAGCCCTAAACGGCCATGGATTTTTTTTTTTTTCTATCTTGTTTTGTCCTGATCATGACTTAATTTTCTCGTGATCTCGAGATAACAAAAGTTGTTTTGTCGTGATCACGACTTATTTTCTCGTGATCTCGAGATAACAAAAGTTGTTTTCTCGTCATCACGACATAAAAGTTCTTTTTACAGTGATTGATTCTGAAACACACTGTACCCGGATTCTACTGTTGCTATAGTAACGAACACAACTTTCACGCGCATCTGATCGACGGATAAATCATGCGCTCTTATATCTTGTGGATATTTCAGCAAAATGTTTACTTCACTTAATAATAAAGTTTACAATAAATAAATAAATGCATACAGGTGCTGGTCATATAATTAGAATATCATCAAAAAGTTGATTTATTTCACTAATTCCATTCAAAAAGTGAAACTTGTATATTATATTCATTCATTACACACAGACTGATATATTTCAAATGTTTATTTCTTTTAATTTTGATGATTATAACTGACAACTAAGGAAAATCCCAAATTCAGTATCTCAGAAAATTAGAATATTACTAATGACCAATACAAAGAAAGTATTTTTAGAAATCTTGGCCAACTGAAAAGTATGAACATGAAAAGTATGAGCATGTACAGCACTCATTACTTAGTTGGGGTTCCTTTTGCCTGAATTACTGCAGCAATGCGGCGTGGCATGGAGTCGATCAGTCTGTGGCACTGCTCAGGTGTTATTAGAGCCCAGGTTGCTCTGATAGTGGCCTTCAGCTCTTCTGCATTGTTGGGTCTGGCATATCGCATCTTCCTCCTCACAATACCCCATAGATTTTCTATGGGGTTAAGGTCAGGTGAGTTTGCTGGCCAATTAAGGACAGGGATACCATGGTCCTTAAACCAGGTACTGGTAGCTTTGGCACTGTGTGCAGGTGCCAAGTCCTGTTGGAAAATGAAATCTGCATCTCCATAAAGTTGGTCAGCAGCAGGAAGCATGAAGTGCTCTAAAACTTCCTGGTATACGGCTGCGTTGACCTTGGACCTCAGAAAACACAGTGGACCAACACCAGCAGATGACATGGCACCCCAAACCATCACTGACCGTGGAAACTTTACACTGGACCTCAAGCAATGTGGATTGTGTGCCTCTCCTCTCTTCCTCCAGACTCTGGGACCTTGATTTCCAAAGGAAATGCAAAATTTACTTTCATCAGAGAACATAACTTTGGACCACTCAGCAGCAGTCCAGTCCTTTTTGTCTTTAGCCCAGGCGAGACGCTTCTGACGCTGTCTGTTGTTCAAGAGTGGCTTGACACGACAGCTGAAACCCATGTCTTGCATACGTCTGTGCGTAGTGGTTCTTGAAGCACTGACTCCAGCTGCAGTCCACTCTTTGTGAATCTCCCCCACATTTTTGAATGGGTTTTGTTTCACAATCCTCTCCAGGGTGCGGTTATCCCTATTGCTTGTACACTTTTTTCTACCACATCTTTTCCTTCCCTTTGCCTCTCTATTAATGTGCTTGGACACAGAGCTCTGTGAACAGCCAGCCTCTTTTGCAATGACCTTTTGTGTCTTGCCCTCCTTGTGCAAGGTGTCAATGGTCGTCTTTTGGACAACTGTCAAGTCAGCAGTCTTCCCCATGATTGTGTAGCCTACAGAACTAGACTGAGAGACCATTTAAAGGCCTTTGCAGGTGTTTTGAGTTAATTAGCTGATTAGAGTGTGGCACCAGGTGTCTTCAAAGTTGAACCTTTTCACAATATTCTAATTTTCTGAGATACTGAATTTGGGATTTTCCTTAGTTGTCAGTTATAATCATCAAAATTAAAAGAAATAAACATTTGAAATATATCAGTCTGTGTGTAATGAATGAATATAATATACAAGTTTCACTTTTTGAATGGAATTAGTGATATAAATCAACTTTTTGATGATATTCTAATTATATGACCAGCACCTGTATAGGCTAATCAATCACTGTTCAATAAATGTACGCTAAACATTTTATTTGTGTAATTAACATGTTTAATGATCAACAGAGCATTCAACATCTCTCAAGCGCAGCCAGAGTGCCTTCAGAAACATGCCAGATTGTTCTATAATTCTAAAAATTATTAGATTAAACCCACTTTATTTTCCTCATTCGTTTGAAATAAAATTATATTACATAATGTGTTTGTTATTTTTATTCGTCATGTAGGATAGGCTGTGATATCATTAAACTGTCTTCCTCCAGCTTCCATTAAAAAGAGGTGCAATACTCCAGATTTCCAAAAAACAAAACTTTAATCCACTTGATATAGGCTAAAACAATCTAGGGATGCTATTTGAGAAGAGTGTTTATGTATGTGTGTTGTTTCCAACAAAGAAATGTAGAAAATACAATAGGTTACACACTATCACTGAATTAAATGACAGGCTATAAATCATAATTTTTATCAATATACATTGAGTGAGTGAGGTAAACGAACACTGAAACTGCGATGATTAAAATGGCGTCTTAAAGATACACAATAAGGTGCAAACAGAATACTATACAGTGACATCAAAATTAGTTTTAATAAGCAATAAGTTTAGTATCACACCGAACTATTGCGGTCGTGAAACTGTGGTGAGTCATGCACTAGTCAGAACGATAACAGATACACTTTCAAGCAAAATAATCATATTCAAGCATTTAACAGTTAAGTTAATTACTTAACGCACACAATACTGCACAAAATAAAGCGATCACGAAGACTCTTTTTGTCCGAAACTCATACAATCTGGGCAAATATGAACTAATACAGTAAAGTGGATATTTACCGCACATCATCAGTTAAATTTGGTAATATACTGACACCTGTTGGCACATTTGTGTAATTTACAGTAGAGATTAAGTCGTGATCACGAGAAAACAACTTTTGTTATCTCGAGATCACGAGAAAATTAAGTCGTGATCATGACAAAACAAGATAGAAAAAAATAATAATCCATGGCCATTTAGGGCTTCCGTAGAAATGAACAAATGAAGTGGTAAACCTTGACAAAATGTGATTTGTAATGATATAAGGATTTATATAGTTTAAAAGGTATATTAAAAGACAAAACTTTGAAAAAAAACTTGAAATCTTGAACTAGATTAGTGGCCTTCTACTGCCATCTGGTGGCAAATGACAAATTCAGGAAATTGCCATTACAAACATAAGAACATTGTCATTCAACACCTTTTTAACTGTTAGAGGTAGCTATTGTCCCGATCTCCATGAAATTGCTTGTTTAGAGTCATGTCACATGTGCTTGCTTATTTTCAGAAAGATCTGAGCATTCTTTGAAGAGATATAGGCTTTCAGGGACACTTGGTCAAGGCCACATTTTGAAATGACCCTTTTATATCTGCTAATGGAAAAGTTCAACTTTTTTTGATCATTATTAAACAACAGAATCCAGAGAATTGTACTGCATTGGTTTTATTCAGACTGAGCAAAAAACCTATGACTAGTATGCAAAAGTAGGTTTTTCAAGAAAATATTCTTGAATGAACGATTTGATTGACAAAATAAATGATGGGTAAAGAAATGTTTACTGCAAGTCTCCTTAAAGTTTCACATTACACATAATGTGGCACAATTGTCATTAATACTTCAACAGAATTTAAGTGATGAATTTTGAAAAAAAAATGTGATTGTAAACGTCATAATATTGATTTTATCAAGTCTAAATATGCATTATAGAACAATATTAGTGAGTAGTATGACAAAATGACTACTTTAACCAGCAGGTGGCAGCAAAGGACCAGTCATTGGCTCACTTTCATTTTAAAAATGGTCTGTTTTTGGTTTTGTACATTTTCCATGTTAACTCCATTAAACATGATTACACACACACACACATTTTGTTGTAGATATTTGAAATACATAATAGGTGAGAAATGATAGGTAAGAAAAGACGGATGTGGCCGTTCAAGGGCCCGGAGGGGACCTTGTCATCCGAGTTTGAGCTCGTGGGGACTTTTGGTTCCTGAGTTAGAAGCAAAAATGTACCGGATTGTGACGTCATTGGCGGCCGCCATTTTAAATGGCGCCCGGTGGTTTTTGGCTAATATCTCGGCGAAAATCAACGAAAATGCCTGAAATTCATAGTGTGGACAGAGTTCATCTAGACGGTTCGAATGAGCCCGGTGCTGCCTGGATTAATGGAGATTTCATTTATAATCATAGGAACATTGTCATTTTTCATCATTTTAACTGTTCTAACTTGCCCAATGAATCTCCACGAAAATTTTCATGCTTATTTAGAACCATATGTGGCATATGCTTACCTATTTTCATGAAGTTCCGAGTTTTCGTTTAGGATTTATAGGCTTTTGAGTATATTTTGCCACACCCATTTTCTAAATGACCCTGTTATAGCGACCTAAATGATAAAGTTCAACTTTTTTTGATAATTATTGATCTAGAGAGTCCAGAGAATTGTCCTGCACTGGTTTTGTTCCGATCGGGTGAAAAACCTAGGACTAGTTCGCAAAAGTAGGTTTTTCACATATTTGCGAATAATTAATGAACGATTTGATTGACAGCATTGGTTCTTGAGGCAAAGTTGTTCAGAATGAGGAGATCTATCAAATGATATGCATATTGTGTGTATGTGTGAAACGCCACATGATTACAGAGGCGTAAAACTCATTAGCGCCAACTAGTGGCCGATTTATTTCAAAATTCTTACAGACCACTAGGACCATGAGTCGAACATGCCCATCGAGTTTGGTTCCAATCGGCTTCCGTTAACCTTGTTTAATAGGTGCTCAAACTTCATTGGCCGATGGCGGCCATGTTTTTTGAGATACGCCAATGTCCTCATAGACTATCATGCCCCCTTGGACCAAGACACTGCATACCAAATTTCAAGTCAATTGGACTAACGGTTGCATAGTTACAGCTGTTTTCATGTTTTTTTTCGTTATAGCGCCACCTAGTGTACAATCGACGCCATTTTTTTATCGTGACCAAAGATTTAGCCCCTACATATATGTTCCGAGTTTGGTGCAAATATCTCATTTCTTTCTTGAGTTATAGCCGTTTTAGTAAAAGTGGCTCCGCCCGCATCCTACGTTTTGGCACCCCTTAGCAACCGTGAATCAAAATTTCAACTTTTTTTTGATAATTATTGATATTCAGACTCCAGAGAACATTTCTGCACTGGTTTGGTTCCGATCGGGAAATGGAATCGGAGATATACGTTTTGTCCGTCTTGAGCCAAGGATTCCAGTGATATAAAACACTTGATTCTAGGACAAACGGTCTAGGAGTTATTAGCGATTTTCAACTTTTGGTCGCTGTAGCGCCACCTATTGGCTGATTGGGGTCATACTCTGTCAACCTCTCCTTGATTTCTGTCCTATCATCTGACAAAGTTTCAAGTCTCTAGCACTTACGGTTTGGGCTGCACGATGCGTTTTACGGCAGAAGAAAAATAATAAAAATCTGGGCAATTACAATAGGGTTTCAGCACAACCCCTAATGAAAGCTGCAAGCAGCATTTACTGGAAAGAAAAGAAAGAAAGACTTACACAATGATACTTGATACATACTAAGCATGCTTACACACACACAGACACACATATTTTCTTGTAGATTCAGTATTTAAATACATGATGGGTAACAATGTTTTCTGTAAATCTCAGTATAACACCATTTTCAGGTTTCATTTTACTCATCATGTGGCACAACCGTCAAAACTAATACTCGAAAGGAGCTGAAGTTATGGATTTTACCAAAAAAGTGATAGTAAATGTTAAAATAGTGATTTTATATAGTCTAAATATGAATTATAGAACATATTAGTAAGTATTATGACAAAATGACTTTTAAACAGCAGGTGTCAGCAGAGGACCACTTATTGGCTCACTTTCATTAAGTGTTCTGTGTTTCAAGTATATTTTCCATGTTAACTCCATTAATTTAATATGCTTATACACAAATTTTGTTGCATATATGGATATTTGAGATCAATGATTAGGTAAGAAAATGCTTATTGCAGGTTTCCCCTTTAAATATCATCATTTTTAGGTCTAAATGTAATTGTAATGTTATATTATTTCAAAAACATACAACAAATGAACAAATGAAGTGGTAAACCTTGACAAAATGTGATTTGTAATGTTATTATAAGGATTTATGTAGTTTAAAAGGGATTTTAAATGACAAAACCTTGAAAACTTGATAGCTTGAACTATATTAGTGGTCTTCTACTGCCATCTGGTGACACAAAATGACATTTTCAGGCAATTTACAGAGACAAAATATGGTTTTTAAAGGTTTTTTGACAGTTATAGCGCCATCCATTGCCCGACCTCCACCATTTTTTTTGGGTGTCCTCAGAGTGTGTTCATACATGTGTGTGCCAATTTTGGTGAAAATATCTCATTTCGTTTTGAAGTTATAGACATTTATATGTATGAGATCATAAAAAATGACCCATGGACGACTTTGTTTTGATTTTTTTGCCACTTCTTATCAAAATTTTGACATTTGGGCTGTAACATTTAGTTAACCAGCTTAGATTTCGTGTTTATTATGCTGGTTTCGTCTCGATCGGACTAACGGTTTCGAAGATATTCGCAATCGTTTTTTAAGCGCTAAATCACCACACCGCACAAACCGTAAGTTGAAACCTAGCATGTTTGGTATCGTTGGACTCGGCAAGGATTCAGGAGTCGAAAGATATGACTCCCGTGAAAATAAGTCAATCACATCAAAAGTTATAAGTATATGGAAAAAAAATTCTCCGCTAGGTGGCGCTGGTCCGAAACTTCTCAGGCTCCTTCAGGGCATTGTCCTGATGACCCATACCGAGTTTCGTAATGATACGCTAATGCGTCCGTAAAACACAGCATTTTAGCACAAAATTCAAAATGGCCGATATGGGAACATTGGATATCATTCGACTCAGCATGATGCCCCGAATCCAACGAGACCAAATTTATGATTTTTGGACAAACCCATCAGAAGTTATAAGCAAAAATACCAATTTTTCTTATCTCCGGACCAGTAGGTGGCGCTGCACCGAAAAGCTGCATGTTGCCTCAGGACATGCTTGTGATAACATGTACCAAGTTTGGTCTGAATACTATAAAGCGTTGCAGAGATAGAGCCTTATGTCTATTTTTGCAAGCGCTACGTAAAATTCGTTTGCGTGTTTTTCGAAAACAGTTTGAGAAATCAACTTGAGTTCCATAACTTTTTGTCAGCATGGTCTGAAGATGATCTGGTTCAATTTTCGTGAAAATCGGAGTAACGGCCTAGGAGGAGTTCGAAAAAGTATGTTTTTTAGAAAATTCAAAATGGCAGAAAAATTTTCATGACAGAAAATGACGTCATAGGGTGCAATCGATTCGTCTTGACCCAAGGAATCAGAGGAAAAAAGAAAAAGATTTTGTTTATAACCCTTACGGTTCAAAAGTTATTAACATAAACATAAGTGCAAATTTGGACAGCTGGTGGCGCTAGAGGGATTGAGTTAGAGACTCCAAATTTGCTATGGACATAGCTTAGACTGTCCTCTGACTGTGTGCCAAATTTCACAACTTTTTACCCTACGGTTCTATGGGCTGCCATAGACTTCCAGAGCGGAAGAAGAAAAATAATAATAGTTAAAAAAAAAATAAAAAAAAAAAAAAAAAAAAAAAGCCAACAGATACAATACGCACCTTCGGTACTTGGCCCCTAAATATAGCTGCAAGCAGCAATTACGGGGCCAAGCACAAAAACGGCACAATAAGCCAGCCAACATGGCTGTGAGCATCAGACCAACTGCAACAGTGAGCAGTTAAAGATCTATTATGATCATTTTAGGCAAAAGAGCTGAAAAATGATATATACTGTCAAAAGTAAGGATTTACTGGTTCATCACTTTCGACCAATAGGTGGCGCTGTGACCAAATTAATGTGGTATGGTGTTACACCTGGCTCAAAGATGTAACATTAAGGGAGACGACACGGCGGAATAACTTCAAACATAATATTTATTAACCCAAATAACATAATCAAAAAGTCAGTATCAGTAGAGTCAATCAGTATGAACTGCGCGTGAGTGGATGCATCAATTGAAATGTTGTCAGTGCAAATGGATGTAAAACAAAATACAAAATAACAACATTAGAGCGCGGTCCTGGCAAACTGCTCCCCCAAACAAGAGCTGAGCAGCCGCCCCGATGAACTCCCACACCATGTTTAAATAAGGCCCATGATGAGGAACAGGTGTACTGAAGTCACACCCCAATCACATGACCTGCAACAAAGAAAAAAGCCAAAACACCCAAACCAACACAACCCTAACACACCCCCCTTTAAAAAGGATTGTGATCGGAATAAATAACGACCGGAGAGCCTCCCCCGACATAAACGTCAAAATGTTGGAGAGCCCAAATCAGTGCCAGCGTTTCCTTCTCAATAACGGAGTAATTCAATTGAAAGGAATTAAACTTGCGTGAGAAATAACTGACTGGGTGATCAAACCCATCAGAATGAGTCTGGAGGAGAACCGCTCCTGCTCCCACTTGACTCGCGTCAACCTGAATCTTAAACAAAAGACCACTTTAGGGCGCTGCTAACACAGGGGCAGCCGATAGCAACAGCTTCACATTTTCGAAAGCCTTTTGGCAATGGGGAGTCCATTCAAACTTGGCGGAGTTCTTTAAGAGGTTAGTTAATGGACAAATAACCGATGAAAAATTAGGGCAAAAATTACGATAGTAATTAGCCATCCCTATAAACCTCATTAACTCCTTTTTTGTACAAGGTACAAGTAGAGAAATTCTCTATCGCACTCACTTTAGCGCGCAAAGGGCGCACCTTTCCTTGGCCCACCTCTCTTCCCAAATAAAAAACCGTTGCCTGTGCAAAATCACATTTAGATAAATTCACGGTCAAATTGGCCTCCGCTAGACGCTGAAATAAAGCTCGTACCCGTCTCACATGTTGATCCCAATCATCGCTGTAAACTATACAGCGTCCAAATAAACTGCGCAGCCATCTAAACCTGAAACAACATGGTTCATTAACCTCTGAAAGGTCGCCGACGCGTTTCGTAACCCGAAACTCATGACAGAATAGGAATATAACCCAGAAGAAGTTATGAACGCAGTTATTTCTTGTGCCCGTGGTGTCAGAGGCACCTGCCAGTACCCTTTAAGTAAATCAAATTTGCTGACATACCTTGCAGAACCCACTTGATCAACGCAGTCCTCCATCCTCGTGAGGGGAAAAGCATCAGGTTTGGTGATTTTATTAATTCTTCTATAATCCGTACAAAACCTGAACGTTCCATCTGGTTTTTTAACTAATAAACACGGCGAAGCCCAACTCAAACAAGACGGTTTTGCGATGTTATTTTTCAGCATATACTGAATCTCTGACTCCAATTTTAGATGTTTTTCAACAGGAACACAATAAAAACGCTGGCGTATAGGTGGAGCATCACCCACATCTATGTCGTGCTCTATTACGTGAGTTTGTGTTGGGACATCCACAAATAGTGACGGAAACTCGCCTATCAATTGTGACAGCTCTGCTCGTTGTACAACAGATAAATGGGTCAACAAATTCTCCAAATCATTTAGAGTCTCTGAATTTTTTAAACGAGGTTGCAATACAGCGTCATCTAAAACTTTAATCCCCTCCGTCTCTCCTACCGAAGATCGACCCAGCCCATCCGTCACAGAACTAACCACAGCAGATGACTTCACATCAGATTGTTTACAACTGCGGGAGAAAAAAGGTTTCAATAAATTCACGTGACAGATTTGGGTCATTTTCTTTCTGTCCGGAGTTGCAATTTCATAATTAAGATCGGATAGAGCACGCACAACAGTATATGGTCCCACAAACTTTGCGCAAAACGGAGAGCCCACTAAAGGCAGCAGTGCCAAAACCTGATCCCCCGAATTAAATACACGCTGTTCAGACTGGCGATCAAAAAGCTTTTTCATCTTTATTTGCGCCTCTTCTAAATTTTTTCATGCAGCTTGACCAGCTGAAAACAAGCGTCTGCGAAAACCATTGACATACTCCAGCAAACTTTGTGGTGGCTGCTTTCCCTTTAACTGATCGCCCACAACGGCAAGTGGACCACGCACCTTATGTCCAAAAACTAATTCGATGGGACTAAAACCCAAACTAGACTGTGTAACCTCCCTTGCGGCTAACAAAAGCCATGGAAGTCCTTCCTCCCAGTCTCGATTTAATTCAACGCAATACGCACGCAAGAGGGACTTGAGGGTTTGATGAAACCGTTCCAGCGCACCCTGGCTCTGAGGATGGTATGCGCTGGACCGGCTGTGTTTAACTCTCAACTGTTTTAAGATCTCCGCGAACATATTAGACGTAAAGTTCGTTCCCTGGTCACTCTGAATGACCTTAGGGATACCGAAAATGGAAATAAATTGAGACAGGGCCTTGACTACAGATCGAGTTGTAACATTCCGCATCGCATAAGCTGCTGGGTAACAAGTATTTTGACACATAATAGTCAAAAGAAATTTACTTCCCGACTTAGAAGGAGGTAATGGACCGACACAGTCTATTAAAAGGTGCTCAAAAGGTTGATCCACTGGAGGTATTGGACACAATGGGCCCTGTTTCAGTGGCTGATTAGGCTTCCCCGTCACTTGGCATGTATGACATGTTTTAATAAACCTCGAGATATCTTTTTTCAACAGTGGCCAATAAATGCTTCAGAACTCTGTCGTACGTCTTTTTTACGCCCAAGTGACCGGCTATATCACCGTGAGCCAACCGGAGTACATCATCTCTAAATTTCTCCAGTACAACAACTTGAACTATTGACTCACCACCACAATCTTCTCTTTGAGCAAGCCACTTACGCAGCAGCACTCCATCACCTATAAAGTATCCAGTTGCGGAACTCTCCACATCCTCCGGTGGCAGAACAGCAGCAAACAAAGTTTTCAATCCAGGATCAACCCGCCGGGCAACTACCAATTCTGCACAAGAAAAATTAGACAAGAGAGACAAGCCAGGAGCAACAAACTTAACTGGTGTGCGGGTATCACACAAATTAGCACCCTCATCATTTAGCCTTTTGATCTTAGACCGCGTAACAACACAAGAGGCACCTTCAAACAACTCACCACACCCCTGATCGGGAAGGGAAGACAGGGTCACAATCGGTGATGAGGCCAGTACTGGCCACACACTCTCACCAGCCAAGTTGTTCCCCAAAATGACCTCCACTCCCTCCACCGGCAAAGAAGGGCGCACCCCCATAGTCACTTCCCCATTGACTAACTGGGACTGCAAAATGAACTTGTGCAGAGGAACAGACAATGTTTGGAGTGTAATTCCTTGGATCAAAACATTCTTACCAGCATATGAAGTGGATGAAAATGGAAGAACAGAATCCAAAATAAAGGACTCTGACGATCCCGTATCTTGCAGGACTCTCACCGGCACACCTTCCTGCCCCTCAAAAAGAGACACAAACCCCTCAGAAATAAAAGGTACATACCCTGTGTGTTTAATTTTGGAACAGTTCCTTTTTATCACAGACATATTTTCCGCAGATGACGCGCGCGACAAACAACTTGTTAAAAGAACAGGTGCAGAGTTTTTATTCTTGCCGCGTCCCTGTTTACTTTTAAGTGCGGGACATTCATTCTTCCAATGTCCGACTTCCAGACAATAACGACACATTGAATCAGTTATCACCCTCTGAGAAGGTGGTCCTCAATCACTTCGTTGCAATAGTTTGGAATTAAGATTGCCGTTACCCCGATTCCCATAAACAAATCGGTTCTTATGGGTCAAAAAGAAATTGTCTGCTAACGATGCAGCTTCAATAGCAGTGCAAGGTTTATTTTTGTTAATATAAACAGCAATTTGATCTGGAATGATGTTTTTTAACTGTTCAGTAATCATCATTTCACGCAACTCACCAAATGACTGTACTTTAGATGTTGTACACCAGCGATCAAAGTGGTTACTTAACTCTCTGGTAACCTCCATGTGTGTTTGTCTCTCACCTTTTGTCCAAGTACGAAAACGCTGGCGATAAGCTTCTGGGACCAGCTCAAAGGCTTTTAACACAGCAGACTTTACGCTATCATAATTCTTTCTTTCCTCGACTGAAAGAGCAGTATACGCTTCCTGAGCTTTCACTACTAAAACAGATTGAAGCATAACTGTGCGGTCAGACTCAGGCCATCCCCGTTCATCAGCTATACTTTCAAATAATGAGAAAAAAACATCAGTATCTCTCTCATTAAACGCAGGCAACAATTTCAAATTATAAATTATATCAAACGAACAATCTGTGCGATCGATAGATCTACTCTCACCTCGAAGTTTTAAACTCTCAAACTTTAATTGAAACTCTTGATTTTGTCGCTCTGCAACCAATTTTTGCTCATGCTTAATTTTCTCAAATTCAATTTCACGTTGTCTCATCAAATCATCCAATTTACGTTTTTCTATTTCGATTTCACGCTCACGCATCTCCTTTTCATGCAACTGTTGCATTCTAATAAGTTCTTTCTGTTGCTCAAACGACAAACCAACTAATGAGACTAATGATTTTTGAACTGCAGGACTAGCCCCAGCTGTTACTTGTTCTAGCGTAATTGGTCAAATCTGAAGGTCGCCTAACTTGTGTCTTATTATTTCTCGCAGCTCATCTTTTCTCAATCGCTTATCAACTCCAGTCAATTCATATCGATCTACAATTTCCCATAACTGTTTCTTAGAACACAGATTTAATAGCTCATCTGAAGGTACTTTACAAAACTGCTCAACTGATGTCATTATGCAACAATCCGAAATCAAAAATCACGCAAATTAATTTAACAAATTTGGCTTACCCACAATTCAGCTCAGGTAATTCTTACGGTCAAAACTGTGCACACATTCTCCACCTCCCCACCTAATCCTAACCAAAAACCCCTCTAACTAACTACCCCCTAGTCTTCGTGCACTCCCAAGAGTCAAGCCCTTTGAAGCACCCAAATACCGCTGGCGTGGAACCAAACAAACAGTCCAGAACTACTATCACGGCAGTGCACTTGACCCAGGAGACACACAAAAATAACAAACTAAAACAAAAAAAACAATGCAAAGCATTGCTACAACCTAACTGGGGAGTATACAAATTACACAGTTTTAAAACCCAAGAACTTACCTTTTCTAGTGCTGACCAAAAATACAAACCAACGCTCCAAACAAATTTTCCGCTCTGTCTCTCCACATAATTAATTAAACGAATAACGTCAAACAAATTAACAAAAATTAAATTGGACGAGCCCCCATATGTTACACCTGGCTCAAAGATGTAACATTAAGGGAGACGACATGGCGGAATAACTTCAAACGTAATATTTATTAACCTAAATAACATAATCAAAAAGTCAGTATCAGTAGAGTCAATCAGTATGAACTGCGCGTGAGTGGATGCATCAATTGAAATGTTGTCAGTGCAAATGAATGGATGTAAAACAAAATACAAAATAACAACATTAGCAATGCTGGCAAACTGCTCCCCCAAACAAGAGCTGAGCAGCAGCCCCGATGAACTCCCACACCATGTTTAAATAAGGCCCATGATGAGGAACAGGTGTACTGAAGTCATGCCCCAATCACATGACCTGCAACAAAGAAAAAAACCAAAACACCCAAACCAACACAACCCTATCATATGGTCAGAGAGACGTAATAATGACACTCGCTAAGGATATGACTCCCATGAAAATAAGTCAACTAGATCAAAAGTTATAAGCATATGAAAAAAAAGCACTTGGTGACGCTGGTTTGAAACTTCTCAGGCTCCTTCAGGGCCTTGTGCTGATGACCCATACCGAGTTTGGTAACGATACTCTAATGCGTTCATAAAATACAGCATTTTTGCACAAAATTCAAAATGGCTGACAGCCAAAATGGCTGATATGGGAAAACTGGATATCATTCGACTTGGCATGATGCCCCGAATCTAACAAGACCAAAATTATGATTTTTGGACAAACCTATCTGAAGCTACAAGCAAAAATAGCCATTTTTTGTATATCCAGACCAGTAGGTGGCGCTGCGCCGAAACGCAGCATGTAGGCTCTGGTCTTGCTTGGGATGATGTGTACGAAGTTTGGTCTGAATATGATAAAGCATTGCAGAGATACAGCCATGAGTCCAAATTGGGTGCTCTACGTTAAATTGATTTGCGTGTTATTTGAGAATGGTTGAGTTTATCAGAAAGCTTTAGATAAATTTTTGCCAGAATGGACTGAAGATGATCGGATTTGATTTTCATGAAAATCAAACAAAGCATCTAGGAAGAGTTCGAAAAAGTAGGTTTTTCGCAAAATTCAACATGGCGAAAAAAACATAAGTTGAAACCTAGCATGTTTGGTATCATTGGACTCAGGAGTCTAATTTGATGACTCTTTTGAAAATAAGTCGACCACACCCAAAGTAATAAGCATTTGAATATTTGATTTTACCACTACGTGGCGCTGGTGCGAAACTCCTCAGGCTCCTTCAGGGTATCGTGCTGATGACCCATACCGAAATATGTAGAGAGACAGACAGATAGATACCTATACAAAGAGATGGAAGAAATATGTATATGTGTGCATTTGTGGTTGTATATAAAGCTTTGTCTTTGACTTTTTGAAAGAGAAACATTGTTCTTTGTTTGGAAAAAGTTTTTTTTTTTTTTTTTTGTAATTAAAATATAATTTATTCTGAAGTAGTGTCATTAGTGTGTATTTGTCTTTTATATAAGCAAATTTGCATATTTGTGATTTTTTTTTTTAGGGCTTTTTGTGTTAAAAAGGTTTTTTGTGAATTTTTTAAATGTATTGTTTTGTTTGAATTGTTAAAAATTCAAACAAAACAAATATCCATTGTTTAAAAGGCCCAACAAAGGTTGTACTTCTTTTTCCAGTTGAGGTAGTTTAATCTGCCACAACAGCTGCTGAGACAGTTCTACTTAGCTGTAATTGAGTCTCTCCTGTGCAGTTCATTAACTGTCTGGTTTGGTTCACCTACAAAATCAGACATCAGAAGACTACAGAGAATGGTTTGGACTGCTGAAAGGATTACTGGTGCTCCTCTGCCCACCTTTCAAGAACTGTATACATCCAAAGTGAGGAGAAGGGCTGAGAAAATCACTCTGGATCCCTCACGTTCAAGTTATCCCCTTTTTGAACTTTTGCCATCTGGCCGGTGCCTCAGAGCCGCAAATACCAGGACAGTCAGGCACAAGAACAGTTTCCT
This sequence comes from Ctenopharyngodon idella, assembly GCF_019924925.1. NCBI lineage: Eukaryota > Metazoa > Chordata > Actinopteri > Cypriniformes > Xenocyprididae > Ctenopharyngodon > Ctenopharyngodon idella. Next base: position 27,786,434 of record NC_067221.1, read on the forward strand.
CCCCCAGGCAATCTACCTCATGAACAGGTAAATGTTTCCCACCTATGCAATAAAAATGTGCAATATTGTTTATTTATTTGTTACTACCTCCATCATAGTACATCCCTGCATCTCACTCTATTTTATTCCATTATCATCTATAGCACAACAGGTTATACAATTTATTATTATTTATTTTGCAATATTTGTCTTTATATTTACGTGTGTGTGTGTGTGTGTGTGTGTGGGTTTTTGTTTTTGTTTTTTGTCTCTGTGTTGTTGTTGTTACAGTCACCGGTTCCTGCACTACTCTTCCCAGCATTCCCTCTGCCCTGCACCTGCACGTCATCACCATCACCCGCACCTGAAGACAATCATCATCATTATCACTCATCTGGACTCACTATATAAACAGTCACCCTTATCACTTGTGATTGTCGGTTGTTGTTGGATGTTAGTGCGTGTATCTCCTGTGTTCCTGTATGTTCCATTGGATCCTCTAGTAAAGTTTGACTTTTGATCTTATACTCCTCGTTGTGCGTGTTTCTACACCACTACTTTGTAACAGAACAACTGTCCGCCCTAAATGGATGAATGGGCCAAATTCATTGCCTTGGCTCAGGAGAGCCATGACTTTTTTGTGTATTCCTCACGATTTCTTCTTTTCGCCATCAACCGCCAGCTGGAGGATGAGAAATTAAGGAAGATGTACTGGATCGGGGCGAGCTACAATGGACCTTGCGAGCTTCCAGATACCACCGGCTTGAACTGGAGGGAATGGAAACGACGATGGAAACGACGACCCTGCCGTGACGTCAGAGCCCGCGCCAGGAGGAGCGACCAAGCCTGACATCACCCCGGAGCCTGAGGTATTTCTAACAGAGAAGTTCGAGTCGGGGGGTCCCTTCCAGCATCGAGGGAGTTGGTGTCGAGGACGACGAGCAGGACAGAAGTCCCGCCCACCCGCCCGTCACCTACGCTCCTCCCTCCCTCATCGTCTGCTGGGACCTTCGAGCCATCGGCTTCGCGGAGCTGCCTCAGACCGTCGACTTCACCTGGGTCGGACGTCACACCGCCTATGCAACGGACCTACGGGCCGTCCGTTGCTCTCCGGCCCTCCACCCCTACTGCTCCAGCTAGCTCCGCCCTCCCTCAGGCTCCGTCGCCGCCCTTGGTCGCTCCAGCTACACCTCAGCCCTCAGGCTCCCTGCCTCCTCCTCGGATGGTCATCGCTGTGGCTCCGTCGCGGGCGCCTGGGTCGTCGGCATCGAACCGCTCCATCTGTCTTCCATCTGCGCCGTGGGTTCCTCCTCCATCGCCGCGGCCGCCTTCGCTCGTCCCCAAGGTGGCGCTGATGCCTTCACCACCATGGCTCCTCCCTTCAGCGTCACCGCCGATGTCCATCATCCTGGTTGGGAACTGGGCCTCCATCCGACTCATCCTCCAGCTTCACCGTCCACCTCCTGAACCCCCTCCGGCCTCTTTGGATATTCTTCTACGGCGCGAGGACGCGCCTTGCCGCAGGGGGGAAGTACTGTTACAGTCACCGGTTCCTGCACTACACTTCCCAGCATTCCCTCTGCACGTCCTCACCATCACTCGCACCTGAAGGCAATCATCATCATTATCACTCATCTGGACTCACTATATAAATAGTCACCCTTATCACTTGTGTTTGTCGGTTGTCGTTGGATGTTAGTGTGTGTATCTCCTGTGTTCCTGTATGTTCCATTGGATCCTCTAGTAAAGTTTGACTTTTGATCTTATACTCCTCGTCGTGCGTGTTTCTACACCACTACTTTGTAACAGTTGTTGTGTATACTAAAAGGTTATGTCGTTAAAACAACTTCCTTGTATGCAGAAGCATACTTGGCAATAAAGCTTTTTCTGATTCTGAAATTATTACATTTAATAATTAATGTTAGTTAAAATAATAATAAACTATAAAGTTATAATCAATTATTTTAATAAATATTTTTAAATTAAATAAGTATACATTAAAAAATGGAAAGACATTGAAAGATGTCACAGACACGCCAGGCTCCAACACCCACCAATCACAGCGCACTCCATCTCCGGAATACTGATCACACGCACCTACACCTCATCAGCATGCTCATCACTTCCAATACTTAAGACACTCACACACACTCAGTCACTGTCCAGTCTCGTTCGCATCTAGACATATCTACATGCTTACCTCTAGGACTCCCAACGATCTACTTACCTGTCTCCAGCATCTTCAAGTCTCTCCTCGTGTTCCCAGTCTGTGTGTGAGTGTCTCCAATCTCCAGCGTTGTTCATCTTCCATCGTCTTCCAGGATCTCCACCTATTCGACACAAAAGGACAGTATTATACATCCTCATCTCACCATTCACCTGCCAAGTCACTTTATACTCACCTGCACGTCTGTTTGCTCTGCTGTTGTCAAATAAACTACCATCTCTGCCATCTTCAGTCTCTGTCCCTTCTGTACTGTAACAGAAGACTGGACCAAGACCGTAAGACAACAGCATGAGCCATCCAGATCCTTTTCAAGAGCTCATTGACACTTTGCGCCGAGCACTCACCGTCAACCCTCCTTCACCTCCACCAGCGATCACGTCCGTCAACACAACCACCTCTCCTTCACCGCCCATGCACACCAGTCCCATGGCCAAACCAGCACCCTACTCTGGATCGGCGGAGGATTGCAGCGGATTCCTCCTGCAATGTGCGCTGGTCCTGGAGATGCAACCGCACTATTACCCCACGGATACTTCCAAGGTAGCGTTCATAATTTCACAGTTACAAGGCAAAGCACTTCAATGGGCCGATTCCATTTGGTCCTAGAATAATCCTGTCACCCAGTCTTACTCTGGTTTCGTCACCCATTTCCGGGAGGTCTTCGGAAAGCCTGCCACTGACTCTTCCATTGGTGAGAAACTGTATAATTTAAAACAGAGATCAATGTCTGTGAATGATTATGCTTTGCAATTCAGAACACTAGCAGCTTCAAGTGGCTGGAACGAGCAGGCTCTGATAACCACCTACCGTCAAGGTCTGGACCCTTGAGTGCGGTTGCATCTCGCTGCATACGAGGATTCCGAAACGGGCTCGAACGGTTTATCCAACTCTCCATCCGCTTCGCCACTCGTATGCAGTCGTGTCTCAAAGAACATCAGGGCCAGTCACTATTCAACATTGCTCCCCGCCGACCAGAGTCCGTCAGCCCTCCAGAACCAGCCCACGAACCTATGCTCTTGGAAAACACCCGGCTCACTGCTGCAGAACGGCAGAGGCGGCTGACCCAGAATCTATGGATTTACTGTGCTTCTCCTGGGCATGTAATCTCCACATGCCCAATTCGTCCTCCTCAACCAATGGTGAGTGCCATCATTCCCTCAATAAGTAAGATGAAACCACTCACCACTGTTGTAAACCTTACTGCTGCTGACATTTCCCTTCCAGTGGTCGCAATCCTCGATTCTGGGTCAGCAGGCAACTTCATCTCCGGCGCCCTCTGCCGTCAACTCAAGCTCAAGACCATGGCCACGCCGTCTACCTACCAGATCCACTCAGTGACCGGGAAACCTCTCAGCAGAAAATCTGTTCGTTGGTGCGTCGGGCCCATCCAGTTGCAAGTGGGTATCCTCCATGTGGAGCAATTACATCTGCTGGTTCTGGAGGAATCCACCGCTGACGTGATACTAGGGCGTCCCTGGTTGGAGCAGCACAACCCAGTCATCTCCTGGAAGACCGGCGAGATCCTGAAGTGGGACGACACCTGTTTCTCCAGCTGTTTCTCGGAGCTCCCAGTTCCTCCGTCTCCTCGTCCAGAACACCTCTCTGTCTGTGCCACGTCTATCAAGAGCCCCATCGAGAAACGCTCTGTGGACGTACCTCTGTGTTACGCCCCCTTCAGCGACGTCTTCTGCCCTCAGCGAGCTTCCAAGCTGCCTCCACACCGGCCATGGGACTGCGCCATCGACCTGCTTCCGGGTGAGTCAGTGCCCAGGGGAAAGATCTATCCCGTCCATCCTGGAGGAGAAGGCAATGGAGGAATACATCAAAGAGGCCCTGGCGCAAGGTTACATCCGCCCGTCTACTTCCCCTGCTGCTTCGAGTTTCTTCTTTGTGGCAAAAAAGGATGGAGGCTTGCGGCCTTGCATCAATTACAAAGCCCTCAATAACATCACTGTTAAATTCCGCTACCCCCTTCCTCTCGTCCCAGCTGCCCTGGAACATCTCCGTGGTGCCACTGTCTTCACCAAGTTGGACCTCCGCAGCGCCTACAACCTCATCCGGATACGTGAGGGGGACGAGTGGAAGACCACCTTCGTGACACCCACCGGCCACTACGAGTACCTCGTTATGCCGTATGGCCTGGTCAACGCCCCCTCCGTATTCCAGGACTTCATCCACGAGGTGCTCCGGGAGTTCCTCCACAAGTTCGTCTTGGTGTACATCGATGATATCCTCATCTACTCCCGGAGCTTGGCCGAACATCGCCACCACGTTGCGGAGGTCCTGAAATGCCTGAGGGAGTTCCATCTCTTCCTAAAAGCTGAAAAGTGCTCCTTCCACCAGCCCTCAGTGCAGTTCCTTGGCTACAACATCGACAGCAGTGGCATCCAGATGGATGAGAGGAAGGTGGATGCCATCCGGAACTGGCCTACCCCATCAGCCATCAAAGAACTCCAACGTTTCCTCGGCTTTGCCAATTTCTACCGCCGTTTCATCCAAAACTACAGCTCCATCACCGGTCCACTCACCAACCTACTCCGCCACAAGCCCAAGTCTCTGTCCTGGACTCCAGCTGCCACCACCGCGTTTAACACCCTAAAGGAAGCCTTCACCACCGCTCCACTCCTCGTCCACCCTGATCCCGACCTGCCCTTCGTTGTGGAAGTGGACGCCTCCACCACCGGAGTTGGAGCGGTGTTATCTCAGCAGCAGGGGACACCAAGTAGACTCCATCCATGCGCCTTCTTCTCCCGCAAGCTCAACCCGGTGGAGGTCAACTACGACATTGGCAACAGGGATCTGGCCCTAGAAGAGTGGAGGCATTGGTTGGAGGGAGCCAAACACCCCTTCCTCGTACTCACCGACCATAAAAACCTTGAGTACCTTCGAGCAGCAAAGAGGTTAAACCCCAGACAAGCACGCTGGGCGTTGTTCTTCACCCACTTTAATTTCACCAACTCCTACCGTCCCGGTGTCAAGAACATCAAAGCCGATGCCCTGTCCCGTTTGCACGCTCCAGAGGAAAGACCTGAAGAACCAGAATCCATCCTTCCTGAAACCCTCATCGTCAGCCCTATCTCCTGGTCTGAGGAGACCATGTCCTCCTCCAATGCCTCCGCCAACACTCCGTCGGGTTGTCCACCGGGCTTGCAATACACCACCAGAGCATGGCGCACTCCACTCATCCACACTGCCCACACGTCACTAGGCACTGGCCACCCAGGGGTCAATGAAACCCTCTCGTTGCTGAAGGAACGCTTCTGGTGGCCAAACATGGCATCTGACGTCAGAAGGTACATGCAGGGGTGCAAGGAATGCGCCATCTCGAAGAGCCCTCGCCACCTTCCAGCCGGCAAGCTTCTTCCTCTGCCCGTTCCAAACCGACCCTGGTCACACCTAGGAGTCGACTTTATCACAGATCTTCCAGCCTCCAATAATTGTACCTGCATCCTCGTCATAGTGGACAGATTCTCCAAGTCCGTGCGATTGATCCCCCTGACTGGACACTGCTATGCAAACCGCTGAACTCATGTTTAACCACGTATTCAGATACTATGGTATCCCCGAAGACATTGTCTCTGATAGAGGACCTCAATTTATTTCCTGTGTATGGAGAGCGTTCTTCTCGCTCCTAGGTGTGACCGTCAGTCTGACATCCGGCTACCATCCTCAGTCGAACGGGCAGACGGAAAGGAAGATCCAGGAGATTGGTCGCTTCCTCCGTACCTTCTGTCACGGCCACCAGGACTCTTGGAGCCAGTACCTGGGTTGGGCCGAGTACGCACAAAACTCCCTGCGCCAACCATCTACTGGACTCACCCCGTTCCAGTGCATGCTCGGTTACGAACCCCCACTGTTCCCCTGGTCAGGGGAACCATCGGACGTTCCATCTGTCGAATACTGGTTCCGAGAGAGCGAGAGGGTCTGGTACTCAGCGCACCATCAACTTCAACGGGCCCTGCGCAGACGCAGGATGGCAGCCGACCTTCACCGTTCCGACGCCCCTGCCTACCAACCTGGACAGAAGGTCTGGCTGTCAACCAGAGACATCAGGCTGCGTCTGCCCTGCCGGAAGCTGAGTCCCAGGTTCACTGGCCCATTCACCATCACCAAGCAAGTCAACCCGGTCACGTACCAGCTCCAGCTTCCACCTCAGTACCGAATTCACCCCACATTCCACGTGTCACCCCTGAAACCTCACCACCCTTCTGTTCCTCTCTCCACAGAGCCTGGCGTAGCAGCAGCCGAACCCCCCCCTCCACTCATCCTGGACGACGGTGCAGCCTACGAGGTGCGTGAGATCTTGGACTCCCGGCGCCGTGGTGGTCAGCTAGAATACCTAGTGGACTGGGAAGGCCCCGAGGAGCGCTCTTGGGTCCCCAGAAATGACATACTCGACCCCAACCTGCTTCACACCTTCCACGCAGCCCATCCCGACAGACCTGCCCCACGTGGAAGAGGATGGCCACCACAACGCTGGGGTCCTCCCAACGATCTACTTACCTGTCTCCAGCGTCTTCAAGTCTCTCCTCGTGTTCCCAATCTGTGTGTGAGTGTCTCCAGTCTCCAGTGTTGTTCATCTTCCATCGTCTTCCAGGATCTCCACCTATTCGACACAAGAGGACAGTATCATACATCCTCATCTCACCATTCACCTGCCAAGTCACTTTATACTCACCTGCACGTCTGTTTGCTCTGCTGTTGTCAAATAAACTACCATCTCTGCCATCTTCAGTCTCTGTCCCTTCTGTACTGTAACAAAAGAAGGAATGATAATTTTGGAACATTTTGGAAGGAATGATAATTTGATCCTATTGATGAGAAAGTCACTGAGTCATTCTTTGAGATGATGTGTTGAAATTGCTGATTCATTTAAGAGGCTGTTGGTTATGAATGGGTTATTGAATGTTTCATTTGTTGAAAATGCTGTATCATATAGTAATGAAAACACAGCTGGTTGTCTCTGTAAGTTGAGTTATGGTTTTGCTGTTATTGTTGTTTGGAAGTATTTTAAGTGAATTGAAATTAGTGTGAAATGTCTAATTATGATAGTTTTTATGAAAAAAGCACAGTTGAGTTGAATTTAAATGTTAGTATGTTGTGGCTTTATGAAATATTGTAAGGATTTGTTGATAATTTCTGAGGTATTTTAGCATTTTAAATATGGTAAAATTGTAATCAATTGTTTGTTTGTTGTTGTTTTTTTTCATTTTAAAAGTAAGTAAAATCGTGCTGATTAACATTATGTTAATTTGTTGCTTGTTATTGTTAGTAGGCTCTGTTAAAAGAGTGTAATGTAGGTTATTTCTTTATGTATGGTGCTACTTTTGTTAAAATGTGTTATTTTCATATTAAGTAGATTATTTTGTTGTTGTTGTTTAACTATGTTGAAAATAAACTTTAAGGTGAGAAATTCGTTGAGAATTTGCATAACTGTTTTTTTATTATTACTTTTTGGATAGTACTGTTTATGCTGTTTTAGTTTCTTTTGGATGGTGTTTCATCTGCAATTTTTAGGTAATGTTTTATTTAAAAATATATATATATATAAAAAAATTGTGCCTTTATTTATTTTTTAAATGTGTGTTTTTTTTGTTTTGTTTTTTTGTTTGTTTTTTTAACAAGGATCATCGAGTAAAGGTTTAGCCAATTGCAGCGTTGAGTTTTACATAGTTAATTAGGAGCTTTTCCGGATTTAACTATTTCTAGTTGAACGTTGGATAGAGGTGTTCGTTCAACACGCAGTAATTTCTGAGGTCATTTATAATTTGTAGTAGAATGGTGAGAAATTGTTTAATGATGTAATTTTTAGTTTAAAATATTTTTTAACGTATGTAGAAATATGTTCATTATATTATTTAAATTGTTTGGTACAATATCCATATATTTTGTTGTTTATGTGACTACCTGAAATATTATAAATGTGTACTGTTTAAGTTATGGTGTAGTTTGTGTAGTTTGATATTTGGATATAGAGTGGATTATTTCGTAGTGTTTTTTAATCAATTTTTAAAAGAAACTTTTCTGTAATGAAGTTATTGAGATTTTGTATTTTTGTAATTGATTGTTTGCGGTGTAGGTTTTTTCTCATGCTGTTAGAGTAGTAGTTTCTGAGGTAATTTTTATTGCAAAAATGATTGTGGACCGTTTCATTTCGTGATTTTTTTATATGTAATATATTCTCTGTAGGATGAGTGTCGTTATTTGCTCTTGTTCACAGATATTCGCGGCACTTTTTACCGCTTTTTTTTTATTTATTTATTTTTTTTTAAAATTATGCTACGGTTAAAATTTTATGTCTTATGCTATATACTAGATTGGTGGTTGAGTTTTATGTTAATATGAGGAACTTTTCTGGATTGAACTGTCTGAGGTAATTTATCATTTATAATAGAATGGTGAGCAATTGTTTAATAGTGTACTTTTTTAGTTTAAAATCTTTTTTTTTTTTAATTATGTAAAAATATGATGATATTATTTAAACTGTTTGTTACAATATTTATATATTTTGTTGTTTATGTGACTAGTTGAAATATTATAAATGTGTACTGTTGAAGTTAAGGTTTAGTTTGTTTGGTTTTGATAATTTTATATAGAGTCAATTATTTCGTAGTGTTTTTATGCCTTTTTTTTTACTTTTTTGTGGTAAAGTTGTTGGGATTTTGTATAGACTTGTTAGATTGGATTGTTTGCGGTGTATTGTGAGGTTTTTTCTCATGCTGTCAGAGTAGTAGTTTCTGAGGTAATTTTTTTTTCAAAAATGATTTTGGAATGTTTCATTTCGTGATCTTTGTATATGTAACGTAATATATTCTCTGTAGGATGAGTGTCGTTATTTGCTCTTGGTTGCTTATTGATGGTTGAGATTTATGTTAATATGAGGAGCTTTTCTGGATTGAACTAGTTCTAGTTGAAGGTTGGATGGAGGTGTTTTTTCAGCTGTAATTTATATTGCAAAAATGATTGTGTAATGTTTCATTTGATGTTCTTTTTATTTGTAACATATTATTTGTAGAATGAGTGTAACGATTTAGTCTTCTTGTCGATGTATTTATCACAAATCTCGAGCGTGTAATTGCATGCATTTTGAAACATGTATTTTTGAATCGTGAATCGTTGATTAATTGATGGAAAGTATTAAGAATGAAATTAATAGCTATTTGACGGTGTAGGCCTAATATATATTTATTAATATTAAAATGACAAAGCTTAAATTGATTGGGACATTGTCGTTATTTGCTCTTGTTCAGAGATTATAGATATGTATATGTATATATATATATAGCTGTAATAGTTTAGAACGTGATTGTTTGTTCTTAAGTCAAAGCATATGGTTGTTTATAAGGCTAGTAGTGATGTGTTTATAATAATTTGACTTCCTTTATTTCTAACGTTATTGTTTTATAAAAAAAAAAAAAAGTGTTTTTTTTTTTTCATACATGTAATTTGCTCTGTAACAGGCTAACTGGTTTTGAAAACTAGGTGTAGGAATTTTGAAGTATTTTTTTATGCTTTTTGGATTTTTTGTGCAAGTTGGAGGCAAGTTTTATATTTAATATGCATTTCAACAAAGATGCTATATTTTAATTTGTTGATATGATGTTGTAGGTGTCAAAATGGGAACTCCGAAAAAGCCGTGTTGTGAAGTAGAAGGATTCATCCACAAGGTGTCTCCAGTTTTGAAGTCACGTTCAGGTGACGTGAATTACTTCTCGGCAGTGTTCCAGGAGGCGACTCGTAATAGCAGACTTGTAGTGTTTGATGTTCAGCGACACAATCAATTTCAGTGTGTGGAAAAAGACTATTATAGTACTATTAAAGTCTATTATAATTATTTACAAGTGTCTAATGATCATACAAGTTTTTTTTTTATTAGAGATGGATAGTAATGAACATGTATTGTGCATTTGAGCTTATTTTTTGATAATTTGGTAGATCTGGTGATTACTTATAGATTTATTAATAGAATATATTAATTGTAATGAAAGCGTTCATATTTTATTATTTGTTTTTTTACATAATGTTAGAACATTTTTGTGCAATGTTGTATTATATAATATATATATATATATATTATTAGTAGTAGTAGTAGTAGTAGTATTTATTGCTTCTTTTTCTTTTTTGCAGAAGTCCAGTGAAATTGAGTGGTGTGGTTTTGAGCAAGTCCTCCCAAGGAAAAGAGAAGGTTGATATTAAATTTAATTTAAGGTCGAAATTGTCTGTTGTTCAGAAGCTTTCCTTTGCTTTTGATCAATTTACTGGTGATGATGATCAGAAGAGGACATTTTTCAAGATGTCAGGGAGTATCAGAGAGTAAGTTTTTTATGTTTTGATTAAAGTTGTTAGTAAGTTCATGTGTACAACAGAAATTTAGAAGTTGAGTAAAAGTTTATTTTAGTTATTTGCGTATGGTTAATGCTAATTGTATTGTTTGTATGTAAAGTACACTGTAATAAATTGCTGTAGTTTTTACAGCAAAATTTTACAGAAACTTACTGTTTTACCATTTTACAAGTTATTACTGTATTTTGCAATGCATTATGGGTCAAAAAGAGTATTACAGTTGTTAACAGTATTTTCCCCTGTCAACTGTAAATTAATTTACAGTTAAAAGGTGTTTTCACTGTAGCTCATACGTTTTTACATCAACTTACTGTGATGTTGCTGCGCAGGCTGAATATGTTTGAAAACTGGTGGACTGGAGTAGGGCATGAACAGTTGAAGATAAAAGGCATTATTCTATCAATTTTTTGGTAAGTTCACTTAAACTTACATCCATAAACATTCAAATCAAATGTATTAGGCTACATTTAATGCATTTTAATGATTCATATTTTGAACAGAATTCATAACGTCAGATGCAATGAATTGTATCGACTTCGTTAACAACTGCGTGTTATCAGCACATTTAGTGGGATATGAAAGTGTTTGATTCCAATATTTATTTATTTATTTATTTTTATTTTTATTTTTATTTTATTTTTTTGCCGAAACGTTATGTTTATTTAGTAAAGGAATGTGTCGTTAACTTTAAATGTATTGTTTCAGGCGAGGCGGAGAATCGCGACGGGGCGCGCCATAACAGTGGAGAGACGAAGCTGAACTACGGTAAAACCATCGTGAATGTAATGCTAATATGGTTGAATGCTGCAGTTTGTTACAATTTTATTCGCATTTGCTCTCAAGAGAGTATTTTTAAAGCATTTGCAGTTTGGAAGACATGACATTGATCGAGGTGCTGGTGAGACAAAACTACATAGGCCTATTGTAAATACGAACGTGCAGTTAGCTTTGCTGACAAAATACATTAGAAAATATATTATACTAAATATCGTTGGATGCTGCGATTGTCTCATTTATTTCACCAGTTTGGAGCATGTTTTAAAATCAGTGTTTAACAAAGACCTGCGTCATAACTAAATTGAACGCTCATGCTCCAAACTGGTGAAATAAATGAGACAATCGTAGCACACAACGATGTTAATATAATATATTTTCTAATGTATTTCGTCAGCAAAGCTAACTGCACGTACGTAGGCCTAATTACAATATGTAGTTTTGTCTCACCAGCACGTTGGTCAATATGTCATGTCTTCCAAACTGCAAATGCTCTAAAAATAGCCTACTCCCTGGCGAGCAAAGTCAAATAAGCACCCCTAATAAACATCAAATTTTCATTTTTGGGTGAACTATCCCTTTAATTACATTTACAGTTTTTTCCTTTTTTTTAAACTTCTTGTAGGTGTCAGCAGCTGATGTGGAAAAAAACATCTACACTTCCAGACTCTCCTAGACTTATTGTCTTAGGTAATGTACAATGTTCCAAAATCTTTAAATTACTTAATAAACTTGGCCTGTTGTATTTTAGCATACATTTTTATAAAGACGCTTATATTTATTAATTTTAGGTGAAATTCTCACTGCAACTCAGTGGATGCTGAGTATTGAGGGTCAAGTGGTTGTGAATCCACACCCCAACTTTGTGGCTGGATTTGCTGCTTTGTTTACTGCATACTACAACTTCAATCTGGCGTACCAGCACGAGGCATCCTGCACACTTGAATTTGTTCAAAGGTAACAATTTACTTAAATATAAATTTGTATATGTTAAAGGGTTAGTTCATCCAAAAAAGAAATTTCTGTCATTAATTAACTTCTGACCTTCGTTAATTTTCGGAACACAAATTAAGATAATTTTGATGAAATCCAAGAGGTTTCTGAACCACACATAGGCAGCAACGTCATTACAACTTTTAAACCCCAGAAAGGTAGTAAAAACATTGTAAAAATAGTCCATGTGACTACAGTGGTTCAACCTTAATGTTATGAAGTGACGAGAATATTTTTGTGCGCAAAACCTCCCCAAAATAACGACTTTATTCAACAATTTCTTCGCTTCTGTGTCAGTCTCTGATGCTGTTCACGTAGTAAACAGTCCAGCGATTCCAGGTTCTACATCAGAACAAAAAGTATTCTCGTCACTTCATAACATTAAGTTTGAACCACTGTAGTCACTTGGACTATTTTAACGATGTCTTTACTACCTTTCTGGGCCTTGAAAGCTGCAATGACATTGCTTCCTATGTGTGGTTCAGAAACCTCTTGGATTTCATCAAAAACATCTTCATTTGTGTTCCGAAAATGAATGAAAGCCAGTAGTTAATTAATGACAGATTAATAAGTAATTAAATTTTTGGGTGAACTAACCCTTTAACACTACTTAAAGAAATAGTTAATCCAAAAATAAAAATTATGTCATTAACAAAATATAAAATAAGATATTTTGAAAAATGTGGGTAACCAAAGCTGTTTGGTTATACATTCTTCACAATATCTTCTTTAATGTTCAACAGAAGAAAGAAACTCATCCAGGTTTGGAACAACTTGAGGGAGAGTAAATTATGACAGAATTTTCATTTTTGGGTGAACTATCCTTTTATAATACATTAGAGCAGCGAATGCTTACAGGTGCAACTCAATAAATTAGAATGTCGTGGAAAAGTTCATTTATTTCAGTAATTCAACTCAATAAATTCAATGCACACAGACTGAAGTACTTTAAGTCTTTGGTTCTTTTCATTGGGATGTAGCATCTGGATAGATCCGGCGTAGTCAATCAACTTTGGAAATTTCAGAATGCTTTTAGCCTGCTGAACTGTGTTTGTAAATCTCACATCGGCCCCGGCCGGTCTGACAAAGACGAGCATTTTGGCACTTTCATGGACCCTCTGAGGTTAAACAGAGAACCCCATTTCCTAGCTTTTGAGACATCAAAGGGCCCCTCATGTGGACTAAGTGCCAGATCACATTCCAACACACACCACACACACACAGACACACAAACATGCATTGAAGACTGTATGTGTAAGATATATAATTATATATAAATGTAACCACCGTTGTATTGTCAAATTGCATATAGTTATTCCCACTGTATAAGCTTAGCTATGACTGTAGTTGTATTAGTTTTCTTCTAAACGATAAAACTCAAGTATAAACTGTATCTCCCCTTTTATGTCTTTGCCATCTGACAAGTTTGGTCTCATTGTAAAGCTTTCGTTATGCTCTAATTGAAAATGTATGTCACATGACTGTAAAATGCATTCTTCTATTTTTAATGGTACTTTGAAGAAAATGTACTCAGATCGGACACTTCATAAACCATGCAAATTAGGTCATAAATGGAGACAAAGAAAGAGTTTGCCCGCCAAAATCGCACCCTCATCATTGGCTGATGTATCCCAGGAGGCGTTCTGGCCTGTTGTCCTTAAAACACAATGACACGCATCTCTCATTTGTCTCTCGATTGTCTCTCGCCATTTCACACCCGTCTCTCCCGGACGTCTCGGCGACCGCGCTTCCATCACGCGCCCCCTCTCTTCGGGACGACCATCTTTTGGCAACAAGTTTCTTTGTCAAACCCTCTTCATCCGTCGCCCTAAGTCTTCACTCTTCATCGCCTAGGAGACGGACTCTTTTTCTTTATTTTCCGGTTATCTTACTCTTAAGTTAAACCCTTGTTTGAAAATCCCGCCGAAGAACACCTTCTCGGAAAAGGACCAATCGCTTCAGCCGCACGCACCGAAACTTCTGCAGAAACACGAAACGACCACAGCACCTGAACCTATGCAAGTATAGAACCATTCTTTCCAAAGCGTTTTAAGCTCGATGTGTAAGCTGAGTTTCCTTGCTGGCTCTCAAAGGTTTTAACTGTTCGTAAGTTGCCATTCCTTTGATCACCTCTGTTTTCTTGACTTTACTTTCGCTTTCTATATATGTGTATTGTTTGTGTATGTTTAGTAGTATAGTCTCTGTATCCGTAGTTTCATATATTAAATACATTATATTCATGCTCGATTGTTTTTTTTTTTTGCTCATGCAACAAACCCAGGTCACTTTAACGTTTCGATCCAGTATCCTTGCTTTACGCATTGATGTTAGAATAGGAAGTCTTTCTCGTGGCCAGAGAAAAACCTTCCTTTTATAATCGGCTATGAAGAGCTAACGGTTTGCTGGACAAACCAATAGCTTCTGTAAATTATTATCAAACCAGAACTAATCATATATGTAATTGATTATAATTTGTTGTAATTAATTCACAATATATGTATAATTCCCTCTCGGGTCGGTATATGTATTATAATAAATCATAAAGCTTTATGATTTATTATATTCATATATTTCACCCATAAATTAATTAAATACCTGTACTGATTCGCTACAGGGATGATTTTGGCTCACATTTAACAAAAACCCACCAATTCACACTCTCGACAAATTAGAATACTTCATAAGACCAATAAAAAAAAAAAACATTTTTAGTGAATTGTTGGCCTTCTGGAAAGTATGTTCATTTACTGTATATGAAATGAACATACTTTCCAGAAGCCTGACATTTCTGTTTAAAATATCCTTTTTTTTATTGATCTTATGAAGTATTCTAATTTATTAAGATAGTGAATTGGTGGGTTTTTGTTAAATGTGAGCCAAATCATCAGAATTAAAAGAACCAAAGACTTAAAGTACTTTTACATTCTGTGTGCATTGAATTTATTTAATACACGAGTTCCACAATTTGAGTTGAATTACTGAAATAAATGAACTTTTCCACGACATTCTAATTTATTGAGATGCACCTGTATTGTAAAGTGGTATGTTTTCATTAAAGTCTGCACATGATCCTAAAGCTTCTGCTTGTGTTTTTCTGACTGATTTTTGTGCAGATGTTTTGAGGGAATCAACCCACCTACTGGTACCAAGACAGCCACAACAAAGGTTGGAGTCAAAAGAAGTGGAAAGGCCTCAGAGAAGAGGAACCACATAGTTAACCCTCATGTGTGTACTCTTCTCAAAAGACTAATGGACTGTTAATGCTGTTAATTTTAATAAATATTTTTCTTACAACAGCTTGGTTTGATTATTTTTTTAAATGTTTATTTTAAAGCATTTACATCAATATAATTGTAAATAATAGAGTACAGTTTACTGTGAAAATAAGTATTTACAGTATTTTCAAAGTATAACGATTACGGCTACATCTTGCCTTTTGGAGCATTTACAGGATTTTATTGGCAACTTTAGTTGCCAGGTAAATACTGTAATTTAGTACAATTACAAAAAAAAATACTGTAATGTATACTACAAGTTCAATTTTATAATCCTGTAAAAAAAAAAAAAAAAAATACTGTATTCCACAAACAACAATATACTGTAAATTGTTAACAGTATTATACTGTAATCCATTTTACAGCAATTAACAATTATTTTACAGGATTTTATTGGCAACGTTTTTGCCAGTAAATTCCTGTAAATTCTACAGTACATTTTTTACAGTGTAGGCTTTAGAATTGATTTGGGTTTTATAGTTTTATTCTTAGCAATAGTGCTGGGTAATAAAATAATAATAAGTATTGCAATAAAAAATATTAGTGTATAATGAACTATGTCAACAATAGTTAATGTTGGTTTTAGAGAGACAGTGTTTTGCAGATTTTAGCTCAAATGTGAAGTCAGTACACTTCATTAAGATAATGAAGATCTTCAGAATTAAAAACGAACCTACATCTACACTATAGTAGTTTTGGTGCTAAAGTCACTAGGAAAATGTTACTTTTGCAGCAACATTGTCTGTTTCTTAAATAAAAAACTTGTAGGTGGTTTGTAATGTGTGAAAAGGGTTTAAATAGGTGTTTTTAAATGTTTTTTTTTATTATTATTTTTTTTGGTATGTTTTTGGATGTGAGACTTTTTATCTAATATTGTGTAAAATTGGTTTAATTTGAATTATAGGTGTTATCTTGCATATATTTGAATAGTACAAAAAATATATAATAATAAATAATATATAAATAATATTTTTTTTACAGTTATGAGTATTTATAAATAATTATAATAAATAAAAATAATAATAATAAATATTGCAGTTGTATGTTTGTGTTGTTTTGTTTTTGAAGAGTTGTATATGACATTTTATTAATTTTACATCATATTTTTAAGGTGTCTGTGAAGGTGAAGGTGTTGCAGTTACTTTCTCAGAAGCAGACTGTCACTAGGAGCCGGCAGAGGCTGACACAGACGACATATACTGTTGCAGACCATGATAAAACAATCTCCTTAGTGTGGGGTGACCGTTCATTGGTAATATGTAGCTGGTATGAGCTTACAGATGTGTCTGTACGGTTGTTCAAACAGACACCTTGTTTGAGCACAACTGTGCGAACTACCTTTTCCATTGTTGATGACTGTGGTAGTTCAGCAGAAGTAGAACAAGGTGAATTAGAAAGTATTGTAGGAGAAATTGTGGACATAGAAATCAGAATTCAGAACTTGTGTCCACAATTCCATACTTTGGAGTTCCTGAATCTGGAAACCAATATGACTCGATGTGAAAACTGCAGAGCTTTCTGTAAAACTTCCAAAGTTACATCTCTGTTACGTGGACACATCACAGTCGAAATAGGAGCACAAAACAAGAAAATTCATATGGACCATGACAATTTCTGCAACCTATTAGGTTTGCCAACATGTGGTAGGTATGACTCCAATGAATTGGTTTCAAAAGTACTTGGCCATGAAAAACTGCAGATTGATATGTGTGGTCAAGTCATGATAAATGTACAGTTTGTAGACAATGCTGCAGAAAAGTCCATGTGTGAGGCCAGAAGCAGTAGTGTGCCTGGTTGTCACAAACGTGTGCATTCTAATGTTGAAATTGAAAAGCACAGTATGCCTTCTACTTCTACTGCCAGTGCTTGTGCTTTAAGCAGCAGTGAATGTGGTCATAGTAAAGCTGTGCAATCTGATGTTCACATTGAGAAGGACAGTGTGCCTTGTATTACTTCTGCTAGTGTTTGTGCTAGGAGCGGCAGTGAATCTGGACCTAGTAAATCTTTGCAGTGTGATATCCACAGTGAGAAGGACAGTGTGCCTTGTACTACTTCTGCTAGTGTTTGTGCCAGGAGCGGCAGTGAATCTGGACTTAGTAAATCTTTGCAGTGTGATGTCCTCAGTGAGAAGGACAGTGTGCCTTGTACTACTGCTAGTGTTTGTGCTAGCAGCGGCAGTGAATCTGGACTTAGTAAATCTTTGCAGTGTGATGTCCACAGTGAGAAGGACAGTGTGCTTTGTACTCCTTGTACTAATGAGAAAGAGGGTGTAGATGTTCAAGACAATTTTGATGACATAGATTTGGATTTGGAAGAACTTGAGTATTAGAATGGATAGAGGGCTGTATTTCTTTCTTTTTTCTTTTTTGAAAGTTTATGATAAGGTGAAGTTGTATTAGTTGCAACGTATATATTTGCGAAATATAAGTGTAGCGTCCAGTCGAAAGAAGTTAGCCAGAACTGATGGTTTAGTGACTCTTTAATGAGTTTCCTTGCAGGTCATAAACCAACGTAAGAGCTGAACACAGAACAAACAAAACAACGTGTCACTCTCACTCAAACATTAGCCATTTTCATTAACATTTTATCAGTATGTACCAAAGCTTAACAAAACACATCCTCTACACTGTAATACCTTGTTGCCACTTTCGACTGAGGCTATATTCCTTATCTCTTTAACCTTTGTTGCCGTCTCATTTTCTCTTTATCGCTAGCGATCTTTTTCTTTTGCCTTTTTTTTGTATTAGGTCTCCCCGCGCATACCTCTTCTTTCAAAATAAAAGCCAGTTTCGGCTAAACAGGAAGTGTCAAAATAAAAGCATATAAATTAATGTAATCGTCATACTTTGAGGTCCTTTACACTCCCACCAAATTATTTTCAGTTTTACCACACATAAATTTAAAACATAAATAATTTTATATGAAACAATCCCATTAATGAAAAACTATTAACTTCATAAGCTTAACTGTATGTTATCTTACAGTTTTCTCTTAAGAAGATTCTAATAGTAGAACTAACTTATGAACTGGACGTTCAACCACAGACACTCTGCTCCACCTTTCACCCTTTTTGTTCAGATTTTTGTCTCCAATAATTATTTTAACCCTCCTGATGAGTCAATCTTTGTCTGTTACTGTCTCCAAACCTCTTCCAAGCCTCCACACAGATCTTGGTTGTGTTTCGTCAGTGTCTATCACTACATCGCCTACTTGAATGTTTCTCTTAGGCCTGTGCCACCGTTGCCTGACCATGATGTTATGGAGATACTCCTTCCTCCAGCGGTTCCAATATTGCTCTGCTAGGAACTGTACTTGGCGCCATCTTTTCTTTCTATACAAATCCTCCCTAACGAACCTTCCAGGAGGAGGTAGAGCAGTAGTAGCCTTCATGGTGATGAGGTGATTAGGAGTGAGTGGTTCCAAACTGTTTGGATCGTTCAGGTTCTCTGTTGTAAGAGGGCGACTATTCACAATCGCTGCTGCCTCATACAAAAAGGTCCGTAGGGAAGCATCGAGTCGAGCAGATGAGAGTGTTAGAGTAGCGTTGAGAACATTCCTCACAGTCCTTATTTGTCTTTCCCACACTCCGCCTGCATGACTTGCGTGAGGTGCATTAAAGACTAAATCGCATTGTTTTTCCGCAAGAAAAACAATGCAGGTTCTCAGTCTCTCAGCATCAACTTCCTGTAGAGCTGTAGCGAGTTCATTTTTGGCCCCTACGAAATTGGTCCCTTGGTCACACTTAATTTGCTTGACTGAGCCGCGTAGTGCAAAAAAAGCATCGCAGTCCATTGATAAAGGCATCGGTCGATAGGTCATCCAATATTTCTACATGAATGGCACGAGAATAAAAGCATGTAAAGAGCAGGCCATATCTTTTGTGTTCTTTGCGTCCTTGCTTAATGATAAACGGCCCAAAAACATCCATGCCACAATAGGTTAAAGGTGGAGAGGGTTCCACTCTTTCTGTAGGGAGATCACTCATTTTCTGTTCTTCCACAGATCGCCTTAGTTTCCGACAAAACACACACTGGCGAATATAGGATGCAACTGTTTGGCTCAGCCTGGGGATCCAATAGCCACTGGATCGAATCTGATTCATGGTAAAGCCTTTGCCCTGATGATTAACCCTTTCATAGTGGTATGCAATTATCAGTTTTGTGACATGATGTTCTCTTGGAATGACTGTTGGGTGTTTGAATGAGTCAGGAAGAGACGAACTGTGTAGTCGTCCTCCCACCTTGAGTAGGCCATCTCTGTCTAAGAAAGCATCAAGATGGTGAAGTTTGTTGTACCTTGGTAATGGTCTACCTTTGCTTAGTATTCTTATTTCCTCTTGATATACTTGTCTTTGCAGATCTTTGATGACCACTAGTTCCGCGTTTTGTCGTTCATTAAAAGTAGAGTGTGCATTTGATTTGTCATTCAGCAGACGGAGTCTAAGACGTGCTACAGCTCTAACTGCATGAGACCAGGATGAGAACTTTGCCAGACGGTCAGCAAGGCTCATATGTTCTGCAGTTTGTGTGTGTAATGTTTGCACCTTTCTCACCTCAGGGTCTCCGACTGGAAGCTCTGTGTTCTCATTTGCTGGAAGTTGTATTTCCTTTTCCCACAGGAATTTAGGGCCTGTGAACCAGTTGGATGAGAGCAGTCCATCTACCGTCGTTCCCCTAGATGCCTTGTCTGCAGGGTTTTCACAGGATGAAACATAAAACCACTGTCTGCCTCGTTTCTCGATTGCTCCTGTCTGCCTCACTGCTCAGATTGGTTTGCGTCTGTAACTCCGTATAGCTTTGTTTTGAATCTCTCACTTTTATTCATTGTTGCTTATTTTTTTATTACCTTATATGTAATATTGCCTACCACACTAATCTGACGTCGCTAGCTTGTAATATTTGAATCTAAATCGCTGTTACAACGCATTTGCATTTGCAGCGCTAGCTTGTTAACTTGTTAACAGTCTCTCGCGCGCTCCTTTTTCAACGTGTTCTTCAAACAGCTGTGGTAAGTCGGATCAGTCTACAAACACAGTGAGTCATGTCATCTTCTCCCAGCATTGCTACCTGTTCCATTTGCCACATGTTTACCATAGCTCTCTCTGTCAGCGACGAGGGATTTACATGTCATAAATGTAGGGAAATAGTCAGGCTGACAGAGAGAATCTCAGAATTAGAGACACGCATCCAAACTTTAATCGAGGATAGTAAGAATGCAAGGGCTTCAGATACTGTTTTGGATGCGACTAGCTTAGTGAACTCTGTACATTGTTCGGTTCCGGCTGTAGAGCCCGCGCAGCAGGGCACTTGGGTAACGGTGAGGCGGCCTAGCCGCGGAAAACACCACTCTTCCGTTCCAATAAGAACATCAAACAGGTTCTCCCCACTCAGTGATACACCCACTGAGAATCCTGTTGAAAGTGCCCAAGTTATTGGCGATTCGATTACACGGAACATGAAAATAGAGACACCAGCCACCATAGTCACATGTTTGCCGGGAGCCAGAGCACCTGACATCAAAGCAAATTTAAAAGTGCTGGCTAATGCTAATCGTAAATACTCTAAGATTATTATTCACGTCGGCACTAATGATGTTCGACTTCGCCAGTCGGAGATCACTAAAATTAACATTAAAGAGGTGTGTGAACTCGCAAGTACAATGTCAGGAGAAGTAATTTGCTCTGGCCCCCTTCCTGTTCGTCGGAGTGATGAGATAGTTAGCAGATTATCATCACTCAATGGCTGGCTGTCTAAGTGGTGTCCGCAAAATAATATAGGTTTCATAGACAATTGGAAAAGTTTTTGGGGCAGACCTGACCTGTTAAAAAGAGATGGTATTCATCCCTCCCAGGATGGTGCTGCTCTTCTCTCTAGTAATATGGCACATAGTCTTAGAACTGAAACATGACAAACTGGGGCCCAGGTCAGAAAGCAGACAGACTGGCTAAACCGACCGTCTGCTAGCTGCCTCACGTTACAGAAGTCAGAAAATTCAGATAACTCTCAACACATAGAAACTCTTACACCTAGATATTTTCAAATAGAGACTGTGTCTGTACCCCGAATTAGTAAAAACAAAAAACTTCCAAACCCATTTAATGGTAAAAATTTAATTGATGTTCAACAAATAAAAAATAGAGATAATAATGCTAAACAAATGATAAAACTCGGGTTGTTAAATATTAGATCCCTTTCTTCAAAATCACTTATTGTTAATGATATTATCAAAGATAATAATCTAGATGTGCTGTGTTTGACAGAAACTTGGCTAAAACCGGACGATTACATTACTTTAAATGAGTCTAGTCCTCAAGGTTATGATTATCGACACAATGCCCGTCAGAAAGGCAAAGGGGGAGGTGTTGCTGTAATCTATAGTAATATTTACAGTATTAGTCAGAAGTCTTTCAAATATAATTCCTTCGAAACTATGGTACTTTACGTAACATTATGTAAGTTGACATTTGTGCTGGCTACTGTATACAGGCCACCAGGACACAATACAGACTTTATCAAAGAATTTGCTGACTTTCTATCAGAGTTAGTACTAGCTGCAGATAAAGTCCTTGTTGTTGGTGATTTTAATATTCATGTAGATAATAAAAAAGACGCATTAGGATTGGCATTTGCAGATATTCTAAACTCTATTGGTGTTAGACAACAATTGTCAGGACCCACTCATTGTCGTAATCATACTTTAGATCTAATATTATCACATGGAATCGATATCGATGCTGTTGAAATTCTGCAGCAGAGTGACGACATCTCAGATCATTATCTAGTCTCGTGTATACTACATTTAGTCAAGGCGGCTAAACTGCCTCCATGCCATAAATATGGTAGAACCATCACTTCTACCACTAAAGATTGCTTTATAAATAATCTTCCTGATCATTTTTATCGCCTTAGCATACCAGACAGCTTAGAAGACCTCGATGTTGCAACAGAAACTATTGCCTCTGTCTTTTCCAGCACATTAGACTCAGTTGCTCCTTTGCGTTTAAAAAAGATTAAGGAAATTAATCCAATGCCATGGTACAATGAGCACACTCGGGCCCTAAAGTTATCAGCCAGATAAATGGAGCGCAGCTGGAAGAAATCAAAACTAGAAGTATTTCGTATTTCGTGGAGAGAGAGAATGATTGAGTACAGAAAGGCCTTAAAATCTGCTAGATCTGCCTATTTTTTCAAAACTCTTAGAAGAAAATAAACACAACCCTAGGTATTTATTTGATACAGTGGCTAAATTAACAAGAAATAAAGCTTCAACTTCTGATGTTTCCAAAGAGCACAGCAGTAATGACTTTATGAACTTCTTTACTTGCAAGATTGATAATATTAGAGAAAAAATAATAACCATGCAACCGTCTACTACAGTATCGTGTCAGATAGTGCATTGTAGTGTCCCTGAGGAAAAATTCAATTCATTTACTGCTTTAGGAGAGGAAGAATTGTCTAAACCTGTTAAATCATCAAAATCAACAACATGTATGTTAGACCCTATACCGACTAAGCTATTGAAAGAAATGCTTCCAGAGGTCATAGACCCTCTTCTCAATATCGTCAATTCATCTTTATCATTAGGATACGTACCAAAAACTTTTAAGCTGGCTATTATTAAACCTCTTATTAAAAAACCACAACTTGATCCTAGAGAATTAGTCAATTACAGGCCGATCTCAAATCTCACTTTTCTGTCAAAAATACTAGAAAAGGCAGTATCATCACAGCTATGTTCCTTTTTAGAAAGAAATGGTATCTGTGAGGATTTCCAGTCAGGATTTAGACCGTACCATAGTACTGAGACTGCTCTCATTAGAGTTACTAATGATTTGCTCTTATCATCAGATCGTGGTTGTATCTCTCTATTAGTGTTACTGGATCTTAGTGCAGCATTTGACACTATTGATCACAATATTCTTTTAAATAGACTCGAAAATTATGTTGGCATTAGTGGAATTGCATTGTCATGGTTCAAATCATACTTATCTGACCGTTATCAGTTTGTAGTAGTAAACGAAGACATGTCATATCGATCACAAGTTCAGTATGGAGTACCACAAGGCTCAGTACTAGGACCGTTGCTGTTCACTCTGTACATGCTACCCTTGGGAGATATCATTAGGAAGCATGGCGTTAGTTTTCACTGTTACGCTGATGATACTCAGCTCTATATTTCTTCGCGCCCTGACGAAACTTACCAATTCACAAAATTAATGGAATGCATAGCTGATATAAAAAATTGGATGACCAGTAATTTCCTACTACTAAATTCAGAAAAAACAGAGATTCTAATTTTTGGACCAAAAACTTCTTCACGTAATAACCTAGAATATTGTCTAACACTTGATGGCTGCTCTGTTAAGTCTTCGTCGTCAGTTAGGAACCTGGGTGTGCTCTTTGATACCAATCTTTCATTTGAAGGCCATGTTACTAGCATCTGTAAAACCGCATTCTTCCATCTTAAAAATATATCTAAACTACGACATATGCTCTCAATGAAAAATGCAGAACAGTTAGTTCATGCGTTCATGACCTCAAGGCTAGATTACTGTAATGCTCTACTGGGTGGTTGTTCTGCTCGCCTGATAAATAAACTACAGCTTGTACAAAATGCAGCAGCTAGAGTTCTTACTAGAACCAGGAAGTATGACCATATTAGCCCAGTTCTGTCAACACTGCATTGGCTTCCTGTTAAACATCGTATAGATTTTAAAATCTTGCTAATTACTTACAAAGCACTAAATGGTTTAGCTCCCCAGTACCTGAGCGAGCTCCTAATTCATTATAGTCCTTCACGTCTATTGCGATCTCAGAATTCAGGCCAGCTGATAATACCTAGAATATCAAAATCAACTGCAGGTGGTAGATCCTTCTCCTATTTGGCACCTAAACTCTGGAACAATCTTCCTAGCATTGTTCGGGAAGCAGATACACTCTGTCAGTTTAAATCTAGATTAAAAACGCATCTCTTTAACCTGGCATACACATAACACATTACCAATTTATATTTTCAAATCCGTTAAAGGATTATTAGGCTGCATAAATTAGGTCAGCCGGAACCGGGAACACTTCCTATAACACCTGATGTACTCGTTAAATCAGAAGAAGAATGGCATCTACGCTAATATTAGTCTTTCTGTTTATCCCGAGGTTCACCGTAGTCAACCGGATCCGGGCCGTATCCAGGTGAGACCAAGGACCTGCACCTTGACACGACCACAACGCAGCCCTGACGTATCAGCAGAGATTGAGTCAACTAGATCATCCACTGTGAGGGCCTCATCGACACGACAGCCACGACGCAGTTCCTCAACAACCGTCCATACCGGCGTGATGAATACGATCCTCAGTTGGATGGAACTGAAATAAATACTTTTAATGTTGCGATCCTATTGGACTTATGATAGCAACCTGAATTGTAACAAAGCACTGTTGGCCAGAGGAGAACTGGCACCCCGACTAAGCCTGGTTTCTCCCAAGGTTTTTTTCTCCATTTTAACACCAATTTGCCACTGGTCTGCCACCTAATGTCACCTGATGGAGTTTGGGTTCCTTGCCGCTGTCGCCTCTGGCTTGCTTAGTTGGGGACACTTGACTTGACATTTGATATTCAACAGTGCTTTGATCTGCCTGCATTGACACTATTCTTTAAGAGCTGCTGTGCAGCCAAACAATGTACCAGTTATCAATGTAAAGCTGCTTTGACACAATCTACATTGTAAAAAGCGCTATATAAATAAAGGTGACTTGACTTGACTTGACTTGCTGAGGTGTTGTGTTGTTGCGGATCTTTTGCACCCTGTTTGCAACAAATGTGTGGAAACGCCTTGCTTCATTACTTATGTATCCTATAATGACTTTAGAGTCTGTCCAAAAGAACTCTTCCACATTGCTGTACAGTAGCTCCTCTCTGAGCATGTTACTCACTGTGACTGAGACGGTTGCTGCTGTGAGGTCTAATCTTGGGATTGTGGTGACCTTTGTGGGAGACACGCGGGCTTTCCCCATAAAAAAAAATGCAGTGAACATCTCTGTCCTTATTTATCATTCTCAGGTAAGAACACTGTCCATATCCAGTGGTGCTTGCATCTGAGAAGTGATGCAGTTCTCTTTTTACCACTTCTCCAAAGTCGGCAGGCACATAACATCTAGCTATCTGCAATTTCTCCAGATTAATGAGATCCCTTTTCCAGCACTCCCACCATGGTCTCAGATGTGAAGGTAGTGGGTCGTCCCACCTGGTTCCTTGTCTACACATTTCTTGTAGGATCCTTTTACCATTGAGGAGATAGGGGGCGACGAATCCTAGAGGATCGTGTATCGCTGCTACTGTGAATAATATTCCACGGCGTGTGGGAACTTGGTCTTTCAGGGCAATGTTGAAAGTGAAACAGTCCCTTTCTATGTTCCAGTGAATGCCTAGTGCTCTCTCGGTTTGTGTCTCACAGAGCGCAAGATCTTTAGTCTTGATGTCAGATGCATGCTCTGATGTCGGTATGCTGCTTAGAACGGCACTACTGTTGGACACGAACTTATGCAACCGCAGGCCACCTCTGGCACACAGTTCGCGTGCCTCTTGAGCTAGCTGCATGCCGTCTTCCACTGTTTTCACACTTGTGACTCCATCATCCACATAAAAGTCTCTGGCTATGAACTGAGAGCCTAGTCGGAAAGTAATGCTGTTCTCTTTGGCCAGACGTTTGCACAACCTGGCGAAGAGACCGCACCAAAGAGATGCACCGTCATCCTGTACACTTGAGGTTGTGTGCTTATGTCTCCATCTCGCCACCACAGGAAGCGAAGGTAGTTACGATCTCTCTCTTGGACCTGAAATTGATGGAACATTTTTTCTGTGTCACACAGTAGAGCTATTTGATGTTGTCGAAAGCGTAAAAGGACACCTGTCAGATTGTTAATCATGTCTGGACCAGCCAGGAGATGTTCGTTGAGACTGGTCCCTTTATGTTTGGCTGAGCAGTCAGAAACCACACGCAACTTTTCAGGTTTCTTTGTGTGATAGATGCCATGGTGTGTTATATACCATGTCTCACCAGGGAGTCCATTATCTTTGACTTCTTGTGCTTCACCCTTTGCAATGATGTCATTCATGTACTCGATATAATCCTCCTTGTATTTCTCATCTCAGGTGAATTTCCTTTTGAGCTGATTAAGTCAGATCTCTGTGAGCTGTTTGTTATCAGGCATTTGTGGCCTTTCCTTGAATGGCAGTGGCATCTCATAATGCCCTTGTTCAGTTCTCTTTATGCTTTGTTGAAGTTTATCAAGGAAGACGAGATCTTCTTGAGACACTGTGATGTCGTTTCCACTGACTTCTCTGAAGTCACCTTCCAGTGCACGGATTGCATCCATGGGAGTTACTGGGGGAATTTCTTTGACAATAACACGATGACAGAGGCTGCTTATCATACCTGTCTCAAGGTGGGGTTCTGAACTACCAACTATGCTCCACCCTAAGTCTGTTTGAACAGCATAAGGTTCATTATCTCTGCCTAATATTGTTTGCCTGGGTGCTAAAGCTCTGGGACAGTTGTAACCTATGAGGAGACCCACTTCACAGTTGAGGAGAGGAGGGACTTCATCTATGATTTGTGAAAAGTGACTCCAGCGCTTGGCTGTTTCACAGGTTGGTTTGTTTTCACGATTGGTGGGTATGTAATCCTTTGTGTATGCATGAGAGAGTTTGATGACTGTTGCTGAACTGTAGCCTCTTACGAGGAGATCAGACACCTTTCCACTATTTACAACTGTGTTCTTTCCCATCATAGTGGTTAGTTTTAGTTTCACTGGAGACATCTCGGCTTGTAGTTTACGACTAACATCCTGGTCAATAAAAGCAGTATCACTCTGCGTGTCTAACAATGCATATACAAGTTTTTCTTGGCATGGATTTGCGGCAGATGACACCCACACTGGAACTATCATTGAAGTACTGACAGACTGTCCTTCTCTGGCAACATGAAGTGACATGGCGGGTGTCGTCGCTAATGTGTGATTCTGTGTTGTATCTTCACATGCCTTTGTCTTTTCAGGTCTTTACTGTAGTTCTCATCATGAAGATAGGTTGGGTGTCTTTTTGTGCAAATGTCACAGGTGAGGCGGTGTCTACAGTCCTTTGCGCTGTGACCTTGTTTCAAACAGCCATAACACAATTTATTGTCTTTAACGTATGTCCTTCTATCTTCCAGAGACATTTTCATGAAGTTTGGACATTTGTGAAGCTGGTGTGTGCCCTTGCACAATATGCATGGATGTCCCATGTGCGTTTTGGTTGCTGGTTGTTTGTCAGTTTGCACAGTAGTCTTCATGTTAAATGCACTTGTCTTATTCCCTTTAATGTCTAGATTTCCTTTATCGTTGGTTGCTTCAAGAGAGCGAATCGCATGGATGGAAGTTACTGGGTTACAGGCAACTTCTGCCTCTAGGGACAGGAATGTAGCAAAATCACTGAAGCTGGGAAAGTCTTTGCCATCCATTAGGGTCTTTGTAACCTGGCGATTCCACCGGGCAGCTGTCCATTCGGGTAGTTTTTGTAACAATTTTTGATTTTCATCGCAGTCGTTTAATATTTCCAATCCTTTTACATGAGGCATAGCACTCATGCATGCATTTACAAAATCTGCGAAGTTACTCAATCCTTCAGCATCCTTTGAGTGTATTTTTGGCCAGCAGGACAGTTTCTCTCTATATGCTTTCTGAATAACAAATGTCTGACCATATCGTTGGTTGAGCCTTTCCCAAGCATCTTGGTAAGCTTCTTCATCATTTCTATAGAAAGTTTCCTCAAGGCATTTACGAGCCGGACCACTCACCTACCTTTTTAAGTAGTACAGTTTATCTGCAGCAGAGATGCCCCTTTAGTCAATTAGTGACATGAAAGTGGATTTCCATTCAATAAAGTGAATTGGTTCATCATTGAATACTACTGGCTCTGGGGTAGGAAGTCTATTCATCATTATACTGTCCTGCACGGCCTTTGCAAGCTGAGTGACACTGGGGGGCACTGACAACATGGATGAGTTAGACAGGGGTGATGCAGGGGGTTGTGGTGTATAATTTGGGTTCACCTGTTCTCTCTTGATTGACTGAGCATCACCCATCTGTTTTATCTCTCTGTCATAGGCTTCCAGCCTGGCTCGGGCTGCCTTTACATCCTTTTCAGCTTGCAGACGTTCTAGCTCAGTTTTCTGTATTTCTATTTCTTTCTTATGTTGCTCCTCTAGAGTCTTTATCCTTTCTTTTTGCTTTCTTTCCTCTTGTGCTATCTTATATTCAGCTTCTCTTGCCGCTAATTCTGCAGCTGCATCAACCCGTTTTGAGGCAAGGTATGATGATGAGGAGTGGTGGGAGATACTTGAGTTTGCAGCTGTGGAACCGTATATGGAAAGTGCATATTCACAATCTAAAAGCTCACGTAGACGACCTCTTTCACGTTCTGCATCAAAATCTCCATCAATGCCAGTTAATCTTTCAAAGATTATTTTTACGATGTCACGAGTTACTGATTCACATGCATCAATTTTTCTCCGTAAATCAGTTGATGGTGCTACATAGCTCCTCATCTCAGTGTAAAGTCTCATGACATCATCCCTTCTTTTCTCCAGATCGTCTGCCAGTGATGACAGCTGTGTTTCTGTTACATCTGATTTTAATCTTTCTCGTCTCTCGTGCTTGTGCTTTCCACTGTTCATATAAATTCACAAGTCTTCTTTCCCTTTTACTTGCTTCTTCCCTTTGATATTCAAGCATCTTTTCTGTTGGTGTTTTGATTCTTTCAGAGCGGCGAGCTACATTTGACGTGCTCTGGGCTTTGTTCTGTAGGTCAGCCAACAGTTTTTCCTTACATTTTATTGTTTCCTTTATGTCTTGCCTTTTATTCTCACTTTCATTTTGAAGTAGGTGTTTACATTCTTCAATTTCCTTTTGTAGATCAGTAATGTGTTCATTAATGTCTCTTGAAATTACAGATGAAGTCTGTGAGTCTTCCATTCTCATTGCAGGCTTTATGTACCTTTCAATTTCCCGACCAACTTCTGCCACCTGCTGGCTATTTGTTGCGCTGCATGGCGGCGGACGGGCAAGCTCTTACTGTAGCGTCCAGTCGAAAGAAGTTAGCCAGAACTGATGGTTTAGTGACTCTTTAATGAGTTTCCTTGCAGGTCATAAACCAACGTAAGAGCTGAACACAGAACAAACAAAACAACGTGTCACTCTCACTCAAACATTAGCCATTTTCATTAACATTTTATCAGTATGTACCAAAGCTTAACAAAACACATCCTCTACACTGTAATACCTTGTTGCCACTTTCGACTGAGGCTATATTCCTTATCTCTTTAACCTTTGTTGCCGTTTCACCTTCTCTTTATCGCTAGCGATCTTTTTCTTTTGCCTTTTTTTTTGTATTAGGTCTTCCCGCGCATACCGTTCTTTCAAAATAAAAGCCAGTTTTGGCTAAACAGAAAGTGTCAAAATAAAAGCATATAAATGAATGTAATCGTCATACTTTGAGGTCCTTTACAATAAGTACAACATGTGAAGTGAGTTACTTTTTTGTCACAGGTGTATATACTTGTGTCTACTGGACTTTATAGCAGAGATGTGTTTTTTTTTTTTTTTTTTTTCCCAAATACTCACTACATTAGTAGAAATGTTTTCACTTGGAAAATAACACAAAAGTGTGATTTTGTTGTTGTTATATATATATATATATATATATATATATATATTATTGTATAATTTATTTTGTTACAGTTGTAATATTTAATATTTCTTCTGTTATAATGTTTTAAGCAAATTTTGTGTTGTGTACTTTTTTTTTGCCAAAAAAAAAAAATAAATATATATATATATATATATATACATAGTTGATTTTTTAAAATACTTACTACATTATTAGAGATAGTTTAATTTTAAAATGTATACTACTTTGAACATTTCTTCAATTATAATGTCTTAAGCGAATTTTGTGGAATGTGTACTTTAGAGTTCAATTAAACAATTTTGATACCTTTAAGTGTGTATCATTTATATTAGGTAATTATGTGTTGAATTATTGGTTTTTGATATATTTATGTTCTTGGTTAATGATGTGTTAAGTTGTTGATTGATAAACTTTAGTACATAATTGGTGTATGTTGTATTTGACAATTCAAGTAATATTTTTCATTTATCATACATAAAATATTAGTGCTTCTCATTTATACTGATTCTTTTTAATAAATATTTAATTTGTGATGGTTAAGTAAATTATTTTAAGGAACTAAACAAATATGAATGAGCATCAGAAGTAGTTTTGTAATAGTAGCAATTAATAAAATAGATGCTATATTATTTAATTGATTAATCAGTGTTGAAGTTATCAACAGTGATTATTAAAACAATGTGAGAAAAATATTATATTGAAAGTTATTAGTTGGCTTGATTTTACATATAAGAGTTTGTGTAAATACATGCGCTACATAAGATTTATCTTACTTTTAATAAATATAGTTGAATTGGTGTATTTAATAGGCTATATGTTTCAATTAATTTGTAATGTTTAAAAAAATAATAGCAGAAGATTAATATGTATTAAAAAAAACTTTAGGTTAACATAAGTATATGATTGTAATATTCATTATGTTTTATTATGATTAATAAGAAATATGTGAAATGTTATCAATTTTAATGATTTTATACAAGTTATTTATTAATTTTTACTTTTTAAATTATACTATAGCCTATATGAGACAGCCCATGATCACTACATTTTATACAGGTGTTAGTATAATATTTTGTAAATGATGATCAGAAACCAAATATTGATAATGTGGAAGTTACTGCCTTTTGCCTTGGTGTGAATTCTCATGTTTTGCAGATAATGCAAAGGTGGAGTAGCCTTCATTAACTTCAAAATAAGGGTAAAAATCAAGTTTGAGCTCACAATTTTTTTTAATGTAGATAATTTTCATTACTAAAACATCTAATTGTTAAATTTCCAGTGTTCTACCTATATTTAATTCAGCTGGACAAGTAAAAAAAATGTATGTTTTTCTCAGTTTCACACTCTAGCGAGTTAAGGTCTTTTGCCTTTGTAGGGAAGTATAGGTGCATGTAAATTTTTTAACTGTAAAATATTTGTTTTACTTGTATTTACTCTTAAAAGTAAAGGTGCTTAAGAAGTGTTTAAACATTTGACTAACATCTGTTTGAACATCAACTTAAATTCATTTTTATTTGAATTATCAATCAGTAGGCTTTTTAACTGTGTGTTATTATTTATTATTGAAAGGCTTTTGTCTTTTAAAGTCATTATTTATATGTAATGCAGACATTCCCAAACTTTTTGTCATCTCAACCTCTTTCACCTAATGTATTTACTTTAAAGGGGTGGCAACCAGATATTTTTAGGCTTGATTGTGTTTATGGGAGCAGTGTAACCTTTGTTCATGCTCGATTTTTTTTTTTTTTTTTTAAATCGCATTATTTTTTATATATTTTACTGCTGTTTCTGTTCTCCTAAAAATGGTCTGTTGACTTACTGGTTCTATGAAGCCCCTTCTTCAGAAATATACAATGGGCTCAGAATGGTTAGTTGACCCAGTGTGTTGTGATTCTGTGCTCCCGGTGGCAGGGTTTATAAATTTTAGGGTTTGTGATATCACAAACCAAGGAAGAAGCTTGTTTTAGTCCCTACCAGCCATTTCTTGCATGCCTTAAAAAGCTAATTCTATAAAAGAAAAGATCTCCTTTTGCATTGAACTTTGCAGGTGTTGTTTATGTTTAAACAGGAACATTACACATTAAGTAAAGTAAAAAAGTGAAATTATAATGAAGGAACCCTTTAACTACTTGTGAGATTTTAAAATAAATATTTTAATAATTAAGTATCACATTTGCATGGTCATTGTTCTCTGACATTGGTTAATGGTCATTTGATATGCAATTAAATGTAAAATGTTTCCTTTTTTTAAGGAAGCGTTTTAATTTGATTGTTATTTTAAATCATTTATTTCAATTTTACATGATTTATTTTTAAATTAATTGTGAGCTTTTTATTAAACTCACCCTGGTTTTCATGAAACCAGTTTTGGAACCCTTGATGTAATTATAATGTTTAATACACTTCATGTCATTAATTACAATAAATGGAATATATTTTCTTACTCTTTGTATTTTTACATCATTATGGTACAATGTGATAAACGAGATAGGGCAAAAGTATTCTAAATACATTACCTAAAATGTGTAATGTAATGGATTGTGTAATGGATCATAATTAAAAATTATGAGTATAATTTTTGTCATGTAATTTGGAATCAGTAATGGATTACAATTTGTTAGTAATGTATGCAGCTGTTCTGAGACCATAGTGCATGAGGGTATAGTGTGCAGTTTTGGACACAGCCAAATAAAATTGTAAATTAATTATAACATCTGGTTTGGATCAGTAAAGCACGGTAGATTTGTTTGAGAAAAAAGAAAAGAAATACCATCTTGTGTGTCTTGCATGGGAAATAACTTTTTTTGTCAAAAAGGAAACATTTTGCCTTTAATTTGTCATGCCAATTTATTTAAAGTAGTAACATTATGATACAATAAACATTTGTTTGCTGTTGCAATACTAGTGTAGTAAGAATATGAATGGTTTATAAAGCGTTATGTTTGTGTTAGGCTAATCTAATAAATGTTGTGGTATATACAGTTGTTGAAGGAGGGTATCCTAAACACTAGGGGTGCTGCGACGTGTTTGCAAAGAGCACCTTTCTTGTTTAGTAGACGTCATTTTGTCCTGATCTCCGAAACGGTTGCGTAATGTTATTAATCCGTATTGTATAACTGATCATGGATAATATTTCTGATATATTTCAAGTATTTTATATTTGATGAATATGTTTCTATGGATATTTTTGGTAAATTAGTGCATAAAAGGGTTGTTTTTACTTGAATATGAGTCCTATTTTTAACCTATAAGCTGTGATAAAGCATTATGCCGCTATAGCACGTGGAGGAAATGTAGCCTATATATTTGTAGTATTTTGAGAAATCATGATTCATAAAAACACAACACATAATGCTATAGATTATGTGTGCATTTTCTGCTGTGAGGTAAATATCTGTATAGTGTTGAGGTTGTCAGTTGTTGTCCGAATGCCTTTGTTCGTTATTAATATATTTTATGTTTCTTACTCGTGTGTAAATCTTATTGGTTTCGTGGTTTTATACTGTGGGTGTCATAATAAAGATTTAATGCAGCTATAGTATGATCTTGACCATGACAGTATAGCGTTTTAGGAACCGAAGTATAGGCATTGTTTTCGGTCGGGGTCTTTTCACTGTTGCACAGCTGTGGAGGTGTATAGATGCCTATTTTTCTGGAGTTCCTGTTATGGTTTGGGTAATGCATTTATGCAAACATGTAAGTATATGTAAATTAGGGCTGCAAGATAAATCGCATGCGATATTTAAGGCGCATCTTGCCAGTAAAGCCGGTTCTGTAATCAGCGCTATCATGTGCGTGCTTTCACATGGAGCAGCATTTACTACACAGAGCCGTTGTTAACTGACAAGCTGGCAAATCCACGTTCATTATCAGCGTTTATTTGCGCAGCTTGTCAGTTAACAGCGGCTCTGTGTAGTAACATCTGCTCTATGTGAAATCACGCACCTGATGGAATTTACCGCTGATTAGAGAACCGGTTTTACTGATCAGATGCGCATTAAGATCGGCCGATGTTTATCGTGCACCCTTAGTATATATTGTAGTAATATGTTTTTAAATGTAGCATGATGTGTAACATTTCATGATAGAAATGTAAATTCATGATAGAAATGTAAATTCATGATTAGGTGCGTTAACTAGTCTGATAATGTTTGAGTATCATGTGTGTCTTAAGTGACATTAATGGTGCTTGTTCATAGATTGAAGTTGTGTATTGTTTTTAGTGTAATTGTAAATAAGTATGGTGACATTGTCGTATTATGTTTTTGGCTTTGCTTCAGTAGTGCAAGGAACAGTTCTTTACGAAATATCATTTGTAATTATATCTATTTGTTAATTGTATATAGAATATAGAGTATATCATAGATGTTATTAGATTAATTTAATAAGATGCTGACATCTAACTTATGTTTTAAACAATGTCAAGAGTTTGATAGGAAAGATACTAAAGAAGTTTAGAGTGAAATAAGACTGTATAAGGCAATGTGAGATACATTATTAAGACTGTTTCAATTCGTGTAATGCAGTAAAGTTGACTAAATTACGTTTGTGTTTCTTTGTTTTTTGTTTTTTTGTTTTTGTTGTTGTGGAAATGTGGAACGACTGGAGCAGTGCTGAGGTAAGTTAAATTTTATGTGCCACATCCTGTTCAATAAATATTATGTCTGTCAGATTGTGTTGAAAGGTATGTTATATTTGATCCAATTTTGTGAATATAGTTTATGTATATAATGTTTTTTCTCTGTTTATTGTATAGTTAATATCAGAGGTTTTATGTTTTTGTATATTTTATGTGATACTATGTAAATATTATTAATGGGTGTAGTTGAATAAAAGATATCTTGCTTATTTTTTATTTATTAATAATTCATTACTAGGGAGTGTAGTTGACTATCAATGTTCTGTGAACTGAATTATATATATATTTTATATATATATATATATATATATATATATATATATATAATATAATATAATATAATATATATATATATATATATATATATATATATATATATAATATATATATATATATTATAATATA
This sequence comes from Ctenopharyngodon idella, assembly GCF_019924925.1. Lineage (NCBI taxonomy): Eukaryota > Metazoa > Chordata > Actinopteri > Cypriniformes > Xenocyprididae > Ctenopharyngodon > Ctenopharyngodon idella. Next base: position 27,821,793 of record NC_067221.1, read on the forward strand.
TCACTACTGTGCAAAAGTCTTAGGCCATTAGTATTTTCACCAATGAAAAATGGTTGTAAATCAGTTATTTCTGTCTTTTGCTGTAGTGTGTCAGTAGGAAATGTCAGTTTACATTTCTAAACATTTCTTTTGCTATTAATTGTATTAATCCGTTTAGATTTTTGTTTACACAAGGAGTCTGACAACAGCCAGTGCTGCACACAGAGATCTAATCTGATCTAATCTAATCTGGTAATCTAATCCAGTCTTTCAGAGATTACATGAAGAAACAGAAGAAACTTGAGACAGGCTAAATCCAGACTGTGGTAATGTCTTCGAGATGCTTTAAGAAACCTTCCTGTAAAGCTGCTTGAAAAACTATGTGCAAGTTTACCTAGGACTAAAGTTATTTTAAATGCAAAGTGTGGTCGCACCAAATGTTGATTTGATTTAGTTAATTGAAGTTAATTGATAAATGAAATCTATTTATAACATTCTTTTTGAAAGCATCCTCAGTTTACAGCATTTTTACACAGGTGCCTAAAACTTTTCACAGTACTGGAGCTTTGCAAGTAGGTCTCATCTTGGAGACATTACCACATTTCTTCTGGATTTAGTCTGTCTCAGTTTGTCTCAGAGTGGATGATGATGATGATCAGATCAGATCTCTCTGTGGAGAACTGACTGTTGTCAAAAAAATTACAATTACAATTAATTATTACAATTAATGGCACAAGAAATGTTTAGAAATGTAAACTGATATTTCCTAATGACACACTTTAGCAAAAGATAGAAATAACTGGTTTTAAACCATTTTTTTGTTGGTGAAAATACTAATTGCCTAAGATTTTTGCATATTATTGTGTGTATATATGTGTGTGTGTGTGTGTGTATATATAAAATATTATTTATTTTATTTTTATTTTTCAGAAGACTTTCATCTAAGGTAAGCTATGTTACAGTATGGTTGTTACTGTGAAAAATACAGGCAATAAAAGTAAATAATTCTTAGGATTCATGTAGATCCCTGTAAAGTGTGGGATTACAAATTTAAGAATCTGTTTAAGATCTGCTGATCCTACATCCTGACATAACCTCACATGAAATATTAAGGTGAAGTATATTGTGTTTAACATTTTGAGGTAAAGATAATGACAATTTAAGGAGATCAAGGCAGGCAGCCCAGGTGTCTGTAACATTAACCTTTTGTCTTCATGCACTTCCTAACCATAGGCAGGACAAAGCTCAAGATACAGCGGTGCCTTTGTCTCTATGATAATGTAAAGGTATGGGCTATACTGTCAGACTGATTGGATTAGCACCTATGCATTTGAATGACACCATTATGCTGATTAGATCATGGCTGGGAAATGTAGGGAATGGGCTGATTCCTGCACTGCATTTGCATGCTTTGTTTAGATTGTCTCCACCTCTACTCTATGTATCCCTCCCCCTTGAATGTATATGAACTACCAAGTACACTGCCTTAGTTAGACTTGGATGACTACAGCGACCCACAGCACGTTTCTCAATAAAGAGTAACTTCTGCTTAAAAGATATCCCAACGTCTCCTGGTCTCTGCTTCGACGAGGAAAAAGTTTCCTACAAAAGTATTAAAGTATTAAATTAGAGTTTTAATATGTGAAATTATCCCATACTAATTTACAGATTGTCTATCTATGCAACAATTACTAAATTAGTTTAGTTAATGATTCAGTGACCCATTCAGTAAAGATCTTCAGTTGTTCATTCCTGAATGAACCAGCTGTTTGAAAATAGGTGGAAATATAGTTCAAGACAGTGATTTAGTGCCATCTGCTGGTCGTTTTAGTTTCATTTTTAAAGTACTTTCTGAATAACAATTAAAAATGATTACTTATTTAGTAATAATAATTAAAAAACAACAAAAAAAAAAAAACAATTTTTTACAGTATTATTTATGCAACAATAAGTGCAATGTTAATATATGCTTTTTATGTCTGATGCTGCTTTTCTGTGACCTGCCTTGCTAAGATGGATTTTGTTGTTAGTTTTGTTGGGTTTTGATTGGTAATAATTATACATATTTTTATTTTCATTTATAATTTTATTTCAAATAAATTCAGTGATTTGAGGTTGACATTGTAAGTTGACATAGGAGGTGATGCATAAGTTCAATAGGTTTATAAAAAATGCTGATATATAAGGACAAATATTGCTAAAAATCAATTTAAGGTGGTAAATATTGCTTGTATATAAAAATTCTAATTTATATTCCTGCTGTTAAGTGACTGTATTATATAATATGAATAATATTTGTGTTTGTAGGTAATCTGTCCATTAGTGCTAAATAAACTAGTTCAACGATAAGAAACTTGGCAATATTGTTATAAACCAAACTTTAAAAGTGTTAATGATTTTTTTTTTTTTTGGTGAATATTGCACACTCTAATTTACATTTATTAATTTATTTTTTCAGGTGTGAAGTAGATATTTAAATTTGAGTTTCAAATATGTGCTGTGACAGAGTACATGTTAAAATTGTGAATCCATTAATTTACAGTTTAAAAGCTATTATAGAGCATATTAATTGCTAGTTGTTAATTGACCACTTATAATTTGGGTATCAATTTGCGTATTTTATTTATTTTTTAATTCCAACACATTTGTAATATGTTTAGAAGATGATTTCTGTTAAAAAGGGATGAACAATGTGTTCAGAGCAAAAATAATTTATTTCCTAAAGTATTTGGTCAAATGAAGTTATGATGAATGTTATGCATAAAACATTACAGGATAGTAAGTAAAATTAAATCTAGTTAACACTGTACTAAACTAGTTTGTCTGTGAATATATATATATATATATATATATATATATATATATATATAATTTTTTTTTTTTTTTTAATGCAGTTGCAGATGCCACGTGGAAAAGGTTTCCGTCTGTCCCAGGCAGCCAAGAGGAGAAATGCTGAGCGCTACTCGCTTAGTTCATTCATGAACTTGGATGAGGTTAAGCCTCCTTTCACAAAAAAGGCAGCTTCCCAGAGCTCTGAGAAAGAGAGCCCTAACATTAATACTACTGATCAAAACTGCCCCAAGGCAGGCAAAACTTGTCATAACTGCCTCAAGGCAGGCAATACTTGTCCAAAGTCTGATAATAAGTGCAATGATGCTGCTGCATGTTGTCACGTTAATAGCGCTGATTATTTTCCCCAGCAAGTCATAAAAGGTTCCTTCCATCAAGGTGACGATTGGTTTGGCGTCAACCGTGGCAGACAGTGTGCAACAAACAGTATCACAGCAGTCATGACTAGTGTGCTGAAGGATGTGCTGACATGGACCACTGAGGACCTGAATGCTGTTATGTTGCATGGAGATGAGCTGTACACATCTATGCGATTGCAGGGAAAGATCAATGATCTAACAAAGAGGGGTTTTGTTTCTGTTGCAGAACTGCCAACAGTGCACACACTCTATAACACAACATTCACAATAAACCTTGGTTAATCTTTCTCAGGTGTGATTGGTGTTGATTTATATGATGAATCTTTGCGAGATGTGTCCATGTCCATAGAGGAAGCACTTCAGAGGGCCCTGTTTCAGTTTGATGCTTGTTTGTTAAACATTCACGATTACATTTGTGCAGTCATAAAGGCGGGGTCAACATTTGCTTCAGTCGATTCCCATTCACGAAATGGTAAGGGTATGGTTGAAACGCGTGGAAGCACAAGTGTAGTAGTTTACTGTGATGACCTACATATGTTGTGTAATCATGATGTTAACCTTGCTATGTCACTGAATGCTCAGGGAAAACCATTCGAAGGCAACAGCAATCGGTAAGGCCATTGAAACGAGTTCTTGTATGTCTGGTCAACAAAGCTGCTACACACAAGTTTCACGTACAAGGGCAGCGGAGAATAAGTGTACTGGAGACCATGGTAAACAAACACGTGTAGACAAACAGCAATTCTGTGCAAAATGGATCAGACATGCCTTGATTCAAGTAAGAAAAAGAAAAGGGTGCAGACAGAGTCAAATGAAGTTGCAGGATAATTTAATAATGGATGATGTCATTATTGTAGATACAGTAAATACTGAGTCAAGTTCATGTAAGTCTGGTCAACACAGCGCCACACGTTTCACCTAAAAGGGCAGCAGAGCGGAGTAAGTGTGGTATTGACCATGGTAAACAAAGACGTGTAGACAAATCAGCAACTCTGCGCAAATTGGATCAGACTTGCCTGGATTGGTGTGATAAAAAGAAACAAGTGCCGAGTCAAAACTTACTCACGTAAGCAAGTTACAGGATAATTTAATGGATGATGTTATTATTGGAGATACAGTAAATACGGACTTAAGTTTCAAACCTTTAACATCTGCAGATCAGTATGCTTTGTGTGCTCGCTTACAACTGCCTAATGAATGCGTTACCGTTAGAGCCAGTAATGTGTGTTCTCTAGGAGTACCGTGCAAAACAAAATGCATTAAAGCAGATGGAAATTGCTTGATCAATAGCACATGCAGTATGTGGCAATGAAGATAAACACCTGAAAATTAGACGTGCAGTTGTGAAACATCTTGAAACTAACAGTTCTAGATTTGAAAGATATTTAAGAGAGGAGTACGGATCAGTGAAAGATTATTTGACGCAGTCTAGAATGTATTTTTGTGGTACGTGGGGAAGTCATGTGGAACTGTTTTGTCTAGCTGACTTTCTAAAAATAAATATAATGACTTTTAATGCTGACAGATGGAACGCGCATTTACCTGCTGAACCATTGTTTACAGATAATGCCATCTATTTGAAGCACTGCAATGGAAATCACTATGAAGTTGTTACATGTGTTAAACATAAACATCAAGAAAATGTCTGTAATGTAGCATGTAATGTTGAAGTGGATGATCAGAGCATAAGTCGCAATTTGCGAAAAGGGAAATTAAATGACACAGAAGAGTCCTCTAAATGTAAAAGAGAACGTGAGAGATACCACAGCAACACTGATATCAGACAGAAAAAAATAGAGCAGCTAAAATCCAAGTACTGTGACAATAGTGATTATAGGCAAAGAAAGATTGACAACTCGAAAGCGAAATACTGTAATGATAGTGATTATAAAGAGAAAAAACTTGAAAATCTTCGAGATAATTATAAGAACAATATTAACATACAGCAGTCAAAACGTGAACATTCAAATATGAAGTATTCCAATTATGTAGATTTTTAAAGACGTGTTCGCCAGTATTCCTAGACCAAGTATAAAAGCAATAAAGCCTTTAGAGCAAGTGTATGTGAATATTCAAAGAATAAATATCGCAGAAATCCCACCTTCAAAGCAAGTGTATGTGAATATTTAAAGAATAAATATCGCAAAAACCCCACCTTCAAAGCACATGTATGTGAATATTTAAAGAATAAATATCGCAAAAACCCCACTTTCAAAGCACGTGTATGTGAATACTCTAAAAAGAAATACCACGATGATGAAAACTTTCGTATGAGTAAAATACAAAAACGATCTGAAATTTCAACAAAGAGACAGAAAGAAATTGATTTCACTATTAATCAGTTTCATCAAGAAGTCAGAACAAGTCCTGAATTTGTTTGCTGTGTTTGTCATCGTTTATTGTTCAGAAAATAGGTTATTGAATGTAAAAGAGATTGCTATAAAATCAAAGGTCAACAAATTAATGATTTGGCTGAAAGATGCATCTCATTAAAGTATTTACAGGTGCTGGTCATATAATTAGAATATCATCAAAAAGTTGATTTATTTCACTAATTCCATTCAAAAAGTGAAACTTGTATATTATATTCATTCATTACACACAGACTGATATATTTCAAATGTTTATTTCTTTTAATTTTGATGATTATAACTGACAACTAAGGAAAATCCCAAATTTAGTATCTCAGAAAATTAGAATATTACTAATGACCAATACAAAGAAAGTATTTTTAGAAATCTTGGCCAACTGAAAAGTATGAACATGAAAAGTATGAGCATGTACAGCACTCATTACTTAGTTGGGGCTCCTTTTGCCTGAATTACTGCAGCAATGCGGCGTGGCATGGAGTCGATCAGTCTGGCACTGCTCAGGTGTTATTAGAGCCCAGGTTGCTCTGATAGTGGCCTTCAGCTCTTCTGCATTGTTGGGTCTGGCATATCGCATCTTCCTCTTCACAATACCCCATAGATTTTCTATGGGGTTAAGGTCAGGTGAGTTTGCTGGCCAATTAAGAACAGGGATACCATGGTCCTTAAACCAGGTACTGGTAGCTTTGGCACTGTGTGCAGGTGCCAAGTCCTGTTGGAAAATGAAATCTGCATCTCCATAAAGTTGGTCAGCAGCAGGAAGCATGAAGTGCTCTAAAACTTCCTGGTATACGGCTGCGTTGACCTTGGACCTCAGAAAACACAGTGGACCAACACCAGCAGATGACATGGCACCCCAAACCATCACTGACCGTGGAAACTTTACACTGGACCTCAAGCAATGTGGATTGTGTGCCTCTCCTCTCTTCCTCCAGACTCTGGGACCCTGATTTCCAAAGGAAATGCAAAATTTACTTTCATCAGAGAACATAACTTTGGACCACTCAGCAGCAGTCCAGTCCTTTTTGTCTTTATCCCAGGCGAGACGCTTCTGACGCTGTCTGTTGTTCAAGAGTGGCTTGACATGACAGCTGAAACCCATGTCTTGCATACGTCTGTGCGTAGTGGTTCTTGAAGCACTGACTCCAGCTGCAGTCCACTCTTTGTGAATCTCCCCCACATTTTTGAATGGGTTTTGTTTCACAATCCTCTCCAGGGTGCGGTTATCCCTATTGCTTGTACACTTTTTTCTACCACATCTTTTCCTTCCCTTCGCCTCTCTATTAATGTGCTTGGACACAGAGCTCTGTGAACAGCCAGCCTCTTTTGCAATGACCTTTTGTGTCTTGCCCTCCTTGTGCAAGGTGTCAATGGTCGTCTTTTGGACAACTGTCAAGTCAGCAGTCTTCCCCATGATTGTGTAGCCTACAGAACTAGACTGAGAGACCATTTAAAGGCCTTTGCAGGTGTTTTGAGTTAATTAGCTGATTAGAGTGTGGCACCAGGTGTCTTCAAAGTTGAACCTTTTCACAATATTCTAATTTTCTGAGATACTGAATTTGGGATTTTCCTTAGTTGTCAGTTATAATCATCAAAATTAAAAGAAATAAACATTTGAAATATATCAGTCTGTGTGTAATGAATGAATATAATATAAAAGTTTCACTTTTTGAATGGAATTAGTGAAATAAATCAACTTTTTGATGATATTCTAATTATATGACCAGCACCTGTACATGTATGCAGCACTGAATGTGACAATAGATGCCATTTATCAGGTAATCCGACTTGTAAATTGTGGATTTGCTATACATGCAATTGTAAAATACTTTGTGGAAAATTGCCTGAAGAGAGTACTGCCAACAACATGCATTTGGTGGACATTCCAAGAGAACTAAAAGGTTTGAACTCATTGGAAGAACATCTTATTGCACGCAATATTCCTTTTATGAAGTTGCTTTGTCTTCTGTGAGGAAATCAGAAAGGCTGTCATGGACTTGTAGTCTATGTTCCTGTTAATACCAAAGATGTATCAAATATTCTTCCGCGTAATGAATGTGATGACCACATGATAAGAATAAAACTGAAACGGAAACTGACATGTAAGGGCCACTACGAATATAAAAATGTCAACACTGATCGCGTCAGACATGCACTGTCTTATTTGGTGAGACATAATAAGTGGTATAATGATGTGGAGTTTAATGAGCAGTGGGTAAACTCTTTGAATGCAAGTGATGAGGCAAGAGACAATGAGGCTGATGATTTTGAAATGGAGGAACAAGATATAACAGATAAAAATGAAGATGACAAAGGAGCTGGAGATGACCCAGAGGAAGATATAACATATATTAAAGAACAAAGTGGTCTTTTGTCTGACACATCACTACAACCTGTTGATCTGGGTTCAGAAATAATTGATCAATATTTTCATGATGTACTCAGTGTAGCACCAGTAACAGTCCTGTTAGGTTGCTAGCCAACAAAACCAATGAGGCAAAGTGTTTCCCTGTTCTGTATCCCACTGGTGGTCCAACATTTCATGATGACAGACAGGAAAAAATCACTTTGTCACGATATCTGAATGCAAGAATACTAAATGCAGATGGATGTTTTGCACAGACTTCATCTTTTATGCACAATATATATCAGAAGTTGATCAAATTGTGTCTAATGTCTCAATTGCACTGAGGAAAGGTTGAGAAAGATTGCTTAAAGGTAACACCAGATATGTTAACAAACTCTGATTCCTTGCAAAGAATACTACATTATGATGAAGGACATAAATTCTTAAGACCAGTAATAGGGACTCCTCCTTATTGGATGTCTACACAAAAAGATCTGTTTGCACTGATTAGACAAGTGGGCATACCGACTTTCCTTGCATCTTTTAGTTCTGCTGATCTGAGATGGCCTGAAATGATGAACACCATTATTATGAAAGAGGGGAAACAAATAAACATTGATGAGCTTGACTGGTCTGAAAAATGTGGACTCATAAGACGAAATCCTGTCACTGCAGCAAGGATGTTTGATCACAGATGGCATTGTTTTCTAAAACATGTCATTATGTCACCAGCACAGCCGATTGGCAAGATAAAAGACTACTTTTATCATGTTGAATTTCAACAATGTGGTTCTCCTCATGTTCACTGTCTGTTTTGGGTGGAAAATGCTCCGAAGCTCAGTGATCATGATGCAGATAATGATGCTCTGGTTGCTGAGTTCATTGACACTTACATCACTTGTGAGACACCACCGGAAAATGACACAGTACTTTATGAAACAGTGAACAGTGTTCAGAAGCACAGTACAAGACACTCAAAAACATGTCGGAAAAAACGTACGTTTATTACAAGACAAAGTCATGCAGATGAGTTGAAAGGGAAGGATGGAGATGACACAGCAAGTGCAATTATAAAGAAAGTCAAAACTGCTTTAAATTCTGATGTACATTTTGATTCAGTTGATGCCTTTTTTTCATCTATTGGGATTAATCAAACTATATTTGAAAAAGCATACAACAGGTGTTCCAAAAAGAAAAGTATTGTTCTGAAACGAAATCCAAAAGATGTTTGGGTAAACCAGTACAACAGAGATTTACTGCGTGCTTGGCAAGTACAGAGTACAGACTTCTGACAAAATCAGAGGTTTTCTCACAAAACAAAACAGCAGAAAATGAAATAATTAAACTCAATAATAACAATGGCTATGTTAAACGAAGAACAAGGACTGAACCTGCAATAGTGCGGTATCCAAGGTTTTCACCCACAAGAGATCCAGAAAAATATTATCATTCATTGCTGCAGCTTTTCTTACCACATTATAATGACTCTGATCTGAAGCCTAAGAAGTATTACACATATGAAGAGTTCTACAACTGTGGTGTTCCAAAAAGTGGTTGTGAACTGAAACAAGTCAAATCAATTGTTGATGGCAACAGAGAATTGTTTGAAAAGAAAAGTGATAAAATAGAGGAAGCTAAACAGCTATTGGAGCAGAATATTGATTTAGAAGATGCCTGGGCTCAGATATGTCCTGAAACAGAAAGACAGCGTGATGAATGTATAGAACTGATGAAGGATAAACTGTTGCCTGATGAAGATGATACTGAAGAACTTATTCCAGATCTTACAGGAAACCCTCAAACTGTGTGTACCATTGAAACAAACCACACTACAATGCCTAGAGATGATGCGCTGCATTTACTAAGGTCATTAAATGAGGAACAATCTGCTGTGTTCTATAAAGTGCGAAAGTGGTGTCTACAGAAAATACTTGGACAAAACCCTGAACCTTTTAGATTATTTCTTACTGGTGGAGCAGGCACAGGAAAACGTCATTTAATTTCAGCAATACACTATGAATCTTCCAGACTGTTATCTCAGCTGTGTGAGAATCCTGATGATATTACTGTACTTTTGACAGCTTCAACAGGAGTGGCATCTTTTCGCATTGAAGGTTCAACGGTTCATAATGCTTTAAAAATTGGTGCAAATGTCAGACTGCCATATCAGCCTCTTAGTGATGACGAAATAAATTCTTTGCGCACAAAATTGGGTACTTTGCAAATATTGATTATTGATGAAGTGTCTATGGTTGACCATCGGTTTTTGTCATAAATTCATGGAAGACTGCGACAAATAAAACAAACTGGTGACTACTCTCTTTAGAAAAGTGAGTATTCTTTGTGTGATTTCTATCAATTTCCTCCCGTAAAAGGAACTGCTCTCTATGCGGATACAAAAGGAGTAAAACTATGGGAGAATAACTTTGAACTTGCTGAGTTAACTAAAGTTGTTCGACAACAAGATTCAAACTTTGCTGAAATGTTAAATCGTCTGAGAGTACGAAATAAAAAGGAAAGTCTTACCACTACTGATATTGTGATGTTGAAAACATGTGAAACAGGGGAGAATTGTAATGATCTTCACATATTTGCTACAAATGCTGAAGTTGATAAATACGACATTGAAAGACTACATGAATCTTGCCCAGAGGCAATCACTATACATGCTCAAGATTATGTCAAAAACTCAAAAACTGGACGAATGGAACGTAAAGTTGGATTTCATACGAAAGTTTTTAACTCATCCTTGTCTAAAAGTCTTTCCCTGGGTATTGGAGCAAGGGTTATGTTAAAAAAAAATATTGATATTGCTGATGGTCTTGTTAATGGAGCTTTTGGTCCAGTTGTCCATATAAGTGAAAGTCAAAAAAATGATGACGATTTCCCGCTAGCTATTCATGTGGAGTTTGATAATCCAAATGTCGGTAAAATTCAGAGATCTAAAACACGCCAGAGATTTTCTCAAAATTCAACAGTAATTGAAGTACAAGAAGACCAAGTCACAAATGATGGTGGTATAAGGCGTCAGTTTCCTCTTAGATTGGCATGGGCAAGTACAGTTCACAAAGTGCAAGGACTCACATTAGATAAAGCTGTTGTGTCTCTTAAGAAAATCTTTACAGCAGGGCAAGCATACATTGCATTGAGCCATGTGAGATCTCTAAGTGGATTGATAATTAAGGACTTTAAAGAATCGACCATATTTTGTAATTATAAAATTGAGTTGGCTATGAAAGACATGTCAAAATTCCCTTTGACAGTTTCACTAAACCAGTTGGTACATTCAGATTAGCTCTGCTTAATGTACAAAGTCTAAAAGCTCACTTTCAGGATGTTCTTGCACATACAGCTCTAATGAATGCTGATTGTATTTGTTTGACAGAAACATGGCTAAATGCTGATGACAAAGCAGAACAACCACACATACCAGAATTTGTGTTCAAGCACAATCCAAGAGCTAAATGTTATGACAACAGTACTGCTCTTTTTGCTGAATTAAAACACCAGAGAGGAGGAGGAGTTGGAATGTATTGTTCTGAGTATCATATCTTTACTCCTGAGCACTGGAACTTAGAATGTTTATACTTCATAGTTCACCATGTCAATTTGACTGCTGCGCTTTTGTATAGGCCCAGTTCATATAAGATTGAAATGAGAGGGAGGCATGACATGATGAGGCGGCTCCCTAAGGGAGGGAAGGTACTGGAGGCTGGGTTGGCTGGCACAGGGGGTGATTGGCACAGTTTTCATTTTTAAATGTTTTCTTTGCATCAATGTACTGAATGTCTGTTTAATTATGGTTAAACCTAAATTGTTGTTTTTATCACTACCTCCTTGAGTCAAGAACGGGTCATTTCTGCACATGTTGTGTTCACTGGATGTAATAGCCATTTCTTTTATTAAATATTTATTAATAAAGTAACCATATTACTGACTAAAAAACACAAATGTGTATTCAGACTTTCTAACGTTTATTGGCAAACTGACAAAGATGTTATGTTTATATATATGTTTGTTTGTTTGTTTGTTTTCTACTTTAAAACTGTGCCAATCAACCCCATAATCCATAGCCAAGGGAATGGCTTTTTGAGTAGGGCATGATTCAGGAATTGGGGGATAAAATCATGGCAGTATCTGCAAATAATATTTATTTATAGATATAAATATAGACTTTAACAATATTCAAACAACAATATTTTTAAACAACATAAATAAAAGATTGTTATTGTTTTTTTGTGTTATTTTTTTTTTTTTTGACAAAATATTTTGACAGTATTTTTTGGTCAGGGAGAAAGGGGGTGGTTTGAAGGACTGTAGCATGCCCACATCATGTGTTTTTTTCACAATCTGCTATCTAACCATTATATAAATGAAATTATTAATTTATTTACAAAATGTTTGTTACATTCAAACTATTTTGTTTTTGATTGTTTTTTTTTTCTTTGTTTGTTTGTTTGTTTCTTCTTCTTTTTTTCTTTTTTTTTTTGGGTTATTTGGTTTTTAATTTTTGGTTAAAATTGTGTCAGCCAACCCAGGTCTCCACACTTTTTTTTCTCCCTACTTAAGCTTGAATCAGGAAGTTCCCTTTCAGTCGGTCACGTTCGACGTACGTCAGTAGTGACCGACGAATTGGGATATCGCTAGAGAGCCCTATCAGCTTCGAGTGAACTACAACAGGCCAATGGAGTTGGCGTGCGATATTTGCATAATGCGCACCGCCCCCGCCAGGTGGTATAAATAGGGGAGCAGATGCCATCGCACTCTGTCTTTCGCTTCTGAGCCATCTAGTGTGTTCCAGCTTTCAGACTTTGAGTGAATTCTTCAAGCCAAAAAAGGAAAATTACTTCTTGTGTTGGTGTGACGGCACTTCAGCGAGGTCGCAAGCTTCCCGAGGAGCCTGAGCTTAAGCTCTCAACTGCTGTTTTTACAGCACAGAATTTCCAATTCCCAGCTGTTGTCTGTTGCGATTTGGGCCAGTTCCTCCGTTGTGTTCGGGGAGTGGTGTACCCGAACACATCGTGACACTCCCTGTGTGCTTCAGCACAAGAGAGCTGAATTTTCCCCTCCTAAAAGAGCTTCACAGATGAACGTCTTTTTCAAGATGTCATTTCAACTGTGCGTTACTGGATGCGGTCGTTCATTGGTCCCCGCTGACGGCCACAATCGCTGCATCACGTGCCTGGGCGTTCAGCACGCTGAAGCAGCTTTTGTGGATAGTTCATGTTCTCATTGTGGGAACATGACTAATGCAGTGTTGAGATCGAGACTCTCGTTCCTTGGTTCTCAGGGAGCGGGGGTCCCCTCCCCTATGCCCTGTGCCGCCGTTTTCTCTGGCTTCGGCCGGGTGACGGTGCGCCGGCGTGTAGGCAGGGTGATCTGAGGATCACGGTCAGGGCTTCCCCGCCGAGCGCCGCTCCGCGGGCCCGTCCCCTCTACCTCCCCTCTACCTCACTGCAACCGGTGGTGTTGCCGACTGAGCGTGCTGGTCCCTCTACGGAGCGACCAGCCGTTTCTTTCTGAGCACCGGCGGATGACCGCATGTCGATCGCGGCATCGGAAGGTGAGCAAGAGTCCTCGGGAGATGAGGACTCGGCTGCGTTACCTCCCTCCGGGACCGTAGCGTTGTCCGAGCCCGATCCTGAGTTGACGGCTATGCTTTCCCGGGCTGCCGAGAAGGTCGGGCTCGTCTGGAACCCTCCACCGTGTCCCGAACCTTCTCGGCTCGATGATTGGTACCTCGGGGCGGCCCGCGCTGGTCCCCAGGGCCCTGCCCCGATGCCACACTGTAAAAAAAATTCCGTCGTTTTTACAAAAAAATTTTGGCAGCTGTGGTTGCCAGAATAATTTTGTAAAAATTACAGTCAATGTAAAAAGAAAATCCAGTAAAATTTACAGGGATTTACTGTAAAAAACACAGACATTTAAAGTGTATTTATACAGAAAAATCCTGTTGTTTTTACAGAAAAAATCTGGCAGCTGTGGTTGCCAGAATAATTCAGTAAAAAATACATTAAAATTGTAAACAACTTTACACTACATTTTAGAATAAAACTGCACAAAAACATCCATTTTCTGCTGAACTGAAATTAAAGACTCAACTTTTATTAAACAAATAAAAATTTATTAAACAAAGCAGTTAACAAACATCATTTCTCAACATACTGTACAAGTTTGTAATATGTAGTGTACTTATTTTACAAACAGTACAATAAGAGCATATGACAGATTAATGATCATCTTATTGGAACTGAAAAAGGAAAGATGGAGGGAAAGAGATGAAAGGAAACAGATGAGAGAGTGTAAAAAAAAAAAAAAAAAAGAGAAAGAGGGCAAGAAAGAGGAAAATGCTTTTCTCTTTTAAACTCTGTAACAGTTGTATACCAACTCATCTGTTACAATTTCGTCTGAAAAAATATCTTGCTTCCTAGTCTTTGAAGAACTGAACATAGGAGCTGAGACAGATTCATCTAATTGGAACTGAAAGAGAAAAGATGGAGGGAAAGAGATGGAAGGAAACAGATGAGAGTGTAAAAAAGAAAAATAGAGAAAGACAGGGCAAGAAAGAGGAAAATGCTTTTCTCTTTGAAACGTTAACAGTTGTATACAAACTCATCTGTTACAATTTTGTCTGAAAAATTATCTTGCCTCCTAATTTTAAAGAACCTAACATAGGAGCTGAAACAAACCTTTAAGCTGGTAGTGTGGCACACATCATTACATCATAAATCCTACTGACCATATCCAGAGTTTTAGACATCACGCCACTCATGATCTGAAAGTTCCTGAATCAAGGTAAGGACTCTTGGGTTCACGTGAAGACGGGATGTGTTTGTCTTCTCCACTTTGGTGCCCTTCTCTGGGTTGATGGAGAAAAAACACCTTGGGAAAGAAAAACAGACAACTGTATCAATTATAAAATAGCTTCATTAACAGAAACAATAACATCACAATCTTCTTTATTCAAGTTATACATAATTAAATATTTGAAGTATTAAAGGGGTCATGATTCGAGAAATCTAAATATTCTTGATCTTTTGAAATGTAAGAGGTCATTGTACCATTAAAAAAAAAAAAAAAAAAAAAAATCATGTAGGCTTCAGAACTAAAAAATTCCTCGTTAGTCCAAAAACAAGCATTTGAATCCAATCTCAGAAAATAACTTGTTCACATTATGACGTATCTGATCAGCGACACCTAACATCGAAAGAAGACCGATACAGGATCACTGGACTAAAAATAACATTACCTTCCAAAGGATCCTAATGCTAGGAAAATGGTTATTTATTTTCAACTTTGTGAATGTTTCAGTAGAGCATTATGTTTTTGTTTGGTACAATTCACTGTCCTTTGGTAAATCAGTCACAATTTCAGGGCAGAGATTTTGCTAACAGAGGACAGTAATGACACAACATGTAAGTAACCATGTTAATTATAAGGCCTAATTTGCAATTAGTAATTTCTGATATGTAATGATTCACATACACCATGTGCAGAATTATTAGGCAAGTTGATTTTCTGATCATGTATTTTTTCCAAGCACATTTTACCCATTCCAAACCACATCAATCTTAATAACTATCTCAATCTCAATTTATTTATAAAGCACAATAAAACAATGGTGGTTGACCATTGTGCTGAACAATATCAATAAAAAAGCAAAAACAGAAAGAAAAACAAAATGACAATAAGACAGATAAAACACAAATACTGCCATTAATGGTTAGGCAAAGCTCATTTGAACTCATTGATTATATGCCTTCTCAAAGAGACAGGTTTTTAGTTTTACTTTGAAAAGTGATTTTGAAGAGATTAATCTAATAGAGAGCGGTAGGCTGTTCCACAGCTTAGGGCCGGTCACCTTTTGTCTTCAGCCTAGATCTAGGGACCAGTAAGAGATTCTGATTGGATGATCTTAGCGGTCTAGCTGGAGTGTTTGGTACTCAAAGGTCCATAAGATAGGAAGGAGCTAGTCCATTTAAAGCCTTAAAAACAAAGAGTCAAATTTTACTACTATTAATTTTGTATTTAATCATTTATAAGTGATATATAATTGTTCATGAAGGCTGGAAGTGAAAAACGCCTTATATTCAGGTGTGCATAATTGTTAGGTGTGTTTTATTTTAAAGTTAAAATGAGCCAAAAAAGAGATTTAACTCAGACTGAAAAGTTAAAAATTATTAAATGCCCATGAGAAGGATGCAATCAGGGCTTAAAAACGAAAAAAAAATTCAATTGTTCCACTCAGAGCAGAATCGGTATTTTAATGTTTCTGTTCCAGCGTTCCTTTTGTATTATAAACATTCCGAAACTGGTTTGATTAGAAAAAAATAACGGTTAATAACATTATTTTTATTTATTATTATTATTATTTTTGTATGTAGCCTACTTAATAATAATAATACTACATACAGCATGTATTCTGAAGATGAAAGAAAGTATTAAGGTTTGAAACAACATGAGGGTGATTAATTAATGACAGAATTTTAATTTTTGGGTGAACTAACCCTTTAAACCTTTAAAGGGTTAGTTCACCCAAAAATGAAAATTCTGTAATTAATTACTCACCCTCGTGCCGTTTTACACTCGTAAGACCTTCGTTGATCTTCGGAACACAATTTAAGATATTTTTGTTGAAATCCGATGGCTCAGTGAGGCCTCTATGGCCATCAATGGCACTTCCTCTCTCAAGATCCATAAAGCTACTAAAAACATATCTAAATCAGTTCATGCGAGTACAGTGGTTCAATATTAATATTATAAAGCAACGAGAATATTTTTGGTGTGCCAAAAAAAACCAAAATAACGACTTATATAGTGATGGGCGATTTCAAAACACTGCTTCAGGAAGCTTCGGAGTGTTATGAATCAGCGTGTCGAATCATGATTCGGATCGCATGTCAAACCGCCAAACTGCTGAAATCACGTGACTTTGGTGCTCCGAACTCCGGATTCGACACACTGATTCATAACGCTCCGAAGCTTCCTGAAGCAGTGTTTTGAAATCGGCCATCACTATATAAGTCGTTATTTTGTTTTTTTTAGCGCACCAAAAATATTCTCGTGGCTTTATAATATTAATATTGAACCACTGTACTCACATGAACTGATTTAAATATGTTTTTAGAACATTAATGGATCTTGAGAGAGGAAATGTCATTGCTCCCTATGTAGACCTCACGGAGCCAATGGATTTAAAAAAAAAAAAACAAAATCTCAATTTGTGTTCTGAAGATTAACGAAGGTCTTACGGGTGTGGAACGTCATGAGCGTGAGAAATAAATGACAGAATTTTCATTTTTTGGTGAACTAACACTCCCATTTGCGTGTCTCTCTTTAAGAGCCAATAAAAACTGAACCCATATAGGTAGCACAAAAATTCTTTTTGCATACAAAACCAGAGACTTTACACGTTCAGATGAAGCCTCCAACATGCTTCTGTTGCATTGTTTTCACCCTCTAATGAGTCTGAGTAATATGTGTTTACAACAAAAACAGCACAGCCGCTAACTGAATACAAATATGTAGATTTCACATGCTCATAACTTCATGAAAAATGCACAGATCATAGAAAATGGCACATCATTATTTAAAGATTTTGGGTTCATTGTAATCGTGAGACTCTGCTTTAAATAATGATGTGCCATTTTCTATGATCTGTACATTTTTCATGAAGTTATGTGCACGTAAAATCTACATATTTGTATTCAGTTAGCGGCTGTGCTGTTTTTGTTGCAAACGCATATTACACAGAACCATGTTAGAGGCTTGATCTGGACGTGTAAAGTCTCTGGTTTTGTATGCAAAAAGAATTTTTATGCTACCTATATGGGTTCAGTTTTTATTGGCTCTTATAAAGGGAGATGCAAACGGGAGCGCAGGCGCTCCGTCCGGTCTTAAAGGGTTAAAGTGTTAAATTGTAATTAAATTATATACAAAGCAATTAGAGAACCCTCCCTTTACAACTGTTGGAGCTGTCACACAGCTGTAGTTTATCAGTGACTCCCATTATAATCAGTGAAGAAATAGAAGGCCATTTTCTACCCTGATTTTGTGTCTGCTGTAAGACTTCTGTGTAGACGCCCACTGCTGTGATTGGCTAACATATTTGCATATGAAATAATATTAGATGTGGAACTTTCTCAAAATATTTTAAACGTTTTTACTTTTACAGCTGTCACAATTAAACTAATCATTGATTGTTGATTATTGCATTATATTAAAAGGTTAGTTCACCCAAAAATGACATTTCTGAAGGTCAAAATTATAGTTTCAGTGCAGCTTCAAAGGGCTTTAAACGATACCAGACGAGGAATAAGGATTTTATCTAGCGAAACGATCGTTCATTTTCGAAAAAAAAATACAACTGTATATGCTTTATATAAACAAATGATGTATGTCCTACACCTTCCCTATTCTACTTACGGAAAAAAATGGAACTGGCGCTGTGTTCGTTCCGTAAGTTGAATAGGGAAGGCGTAGGACATACAGCGTAAGCTTTTTGAATAATAAAAAAAATGCGGTTTTGGCGGAACCACCTGGAAGGTGATCATTTGTGTTTATAAAGCATATACAGTTGTATTTTTTCAAAAATGACCTATCGTTTCATTAGATAAGACCCTTATTCCTCGGCTGGTATCGTTTAAAGCCCTCTGAAGCTGAACTAAAACTGACATTTTGACCTTCAACTGTTTTGAGGCCATTAATCCTGGAATGTTTTCATCAAAAACCTTAATTTCTTTTCGACTGAATAGGGATGGGCGATATATCACATGCGATTGTCACGCGCATTTCGTCAGTAAAGCCGGTTCCCTGATTATCGCTAAATCGCCATCACCTGCTTTCAAATGGAGCGGCATTTAATAGACAGAGCCGTAGTTCACTGCCAAGCTACGCAATATCGCGTTCATTATCGAAGGCGATTCATCTGCGATAATGAACGTGATATTGCGTAGCTTGGCAGAAAGACAGACATGAACATCTTGGATGACATGAGGGTGAGTAAATAATCAGGAAAATTTTATTTAAAAGTGGACTAATCCTTTAAGTTCTCACCCTCATGTCGTTCCAAACCAGTAAGATCTTCGTTCACCTCCAGAACACAAATTAAGATATTTTTGATACAATCGAATGGCTCAGCGAGGCCTCCATTGCCAGCAAGATAATTAACACTTTCAGATTTACACTTTCAATGCCCAGAAAGCTACTAAAGACATATTTAAAACAGATTATGTGACTACAGTGGTTCAACCTTAATGTTATGAAGTGACGAGAATACTTTTTTTTTTTTTGTCAACAATATGTAGTGATGGACGATTTCAAAACACTGCTTCATGAAGCTTTACAAATCTTTTGTTTTGAATCAGTGGTTCGGAGTGTGCATCAAACTGCCAAAGTCTTGTGATTTCACTAAACGTTACTTCGTTACATCTTAAGTGCTTCAAAATTTCAATGGTTCACCACTGGGGGTGTGACTTTGTCAGTTTGATGCATGCTCCGAACCACCGATTCTAAACAAAAGATTTGTAGCTTCATGAAGCAGTGTTTTGAAATCAGCCATCACTAGATATTGTTGAATAAAATCGCTATTTTGTTTTTTTGGCGCACAAAAAGTATTCTCGTCGCTTCATAACATCAATGTTGATCCATTGTAGTCACATGAACTGTTTTAAATATGTCTTTAGTAGCTTTCTGGGCATTGAAAGTGTAAATTAACTTGCTGGCTATGAAGGCCTCACTGAGCCATCGGATTTGATCAAAAATATCTTAATTTTTTTTTAGAAGTTTAATAAAGTGAAATGGTTGCATAAAGCCTATCCAAGAAGACATACCTCTGCAGAAACTCCAGGGTTGATGCCAGCTCTGATGGGTAATGGATGTTGAAGCAATAATAGCTCCCAAACATCATGCACAGGGAAGAAATGAAGGAAGGGAATGTTGTCAAGTATAATGTTCTGATCCACACACAGCATGAACCGTTTCGCGGAAAAACAGGATTGACCTAAAAAAAAAAAAAAGATATTCAAACAAAACTACTAAAACAACATTACACATAAGAAAAATAAAAACATTGTTTATCAAGAATCTGTGTATGAATACCAAAAAAAAAAAAAAAAAAAGAATTTGAAAGAGAAAAAAATAAAAATCTTACCACACACACAACAAGGGTGGGAGTCAAAGGAACTTGGTCCACCTGTACTTCCTCTGCCAGGAGGGTGTTTTCAACATAACGGAACATTGCGTCTTCCTTCTCGTTAAAGTAGGACAGCAAAAGCAGCAACATCTCTTTGACGTCTTCAGAGCAACCACTCAGCTCTCCCCTGATCGCTTTCAGGTTTGTCACAGCCTGTAGGAACTTTTTGTTCTTGTTCACACCAACAGTATTTAAGTAGTTCAAGAGTCGTTTCCCCTTCAGATCCACATTCCGCGTGAAAGTTTCGATAAGCCCAATTCCGGTAAGTTCCTTGAAGTGGACTGCCATGCCAAGTTCTTTGAACCAAAATGGCCACTCTTCCAGAAGACTTTTAATATTTTCCCCCTGGTTCACTTGTTTACGCTGTGTGTAGAAAGTCAACTTCATTAGACGTTTGACCTCTTCTAGATTTGTATCAGTTTGCTGAGACATCCTCTTCAGTTTTTCTTTCTTTTCTCTCTGGCTCTCTGGGGTCTCTCCAAGGGGCAGAAATTTTACATCCCAGTTAATGCATCCGTAAGTGTCCTGCATTGCTGCTCTCTGTTCTGGAGGGATTTCGTCTGTGTCAGACTCATCAGTGCGATGCTTTCGTTTTCTTATTTTTGGGGTTGTAGAACGCTTCACATTTTCAATCCTATATTGCAGTTGCTTAACCAAAGAGTGGTACCCTGGCCCAATCACATCTCCATCTATTACGTCTTGCAATGATTTGGGATATTTCGCCACCATCTTTTTGGCAACTTCAGTAGAATCCTTTTTACTTGGGCAAGGATTTTTTTGCATCATGTCACGAACCACAATCCGGACCATCTCTATTCTCAGTCGTGGACTTGGTCGTTTTCCTCTCTCTAATAACTGCATCAGTTCCTCTGGTAACTTTTCCCATGGTATCAGAAAGGTGTCCACCCAGTCTGGATTAGGGCTTTGGGAGTTGTTGGAAGAGGTTGATTGTGAACTTCTGGGTGAAAGAGACTCTAAGGTTGTTGAAGGCCTTGGCAAGGTATCAAGAGATGAGCTGCTGCTGCTGCTTTCAGGAGTCTGGCCTGCAAACACACACACACACACACACACACACACACACACATATATACACATACACATACACAATTATTATTAACACAATGTGAATGTTTTTATATTTCCTTACATTATCTTTAAGATGTTTTAGGCCAGCTAATTTGGGCACTGGTTGCATTCTGTACTGCAATATATGACTTACATCTCAGCTTCCATGCAGCAAGGACTTTTCGGGCTTGAATTGGCCTCAACGCTGACAGCAAATCAGCTTCCTCAATAAAATTAAAATCATCATATGTCTCCACACCAAGAGATTGCAAGGTCTCTTCTAAAATGTCTTTTGTCACCTCTGGAAGGTCAGGCAAGACCTCAGTGATAGCGGTGCGTAGAAACGTTCTCTCAGAGTCAGACATTTCTGGAATCAAGCAAGTCATAATTAGATTAAGACATATTTGAGTATATTATGTGTCTGAGGATTTCTTTTTTTCTGTGCATCTTAAAAAAAAAAAAAAAAAAAAAAAAAAAACTGATGTTACTTTCACGTTTTTCAAATTGCATGTTGTAACTTTCGAGCATGTGGCCCTGACCTCTTTATTTCAACAACACGCTGTGTTTCAGCGGAATTACTTGATGACCGTTAACAATGTATGATGGTAACGGATAAAAATCTACCAAGTCATTTATGTTGAGACATTGCAACCTGATGTTCTGTTTTGTCACAGAGTACAGATGGTATTCAGAATGATAGTCAGCTTTATGCATTTCCATCACAAAATACACAGTATCATCATTTTGAATTAAAATAATGAGAAGTTCTCCAAACTCAATGGCCTCATCATTTTTTGACACAAGGAAGTTACCCTTTTTATATGATGTACCTTTATACACTATGTCTGTGGACACACTAGTATTGATTTCTGAAAAGCTCAACTCTCTCACTGCATGTTTAATTGCGTCACTGTAAAGGTTGGGGTAAAAAGTGCAACTGTCTTTGACCTGCAGAAGCTGACTGCATCCTGGCCCAGCTGAAATATATGCCTGAAACATCTGATGTCTTTCAGATAAAGTTAGGCAGATGTTTTTGAAGTTTTTCAAATGCCTGGCACATCTCTTGAAGTAGCTGTGTTTGCTTTCGAAACGGATCGTCCATAATCGAATCAAGGGCCCTAATTTAAAAATTAGTGCTGGATAGTGACGCAAAAAATGATGTTTTGGTTTTAGTGGACTCTCAGGAAATAAAGACTTTCTTGATTCCAAATATTCTTGGATTAGAATGTCAAGATAGGCTACCTGTGCTGATGAAATCTTTTGCGCACAAATCATATCAACAATATCTTTAAGCTGGAGAGTTAACTGCCACACATCATCTTCTGGATTTTGCACTTTGTCACCAATTAATACAGGAAGCAATCTTAAGAAATTCCAATTCTGAATGGCTTGCCCTGAAAGCTTGGGCACCTCAGTATTGACAACACATGGCTTTGTGAGAGCATCAGCTCCTTTGTACTTGAACTGCTTGATGCGCCGGTTCAAAAATGAATATGTAAGCCATTGCTTTCTCTTAATTAAATACTTCAAGTACAATGCAACATCATAGGACAAGACACCCTCAAATATGTCATGGCCTAAACAAGGTGGGAGACCAGGCTGGCAAACATGAAAAGATTTCAGAGTATTGAAAACAGAGTTTACCTTTATGCCTTTGTTGTCTTCAGTTTGTAGATCACGAACCGCAGAATTGTAATTGTCAGGGCTGCGCTGTGGACCACAAACATTTGGGTCATCATTTTGAAACTCGTTTCGCGTGATTTCACAGTACCTGCAAAAGTACTTAGAACGACTGAAATTTTCAGTAAACCCACCAATGCTGTGTGAACCTAAATTATCACCGGCAATACAATACAAAGCTCCTTTGACTGTTTCACCACCTACAGTTATTCCATTTTCCTCCAAATCTTTTAAATCCACTAACATCTCAGAGAAAACCTCAGCACATCCAAATTGTTTCAAGTCATTCTCTAAACACAATAAGACAAGGGACATGTGATCAGTATTGGACCGAACATGAATAGGTAAATTAGCTACAGAAAGATAGACTGCCACAACTTTGTGCTTTTTCTTAGCAGAGCCGAGGGGATTTACAATTTCAAAAGCATCCTGGTAGAGAATTAGTTTCAGGCATTCTGGATTTTCAATGAAGAACTGGTTGGACTTTTGCCATCACTTATGTCACTAAAATCACCTGAGTCTGTTTCACAAGATGGTTGTGACACTGAATTCTTCCAAAATTCTGATTCCATTAAGTTACTTAATGTTTGCTTTACAGGTATGTAGTATGCAAACCTTTGTTGCATATTTTCATCATTTCCTAATGTTACTTTCTGAGGCTCTATGTAATGGAACATTTTTTTGAATGTCTGAGCTCTTGAATATATTGTTCTCAGTGGTCCCTTATGACAGAAAGAGAACAAATCTGAATCCTTTACACAATCATAGACTTTACTGACAACATCATCTGTAAGAGACATATCATTTTTTAAAAGTGACCGCAGTTTACTTAAAGTGTAATCTTGTCCTAACTCATGTACATTTTGCATCTCTTCAACAATTGTCTGTATTGTTGAAGCTGGAAGGAGGAGCTGCCCTTGCAATTTTAGGTACAGTAAACATACATTCCTAAGAAAGGACTCATTGAAATTCTGTGGCAATTCAATGCTTTCATTTGTTGTTGCATCATTTGAGCTTTGGGAAGCATCTCCACATGCGATGACAGTACATGACGGAGAAATAGTTTCCCTGTAAACGTCACTTATGCTATCAACCGAACATGCTCGATGCTTCCTGGACATATGTGCAGTAAACGATGATTTCACAGTGAACGTATTTTTACAACCTGTTACTGGACATGCCACAGGTCGCCCCTCCACTATATGCTCTTTTAAGTGGCATATAAGTTCTTTAACTGTGTGAAATTGTTGATCACACAGCGAAATGGCACATTTAAAATCTGTAACAAAGGCTCCAGCAGTAACAGGGGGTGCAGACTCATTGTGAACCCGATAGAAATGAGCTTTAAAAGCTGCGTACGTACAAAATGTCCGTTTGCAGTCAGCGCCAACACATTTGAAAAAACATCGGGGTTCGTTCCTATGAACTCTACAGTGCAGCACATAACCCCTCAATGTCTCTAGTGTTTTGCTGCAAAAACGACAGGTAATCATTTTATCAAACTAACAAAGTCGCTTGATTTTTACTGTACTCGGGTAACTGCAAAAACACTACGCAGCATGAAATGACAAAAAAAAAACCCACAATCTAATTAACCCCCAGTCCGTCAGCATCGTTATGAAGACAAAATATCAGTCACAAACATATGCTTGTACTTTAATGTGTTTTTGAGTTTAAGAAAACGAACTGTTCACTTACCAGTGCGACAGATGACGATTTTACATGTCATCCCTCACAACCTCATGTGCTCGCTGGCAGAAGTGGCGCGCGCTTACTAACGACCCGTGAAGTTCGTCAAAATGGCTGCTCCCGCGATAATCCGAAATCTGCTGCTCATGGGTTGACATTCAAATACAGACGTTCATTTACACGGGAATGTAAATTTTACATGGACAAAATGCATTATAAATATTACTAAATGAAATTATTCTGTAAATAAAAAAAAATATATAAACAATGTTTTTTTAATTTACATCTGATTAACAATCAAATCATTTTTCTATAATGAACAGTTATTGTAGCCTACTAATCCTTAACTGTCCATTTGGAAGACAGATAAAAATTCATGCAATTTCTGATTTTGTTAGGCCTACTTTAACAGACCCATTGCCTGTTTTACATAACATAATTTTTGTACTTGAACATATTATCATCTGTAAAGTATAGGTAACATGAATTTATAAATAGTATGCTTACTTTCTGTATAGTCTATAGAAAATCTGCATGACAAAAAATTTTAACACTGTCATGTTGTAATTTTAATTGCAATGTATTGCTGTCTGTATATTACAGTTTTTTTCTGTTTAAATTGCAGTAATCTGTAAATTCAGCAAATAAATATGATTATTTTAACATATTCTTACTGTAAAATTAACTGTTTTGTTTGGTTCAGTGTTTTACAACAGTATTTTTAGTATTTTCAAAATATTACTGTAAATTTAACAAAATTTAATTGTTTTTCTATTTACAAAATATTGATGTCATGAATTTACAGAATTTTACAGTTAATTTTACGGACATTTTTTACAGTGCATTCTTCCCGGAGGTGCATGATGAGGTGACCAGGTCCTGGCGGACACCCTATAGCATTCGTGCGAGACCTGGTCCCTCGTCCGCCTTCACCAACCTGGATGGCAGGGAGGCTAGGGGATATACGCGGATTCCCCCAGTCGAGAGGTCTGTTGAGATGCAACTGTGTCCAACGGCCTCCGGCTGGCGCGGTGAGCCGCGTCTCCCATCCCGGGCCTGTAAATTCTCGTCAGGCTTGACAGAGAAAGCTTACAGAGCCTGCGGACAGGCTGCCTCTGCCCTGCATGCCATGGCTCTTTTGCAAGTTCATCAGGCAAAAGCGTTGACGGCACGTTCTGTTGGTCAGGCGATGGCCACGCTTGTGGTCCAGCAACGTCACCTGTGGCTGACTCTTGCTGATATGAGGGATACCGACAAGTATCGGTTCCTGGACTCCCCCATATCACAGGTCGGCCTTTTCGGCGATGCGGTAGAGAGCTTCGCCCAGCAGTTCTCTGCCGCCCAGAAGCAGGCTGAGGCTATTAACCCTCTGGGGTCTGAGGATTTTCGGGGCCCTGGAGAAGTTTTGACATGCCCTGACATTTGTGCTTTTTTCAGTTGTTCATAAACATATTAATAGAAAAAGTGTCATTACACTGTATTCAGCACGAACTAGGCTACCATAATATGTGAGGAACATGTATGTACATGTTTGTGTTTTTGAAGGAATAACGTTTATGCGTGGTTATTGAAAAAACAAAAAACTTAAGTCACTGAAATAAAGCCAAAAAATATGTATTAAATCTGTGTTCACAAGACTTCTGGGTATTGGAGGTTGTAGACTAGAGTTTTTGCTTCAAAATGATGTAAAAATTATCCTGCATACTCGTTCATTTATAACAATATATTGATTTAGTTTTTGTAAGACACTTTTTGTCAAGAAACACAGTATGCGTGGAGGCGTGAATCATCATGAATAATGGGTGATTTACACCTGAGAAGACAAAAGAATCGCATAAAGACATCTAATGAGCTGCATATTAATGAGGCCTTTCAGTCAGGTAGGCTGTGAAAAAACCCTCTGTGATCATGTCTCAAGCTCATCATGGTGTATATCAAACATACAGAAAAAACAGCAATACTGTGAAATATTATTACAATTTAAAATAATGGTATTCTATTATATACTTTAAAATATAATGTATTTCTGTGATGCAAAGCGTCTGAACATTCATGTTACCTCTATGGCATTTCATATAGTCTTTTAGCTTAAAAGCATGCACATTTGGAGAAATATTGATGGATTCTCATATGTTTATGTCAATTTTCTATACAGAGGAGTAATATTTATTCAATATTTATTGTCATCACTGTGAGCGCTGGATACTGTGTTTTCAATTCATACTTGCAGCCGGAGGGCGCTCTGCGCACCTTTAGTCCACAAATTACTCTAAAGAAGAACAGGACATTCAGGAACTAACGGCATGTCTTCCAGAGGTCTCTAACCATAGCTTTAACACCCAGATAAACACTTTTCAAGACAATAAATGCACGATTGAGATGATGTATACATGTATTGGCTCAGAATTTGCGCCTGAATAGCGCTCGCTCCGTGGGAGTGGCCGCATTAGCGGATAATGGGCTGAATCACGGACTTCTGACATGTGTCTCTTTTCATACAGATTACATAAACACAGAATATTTGTTTTCGATTTGACTTACACGATTTAAAACCTGACATTTCAACGTTTTTTTAGACATAAGTCTCATTTTTGTGTCATTAGTATTCACTAAGTTACAGTTCATTTTCTGAGAACTATCAGATTAAACTTCGTTCAGAGGGAGACGAGAGATCACGCATCATGTTAGTTTTCTTTATTTTGCAAAAAGCACATCATTTTGTTTTTACTCTGAGTGTACACAAATAAAAGAAGATATTCCACAGATTAAAATGGTGTATAACTCTTAATTATATGTGCAACATTGACTGAGTATTTTGAGTCTCTTTCACACTGGTAAGAAAAAAATCGAGGTGGTATCGCCGGCGTGACCGCCGACCCGAGGGAGTTAAACACGTCCTGCCCCGGCGGTCCGCTGCTGCCTCCACCCTGCCGCCGGTGCCCAGCCCGCTCAGGCCAAGCCAGGTGGCAAGAGGTCGAGGAAAACGCGACCCTGAGACGGGCGACCTGGAGGGGAAGGTTCCTGCTCTTCGGGAGAGAGGACTCCATCGTCTCTCCCACCCCCGGAGGAGGGCCGGGGGGAATTTGTGAAATTGTCTGTCCCGCCGCTGGCTCTCCGGAGTCCAGTGGTACCCACTTCATCACAAAAAGAGCAGTTTCCCAATTCTCCAGGTCACAAGAGACTGCGGCTGTCAGCGCGCAAGGCCCCGCCTTGCCACTCGCAGCCCACTCTCACTTCGCCAGCAGGTTCCAGTGTGATGGTCGAGGCCGCCCCCCAGCCGTCTCCCATTCACACTGTCACCTCGCAGAGTCTGACCCCACTTCGGGCCGCTGCGCCGTCCGAGTCGGGTTCCAGCACTCTGCTTCGCTGCCCCACCCCCGGTGTGTCTGTGGTGCCTTTGGTCCCACTGGCTCGGTGTCTGGAAGCCTGGATAGCTCTCCCCAGCCCGTCCCGCTGGCTCATTCGCACTATCAGACTCGGCTATGCGATTCAGTTCGCCCGGCGTCCCCCGGTCTTCAGGGGCGTCCATTACACTCAGGTGTCCCTGGACAGTGCACCTGTTCTCCGGGCGGAGACTGCTGTCCTCCTGGTGAAGGATGCAATCGAGCCGGTCCCTCCAGCCGATATGAAGTCAGGGTTCTACAGCCCCTACTTCATTGTACCAAAGAAGGGCGGTGGGCTACGGCCAATCCTAGATCTGCGTGTCCTGAACCGGTCTCTTCACAGGCTGCCGTTCAAGATGCTTACGCAGAAGCGCATTTTCGAATGCGTCCGTCCCCAGGATTGGTTTGCAGCGATCGACCTGAAGGACGCGTACTTTCATGTCTCGATTCTGCCTCGTCACAGACCCTTCCTACGGTTTGCGTTCGAGGGTCGGGCATATCAGTACAAAGTCCTACCCTTCGGGCTGGCCCTGTCGCCCCGCGTCTTCACGAAGGTTGCGGAGGCGGCCATTGTTCTGCTCAAGGAACAGGGCGTTCGCATCCTCAACTACCTCGACAACTGGCTCATCCTGGCCAGCTCACGGGAGCAGTTGTGCGAACACAGGGACATGGTGTTAGCTCACCTCAGTCGGTTGGGTCTTCGGGTCAACTGGGACAAGAGTAACTCTCCCCCTGGCAGAGGATCTCTTATCTCGGTATGGAACTGGATTCGGTCGCCCGGACTGCGCACCTCACCGAGGAGCGCGTCCAGTCAGTGTTGACCTGCCTGAGTACGCTCAAACGCAGGACAGCGGCCCCACTGAAACTCTTTCAGAGGCTCCTGGGGCATATGGCATCCGCAGCCGCAGTCACGCCGCTCGGATTGCTTCATATGAGGCTGCTTCAACACTGGCTCCGCGGCCGAGTGGTCGGACCCTTCGTTCCTGCGGGCGGGAGTTCCCCTCGAACAAGTGTCCAGGCATGCTGTGGTCCACACAGATGCCTCCTCCACGGGGTGGGGAGCCACGTACAACGGGCATGCAGCATCGGGTCTGTGGACGGGGCCCCAGCTGCATTGGCATATCAATTGCCTTGAGTTGCTAGCAGTACATCTTGCACTGGGCCGCTTCCAGGAGCTGTTGACAGACAAGCACGTACTGGTCCGCTCGGACAGCACTGTGGGCGTTGCGTACATCAACCATCAGGGTGGTCTACGCTCCCGCCGTATGTCGCAACTCGCCCGCCATCTCTTGCTATGGAGTCAGAAGCATCTGAGGTCGCTTCGTGCCATTCACGTCACAGGCGTGCTCAACCGTGCAGCCGATGAGCTCTCACGGCAGCCTCCGCTTCCGGGCGAATGGAGACTCCATCCCCAGGTGGTCCAGCTGATCTGGCAGCGCTTCGGCGAGGCACAGATAGATCTGTTCGCCTCCCCGGAGACTGCCCACTGCCAGTTGTTCTATTCCCTGACCGGCGGCATGCTCGGCACGGATGCCCTGGCAATCAGCTGGCCCCGGGACCTACGCAAATATGCGTTTCCCCCAGTGAGCCTTCTCGCACAGCTCCTGTGCAAAGTCAGGGAGGACGAGGAGCAGGTCTTGTTAGTGGCTCCGTACTGGCCCACTCGGACCTGGTTCTCGGACCTCACGCTCCTCGCGACAGCACCTCCCTGGCCCATTCCTCTGAGGAAGGACCTCCTGACTCAGAGACGGGGCACCCTCTGGCACCCGCGTCCCGACCTGTGGAAACTCCATGTGTGGTCCCTGGACGGGACGCGGAGGTTTTGAGTGATCTCCTGCAAGCGGTCGCAGACACTATCACTTCCGCGAGAGCTCCTTCTATGAGGAACTTCTATGCGCTGAAGTGGAACCTGTTCGTCGAATGGTGTTCCTCTCAACAAGAGCGGGAGGACCCCCGATCATGTTCGGTCAGAACCGTGCTTTCCTTTCTGCAAGAGGGCCTGGAGCGAAGGCTGTCTCCCTCCACCCTCAAGGTGTGTGTTGCTGCTATCGCCGCACATCACTATGCAGTTGATGGTTAATCGCTAGGGAAGCACGATCTGATCGTCAGGTTCTTGAGGGGGGCGAGGAGACTGAATCCTCCCCGGCCCCCCTCTGTACCCTCTTGGGATTTGACCCTGGTTCTTACATCTCTCCGGGGTCGTCCCTTCGAGCCTTTGCAATCAGTCGAGTTAAAAGTACATAGCCCTGGCGTATGAGTCCCAGGGCGTGCCTTGCCCGCTCAGGTTGAGAGCCCACTCCACCAGAGGAGTGGCCTCTTCCTGGGCGCTGGCGCACGGCGCCTCGCTGACAGATATCTGTAGAGCTGCGGGCTGGGCGACACCTAACACGTTTGCTAGATTCTATAGCCTTCGTGTAGAACTGGTAACTTCCCGTGTACTCGCTTCCACCAGCCCGTTCTAGTGTCGGCTTGCAATGCCACTCCCGCCCCCTGGGCCGGATACGTGCATCCTTTTTACTCCAGTCGAGTTCCCCGCTTGGCGAACCCTGTCGAGTTCCTCCGCCTCCCCCTTCGGCTCGGACATTGCGGAGTGTCTGATGCCAGGCCAAACCTCCGTCACCGACGTTGACGTTTGGCTGGGTTCCACATGTCGTGACCCCTCCACGTGAGTGGTCCCATGTGTGTATTTGTCCACGGTCAACTCCCTACGGCGAGCCCGTGTCTTTCCCTAGCAGAGCCAGCTCTGCTGTCACCTGTCAGATGAGTCTCCCCCTACCCAGGTGGAGCCATCCCAGGGACTCCATATGCGTACTGCCCACGGCCAGTCCATATGTGTACTCTCCACGTAAATTCCTCCCCTACGGGTGGGTAGTGGTCTCCGCAGCGTCCCCTACGGGTTCACTTCCCCAGTGTAGTCTAGTTTACTTAGTGGGTATGTCGGAACAGCAGTAGACTCTCTCGGCGTAAGCTCGCCCCCTTCCCCGTCCCACTGGTGCGCCGGGTGGCTAGAGCTTGCGCTGGGCACTGGAAGGGGTTCATACTGTGGCGCTTTATTTGGGATCCCAATTCGTCGGTCACTACTGACGTACGTCGAATGTGACCGACTGAAAGGGAACGTCTCGGTTACGTATGTAACCCTCGTTCCCTGAAGGAGGGAACGGAGACGTACGTCCCGTCGCCACAGTTGCTGTACCCTCGCTGTAGTGCGGACTAGATTGTCTCCTCAGCGAAAAACAGAGTGCGATGGCATCTGCTCCCCTATTTATACCACCTGGCGGGGGCGGTGCGCATTATGCAAATATCGCACGCCAACTCCATTGGCCTGTTGTAGTTCACTCGAAGCTGATAGGGCTCTCTAGCGATATCCCAATTCGTCGGTCACTACTGACGTACGTCTCCGTTCCCTCCTTCAGGGAACGAGGGTTACATACGTAACCAAGACGTTTTGGCTATTATGCAAAACCACACCCATAAATGTTGTCATTTTATAGCATGGCCATAGCTTGACATTTGGGCTAGGGGGCCAGACCATCATACTGCGTATTCAAATTTGTGGGTTTAACATATTTACATATTGCATATTTAATTGAACTTTTAAATCAACAGGCTTGTTCCAGTTTTTTTTTTTTTTTTTTTTTTTTTTGCAAAAGTTTTGAACAGAAACTCAGAACGGCCTCCCTGCAAGCTATCTCCATGCTGCAAAGTAGTTGCATTTGGTGAGAAAAAAAAAAAAAATGACAGGATGTAAGTAGAACTACCTCCTGCAGTTGGTATTTAGGAAGTGGTCATTTTTATTTTCTAAAATGATTTAAAATAAAAGAGCATGTGAAATAAACTGACATATCAAATATATTAATAATAATAATATACATTAAAGCTGTGTAGTTCTACTTACACCACTCTCATTAAGGCTGGTTACAGCACTCATTCTCTGTGGTGTAATACCATTTTTTTTTATATACAACTGATTTTTATAATTTAAAATCTGTAGTGTTACTTTAAAATTTCCCAGCAGAAACATTTCTTAAGCCACAAACAATCTGGACTGTCAATATGGAAAACCGGACTTCCAATATCTGTTCAAGAACATTACCGTTTCATCCTTCACCTGATTAAAAACAATTGACCTTCTCATCTAGTTTCTCTAGGGTTGAGACTAAACGAGAAGAAAAGTGTTCTCTGTCCTACCCAGTACGCTTCCCGTACGGGCTGGGGAGCAGTCTTAGGTGGCCGTCCAGTCAAAGGGATATGGTGAGGTCATCATCTTGATTGGCACATCAATTGCCTCGAATTGATGGCTATATTTCTGGCCCTGAAGTACTTCCTCTACCAGTTAAGGGGTTACCATGTCCTAGTGTGGGTGGACATTACTGCGGTAGCCTCTAATACAAATCGCCAGGGTGGACTGCGTTTGCGATGTCTAGACAGTTTAGTGCAGCACATTCTGCTCTGGGCTCAGGACAAGTTCCTGTCCCTCAGGGTGATTTATATCCCCAGATATCTGTCCAGACAGAGCATACCGACGGGGGAGTAGAAACTCCACCCGAGGTAGTGAAACAAATCTGGTAAAGATTTTATGAAACAGATGGACCTCTTTGCCCCCAACATGTGATGGATGTGATACGCATACATGGCCCAGAATGCGCCTGTATGCATTTCATCCGGTTTCTATGCTCCCAGGAGCTCTAGCCAAAGTTCGCCAAGAAGGGACTTGCCTCTTACTGATAGCGCCGCGTTGGCCAAACAGAATATGGTTCTCGGTGGCTCACCATGGGCGATACCGAAGAGGAGGGACCTTCTGTCTCAGGCACAGGGGACAATATTTCATCCCTGGCCGGAGATGTGGAATAACATCAGGTGAAAGCCCTGTGTCCCTCAGTTGGCTCCCCTCAGGGGCCAGACATGAAAGTCTGGCCCCTGAGGGGAGCCAACTGAGGGACACAGGGCTTTCACCTGATGTTATCGAGACCATTTTAAATGCTAGGGCTCCACTAAATCAAGTTATGCCAAAAAATGGGGTGTCTTTGAAAGATGGTGTACTGCACACAATGCAGATCCGGTTAACTGCCAGATTGGTACAGTTCTGTTTTTTTCTGCAGGGAAAATTATCAACAGGCACATGCCCCGCCACTCTCTGGGTTTATGTGGCCGCTCTTTCGGCTTGCCACGCTCTGATTGACGGGGTGCCTTTGGGCAAGCATTTCCTGCTCTCTTGCTTTGTTCGAGGAGCTATGCGGCTTAGGCCTCCTTCTAGAACCAGGATCCCTTCTTGGGACCTAGCAATAGTCCTGGAGGGCCTGGTTGAGACCCCCTTTGAACCGTTAGAGTCAGTTTCTGACAAGCTGTTAACTCTGAAAATGTTTTTTCTCATGGCTATAACTTCTCTAAAAAGAATTGGGGATTTGCAGGCTCTGTCCATTGTGCCATCCTGCGTAGACTTTGCCCCAGGAATGGTGAAAGCTATTTTGCATCCTCATCCTGACTATCTGCTGAAGGTACCTTTCTCGACCTTGCATCCAGTCACTCTCTCCGCCGTTCACTACGCCGGATCAGGAGACACTTCGCAGACTGTGTCCAGTCTGTGCTCTTCAGACCTACATCCACCACACTAGCCAGTGGCGTAAGTCAGAGCAACTATTCGTTTGTTATGGCAGCCATAACAGGGGTGCGGCTGCCACGAAACAGACCATGTCACATTGGGTGAGAGATGCTATTGCCCTTGCCTATGAGGTGTGAGGTCAGACTTCGCCAACAGGCATCAGGGCTCATTCCACCAGGGGGGTTGCCTCTTCTAGAGCTTTGGCGGGGGGCGCCCCTTTACAAAATGTTTGTGATCCGGCAGGTTGGTCCTCTCCGCACACATTCATAAGGTTTTATAGTTTGGATGTTCATATTACTCCGGGCTCTTTTTCTCTTCAATGAAACACAAAAGGAGAAGCTTTTGTACTGACTGCTCTTGTCCATGCAATTACAATAGGTAACATTAACCCTCTGGAGTCGGGAAACCTGTCGGCGCGTTTTGCAGGATTTTTTTCACATTGCAGCAAAACAGACTTAAAATACTCCGTCATTTTTTGTCATAGAGACAGAAGTAATATATCAATTGAAACTATAGAATGTCTTCTTTTATTTGTGTACACTCAGAGTAAAAACAAAATGTTGTGCTTTTTGCAAAATAAAGAAAACTAACATGATGCGTGATCTGTCGTATCCCTCTGAACGAAGTCCAATCTGATAGTTCTCAGAAAATGAAGTGTAACTTAGTGAATACTAAACACAAAAAAATGAGACTTATGTCTAAAGAAACATTGAAATGTCAGGTTTTAAATCGTGTAAGTCAAATCGAAAACAAAAATTCTCTGTTTATGTAATCTGTATGAAAAGAGAGACACGTCAGACATCCGTCAGCTCATTATCCACTAATTCGGCCATGCCCACAGAGCGAGCGCTATTCACACGCAAATTATGAGGCAAAACATGTATACATCGTCACAATCGTGTATTTATTATCTTCAAAAGTGTCTTATCTGCATGTTATAGCCATGGTAATAGCGATCTATGGACGCCTCTGTTAGTTCCTGGAATGTCATATGGTATGCCTGTTCTTCATTACGAGTCATTTGTGGACTAATGTGCACAGAGCGCCCTCTGGCTGCAAGTATGAATTGAAAACACAGTATCCAGCGCTCATAGTGATGACAATAAATATTGAATAAATAATACTCCTCTGTATAGAAAATTGACATTAACATATGAGAATCCATCAATATTTCTCCAAATGTGCATGCTTTTAAGTTAAAAGCCTATATGAAATGCCATAGAGGTAACATGAATGTCCAGACGCTTTGCATCACAGAAATACATTATATTTTAAAGTATGTTAAAATAGAAAACCATTATTTTAAATTGTAATAATATTTCACAGCATTGCTGTTTTTTCTGTATTTTTGATATACAACATGATGAGCGTGAGACTTCTTTTAAAAACATTATAATAGTAATGCGTCCAATCTTTTGACTGCTACTGTAATTTAAACTATAATAGGCCTATAAATAGGCCAGAATTTTCTTCACATGATGTGCAATAATACGTGCATGCATGAGATCACAAAAATCATGTTTTTTGTCAAGAGTGGACATTATATCAACGTTTTTTAAGTAAGGGTTTTTTCACATAGCCTACCTGACTGAAAGGGGTCTGAAAGGGGTCATTATGTGGGTCTTTGTCTTCTCAGGTGTGAATCACAGCATTATTCATGAAGATTCACACCTCCATGCATACTGTGTGTCTTGACAAAAAGTGTCTTACAAAATTTAAATCTCTATATTGTTTTATATGAACGAGTAGGCAGGATAATTTTTACATCATTTTGAAGCAAAATTCTAGTCTGCAACCTCCAATACCCAGAAGTCTTGTGAACACATATTTAATATTTGTTTTTTGGCCTTATTTCAGTGACTTAAGTTTTTTGTTTTTTCAATAAACACACATACACGTTATTCCTTCAAAAATACAAACATGTACATACATGTTGCTCACATATTATGGTAGCCTAGTTCGTGCTGAATACAGTGTAATGACACATTTTCCATTAATATGTTTATGAACAACTGGGCCCTAAATCAGCCTCAGACTCCAGAGGGTTAAGCTTCACAACAGTTGTAAATGCAGATAAAAGTGGTCCATATGAAGATGTCTGAAGATGTCGACAGAAGCGAGTGGCTGTTTTGCAGAATGGAAATATTCCAATTACTTCACTTTTTTGACACAGGTAGGCAAAAATATTATGGTAAAATGTAAGCCATGTCCTAGGGAGAAAAAACTGCGCGCACTCTCTGAGAGATGGTCTTCAGTCAGTGTGCTCTCAACCAGAACGCACACACATAACCGCCTCTCGTGAGTGTCAGATTTTCGCGGTTTATTACACATAAACGTTCAAATACACACACAGTTATGTCAAAATGCCCGTCTTGGCGTATATTCGCGTTGGTTATGTGAATGTGAACAGCAAGTGTAACAGCATATTGTCTCCGTCCATTAGGTCTTAGTGACAGCAGCCTTTAAAACATGCTACTGTCTACTATTGGCTGTCTGTATTATAAATGATAATCAAACAACAAAAGAAAAGCTTTAATAAGGATTAATCTATATTTCATTTATACAGTTATGACTATGCAGAGTTATTTTATATTTGATTATTCAATTTCTGTGGTATTTTTACTTACCACTATTAGACCTACTTGGAAAAAAATATATAGCATTGTTTTCTTTGTATTTTTACATATTTTTACCGTGGTATCGAGTATTGTGCACTTTTGGTGGTATCGGTACCGACTACTAGATTTTTGGTATAGTGACATCCCTATTTGTTACTAAAAAAAATTTAAGTATTATAAAGTAAATAAAAGTATTATAGTATATGTTTTAATAAAGTTAAAATGTTTTAAAAGGCTATAAAAGGCTAAACTATTCCGTGTTTGACTAAATTATTAAAAGAGTTTCCTTTCTATTGTCTATCTGGTCAAGGTTTATAGGGATTTTAAGAAGTAATAAGTTACTTATTGAGTAATTACATTACTTTTCACACAGAGTAATTAGAAAAGTATTTTAAATACAACATTGATGATGTAATTAGTAATTAGTAATTGATTACTTTTTTGAAGTAACTTACCCAACACTGCATAGAAGTAGGAGTGGCATAAGCTTAGGTGAGAGTAGACGCCTCTCGCAGTTCAAACAAATAGGGCTAGGCAACAAACTCAAGCTCCTCTTCTCTTATATCGAAATCCTCTGAGATTTCTCTTTAAAAATTCTCATTTTAGACTTCTAATTCATGATCTGTGTTTGGTTTTTGCTCTATCCTCTGCTTCCGCTTCCACATTCATCAGTACGTCATGTGTCAGGTCAGAGTTCACTCTTCCGCTAGAAATATACTCCCGTATGGCCATTACTAGAAGCCAGTGATTATAGTTTATAAAGTTACAAATATGGATATTTTTCTTACAAAAATGCATTGTTTCGCTTCAGAAGACCTTTATTAACCCACTGAAGTCGTATGGATTACTTGGATGTGCTTCTTTGAGCTTCAAAATCTAGGATACCATTCACTCCCATTATAAAGCTTGGAAGAGCCAGGATATTTTTAATATAACTCTGATTGTGTTTGGCTGAAAGAAGAAAGTCATATACACCTAGGATAGCTTGAGGGTGGGTAAATTATGGGATAATTTTCATTTTGGGTGAACTAACCCTTTAAGTCATATGTCTCTGAGTCAGTCAAACTCAATAACTGTTTTGTTAAGGAAGCATTCAGACTTGTGAACTACATTGTTAAACTGAAAACATCTGACACCGAAGAGTGATCTGTTCATGAATTAGACATTGCCAATTCATGAACATGCTATTTCACTCGTGAACTCATTAAATTTGCATGTCAAGGTTTTCTGTGAATAATGATTGTATGGCTTCAGAAGACTTAGAATATAGCACATAATTCATATGGACCACTACTTTTTAATGTGTTTTTGTGTCCTTTTTGTAGCTTGAAACCCTCAGTCCTCATTCACTGTGATAAAATTTTGTTCTACAGAAGAAAAAAAGTTAAAGAGTTTTGAAATGATATGAGGGTCAATAAATAATGACCAATGTACATTTTAGGATGAACTGCAACTTTAAAATACTTCATAAGACAATGGCACAATTTATCATTGCAATTTCAATGAATCATTTTAGTGCCACATAATATGAATGTATATAGAAAATAAATGTGCTATAAATGCACATTAATATTTCCATGTTTATTCATAATAAAGAAACTGGGGAGAAAATTGGAGATCAGCATCTTTTTTAAGACTAATTAAACGGATACTCCACCCCAAAATTAAAATTCTCTCATCGTTTACTCACCCTCATGCCATGACTTTTTTTTTTCTTCTGTAGAACACAGAGATTTTTAGAAAATTGAGGGTAAGTAAATGGTGAGAGAATTTTCAAATTTATGGTGGAGTATCCCTTTAACTTTGAGTTAAAGGCTCTGTTCCAAAACCTTGTCACTGTCTGCTGTCTAAAAAGGCAGCTATCTTTTAAGGCAGAATCCTATACAATGTGAAACCACTTTACATAGGTAGCAACAATGTTAAAGGTCACTCATTAGCACAGCTCTTCTCGTGATCACACAAGAAAATTGACACTTGCAATTGATTCCAACTGAGTTTGGCGTATATTACTAAGCTAAAGATATGTAAATAAGATAAAAGATGGAAAAAAAAAATACATAAAAAATACATAGCACAGACACTTGTTGTGTGAAAGTGCATTTTTAATAAGATAACCATTTTAATTAATACATTTTTTATAATATGTACAGCAAGTATATTTAGAGTTGAGTTTCTTGCAACTCGCATCCACCATATTTGATCACACTTTCATTACAATGCATTCAGGGATTGCTTTATCCACAAAGTACACATGTGATGCTGTTGCTAAATTAGGAATTTTATAAAGGAGCATAGTCTTGTTGCTTACTGACTGGAACAGCTTTCACCAGCATGCAAATACCTTAAAACTTAGGGCTAGGTGGGCAGCTCGTTTGGGTTTGGAAGACCAATAACAATAGGATAACATAAAGACAAGAACATGTGTCTCGCAGCTATGAGTATTACAGCTTACAGCTATGTCTTACAGCTGTGAGTACAGCTATGAGACTATTTGAATGGAGTAGATACATAGGGGTTCTTACATAGTTTTTATATAGTTAAATCATTAAATCAATGATCCATTAAAGATGGTTAATACACTTGCATGCATTGGAATTTAGAGAAACTTAGCACTTAATATATGTAGCATTAATTAAAAACACATTAAGAATTACTCACAGAAAGGGGGAACACTACAACATTGTAAAGAAAGAAATGAATGGAAATGAATACTACCCTTCTACAGTATATTTATTTTTGTTTATTGTTCAACAGAACCAGGGGACATGATGCTCAGTCATCCCCTCACTAACTGTAGTTTGCATTAGCAGGGGCAAAATGTTTTCTGTGGATAATGGTTCAACTAGTCAGGTAAGAGTTTGCCATTAAATCCACACAGATGTCTTTCCATTTTTTATTATTGTCCCTGCCCTCTCAGTGCTTGCTTTAGGTCGTGCACCCTGTTTCTCCTGAGCTGTATTGACACGGTTCTGCTCAGTCATTGTGCCCCCAGATACAGGGCTGCTAGTTCTGGAAATATGAGCGTTTTTTGTGTTGTATGTCTGAAACGCCATGTCGAGTTGTTCCTGAGCTACTCGTAAATGGTGGTGCAAGGTAGCCAGGTCAGATGGAATATTCTCATCAGGACTTGTGCAATGCTGTTCTGGAAGCACTCTAACCATGTTCTGGTCATGTAAAATTATGCTGTTGGGAATGTGACCTGGTTTGTCAGATTTAACCACAAGGTTGTACCCTGGTGGAGAACTAGAAATGTTCCTGGAGTAAGGGTAGCCGTAGGAAGGTCGTTGGTCCTGGCTTCGACGTTTACGAAGAATGTCACGGAAGGCACCAATCCCCAAGTGGAACATCTCACAAACATTGAGCAGCAGACAAAGACAGCTCACCACATACATGATGAGTAAAAAGATGGTCTTCTCAGTGGGTCGTGAAACAAAGCAGTCTACTCTGTGCGGACATGGGATCTTGTTGCAGACATATGAAGGGTTAACACGGAAGCCATAAAGAAGATACTGACCCGTGAGGAATCCCACCTCAAAGATGGCACGGGATATAAGCTGAAGCACATACATTCTCATCAAGCCTTCTTGCATTATCCTACGGCGACCATCATGCTTCACTGGATCTTGGCCTTTGCCCTTGTCTGTCTCTGGTTTGACTTCCTGCACATCCAAAGTGTCTTCTTTATAGATCATTGGCTCTGCATCCTCCTCCTCCTCCTCTGCATTTCCACAGACCTCTGCTAGGTGGTGTCCATTTCTCCACTGACTGTGGCGGTTTCTCTTTTGATAAATCTGTCTCTTGCACCATTCCTCCTCTGAGGTACGGGCAATCTTATGAATGGCATAACCCAGATACATGACCGAGGGGGTGGATATCATGATTATCTGGAACACCCAGAACCGAACATGTGAGAGTGGGGCAAAGGAATCATAGCATACGTTGTCGCAGCCGGGCTGCTTAGTGTTGCAGGTGAACTTTGTCTGCTCATCTGAGTAGATTGATTCACCACCCACTGCAGTCAGAACGATCCGGAAAATGATTAAGACAGTCAGCCAAACTTTCCCCACAAACGTGGAGTGGTTGTGGATTTCCTCCAGTAGTCGAGTGAGAAAGCTCCAACTCATGTTGGTGAGAGAGACTCTTTACTTATGTTCTGCAAATAGGGGAAAATGAGGAAGGTAAGTCAAAAGAAAAGTATACATTGTTATTATGTACATTTACAGGTAAGATGTACAGCAAGTATTTTTATAGTTGAGTTTCTTGAGTTTCTAGTGTTTCTTGCAATTAACCATATTTGATCACACAAGGCATTCAGAGATTGCTTTATCCACAAAGTATAAATGTGATGCTGATGATAAATTAGGAATTTTATAAAAGAGCATAAACTTGTTGCTTACTGGCTGGAACAGACTTGGCATCTCCAGCAATGCAAATACCTTAAAACTTAGGGCTAGGTGGGCAGCTCCCTTGGGTTTGGAACAGAGCCAGAGACTAATAACAATACAAGTATATAAAGAGGAGAACATGTGTCTTACAGCTATGAGGACTTTTATTGAGATTCACATACACTTGCGTGCATTGGAATACAGAGAATGTGAATGTGTGTAGCGTCTGGGGCGATCAAACACAATTGTAAAAGTCAATCACCCATGCAGGCTCCGTAGTGTCTGGGTTCCCCACTAAGCGCTATCACCCCCTTCTGCACCATTTGCTCTCCACATACATTTCAAAGACACTTAGGAGACGGATCATACATTAGAATCATACATTGAATCATACATTGTCTATAAAACTGGATTCTTTGCCATTAATTAATTAACAACCTTGTCTAAATGAATGAACATGCATTTCCCCAGTACATTTTGTGCATTATTTCTGTTTGTATATTGTTCTTTGGTATATTGTAAAGTGTTATAAATGCATGTGATGATACTTCTTGATCTTGCAGTCCATCTAGGTGGTATTTAACCCTCTGGGGTCTGAGGCCGATTTGGGGCCCTGGAGAAGTTTTGACATGCCCTGACATTTGTGCTTTTTTCAGTTGTTCATAAACATATTAATGGAAAAGGTGTCATTACACTGTATTCAGCATGAACTTGGCTACCATAATATGTGTGCAACATGTATGTACATGTTTGTATTTTTGAAGGAATAACGTTTATGCGTGGCAATTCAAAAAACAAAAAACTTAAGTCACTGAAATAAGGCCAAAAAACAAATATTATATATGTGTTCACAAGACTTCTGGGTATTGGAGGTTGTAGACTACAGTTTTTGCTTCAAAATGATGTAAAAAATTATCCTGCCTACTCGTTCATATAAAACAATATAGAGATTTAAATTTTGTAAGACACTTTTTGTCAAGAATCACAGTATGCATGGAGGCGTGAATCTTCATGAATAATGCTGTGATTCACACCTGAGAAGACAAAGACCCGCATAATGACCTGCATAATGAGCCCTTTCAGTCAGGAAGGCTATGTGAAAAAAACCTCTGATAACAGGATCACATCAGCTTGTATTAAAGTTAATTTAATGTCCACTCTTGACAAAAAAAACATGATTTTTGTGATCTCATGCATGCTCGTATTATTGCACATCATGTGAAGAAAAATTTGTATAAGCCTATTATAGTTTAAATTACAGTACCAGTCAAAAGATTGGATGCATTAGTATTATAATGTTTTTAAAAGAAGTCTCATGTTCATCATGCTGTATATCAAACATACAGAAAAACAGTAATACTGTGAAATATTATTACAATTTAAAAGAATGGTTTTCTATTTTAATATACTTTAAAATATAATGTATTTCTGTGATGCAAAGCGCCTGAACATTCATGTTACCTCTATGGCATTTCATATAGGCTTTTAGCTTAAAAGCGTGCACATTTGGAGAAATATTGATGGATTCTCATATGTTTATGTCAATTTCCTATACAGAGGAGTAATATTTATTCAATATTTATTGTCATCACTATGAGCGCTGGATACTGTGTTTTCAATTCATACTTGCAGCCGGAGGGCGCTCTGTGCACATTTAGTCCACAAATGTCTCGTTAGAAGAACAGGCATACCATGTGACATTCCAGGAACTAACAGAGGCTTCCAGAGATCGCTATAATCATGGCTATAACATGCAGATAAACACTTTTGAAGATAATAAATACACGATTAGGTCTGCCACCTAATGTCACCTGATGGAGTTTGGGTTCCTTGCCGCTGTCGCCTCTGGCTTGCTTAGTTGGGGACACTTGACTTGACATTTGATATTCAACAGTGCTTTGATCTGCCTGCATTGACACTATTCTTTAAGAGCTGCTGTGCAGCCAAACAATGTACCAGTTATCAATGTAAAGCTGCTTTGACACAATCTACATTGTAAAAAGCGCTATATAAATAAAGGTGACTTGACTTGACAATTGCGACGATGTATATGTATATGTATTGCCTCAGAATTTGCGTCTGAATAGCGCTCGCTCCGTGGGTGTGGCCGAATTAGTGGATAATGAGCTGACTCACGGACGTCTGACATGTCTCTCTTTTCATACAGATTACATAAACAGAGAATTTTTGTTTTCGATTTGACTTACACGATTTAAAACCTTACATTTCAACATTTCTTTAGACATAAGTCTCATTTTTGTGTCAT
Source organism: Ctenopharyngodon idella (assembly GCF_019924925.1). NCBI lineage: Eukaryota > Metazoa > Chordata > Actinopteri > Cypriniformes > Xenocyprididae > Ctenopharyngodon > Ctenopharyngodon idella. The sequence goes on from NC_067221.1 coordinate 27,864,575, forward strand.
TAGTATTCACTAAGTTACAGTTCATTTTCTAACAAGTATCAGATTGGACTTCGTTCAGAGGGAGACGAGAGATCACGCATCATGTTAGTTTTCTTTATTTTGCAAAAAGCACAACATTTTGTTTTTACTCTGAGTGTACACAAATAAAAGAAGACATTCTATAGTTTCAATTGATATATTACTTATGTCTCTATGACAAAAAATGACAGAGTATTTTAAGTCTGTTTTGCCGCAATGTGAAAAAAAATCCTGCAAAACGAGCCGGCGCGTTTCCCAACTCCAGAGTGTTAATATCAAATTACTCCTTGTTTAATAACTTACATTTTGGTGGACACCACAATATCATAGAATGCATTGTATGTTTGTTATATTTATCAGAGTATAAATGGACACAAACCACTAGTTAACTCCTCCCATGCAAATGAACTCACTCTCAAACAAAGGAATCTCCTGCCAGAGAATTACACCTTTCTGATTGGTCAAGCCAAGGCGGAGGGGCGTAAATTTCTGTAGAAGTTAAATACCTCTGAACAGATCAGAGTTAGTTCTCCTTGGTTTTTTTTCTTTTGTTCCTGCTAACACTACGGATTGCATCACGTGATATCCCACCCGGCTTCTGAGTCAGGCTGGCAGGCCTCACTTCCTTTCAAGCCATGAACAACTGCCTCGACCACAAGAGTCAAATTAACAGCGCATGTTTGTATGAATTTCTTCATTCAACGCAGAAGATATTGATTACAACTTCCACACCATCGGACCGAATCCTCAAGGATTTCTCCTGAATCTGCAGATCTGGACGCTCAACAGCCAAGGCATTTGCAAGTATCGTTTGAGCACTAAACGGCGATTTAGTATTAAGATTTTGAACCCATTTATTAACAAAGGTGCTTTATAGTATTTAAACTTATGGTTCGTCCAGCGATTGTTAATTTACTCTTTCCATTGTTTCATTCCCCTGTTATGATACGGTTCAAATTCATTTTTCACTCTCTCATTGCGTGAATGGTATGTTTGTGTTTGTTAGTTTAGTTATGTGTTTGTGATTTAGTTAAATAAAACTTGTGTGCACACTCTTGCGAGTTGATTCTGGTCTGCTTATAAAACCAATGTCCCTGATAACGATTCGATCACAGCTACGTGCAAAGAAAGCTATATTTTTCTGTGGCCACTTACACATGTGAGTTAAATTGAAAACAAATAGCCTTTGTTTGTGTAATCTGTTTGAAAAGAGAGAGATGTCAGTCGTTTGCGAGATTATCCACTAATGCGGCCACGCCCACGGAGAGCGTGCAGCATTTCAAACGCAAATTCTGAGGCTATCCATGCAAGAGTCCACAACACCCGCATCAGCTCGAAAAAATGCATCAAGCTTGGTCAGATATTTGTACATCACTTTGAGACGCAGTGGGAATAATTCTGGAAGAATTTACCTCAGAGGAAGAGCACGACTTTCATTTTGAGGATCAACTAGATCAAGCCGAAGTTTGTGAATGGTAAGTTTTTTTTATTCTTAAGTTCTTTATTCTAATCACGATATAATGTCTGTGAATTTTAAACCACAAAAAGACTGTTTAAATATAAATCCTGCAAGTTTTGTGTCTCAGTGTGAATTAATGGGGCAGATCGTGCGGTTTCATTTACTACACATAACTTACATTAGTAAATTGCCATATTGGCTATTCCCAAACTATATTGCTATACTGAGATGAGTGAAATCGATTGAAATACGTAATAAATACTGAAATAAAATGTGTTAGCAACGTATTAAACTGCACATTAACATTTAGGCTCTGTAATATAACAAATATAATACATAACATGCCATAGAGATAATATGAATGTTCAGACGTTCAGAAATAAATTATATTTTAAAGTATATTAAAATAGAAAACCATTATTTTAAATTGTAATAATATTTCACAGTCACAATAATATTTCACAATATTTCATGTTTTTTTTCTGTATTTTTGATCAAAAAATTCCGGCTTGATGAGCATGAGACTTCTTTCATAAACATTAAAAATAGTAATGTGTTCAATCTTTTGACCGGTACTGTAATTTAAAATATAATAGGCCTATACAAAAATTTTTTTCACATTATGTGCAACAATACGTGCATGCATGAGATCACAAAAATCATGTTTTCTGTTAAGAGTGGACATTATATTAATGTTAATACAATAGCTGATATGATCCTGTTATCAGCAAGCTCACAGAGGGTTTTTTTCTTTGATCTTAAAGATTTGAGAATCATAGTGACCAGATATTGGCCCACATTGGACTGCATGCATATGATAATGAGATCACTGACTGGAAGCAGAAAAGTTTTTTTTTTTTTCTTTTTTTCTCCAGTGTAGAAACACCAAATGCCAGGTATGTGATGTTCACTTATATCTTTGAACAGGATTTATTTCCAGGTATAACTGTGTACTCAAAATGTGTCTTTGATTCTTATTTATACAGTTAACTATATTCTAAATAAACTACAAACAAAAAATGATATATTTCTTTTGTCATTGCAATCTTTCTTAGTTCACTCAGTCATATTCCTCACTGAATGGCTCATTATATGGGTCATTAGGGGCAGGGTCTTAATCTCCTCAGGTGTGAATCACAGCATTATTCATGAATATTCATGCCTCCTCGCATATGGCCTTTCTAAACAGAAAAAAAAGTGTCAATACATTGTTTTATGTGACTGAGTAAGCAGGATGCTTTTCACAACATTTTGAAGCAAAAACTCTATACTAAAATATACAGTGAAAAATGATATACAGTGATATACAGTGAAAAAATGTTTAGTATGTGCTCTGAGGCCTTATTTCAGTGACTTATTTTTATTTATTTATTTATTTTTTGTTTGTTTAAAAAAACATATACGTGATTCTCTCAAAAATACAAACATGTACATACTTGTTGCTCACATATTTTTGTAGCCTAGTTTTTGCTGAATACAGTGTAATGAGACTTTTGCCATTTATATGTTTATAAGCAACTGAAAAAAGCACAAATGTCAGGGCATGTCAAAATTACTACAGGACCCCAAATCAGCCTCAGACCATACAGGGTTAAAGGGACACACTCAATAACGGCACATTTTTGCTCACACCCAAAAAGTGGCAATTTTAACATGCTGTAATAAATGATCGGTGGGGTATTTTGAGCTAAAACTTTGCATACACACTGGGGACACCAGAGACTTATTTTACATCTTGTAAAAAGGGGCATAATAGGTCCCCTTTAAAACTTCCTTGTTACATAATAGAGATGAATACATCAGTGGTGAGGCCAGAAATTTTAAAGTGAGTGGACCATTGTGAAATAGAGTGGACCTCAATGCCATTGCCTACTCTCAAAATACATAATTTTACAATACATGGGATAAAAATATTTTGACAATTAAGATTAGTTAAATGTAATTTAGCCAACAGTTTCATGAAAAAAAAAAATCCATTCATGAAATCCATTCATAAATAAAACAACCTATGAACAGAATAAGAACAATAAACGAAGGACAATAATCATAGGCGGTACATAATACAGGTAATATAATTATTCAATTCAGAATTTGAATAAATCTTTTGTTTTTGTCCTAACTGCTTCTGTCTGCCTCGCTGCTCAGAGTGGTTTGCATCTGTAGCCCAGTATAGCTTTGTTTTTGAATCTCTTACTATAATTTATTGTTGTTTATATTGTCATTACCATATATCTAATATTCTAATATTGCCTATCGCATTAATCTTACGTCGCTAGCTTTTAATCTAAATCGCTATCACAGCATGTTAGCATTTCGCTATCTTGTTAACTTGTCACCAGTCTCTCGCGCGCTCCTTTTTCCACGCGTTCATTAAACAGCTGTGGTAAGTTGGATCAGTCTACAAACACGGTGAGTCATATCATCCTCTCCTATTGTTACTTGCTCTGCCTGTCACATGCTTAGCATAGTTCTCTCTGTCAGCGACGAGGGATTCACATGTCATAACTGTAGGGAGATAGTCAGGCTGACAGAGAAAATCTCAGAATTAGAGACACGCATCCAAACTTTAATCGAGGATAGTAAGAATGTAAGTGCTTAAGATATTGTTTTGGATGCGACTAGCTTAGTGAACTCTGTACATTGTTCGGTTCCGGCTGTAGAGCCCACGCAGCAGGGCCATTGGGTGACCGTGAGACGGCCTAGTGGGGAAAAACACCGCTCTTCTGTTCCGATTAGAACATCAAACAGGTTCTCCCCACTCAGTGATGCACCCACTGAGAATCCTGTTGAAAGTGCCCTAGTTATTGGTAATTCTATTACATAGAACGTGAAAATAGAGACACCAGCCACCATAGTCATATGTTTGCCGGGAGCCAGAGCGCCTGACATCAAAGCAAATTTAAAAGTGCTGGCTAATGCTAATCATAAATACTCTAAGATTATTATTCACATTGGCACTAATGATGTTCGACTTCGCCAGTCGGAGATCACTAAAATTAACATTAAAGAGGTGTGTGAACTCGCAAGTACAATGTCAGACACTGTAATTTGCTCTGGCCCTCTTCCTGTTTGTCGGAGTGATGAGATACTTAGCAGACTATCATCACTCAATGGCTGGCTGTCAAAGTGGTGTCCGCAGAATAATATAGGGTTCATAGACAATTGGAAAAGTTTTTGGGGCAGACCTGACCTGTAAAAAAGAGATGGTATTCATCCCTCCTCGGATGGTGCCGCTCTTCTCTCTAATAATATGGCACATAGTCTTAGAGCTGAAACATGACAAACTTAGGCCCAGGTCAGGAAGCAGACATACTGGCTAAACCGACTGTCTGCTAGCTGTCTCACATCACAGAAGTCAGATAAATCCCAACAAATAGAAACTCTTTCACCTAGATATCAAGAGTTTGGTTCCAAAACGTTATAAATCCATTTTGATTCATTTGAGTAAAAATGTGTTTTCTTTACCAAGAAAGTGGCAAGATGAAAACCACTATTTTCTGTTTCAAACTTTCACATAGCATCTTTTGGTTATAAAAACATTAAAAATTCAAATCTAGATTTTGATTTTCAAAGGTTTATTATAAAAACTGATTATTTTTCCCCCAAAATGCAATAAATCCCTGACACGCTTTTTTTTTTTTTTTTTTTCAAAATGCAATTAATCCATCAATATAAAAGTTATTTTTCATATTGAAAATACACAACAAAGTAAGTTGATTCATATATATGACAGCCTCTGAACTTTGTCAATACTAATCTTATATACAGGCATTTGACTAAAAATACATTCAGTCGTCGCTCCTAAAATGAATTCAACGAGTCATCTTATTAATGTTATAAATTATTTATGTCTCCATTTGTTATTACCGATTAAATAGTATCTGGCGCCACTGCACGGTTAAAATAAACATATTTGCTGAGTACATTGGTATTAAAAATGGCTTTTAAAAACTGTTCATGATTCAGTTTTGGGGACCGTGACAGAAGTTTGATGCTGTTGTGGAACAAGAAGCAGCCGGCATTTTTCCTCCTCCCGACTCGAGTGCCTCATCTTCTTAATCTCCTCATGTAAATGATTACATTTCGATGACTTACGTTTCTTCCCCACTGCAGAAACCGTCTCAGGTTATGTTTGTAACCATGGTTCCCTGAGAACAGGGAACGAGACACTGCGTTCGGAAACGCATTGGGGAACGGCATCACGTGAACCGGTGTCTGAAAGCAATTGTCAAATCCTGCCAATCCTATTGGCTGGCGACAGCCTTTGACGTCATCATAGCGCGACCCGGAAGTATATAAGGGGCGCCTAGAGAACCAGTCAGTGTCTTATCGTCTGAAGGGACTGTTCAGCAGGCAGCCCCGATGCATGGCTGGGAAATGCAGTGTCTCGTTCCCTGTTCACAGGGAACCATGGTTCAACCTGAACTCAACCTGAGCTTAAATCTACACATTCCAACAGGCAATGTACTCAGTAACAACACTGTAAAACCCTGAAGTAGGGGAGTACAAAGAAATATGTTATCGTGCTCTGTAGGAGGCCCAAAACCGGCTTACCACCTCAACAGACATGGACATAAACCTGTGGCAGTGTCTAAATTCTAAGTGAGCGAAACTCTTACCAAAAACATCCACCAACAAGAGTTTGTGACACTTACAAGCTACAGTGCTTACAAAGAGGCTTATCTGACGAAAGACTTCAACTCCAAATAATGCAACAGAATTCTTGTAGCAGTGTTTAAACTCTAAGGGAGCTAACAAAGGAACCAAACTGACTAGTGAGGTTCCCAAGGCGAACTCAACCTGAGCTATGCATTCCAGCAGGCCATGTACTCAGTAAACACCTTTACTCTTAATGCAAGGGGAGTACAAAATAATCACCACTCTCTGAAGGAGGCCATAAACAAGCCTACTACTACAGAAACAGGTGCTAACCTGTGGCAGCAATAGAGTATAGCTCACATTGTGTAGGGCAAAAACTAGAACTTAAAGCATAAAAGTGATGCTTTATTTTCATTCATGCCATCCTGAACACAAGGATGGATGCCTTATACCAACCAAAAGTTACACATCTGTACTGAACCCTAGGGAATGGGAGCTGGATAAAGCTGAAACCGTTACACTCAAACTTGAATGTTAATTCAAGGGGTTCAAGGGAAAGGCAAACACAGTATGAATGAAAATTCTAGTGGGGCCAAGTGGGGCCTACGCAACACTACCATTCTCTTATCCACCTAAAGATAAGGGGCCTGCCACCTGAGACAACGGCACCAGGGAGGCTAATGATAGCCTGCTACCTTAGCTGCTATCTATCTTGCACCTACACTAAAAGGGGTAAAGGACTTTTTGGCCTGACCACTCAGAAAGAGGAGGCCAGAACTAGGAAACTATACAACCTAACAAGGGAAGTAATGATACAAGGGGGAATGCAAAGCAAACACCTAACCCTAGTTCTTAGCCTAGGCCAGCTAAGCTGTGGGCCCATAGGGCCACACATAAGCATAGATCTGCCTGGGGCTAAAACTCAGCCTACAAACTCATGAGAGAAGGGGCTACTCTAAACTCTAAATTAAGAGCTCAAAGGAGCAAAGCTCAACCCAAGCCAACAATGTCAGGCGGCCCAGGAGGCCGACGCTAGACATAGATCTATCTGAAGTAAAGAGTGCTAATCTCAAAACAACTCTAGCTATAACCAGAGGAGAAGCTACTCTACCAATGGTGGCTGTAAAGGCAGCTATTTTGTTTGCCAAGCCAAAAACAATCGTTCAAGCCAACCTAATGTTTTTTTTAAACTTCAGAGCCCTTAAAAACCCCTTATTTTATTTTTCCTCTCTAGACGCCCAGGAAAAACCCATACAGGAAAACTTAAGGTCAGATATACTATAATGTAAATATAGACCCAGCTTACCTTCCTGCGGCTCGAAGACCGAAGACTCCTATCGTGTGAGGGATGGAAGGGTCCTTTTCCTATCGTGTAAGGGTCTAGGGTCCGTTTAAGCCTAAAGGAGCCTTTTTACTATCAAGTCAGAAGGTGGGCCATCAGAATTATATTCATCATGGGCCCTGTCCTCAGCCTGACTGTGAAAAAGCCTGAGCGTGTTATATTTTAAAATTCCATGACCAGGAGGTGGAAGAAGAGAGGAGAGGGTAGAAGTGAACTACCCACGCAGAGAGGAAACCAATCACTGACGCTGCTGGCGTCTGTGGTTGATTACCTCCCTCAGATCCTGCTTCTTCTTCCTAGAGTCCCGCCAACACTGGACCTCTGGCCCTGTCTCCGATTCTTAAATCGGGACGGGCCAGGACCTCCTGTCTGTCTGGGCCCAGGATTGGATCTGAGCGGTATGCAATTCTTAAACGCCGTCGAGCGCGCCTTTGCCTCTCTCCGAACTTTCCCACCACCGCCTCGACGGAGGTACCAAAAAGTTCAGAGGGCGAAACCGGTGCATCGAGGAGAAAGCCCTTTTCTTTCTCCTCGATGTCAGCCAGGTTCAACCACAGGTGTCTCTCCGTGGCCACCATCGCTGCCATCGATCTTCCAATCAAAGCAGCGGTTTGCTTAGTGGCCCGGAGAGCCAGATCCGTGGTGTGATGCAGCTCTTCTACCGCCTCAGGGGACAGACCCTGTCCCTGATCCAGATCCTTCAGCAAGTCAGCTTGGTAGGCCTGTAACACCACCATGGTGTGTAAGGCCGCACCAGCCTGACCCGCTGCTGCGTATGCCCTGCCATTCAAGCGAGAGGTCACTTTAAGGGGATTAGAAGGCAGGACCGGAGCTTTCAGTGTCGGGGTCTGCCCAGTGACAAGATAGTTCACGAACGTGAATAGGGGGGATCGACACATACCCATGTTAGCTCAATCCCTCCAAATCAGTGAAATTCGCCCGCTGATGCAGATGAATACGAGCCGAATATGGGTTCTTCCATGCCTTCTCGAGCCTCAGCACGAGCGGGGCCAGAACCATCAGGTAGCGATGCCAGCTCCTCTCCCCTCGAGAAGAGGGCCAGACGAGAGTGGAGTGTTCTCATTGGTAGACGCTCACAATTCGCACAGACAGCACCCTCAAGCACTGTCCGTGCGTGCTCTTCCCCCAGACAGAAAATACACAGATTGTGTGTGTCACCGGAAGTCAGAAACCTGGGACAGGGATCAGCACACTTTCTGAAACGTTTGTCAGACATAATAAATACTTTCTTACCGGATTCGAAGCAATCGCCAAACAGACAAAACAGTCCCTGAAGACGAAAAGACACTGACTGGTTCTCTAGGCACCCCTTATATACTTCTGGGTCGCGCTATGATGACGTCATAGGCTGTCGCTGGCCAATAGGATTGGTAGGATTTGACAATTGCTTTCATTTTTTTTTTTTTCTTCATCATGAAAGTTTATTATTTCCATGTGTTTTAAAGCTATATAAGTTTTTTTTATTTTATTTATTTATTTATTTTTTATTATGCGAACAGACAATTACAATAATTACAGAAAAGAAATTAAATGCAAAATAAAAATACAAAGACCAACAAAACATACATAACAGCCAGTATGATTTGGGTGTGTGTGTGTGTGTGTGTGTGTGTATAACTAAGTGTAATTGGGTGTGGGAGTGGAAATATATGAATAAAGGAGCATGTAGGAAAGTACAACAGACATAACCAGAGTTAAGAAAAAATATATATCAAAGAGGAAAAAATAAAAATAAATAAATAAATAATAATTAAAAAAAAAAAAAAAAAAAATTGACAATAATAATGATGAAAATAATAATTGTATCACACGCAAAAAATGAGGAAGGTGACAATAGCAACAGTAATAGCAGTATTAATAATAATAATAATAATAATAACAACAACAATAATAATAATAATAATAATAATGCTAAATCCCATTAATAAGAAATGACAAATAGTAATAATAGTATTAGCAGAAGTAATAATGATAAACATATTAACAAATATACTCATTTCATCCGGAATGAGGGGGAGGTTAAAGGATCAGGAAGAGGAAAAATAAAGATAATAGTAATAGCAATAATAATAATAATAATATTAATAATGGTAATATTGATACAGCCATTAATAGTAATGATAATAGTAGTAGTTGCAATGGCAGTGATAATAATAATAATAATAATAATAATAATAGTATTAATAATGGTAATATTGATACGGCTATTAATAGTAAGATATTATAAAGCTGCCTCTATTCCCCTCATGGACATGGCATAGGATAGACCCCCGTCAGTGTCATGTTGCAACGGGCTATCGAGGTGCGGTGCTGCGGGGCCGAGGGTCCCAAAATCCATACCCATCCCCAGCCGTCCAACACATGCCACGCTTACCCTGTCTGTTTTTTTTTTTTAAATAAATATGGCTGCTTTCATTGTTATACTCATGATATGTTTATGTCAACTAGTGTATAATGCATTAAAAAAGCATGGCGTGTAGCATGGAACCAGCCCAGTGCAAAGCCCAGGCCGCCACGCCCACGCCACACTTACCCTATGTGTGTGCATTTATTTATTTTTTTTTTTGCTTTAAACTTGTTTTATGCTCCAAATGAATGTGTGTGTGTGCACCTCATCTAATATGTGAAGCATTAAAACAGCGAGACAAGTGCTGAGCCAGCCAGAGACAAGAAATCCCATGTGAAAGTACAAACTGGAGGGCGAAAGCCCAAGGCCCCCGGCCCCACATCACACCTACCCACAACTAATCAAAACCGCACATGGCAGGGACTAGTATGCCACAGCCAACCAGGGTCCAGAAGCAGCAAAAAAGAGAAAAAAAAAAAAAAAAGAGAGAGAGAGAGAGAGAGAGAGAGAGATTCAAATATAATCTTATAAGTATTTTATTTATATTTGATATTAGTCGGTGTTGCTACCTCTTCCTGACCCCCCTCCCCCCCAGTCATGTGTAAATATTGATGGTGTACTATTGAGGATGGCTTCAGACAAAGAAGGTCAGTGGATTCATGACTGTTGGAAGTTAAAGAGAGATGACCAAGAAGGGTGTAATTCTGATGTATTATTTTGAGTGGAGGTAGACAAGTTTTCCATGGAGATGTACTCTATTAGTAAATTTTTTCAAGTTGTAATGTGTATGGTGTTCCTTGATTTCCAGTTCATGAGGATAGTTTTCTTGGCGATAGTTAGAGCCACTAGGAGTAATTGACTGTTATTGATTATGGATATGTCACCTAATATACAGAGGGAGGGAGACAGCGGGATGTGACATCCCATAAGGTTGGATAGTGAGTCAGTAACGTTTTCCCTGAATTTTTTAACTGAGGTGCAATCCCAAATAGTGTGTAAATAGGTGTCTGGAGTGTTTTGTGTGCAATGTGAGCATGTTTCTGAAGAAAAACCCATTTTAAATAATTTCCGTCCAGTTAGGTGAAATCTATGAAGTACGTTATACTGTATAAGTTGTAAGTTGGCGTTTTTTGTCATGAAGTAGATATTTTTACAGATTTGTGTCCAGAAAGCGGCATTGGGAGCAATGGATAAGTCTGATTCCCATTTTGCATTGGGTAGGCTTAATGTATTGTCTGATTTGGATATTATTTTATATATTTTGGAGAGTAGTTTTTTTGGGGAGGTTATATTAATTAGCAATTGACAATTGCTTTCAGACATCGGTTCACGTGATGGCGTTCCCCAATGCATTTTCGAATGCAGTGTAGAGTTCCCTTTTGAAAGGGAACACCACAGATTCATCAATGCTGTCAAAATTATTCATTTTTCTGTTTTTGTTGATCACAAAGTACAGTGCATGGAATAGAATGGTGTGCTGTGATTGGTTGAGCAGATATATCGCGTTCTGCCAAGAAGGGAGACTGGCGTTTATCGCATTTTGGAAAGAAAGGGAGAAAACATGACAGAATAACACGACGGATATCGCATTTTCCGAAAAATTAATAAATGACTTTTCAATACCGACCAGATACAATACTGATTTTGGCGAATTATTTTTTTTTTTTTTTATAAAAAGAGTTTATCACGTTTTGGAACCAAACTCTTCATATTATCACATAGAGACTGTGTCTGTACCCCGAATAAGTAAATACAAAAAACTCCCGAACCCATTTAAGGGTGAAAATTTAATTTATGTTCAACAAAAAAAAAATATATATATATATAATACTGATGAACAAATTATAAAGGTTCTTCAAAAGCCCTTATTGTAAATGATATTATCACAGACAATAATCTAGATGTGCTTTGTTTGACAGAAACCTGGCTAAATCCAGACGATTACATTACTTTAAATGAGTCTAGCCCTCAAGGTTACTATTATCGACATGAACCGTGTCGGTAAGGCAAAGGGGGAGGTGTTGCTGTAATTTATAGTAATATTTTTAGTAGGGGTGTGCCCGAAGCCAGTACCTTATTCGGAAAGGCACGGATAATGGCTTCGAAACGAATAACGGATAATGAATAATTCTGCTAAATAATATATTTGGCTGAGGCTGAAACAGTCACTCCTCATGTTTGCTGGATAACAGGTGAGCCAGGGGATCATAGCGCGATACATAAACCTCTAAAATTACTACGCAATAATAGCTATGTGTGTGAAGCAAGTGCGTGTAAACTTTATGAATGAAATGAGTGCAAATCAAATAACCGCGTTGCTGTTGCGTCTGTCCGAAATCAGAGCTTGACAGGAGCAATATCGACTAAAATACTACATCATACACATTCTACTGTTCAATATGTATATCTAATTGATGTAAACCTTGCATGATATGATACACGGATGAATGGAATTAGCATGGCACGATCGCAAATCAAATAGCCGCGTCTCGTCTCTGCGAAACAAACCTCTCTGTTAAGATAATCAACTAAGATACTTATTCATTTTCTACTAGGCCTACACGTTTGCTCCTTTGTCTGTTGCTGGTTTGAGAGGCACACACACATTTGTTTAGTGAAGTTCAAAAGAGACTCGCTTATGGTAAAGGGAAAGTTTTGAATTCATTCAGAGCCTTAAATGCTTTCAGTCATGAACGACAATCACTAAATCACTAAACGTTTGCCATGAAATCACTCTACTTGTACAATTTTTTTTAATATATTATTATTATTATTATTATTATTATTATTATTTTATTTATTTATTTTTGGAAATTATTAGCTAATTTTATATTTTAGAAAACATATTTAAATAGCCTCTTTATTTATCGGATCACGAAAGGTCCCCGAGCTGGGATTCGAACTCGTGTCATCCGAAGCGCAACTGCACGTACATCTAGAAGCATTTCCGTTAAGGCTATGGGCTCAGACAGTTAGAAGATGTTTAAATGAATGTTATAATCATATATTTTTTTTCTTTTTTCAGTTATACAAGGCATATTTTTAGTGATATCTACAAAGAAAACAGATATATAGGCTGTAATGTCATAGACATAATGGTCTTCTCAAGTAACTGTATGATCTTCTGGGTAAAGCCCCGCCCACTTCCGGTTTTATCCGAATACAGATACAGATAAGAATAATTTTGAGATCGTTACAAATACAGATACAGATACAGATACTGGCTCAGCTGCAGACCCCTAATCTTTAGTATTACTCAAAAGTCTTTCAATTATAATTCCTTCGAAGTAATGGTGCTTTATGTAACATTATGTAATGTAAGTGACAAATCCCATTTGAAATTCGTGCTGGCTACTATATACAGGCCACCAGGGCACCATACAGACTTTATCAAAGAATTTGCTTATTTTCTATCGGAGTTAGTACTGGCTGCGGATAAAGTCCTAATTGTTGGTGATTTTAATATCCATATAGATAATGAAAAAGACACATTGGGATTGGCATTTACAGACATTCTAAACTCTATTGGAGTTAGACAACACGTGTCAGGACCCACTCATTGACTTAATATACTCATATGACCTGTATACTACATTTAGCCAAGGGTGCTAAACTGCCTCCCTGCCACAAATATGGTAGAACTATCACTTCTAGCACTAAAGATTGCGTTATAAATAATTATCCTGATCAGTTTCATCGCCTTAGCATACCAGACAGCTTACAAGAACTCAATGTTGCAACCGAAAATACTGAATCTCTCTTTTTCAGACACATTAGACGCAGTAGCTCCTTTGCGCTTAAAAAAGATTAAGGAAATTAGCCCAACTCCGTGGTACAACGACCACGCTCGGGCCCTTAAGAGAGCAGCCAGAAAAATGAAGCGCAGCTGGAAGAAAACAAAACTAGAGGTTTTTCACATTTCGTGGAGAGAGAGAATGATTAAGTACAGAAAGGCCTTAAAAACTGCTAGATCTGCTTATTTTTCAAATCTTTTAGAAAAAAATAAACACAACCATAGGTATTTATTTGATACAGTGGCTAAATTAACGAGAAATAAAGCTTCAACTTCTGATGTTTCCAAACAGCACAGCAGTAATGACTTTATGAACTTCTTTACTTTCAAGATTGACAATATTAGAGAGAAAATTATAACCATGCAACTGTCTACTACAATATCGCGTCAGACAGTGCATTGTAGTATCCCTGAGGAAAAATTCAATTCATTAGCTGCTATAGGTGAGGAAGAATTGTCTAAACTTGTTAAATCATCAAAATCAACAACATGTATGTTAGACCCTATACCGACTAAGCTATTGAAAGAGATGCTTCCAGAGGTCATAGATACTCTTCTTAATATTGTTAATTCATCTTTATCACTAGGATAAGTACCAAAAACTTTTAAGCTGGCTATTATTAAACCTCTTATTAAAAAAAAAAAAACACACAACTTGATCATAGAGAATTAGTCAATTACAGGCTGATCTCGAATCTACCTTTTCTGTCAAAAATACTAGAAAAGGCAGTATCATCGCAACCAGGGTTGGGCAAAAATACATCAAAATGTATTTTAAAATAAAATACCAAATACCTTAATTTTAAGTGTATCAACATAAACTACAAAATACAGCAGCCACACAATGTATCAAAATAAACTACTGTATTTTTGTATTTTAAAAATAATAAAAAAATACTTTTACAAGGGAGCATGAAATTTCTTCGCAAACCTTCCATCATTTGGCCTATTTGATCCCTTCACCATTACACTGACTCAGTTGATTAAGTAAACAATGTTTGATAGCAACAGCTTTTCTCTGCCTCAGTCATGCAATACATCTGACATATGCAACTAGTTAAAGGCACAATATGTACAGTAGGATTTTTGGATTAAAATATCCAAAAACCACTAGAACAACGTTTGTTGACTTGTGTACTTACATTATCCCAAATGTTTCCAAGAATGTTTAAATCCAGAGAAATATGCAGTTTTAACAGGACACGGGCCGTGAATGAATGATGGTTTCTCTAGATAAGACCCTTATTTCTCGTCTGGGATCACGTAGAACGCTTTGAAGCTGCAATAAAACTGTAATTTTGACCTTCAACCGTTTGGAGGCCATTGAAGTCCACTATATGGAGAAAAATCCTGGAATGTTTTCATCAAAAACCTTAATTTCTTCTCGACTAAAGAAAGAAAGACATGAACATCTTGGATGACATGGGGGTAAGTAAATTATCAGGAATTTTTAATTTGAAAGTGAACTAATCCTTTAAATCTCATTTTCTTGATTTACCACGAGTACCATGTTTTACCATGACTAATATTGATCTATCTTACTGCAGTGTCTCATAGCAGCTGCCAAGCGAACGCACAGAGTAGCACTATAACAACTTTCAACACACAAATGTATCTAATATGATAAACAGTGCTGCTTTACCCCACATACGCTAGACCAAAAAAAGTGGAAGCGGCGACTGTGGCATAATAAAAGTTCCGCTGCTCTCGAGACATTAGCAATCTCTCCAGTGGCCTCATTACTGCTCCAACAACACTTGCCCTGCTCTGCTTCATACTACAGTAATGTTAATAATCTAATCCATGAACATGATTTCTGCCCGAGTCCCGTCCCAATTTTTTTCCACTGGTTGTTGACGTGAAGACAACACCTCCCATGATTCGACAAAATCAAGAATAAGCGACTGAATAAGCGACCTCTAGCGGCGAAAATTTACATATTTTGGATTTCACAGATCAAATATTCACATATCCCTGTGATCGCCCAGATGAAGGTCAGTTTTAAAGTAACCAACAGTTTCATTTTTAACAGTGTGCGAATGACTTATAATTGTCACCTAATTTAGTTACTTGGTGTTTGGTAACGAAGGGCCTACTTTGCATCAGCAACACTGACTCAATGACAAACAAGTCATTCATAAGAAGACAACTGATGACTCCTGTATTCATAGCAACTAGTTTATGACTAATTAATCAACTGATTGTTAATCATAAATATAGGGGGCTGCTGCTCGGTATAATAGTTTTCAAGAACATTATGTAAATTGGTAAACTATTTAGCCTAGGCTACTAAAACAAACACCAAAACTTAACATCTATTCTGAATTCAACAAGTCTGGGCAAACCAGTAGGCACCAATCAGAGGTTGCATTTTTATGATGTCATCATGTAGACTTTTTACAAAGTATTTTACAGTATTTTAAAACTACAAAAATACAAAACACTAAAGTATTTTGATACAAAATACACAGCCATTTTCATCAACCCTATCATCAACTCTATCAAATACAAATTACAAAATACTATTTTGTATTTGAAATACGTATTTGAAATACATGTATCATAAATACTGCCCATCGCAACTATGGTCCTTTTTAGAAAGAAATGGTATCTGTGAGGATTTCCAGTCAGGATTTAGATTGTACCATAGTACTGAGACTGCTGTCATTAGAGTTACAAATGATTTGATCTTATCATCAGATCGTGGTTGTATCTCTCTATTAGTGTTACTGGATCTTAGTGCTCACTTGACACTATCGATCACAACATTCTTTTAAATAGTATCGAAAATTATGTTGGCATTAGTGGAATCGCATTGGCATGGTTCAAATCATACTTATATGACCGTTATCAGTTTGTAGTAGTAAACGAAGAGATGTCATATCGATCACAAGTTCAGTATGGAGTACCACAAGGCTCAGTACTAGGACCGTTGCTGTTCACTCTGTACATTCTACCCTTGGGAGATATCATTAGGAAGCATGGCGTTAGTTTTCACTGTTACTCTGATGATACTCAGCTCTATATTTTTTCGTGCCCTGACGAAACTCACCAATTCATGTCAAGTCACCTTTATTTATATAGCATTTTTTACAATGCAGATTGTGTCAAAGCAGCTTTACAGTGATAACTGGTATATAATTATGGCTGCACAGCAGCTCTTAAAGAAAATGGTGTCATTGTCCATCTTAAGTAAATTCAGTATTGATTCATTCCATTGTAAGAATCAATAGTTATTAATTTAGTTAATTTATCTATATCAGCTCAGTTCAGTTCGCATACAATGGTGCCAATGCAGGCAGATCAAAACACTGTTGAATATCAAATACCAAGTGTCCCCAACTAAGCAAGCCAAAGGCGACAGCAGCATGGAACCCAAACTCCAACAGGTGATATCAGGTGGCAAACAGGTGTTAAAATGGAGAAAAAAACCTTGGGAGAAGCCAGGCTCAGTCAGGGGGCCAGTTCTCCTCTAGCCAACAGCGAACAGTGCTTTATTATGATTCAGGCAGCTATCATAAGTCCGGGGATCGCAACAGTCAAAGTATTTATTCCAGTTCCATCCAGTTGAGGATCGTATGGACGGTTTGTTGAGGAACTGTGCCACTGGCTGTTGTGTCGATGAGGCCTTCTGAATTTAGTAGTAGGAAATTACTGGTCATCCAATTTTTTATATCAGCTATGCATTCCATTAATTTTGTGAATTGGTAAGTTTCGTGAGGGCGTGAAGAAATATAGAGCTAAGGATCATCAGCGTAACAGTGAAAACTAACGCCATGCTTCCTAATGATATCTCCCAAGGGTAGCATGATTGATAACATAATTTTCGAGTCTATTTAAAAGAATGTTGTGATCGATAGTGTCAAATGCAGCACTAAGATCCAGTAACACTTATAGAGAGATACAACCACGATCTGATGATAAGAGCAAATCATTAGTAACTCTAATGAGAGCAGTCTCAGTACTACGGTACGGTCTAAATCCTGACTGGAAATCCTCACAGATACTATTTCTTTCTCAAAAGGAACATAGTTGCGATGATACTGCCTTTCTAGTATTTTTGACAGAAAAGGAAGATTTGAGATCGGCCTGTAATTGACTAATTCTCTAGGATCAAGTTGTGTCTTTTTAATAAGAGGTTTAATAATAGCCAGTTTAAAAGTTTTTGGTACGTATCCTAGTGATAAAGATGAATTAACGATATTAAGAAGAGGATCTATGACCTCTGGAAGCATCTCTTTCAATAGCTTAGCCGGTATAGGGTCTAACATAACATCATGTTGTTGATTTTGATGATTTAACAAGTTTAGACAATTCTTCCTCTCCTAAAGCAGCTAATGAATTGAATTTTTCCTCAGGAATACTACAATGCACTGTCTGACGCGATACTGTAGTGGACGGTTGCATGGTTATAATTTTCCCTCTAATATTGTCAATCTTGAAAGTAAAAAAGTTCATAAAGTCATTACTGCTGTGCTGTTTGGAAACATCAGAAGTTGAAGCTCAGTTCATAAAGTCATTACTGCTGTGCTGTTTGGAAACATCAGAAGTTGAAGCTTTATTTCTTGTTAATTTAGCCACTGTATCAAATAGATACCTAGGGTTGTGTTTATTTTCTTCTAAAAGATTTGAAAAATAAGCAGATCTAGCAGTTTTAAGGCCTTTCTCATTCTCTCTCTCCACGAAATGCAAAAAACTTCTAGTTTTGTTTTCTTCCAGCTGCGCTCCATTTTTCTGGCTGCTTTCATAAGAGCCTGAGTGTGCTCATTGTACCACGGCGTTGGACTAATTTCCTTAATCTTTTTTAAGCGCAAAGGAGCAACTGAGTCTAATGTGCTGGAAAAGACAGAGTCAATAGTTTCTGTTGCAACATCGAGGTCTTCTAAGCTGTCTGGTATGCCAAGGCGATGAAACTGATCAGGAAGATTATTTATAAAGCAATCTTTAGTGGTAGAAGTGATGGTTCTACCGTATTTTTGGCAAGGAGGCAGTTTGGCAGCCTTGACTAAATGTAGTATACACAAGACTAGATAATGATCTGAGATGTCGTCACTCTGCTGCAGAATTTCAACGGCATCAATATCGATTCCATGTGACAATATTAGATCTAAAGTATGATTATGGCAATAAGTGGGTCCTGACAATTGTTGTCTAACTCCAGTAGAGTTTAGAATGTCTGTAAATGCCAATCCCAATGAGTCTTTTTCATTATCTACATGGATATTAAAATCACCACCAACAAGGACTTTATCCGCAGCTAGTACTAACTCCGATAGAAAATCAGCAAATTCTTTGATAAAGTCTGTATGGTGTCCTGGTGGCCTGTATACAGTAGCCAGCACAAATGTCAACTTACATAATGTTACATAAAGCACCATCACTTCAAAGGAATTATATTTGAAAGACTTTTGAGTAATACTGTAAATATTACTATAAATTACAGCAACACCTACTTCTTTGCCTTTCTGACGAGGATTGTGTTGATAATCGTAACCTTGAGGGCTAGACTCGTTTAAAGTAATGTAATTGTCTGGTTTTAAACAGGTTTCTGTCAAACACAGCATATCTAGATTATTGTCTGTGATAATATAATTTACAATAAGTGCTTTTGAGGAAAGGGATCTAATATTCAGCAACCCAAGCTTTATCATTTTTTTTATCAGTATTATCTCTGTTTTTTATTTTTTGAACATCAATTAAATTTTTGCCCTTAAATAAATTTGGAAGTTTTTTGTATTTACTAATTCGGGGTACAGACACAGTCTCTATGTGATAATATCTAGGTGAAAGAGTTTCTATGTGTTGGGATTCATCTGACTAGCAGCTAGCAGACGGTCGGTTTAGCCGGTCTGTCTGCTTCCTGACCTGGGCCCCAGTTTGTCATGTTTCAGCTCTAAGACTATGTGCCATATTACTAGAGAGAAGGGCAACACCATCCCAGGAGGGATGAATACCATCTCTTTTCAACAGGTCAGGTCTGCCCCAAAAACTTTTCCAATTGCCTATGAAACCTATATTATTCTGTGGACACCACTTAGACAGCCAGCCATTGAGTGATGATAATCTGCTAACTATCTCATCACTCCGACAAACAGGAAGGGGACCAGAGCAAATTACTGTTTCTGACATTGTACTTGCGAGTTCACACACCTCTTTAATGTTAATTTTAGTGAACTCCGACTGGCGAAGTCGAACATCATTAGTGCCAATGTGAATAATAATCTTAGAGTATTTACGATTAGCATTAGCCAGCACTTTTAAATTTGCTTTGATGTCAGGTGCTCTGGCTCCCGGCAAACATGTGACTATGGTGGCTGGTGTCTATATTTTCATGTAACATATAACTACAGCTCGTACAAAATGCAGCAGCTAGAGTTCTTACTAGAACCAGGAAGTATGACCATATTAGCCCGGTTCTGTCAACACTGCATTGGCTCCCTGTTAAACATTGTATAGATTTTAAAATCTTGCTAATTACTTGCAAAGCTTTAAATGGTTTAGCTCCCCAGTACCTGAGCGAGCTCTTAACACATTATAGTCAATGACAACGCAGCTCTGAAGGGTCAGTAGAGATTGTGTCAACATCCCCTGTGAAGGCCTCATCAGCACGACAGCCAGTGGCACAGATCCTCAACAAACCGTCTGATACTGGCGTGATGAATACGATCTTCAACTAGATGGAACTGTAATAAATACTTTGACTGTTGCGATCCCAATCGGACTTATGAAATCTGCCTGAATCATAATCATGCACTGTTCGCTTTTGGCCAGAGGAGAACTGGTCCCCCCGACTGAGCCTGGTTTCTCCCAAGGTTTTTTTCCTCCATTTTAACACCTGTTTGCCACCTGATGTCACCTGTTGGAGTTTGGGTTCCTTGCCACTGTCGCCTTTGGCTTGCTTAGTTGGGGACACTTGACATTTGATATTCAACGTT
Source organism: Ctenopharyngodon idella (assembly GCF_019924925.1). Lineage (NCBI taxonomy): Eukaryota > Metazoa > Chordata > Actinopteri > Cypriniformes > Xenocyprididae > Ctenopharyngodon > Ctenopharyngodon idella. Next base: position 27,885,089 of record NC_067221.1, read on the forward strand.
TTGATCTGCCTGCATTGACACCATTGTATGCGCACTGAACTGAGCTGGATAATGACATCACTGTTTACTCCAGTGCTGATATAGATAAATTAACTAAATTAATAACTATTGATTCTTACAACGGAATGAATCAATACTGAATTTACTTAAGCTGGACAATGACACCATTTTCTTTAAGAGCTGCTGTGCAGCCAAAATTATATACCAGTTATCACTGTAAAGCTGCTTTGACACAATCTGCATTGTAAAAAGCATTATATAAATAAAGGTGACTTGACTTGACTTTTTAATGCCTGACCAGTGGCCATATGTATGTATATTGTGTCTCATTTGATGGGGTTGACCAGACATCAATCTGAGTGGGCCAGTGCCACCCTCTGGCCCTTATGTAGCCTTGCCATCAGCACAAGACTGCTTGCACAGACACAGATGGCAACTTCATCATCAACTATTTGACCCACACTGGTGTGTTAGTGAACATGGACAGGCAGGTTAAATACAATACGATCACTGGACTAAAAAAATAGCATTACCTTACAAAGGCAATTACCTTACATGACACAATATAACATCGTGACTACGTGAAAAGAGCTTTAACTGTTATAAAAATACAGATTTGTGAGCATTAGTGGAATTGAAGGTGTGAGAATAAACATGAAACACACGTGATCGTTGTCATGCGTTGAATCTGGCCAATCGTGAAACAGCTATGTCGTCATCAGAGCTGGATCAGACATTATAATAAACACTAGACGCCCTATTGGCCTCTGGACCGTACGTCAACTGCGCCGCCATATTGTGTGGGGCAACGTTCCCATAACGCTCATAACTGGAATTGAGAAAAATGCCTGCTTTGTGTGCTGCTTGGGGCTGTACAAATCGCTGCACAACTGAAAACAGGTCTCGGGGAATGACATTTCACAGGTAAGACTGAACATTTGTTTCTGGTTGTATTTGGTCATTATATAATTATATTGATAGTAGTTGGCCATTGGAGTCAGTCTGACTAAAATAGCTAGCGATGTCGCTAATTAGTTGTGAAAGTTGAGACATGAGTTTACATGATTTCTAATATAGTTTTAGCTTATATTATATCTTATTTTATAAACTAAATTTCCTGAAGTTTAAATATGCATCTTTATTTTAAAACCGACTTTTATGACAAGTACTCGTTTCGGCTAGGTGACTGACATTTTGTGAATCTTACTGTAACGTTAGTTAGTTGGCTAGCTTCTCATACATTGATGGTTTCCCAAAGACAACGAGTTGAGGAGACAGTGGGAAGTAGCTAGAAGGGAAGTTTCCCGACTCATCTACAAAGAGTAGGTTTGTCTTTTTAGATAATTTAATAGTTTGCCATTAAATGGTGATTTGTTTATATTTTTATTTCCTTTTTAGCCCTTTGCAACCAGAGCTACACAAGCTGAGGAAAGCCTGTCAGTGCACTGTTCTCACCATTTCCAAGAGATTGATGGAAAATATATAGCCATTTGTTGTTGTTGTTGTTATTATTATTCTTATTATTATTATACCAAAACAATATTATTATTGTACTGGTCACTATTTAATTTACTATTTTTATTATTGCGTATAGTATTCTGCAATTGATATTACATTGTATTTGCGATTATTATTATTATTATTATACCAATACTATTATATTATACCACTTGAGATTATCAATCTATTATTGTTACGGAGAGAAGGGTAGGAGACAACAGGTTTGCAGGTAAAGCGTGGTTTATTTATTAACAGCAGAGAAACACAGATGAGCAGGTAAGTGACTGGTAAATTGGTACTTGAAATGGTGAAACTGTAGTAATGAAAATGTCCTTTATCTTGCAGGTGGATGACTCGTGGATGGCTGGAAGCAGAGTGGGTTAGCAGACTCACGGAAACAGTCGGATGAGTGGTCATGGTGGTCGTCCTCTTCCACGGGGAGCAGGTCGATCTGGATGAGTAGCGTGGAAAGTGTCGAGCAGAGAGGGATCAAGGATGTCGTTTCTGGGGACCCATGAGCGCTCCTCGGGACCGTAGCCTTCCTAGTCCACCAGATATTCAAGTAGACCACCACGGCACCGGGAGTCCAAGATCTCGCTGACCTGGTATGCAGCTCCATCATCCAGGATCAGAGGAAGGGGGTGGCTCCTCGCCAGGCTCTGTGGAAACAGAAACCGAGGGGTGGTGAGGTTTGAGGAGTGAGACATGGATGGTGGGGTGAATTCTGTATTGAGGTGGTAGTTGGAGCTGATAAGTGACCGGGTTGATCTGTTTCAGGATGGTGAAGGGACCAATGAATCTGGGACTGAGCTTCTTGCAGGGCAGGCTCATTCTGATGTCTCGGGTCGACAGCCAAACCTTTTGTCCTGGTTGGTAAACTGGAGTGGTGGAGCATCTCAGGTCGGCTGTCATCTTGCGCCTGCGAAGAGCTCATTGCAATTGATGGTGAGCTGACCGCTGGAACATCTGATGGTTCCCCAGACCAGGGGAACAGAGGGGGTTGGTAACCGAGTACACACTGGAAGGGAGTGAGTCCAGTGATGGTCTGCAGAGGAAGGAGCTTGCCATATGGAAGATGGCGGGGGCTCTTGGAGATGGCGCAGTCCTTACATCCCAGTACGTACCTTCTCACATGGGTGGCCAGTGCCCAGGGAAGTGTGGAAAGAGTGAATGAGAAGAGTGCGTGTTCTGCTGACGTATTGTAGTCCAGGAGAACAGCCCGGCGGAGTGTTGACGGAGGCATTGGAGGTAGGGACCGATGTTTCCGACCATTGGATGGGACTCACAATAATATTTTCAGGTAAGATAGTTTCAGGCTTTTCAGGGGTCTCTTCTGGAGCGTGGAGGTGAGATAAAGCATCAGCTTTTACATTCTTGGGACCAGGATGATACGAGATACAGAAATTGAAACGGGTGAAGAATAACGCCCAACGGGCTTGATGTGGGTTGAGTCGCTTAGCATCCCTCAGGTACTCTAGGTTCTTATTGTCGGTGAGTACAGTGAACGGGTGCTTGGCGCCCTCCAAACAATGCCTCCATTCCTCGAGTGCCAGTTTGATGGTTAGCAATTCTCGGTTGCCGATGTCATAGTTCCTCTCCGCCGGGCTGAGTTTATGGGAGAAGAAGGCACATGGATGGAGTTTGGTGGGATTCCCTTGCTGCTGTGAAAGCACCGCTCCAACACCGTTATGGGAAGCGTCTACCTCCACGATGAACGGCTTCTCGGGGTCAGGGTGGATGAGGAGCGGTGCGGTGGTGAATGCTTCTCTTAAGGTTTTGAAAGCTTCGTTGGCCGCTGGTGACCAGGACAGAGACTTGGGCTTGTTGCAGAGGAGACTGGTAAAAGGATGAGCTATGGAACTGTAGTTCTGGATGAATCTTTTATAGAAGTTTGAAAACCCGAGGAACCTCTGGAGCTCCTTAATGGTGGATGGAATGGGCCAGTTCTTGATGGCCTCCACCTTCCCCTCGTCCGTCTGGATGCCACTGCTACAGATGTTGTATCCAAGGAACTGCACTGAGGGTTGGTGGAACAAGCATTTCTCAGCCTTGAGGTACAACTGGAATTCCCTCAGGCTTTGCAGGACCTCCGCAACGTGGTGGTGATGTTCGGCCATACTCCGGGAATAGATCAGGATGTCATCAATGTAGATGAGGACGGACTTATGGAGGAATTCCCAGAGGACATCATGGTTGAAGTCCTGGAATACGGAGGGGGCGTTGACCAGGCCATACGGCATAACGAGGTACTCGTAGTGTCCAGTAGGGGTCACGAAGGCCGTCTTCCACTCGTCCCCCTCATGTATCCGGATGAGGTTATAAGCGCTGCGGAGGTCCAACTTGGTGAAGACAGTGGCACCACAGAGATGTTCCAGAGCCGCTGGGACGAGGGGAAGAGGATATCGGAACTTGACCGAGCTCGGTAGTCAATACAAGGCCGCAAGCCTCCGTCCTTTTTAGCCACGAAGAAGAAGCTTGAAGCAGCAGGGGAAGTGGACGGGCGGATGTAACCTTAGTTCAGAGCCTCCTCAATGTACTCCTCCATGGCCTTCTGTTCCGGGATGGATAGTGGATAAATCTTCCCACGGGGCACTGACTCACCCGGAAGCAGATTGATGGCACAGTACCATGGCCGGTGTGGAGGCAGCTTGGAGGCTTTCTTCGGGCAGAATACATTACTGAAGGGGGCGTAACACGGAGGTATCTCCACAGACTGTTTCTCTACTGGGCTCTCAATGGATGTTGAACACACAGGGAGTGACTCAGGAGGAGGAGAAGGAGGTTGGAGCTTGTGTGGAAAACAGTCTGGAAAGTAGTTGTTGCCCCACTTCAGGATCTCTCCGGTGGTCCACGAGATGATGGGGTTGTGCTGCTCCAACCATGGGCGCCCTAGAATCACATCAGCGGTGGAATCCTCCAGAACCAGTAGATGTTGTTCCTCCACCTGAAGTATTCTGACTTGAAGCTTCACTGGCCCAGCACACTGATGAACAGGCTTACGACCGAGTGGTTTGCCAGTTACTGAATGGATCTGGTAGACGGACAGCGTAGAGGTTGTCTTGAGCCTGAGCTGACAGTAGAGGGCACCAGAGATGAAGTTGCCGGCTGACCCGGAGTCGAGGAGAGCATAGACTGGAATGGAAACATTGACAGCAGTAAGTGTTACAATTGTGGTGAGTGGCTTCATTTTCTTAATGGAGGGGATTACCGCACTCACCATGGGACGAGGAGGACGAGTGGGACATGTAGAAATCACATGTCCAGGAGCTCCACAATATAAACATAATCCTCGGGTCAGCCGTCTCTGCCGCTCAGTGAAGGTTAGACAATTTTTCTCCAATTGCATGGGTTCTGAGACTGGTTCTGGAGGGCTGATGGACTCCAGCTGACAGAGGAAAGGTGTGCGTAGCAGCTGGCCCTGGTGTTCTTCTAGACACGGCTGCATACGAGTAGCGAATCTGATGGATAGTTGTATAAACCGTTCGACCCTGATGGAATCCTCATATGCAGCAAGATGCAGCCGCACCCTGGGATCCAGACCCTGACGATAGGTAGTGAGCAATGCCTGTTCGTTCCATCCACTGGCAGCAGTCCTAAACTTGAGGGCATAATCGTTAACAGACATTGATCCTTGTTTTAACTGATAGAGTTGCTCACCCACCGACGAATCACCAGCTGGTTTACCGAAAACTTCCTTGAAGTGAGTAAGGAAGTTCGTAAGAGACTGGGTTGCTGGTCCATGTTGTGACCAGATGGTTTCCGCCCATTGAAGTGCTCGCCCATTCAACTGGGATATAATGAAAGCTACCTTGGAGTGATCGTCAGGGTATAATTGCGGCTGCATCTCCAGGACCAGCGAGCACTGTAGGAAGAAGTCGTTGCAATCCTCCGCCGTGCCAGAGAAGGGCGCTGGTTTGGCCATGGGACTGGCGTATACCGGTGGTGAAGGAGTGACGGCTGTGTTTGCGGAAGTGAGCGCTGGAGAAGATGATGCCATGAGTGTTTGACGGAGGACATCCACGAGTTCCTGAAATGGATCAGGAGAGCTCATGCTGTTAATGTTCTGTGTAGGTCCGGTCTTCTGTTATGGACAGAAGGGTAGGAGACAACAGGTTTGCAGGTAAAGCGTAGTTTATTTATTAACAGCAGAGAAACACAGATGAGCAGGTAAGTGGTAAATTGGTACTTGAAATGGTGAAACTGTAGTAATGATACTGTCCTTTATTTTGCAGGTGGATGACTCGTGGATGGCTGGAAGCAGAGTGGGTTAGCAGACTCACGGAAATGGTAGGATGACACACACAGATACAGGCACAAAGATGAGGAAGCACGCTGGAGTGGAATGGGTAGATATCTACAATGAACTGGAGCATAGGAATAGCAGTCCTTTGGTATCAACGAGACCGGACAGTGAACTGAGGTGAGTGGTGCGCTTATGTATCTGTGGTGATTGGGTGATGATGAGGATCAGGTAAGTGTGGTTAGAACTCTGGTGAGGGCATGCACTGTGATTGGCTGATTGGTTGAGTCTGACGGGTCTGTGACAATTATAGTTTTGCTGTTATATTATTGTCTATATTCTGTAAATGAATACTACATATTCTTATTGCTATTATTATAGTATTATTATACTATATGCTATTATCAATATATTATTATATTATATTATTGTACTTATACTATTATATAATTGTACTATTCATTACTATTTTACTTGCTGTATACTGTTTGTTTATTGACAATATTATATACTTTATTATTGACTATATTATTATATTATATACTACATAAACTATTTCTTATATATAGTGTATAACAAACTATTTACTATTCTCACTTTCTTCTCGGGCCCTAAAGTTAGCAGCCAGAAAAATGGAGCGCAGCTGGAAGAAATCAAAACTAGAAGTATTTCGTATTTCGTGGAGAGAGAGAATGATTGAGTACAGAAAGGCCTTAAAATCTGCTAGATCTGCCTATTTTTCTAAACTCTTAGAAGAAAATAAACACAACCCTAGGTATTTATTTGATACAGTGGCTAAATTAACAAGAAATAAAGCTTCAACTTCTGATGTTTCCAAAGAGCACAGCAGTAATGACTTTATGAACTTCTTTACTTGCAAGATTGATAATATTAGAGAAAAAATAATAACCATGCAACCGTCTACTACAGTATCGTGTCAGATAGTGCATTGTAGTGTCCCTGAGGAAAAATTCAATTCATTTACTGCTTTAGGAGAGGAAGAATTGTCTAAACTTGTTAAATCATCAAAATCAACAACATGTATGTTAGACCCTATACCGACTAAGCTATTGAAAGAAATGCTTCCAGAGGTCATAGACCCTCTTCTCAATATCGTCAATTCATCTTTATCATTAGGAAACGTACCAAAAACTTTTAAGCTGGCTATTATTAAACCTCTTATTAAAAAAACACAACTTGATCCTAGAGAATTAGTCAATTACAGGCCGATCTCAAATCTCACTTTTCTGTCAAAAATACTAGAAAAGGCAGTATCATCACAGCTATGTTCCTTTTTAGAAAGAAATGGTATCTGTGAGGATTTCCAGTCAGGATTTAGACCGTACCATAGTACTGAGACTGCTCTCATTAGAGTTACTAATGATTTGCTCTTATCATCAGATCGTGGTTGTATCTCTCTATTAGTGTTACTGGATCTTAGTGCAGCATTTGACACTATTGATCACAATATTCTTTTAAATAGACTCGAAAATTATGTTGGCATTAGTGGAATTGCATTGTCATGGTTCAAATCATACTTATCTGACCGTTATCAGTTTGTAGTAGTAAACGAAGACATGTCATATCGATCACAAGTTCAATATGGAGTACCACAAGGCTCAATACTAGGACCGTTACTGTTCACTCTGTACATGCTACCCTTGGGAGATATCATTAGGAAGCATGGCGTTAGTTTTCACTGTTACGCTGATGATACTCAGCTCTATATTTCTTCGCGCCCTGACGAAACTTACCAATTCACAAAATTAACGGAATGCATAGCTGATATAAAAAATTGGATGACCAGTAATTTCCTACTACTAAATTCAGAAAAAACAGAGATTCTAATTTTTGGACCAAAAACTTCTTCACGTAATAACCTAGAATATTGTCTAACACTTGATGGCTGCTCTGTTAAGTCTTCGTCGTCAGTTAGGAACCTGGGTGTGCTTTTTGATACCAATCTTTCATTTGAAGGCCGTGTTACTAGCATCTGTAAAACCGCATTCTTCCATCTTAAAAATATATCTAAACTACGACATATGCTCTCAATGAAAAATGCAGAACAGTTAGTTCATGCGTTCATGACCTCAAGGCTAGATTACTGTAACGCTCTACTGGGTGGTTGTTCTGCTTGCCTGATAAATAAACTACAGCTCGTACAAAATGCAGCAGCTAGAGTTCTTACTAGAACCAGGAAGTATGACCATATTAGCCCAGTTCTGTCAACACTGCATTGGCTTCCTGTTAAACATCGTATAGATTTTAAAATCTTGCTAATTACTTACAAAGCACTAAATGGTTTAGCTCCCCAGTACCTGAACGAGCTCCTAATTCATTATAGTCCTTCACGTCTATTGCGATCTCAGAATTCAGGCCAGCTGATAATACCTAGAATATCAAAATCAACTGCAGGTGGTAGATCCTTCTCCTATTTGGCACCTAAACTCTGGAACAATCTTCCTAGCATTGTTCGGGAAGCAGACACACTCTGTCAGTTTAAATCTAGACTAAAAACGCATCTCTTTAACCTGGCATACACATAACACATTACCAATTTATATTTCCAAATCCGTTAAAGGATTATTAGGCTGCATAAATTAGGTCAGCCGGAACCGGGAACACTTCCTATAACACCTGATGTACTCGTTACATCAGAAGAAGAATGGCATCTACGCTAATATTAGTCTTTCTGTTTATCCCGAGGTTCACCGTAGTCAACCGGATCCGGGCCGTATCCAGGTGAGACCAAGGACCTGCACCTTGACACGACCACAACGCAGCCCTGAAGTATCAGCAGAGATTGAGTCAACTAGATCATCCCCTGTGAAGGCCTCATCGACACGACAGCCACGACACAGTTCCTCAACAACCGTCCATACCGGCGTGATGAATACGATCCTCAATTGGATGGAACTGAAATAAATACTTTTAATGTTGCGATCCTATTGGACTTATGATAGCAACCTGAATTGTAACAAAGCACTGTTGGCCAGAGGAGAACTGGCACCCCGACTAAGCCTGGTTTCTCCCAAGGTTTTTTTCTCCATTTTAACACCAATTTGCCACTTGTCTGCCACCTGATGTCACCTGATGGAGTTTGGGTTCCTTGCCGCTGTCGCCTCTGGCTTGCTTAGTTGGGGACACTTGACTTGACATTTGATATTCAACAGTGCTTTTGATCTGCCTGCATTGACACTATTCTTTAAGAGCTGCTGTGCAGCCAAACAATGTACCAGTTATCAATGTAAAGCTGCTTTGACACAATCTACATTGTAAAAAGCGCTATATAAATAAAGGTGACTTGACTTGACTTGACTATTTACAATTTGCATTGCACTGTAGTTGTACCATGTCATTTGTATTACCATAAAGGATCCATCAGTTATCGTAGTTGTTGTATGTTTTGGAGTATCTATCTGTAAATCTCTGTAATATTTTAGTGCTATAAAAATACAGAAAGCAGCTTGTGTGATTTGTATTTGATGATTTGTTTCATTTTATCAATGGTGGTCAGTTCTAAGCTCAAGAAAAGCTAAAATTGGGTTAAAGACAGAAAATGCCTTTTCCACAATAAAAAAACTTTATTTAATTTAATGTGAAAATTAAATTATATCTCAGTATGGGCGTTTTCACAATTCTTATGCAATAAAGCAGCCAAATACATGACAAGCCTGAGCTTTGACTATTTCTTATTAAAATAAATATTTTATATGTCTACTATAGAGATTTTAAGTAACTAGAACTTTTTGTACACCACGTACATTATAAGCCACTGAAATCGGTTGATAAACGTAAACGTTATTTTTGTTTTTATCCAGAAAAACCGCAGCTCGCCCGTTTATTTGCATTTGTTAACAGCGCAGTCTTGCCCCGCACAATATGGCGGACTCGTTGACGTATCACAGCAACAGTCCAAAGAGGCCAATAGGGCGTCTAGTGTTTATTTATAATGTCTATGCTCTTGAGATGCTGTGCAGATTGAACCAGCTGGCTGCTCTCGGATCGTTGACGTTTTAAAAACGCTTTTTAAAATAAAAAAAAATAATGTAACCAAAATAACACGTTTTAAAAACGTTGTGAAAATACCAATCTGGTATGTTTTCTTTAAGTAGTCAAAAAAAAAAAAAAAAAAAAAAAAAAAACGTTAATATCACGTTTGTCTACTACGAAAACGAAACTATACCAAATTGCAACTTTTGGGAGACGCTTTATTCAGGTGTTAAAATAACGTGATCTGCACGTTGGAATACGACGTTTAAAAAACGTCATGACAGTACCAAAATACAACCATGTCAAAACAAAGACTATGCTAGTGCCAAAACGCGTACATTCTGTTTTTTTTTTTTCTCCCAATAGCCTATAGCCTGCTTTTATTTCTACACCACGAAATCATTTTTGGTATATATAAAACATATGTTTTCTTTAGTCAAAAAGAAAAAAAAAAAAAAAGAAAACGTAAGTATTCTAAAGCTATTATATTATATTATATTATATTATATTATATTATATTATATTATATTATATTATGCCTATATTATATTACTATAACCTGATATAAACTGACTTCAAACATTGTTTTACAATCTCAACAGCTTTCATATTCTCATTCAACAGTTTGATAGTAGTCCAACATAGGTCTACTATAGGCCTACAATATGTTATCAAGTTTCAGGACCTTTTTCTGGTAATTGACTCCATCAGTATGTAATGTTTTAACTTTACATGCATATGTAAACACTAGCTGCTTAACTTTTGACATGTTTTAATCGGCGTGCGCGTTTAACATTCGAGTCGCGTGAGAGATCGGATTGGAGTCACCATGGAAACGGGGCGGCAACTCAACCAACTGACAAGTGACAAGCAGGAGCATGGTCTGTCACTGTTATTTTCACTGCTTTCAGGTAAGTTTAGGCCCTAAAATTACACAAATAGTTCATACAACTGTTCCTGACACTTTCATACATGTAATTGACAAGCTTCTGTTGAATATTTTCTTTATAGAAAAGGTTTGTTGTCTTTGGAAAAAGATCGTTAGCATCTTAACCGTTAGGCTAACTATAAGATGTAGGCTAACAATTGACTTGAGCTCTTATTTGTGAAAGTTTGGGCTTTTAATCACATATTATGTGTAGATTAGAGGTTTTGATAGTTTTGTAAATGATTTGCTGGCAATTTGTCAATGGATGATTAGAAATATAACTTAAAAGTATGCGGTGTACTGTTAATCGGTGACGTCACTTATATGGAGCGTGAAAATGGGGTGAAACTAACGTTATTTCAAATATTTATATAACGTTATTTTATATTTCATGGTAATGATTAAAATTGCACTGTGATTTCAGGAGCGTCAGATGTATGTATAATTTATATGTATTACGTCCAAACATAATTAAGTGACATTGTATGAGGAATACTAAATAAGTAAAGCTACAAATGTAAATTCTGGCATCTTAAGACTTTTTTTTTACACACACACACACACACACACACACACACACACATATATATATATATATATATATGTGTGTGTGTGTGTGTGTGTGTGTGTAAAAAAAAAGTCTTAAGATGCCAGAATTTACATTTGTAGCTTTACTTATTTAGTATTCCTCAAATGTAAATTCTGGCATCTTAAGACTTTTTTTTTACACACACACACACACACACACACACACACACACATATATATATATATATATATATGTGTGTGTGTGTGTGTGTGTGTGTGTAAAAAAAAAGTCTTAAGATGCCAGAATTTACATTTGTAGCTTTACTTATTTAGTATTCCTCATACAATGTCACTTAATTATGTTTGGACGTAATACATATAAATTATACATACATCTGACGCTCCTGAAATCACAGTGCAATTTTAATCATTACCATGAAATATAAAATAACGTTATATAAATATTTGAAATAACGTTTCAAATATTTGTTCTGTATATTATTCTTTCTCTTTTCTGCATTTCACCTCTATTCTATTTTTTTTTATTTTAATAAACCTGACATTGAATACTACATTTTGTTGGCCCTGTGACAAATTGTTTATGTTCCTAGATTCTTCCATGTTAAAGTTTGATCAAAAGTTTATCAAGTATTCAAAAAATTCATCAAATATTTTTTGAGTCCTCTATGGCCATCTTGTTTAACTCTGCATTGAGGACACTTGGTATACAGTCAGCAATCTACAGCGAGGTCCAACATAATTCAAAATGAGACACAGATGATAATGAAAAAAGTACTGAGCATTGTGAATGTAAGAGCCTCACGTTATATTAATAACAATCATTGTTGATGTTTGAATTGCATTTCAGGGCAGTTTGTGAAGACAAGAGATGCTGTGACAACCTGGACAGAAATCGGTTCCAGATCCACCTTCAACACCAGGCTTCTCATATGGATTGCTGTCTACTAGCATATTATTTGTTCGCTTCAGAATTAGGTGCATGCAGACAATTGTTTATAACCTTATTTCTTTCTGGTGTTGTGTCGAATTCTGTGACCCACCAAATCATATGACTATAGGCATTGCATTGACCTAATCTGACCTTTTACTAAACCCAACCCTATAATCCTACTCTTTTGATAATTAACCATGGTTTTATATATTTATAGTAAAACCATGTGTTTTTTTTTTTTTGTTTGTTTGTTTTTTGGCGTATTGATTACCATTTGTATAATCACACAAAAACCATAGTTAAAACTGTTTTTGTAGCAAAACCATGGTTCATTTGTGGTAACCATGGAATTACTACAATGACTATATTTTTTTGCTTTTAATCATGGTAAAACCATGGTTAATTTCCATAACCTACCCTTATAGGTTATAGGGTCACATAAGAAGAAATTAAGGTTTTTGATGAAAACATTCCAGGATTTTTCTCCTTATAGTGGACTTCAGTGGACTCCAGATGGTTGAAGGTCAAAATTAATTCACATTTCAATTCACATTTATTTGTATAGCGCTTTTCACAATACATATCGTTTCAAAGCAGCTTTACAGAGAATGCATGAAAATTACAGTTTCAGTGCAGCTTTAAACTATACCAGACGAGGAATAAGGGTCTTATCTAGGGAAACAATCGGTCATTTTTTTAAAAATACAACTCTATATGCTTTATAAACACAAATGATCGCCTTGCGAGTGTTTCCGTGTTCCGTATTCTTCAAAAAGCTTGCGCTTGCTCCTACGCCTTCCCTATTCTACTTACAGAAAAAAAAAACGGAACTGGCGCTGCGTTCGTTTCCGTAAGTAGAATTGGGAAGGCGTAGGACATACAGAGTAAGCTTTTTGAAGAATACAGAACACGGAAACACTCGAAAGGCGATCATTTGTGTTTATAAAGCATATACAGTTGTATTTTTAAAAAAATGACCGATCGTTTTGCTAGATAAGGCCCTTATTTCTCGTCTGGTATCGTTTAAAGCTGCACTGAAACTGTAATTTTGACCTTCAACTGTTTGGAGGCCATTGAAGTCCACTAAAAGGAGAATAATCCTGGAATGTTTTCATCAAAAACCTTAAGTTCTTTTCGACCGAAGAAAGAAAGACATGAACATCTTGGATGACATGGGGGTGAGTAAATTATCAGGAAATTCTAAAGTGAACTAATTCTTTAATTTACACTTTCAGTGCCCGAGGTACTAAAACATGTTTAAAACAGTACAGCGGGTCTACTAATATTAGTATTGGGTCTTAATATTTTAGAATGGCATGAGGGTGAGTAATAATAATGACATAATTTTCATTTTTGGGTTTACTATCTCATTAAGACAGTTCCTAGCTGCCACCTACTGCCTCAACAGTGTAAGCTGCAATGAAAGCGCTGAAAAATCGAGAAATGCAAACATGCATTTTCTCAAAATCAGGTATTTATTGAACAATAATAGCCATTATAAACTTCTTATATATTATATAATATATACTATTTAAGTTCCGATGCCTATATATCTGTAATTTGTGTTGAAAAAAAATCCTTAAAATATAAGCATTAGTTTTAGTGCAAACAAGTAATAAGATTAAAATATAATTATTATAATAATCGCAATAAAATAAATTGTATCTAGTTAAAATGAAATACTTTACAATTTACAAATGAAATGTTGTTTGTTTTCTTCTGTTAAAACATCTGTGCTCTGAAATTTCTTGGAATTTGTTAATGATGCCATATTTAAATTCGCCAGTCATTGCATCATTTTCATGTGTTTTATTTATTTACATATTTAAATTTTTTCATATCATGTTACTTTTTTGTGAATAAATATGAGTGACAAAATTTGTGTGTAGTATAAATTATTAGGCCTACATATATGATAATGTAGGCTTATACAATGGACAACAACCAGAGGTCCGTGCTACAGGTAAGGTGGTGAAATGTAAAAAACGTGCTGCTGAATATTCAGATTTACAGAAATGTTGTAAACTGACATAATAGCTTATGACGAATTATAAAGAAATATAAAATACACCACTTAATGTATTTATCTTACTATATGTTGTTTTATATATTTGCTTTATATGGTTTTAGTCATTTTATTTGGAAAGAACACTGTAAAGAAAACATTTTGATGGCAGCATGTGAAGTACCAGTTTGGACGTGGTAAGTACGTTTTTAAAACGTTGCAAGGAGACATTCAGACGTGATAAAAACGTTATAAAGACGTTTCTGCAACGTTATGAAAAAATGTATTTATAACGTGAAAAAACCCGACATCTGTCGTATTAAATACGTCCGATTAAAACGTTATCACGACCTTTTCACAACGTGAAAAAAACGTTTTTACAACGTTATTGTGTTTGCTGGGCAGTTTGCACGCCTAAATTAGTTGCTTACATTTACAAAATGTGCCAACAATACCAGAAATAATCCCTTTTAATGAAAATAAAGGTCCATGTTTAATAAAAATGTTCACGAAACTAAATGAAAATGTTTAGTGAAATTAGAAAATATTTAAGAGATTGTTATTTTAGTTGTATACATGTTACCATATCCATATATTTTGTTATAATATCACAAGTAATGATCTCAAGGTTTACTGGGTTTTACACAATTCTTTTTGCAGTGTGGTTTTGGTGAAGTGTAGTTATTAGAATTAACATCGTCACGTGTAACTTACTTCTCACTGCTGTTTCCTGCTGATTTAAGGCGGGCATACACTGCGATTTCAGCAAGGTGACCTACTCACACTGTACGATTAGATCGCTTGTGATGTAAACCCAAAGCGCACGATTTATGTGCTCACACTATGCGGTCCGATGGTCGAGCTGTGACTTGACTGCTCACACTATGCGTTTGAAATATGCACAATGAACCCCCGTGCTGGGTTGCGGCGAATCGTCGATTGACCATATGTTTCCAGAGATATCGTCAAAAGCATCAGCTATGGATATCAAGAGGATTTAGCATTTCCAATTTATACATTAAATTATTATTATTATTATTAGGGTAGGCCTACTTTTATTATTAAATTGATTAACCTACAATTCAATAGGCTAATTTCATAGCGCATCACCGCATAACCGACGCGCTGCGAGGATAATAAAATATTTGATAGCTTATTCCTCACTGAAGATTATTTAAAGACATTTATACAATGAATTTTAGGCCTACAATTAAAATTATTAACAGTCTAATGCGTCCGAACACTGATAATCAGTTAATGAAAAGCAGCTTTATTTCAAAAACAACTTGTTTAATACGAAATTCTCTCTCTCTCTTTTTTTTTTTTTCTCACTACGTACAGTATATGGGCCACAATCAGAAATATTAAGAAAATGAATTAAGACATAGCCTACCGTTATCAGCAAGTAGGATTTATATTTATAGGGTATTTCAAAATTGCGATGTGACATTTTTCACCAATGGACAACAGTTCACATTTCCCGTAAAAATTAAGTAAATATTAAATAGCCTAAATGAGTAAATAGAAAGTGAAAACTGAAACAAGTAAATTAATGATCAAATTAATACAAGAGGTGCCGTGTATATACAGTAGGCCTATAGGTACACGCTTGGCTTGGAAGACATGGGTAATAGCCTATGGTTTATTCATAATGCAACACAAACTGGAGGTAAGCAACAGTTTGCTAAACTGCAGCTAGTTTGATAGCTACAGAACTTAAAGATCTCCCTCTTTTCGTGTTTTTTTTTTTTTTTTTTTTTCCGCGCAGGCACAGTGAGGGAAAAAACATAGAGTTTAGGGTAATCGGTTCGTACCTCTGCTTCAACTGTGCGATATCCTTACGAGGGTCGACCAAAATTTCTGACATGCCAGAAAATCATCCGACCATCCGATTGTCGGTCGGGAGAGGTTTGTTGCCTCTCGTTCCCCCGTGTACACTGCATGAACACTGCACGACTACGACGAACGACAAAGATGGAAATCGCTGAGGCTCGCGGTGTGGAGCCAGGCGAAAGTATATATCCAGCTTAACGCACAGACTGCAAATACATTACCAACCAAACAAAAACACATTCCATTCATAAGTGTTGTAGGGAGTCATGCTCACGCTGGTATCTGATGATCAGTATCGGTTCACTAAATAAATGAATTTTTTAAATACCTATTTACAATAAGCAAAAATAACTATTAAATAATAAAATAACTAGAGAACAGGATGACTAAAATTAGCTTGAAAATGCTATCTCATGAAACAGTGGCAAATTTAAAGGTAGGCTATACTGTGTTATTGCATCAGTCAATCGTGAAAGTCTGGTGGTTGAAAGCTTTTTCAATTCTAGTGAGCGCACGTAAAATCTGAGCGAGAGCAGGGCCATGAGACTTATGTAATATTTGTGAGCGTGCGTCTAGTTTTGTGCTAGAGTGAAATAAATCTGCCTGCGATAACGCTGTTATGCGGTCTTGCATTTTAATAATACACTCTCGACAATTGTAATTGAAACAATGCCATAGAAATGGCCTCAAATGAACTAAAACAGAAGAAAGTTGTGTCTGAAAGCTGCAATCATTTTTCATTATTATTGGTTAAAATTAATGGAGAATGTCTCTTTTTTTCAACGTGATCTCATGAGAAAACGTGTGTATTTTTACGTAAATTGTGGTTCTACCACACGTACATTTACTTACGTTTTCATACACACAAAAACGTACATTGACGTTATAGCACTAAAACATAAAATACTTACGTATTAACAGCAGAAAAAACGTAAATCATGTAACGTAAAGTGTGAATGTATATGAATTCCCATGTATCAATATTAAAATCGTGTCTTTAATGATTTAACGATGTTTTTAACCATTTTGTAATATTTAGTTTGTTTGCTTTGAGACACAGAAGGCGTTTTCTCCTGCAGCGGCTGACGATACCACCATAAGATACACCAAAGCACAACATAAATTCACAAATCAAATCCATTTTATTTGTTCTCTGTACTCCAAATCTTTAGAATCCATATGTTTGTAAGGAACAGATTCAAATTCAGCCCTTTATCCATAGATCTTTATTTTCATTCTCAGCAACAGCGACCGTCACAGTCAAAGCTCGCGCTCGTTATGATTCAAATTTGAAAGTAGCGCCACCCTCGAGAAGCGTTACGACATGGTTTACGGCACTGATATCGAACGCTCATTGGTTCTCACCTGCTTCGTCACAGATTGCGACATGCAGTGTTTCAGTGGATTGACATTTGAAATGAGTGTCGCGCCTTCACGGAGAGAAGCCGGATTTATCATATTTTCATGGATTAATAAATTAAATTCTGCTCTGTACCCTATAAAAAACTATTACCGCCAGAGAGGACTGTGACTGGAACTCATCATCATTTGAACTACTTTTGGCACCACTTTTGACATTTTCGCAAAAAATAAATTATTGTGATTACGCTTGTTTGTATGTCATTCTTTTATTTATAACAGTAGGTAGTTTAAAGAAATGGTTATGGGTAGGTTTAGGGGTAGGTGTAGGATTAGTGGATCAAAATATCGTTTTAATGTTATATTTTTACTGAAATTGTCATTTTCCTACGCATTTCTGTTCTTTATGTTTTATTCTTTAAACATTATGTATAAAATGGGTAGGTTTAGGTTTGGGATGGCGTTTAGGGATCTTACATTTATCTACAAAACGATAAAATGGAAATTATACATATATCTTTATGACATGAAAGATTTGTAAATATTTTACATTTTTTCGCTGTAAAAACGTAAGTATTTTTACGTTTTAGTGCCATAATTACGTCAATATTGTACGTTTTAGCACCTTTCTAAACATACAAAAATGTACGTTTTGTGTCTTTTAAAGTTACGTGTTAATACCTACGTATTAACAATGAGACCAGGCTGCTTTTTTTCTGTGGGTGCTCAGGATCGGCGCCTATGCTCTATTGGCTGTAGCTCGTCGCAACACGTGACACCACAGGATGTCGAGTCGGCCGACAGCTTCAGATATTTGGGATGCTAGATATTAGCCCGACCTGTTAGCGAGCTCGTTAACTTGCAAATCAAGCTTAAATCGGGCTTAAAATCCTGTAGTGTGAACTTGCCATTACCTAGAGACTCTGGATCACTCTAATTTCTCTACTCTAAAGATTCAGAAGAGATCTCAACAACATCAAACATTGTGCTCAGACCTTTCTCCTAAACTAAAGGCTCTCTCTCACATTTGTCCCCTTAAAAGTTTAGAAGAGATCTCAACAGCATGGCACATTGTGCTCAGATTTTTCTCCTCGGCTAAAGTCTCTGGTAGTCTCACTCTTGTCTCCTCTAAAGTTTAAAAGAGATCTCAATAACATCGCACACTGTGCTCAGACTTTTCTCCTAAACCAAAGACTCTGAAGCTCTCACATTTGCTTCCTCTAAAGTTTAGAAGATCTCTCAACAACATCACACATTTTTCTCAGACTTTACTCCTAAACCAAAGACTCTCTCTCACATTTGTCCCCTTAAAAGTTTAGAAGAGATCTCAACAGCATCGCACATTGTGCTCAGATTTTTCTCCTCGGCTAAAGTCTCTGGTACTCTCACTCTTGTCTCCTCTAAAGTTTAAAAGAGATCTCAACATCGCACACTGTGCTCAGACTTTTCTCCTAAACCAAAGACTCTGAAGCTCTCACATTTGCTTCCTCTAAAGTTTAGAAGATCTCTCAACTACATCACACATTTTGCTTAGACGTTTCTCATCAGCTAGAGTCACTGGATCTCTCACACTTGTCTTTTCTGAAGTTTCATAAGAGATCTCAGTAACACCACACACTGTGCTCAGACTTTTCTCCTTTTCTCCTTTCTCCTAGACTTTGGCGCTCTCACATTTGTCTCCTCTAATGTTTAGAGATCTATGAAGCCAGATTAGTCTCAAAAATAATACATTTACAAAACAAAATTCATAAATCCACAGCACAATTCACATTTACAAAATCCGATTTGTAAATTCAAAACACACTTCATAAATACACAAGTAAAATTCACATTTACAAAATCCGATTCGTAAATTCAAAACACAATTCATAAATACACATGTAAAAGCATATTTATCTAAATGCTCTCACAAATACAGACAAATAGGTCTCAAAAATACCACACACAAATTCAAAGCAGACCACGCATGTGTGATGATTTGCAAATGCAGATTCAACGATCCATAAATACATGTAACATCATTCAAAAATGTGTAATTGAAATTAATTCAGAAAACTTGATATATACATATGTGTAAAAATTTTAACTTTATTTAGGTAAGATGCATTTTTGTGAGCATTTGGGTAAATATTTATGCTTTTACTTGTGTATTTATGAATTGTGTTTTGAATCTGAGCACAGTGTGTGATGTTGTTGAGATCTTTTCTAAAACTTCAGACAAAACAAATGTTACACCATAGGAGTCTTTAGTTCAGGAGAAAAATCTGAGAACAGTGGGTGATGTTGTTGAGATCTCATTTGAATCTTTAGAGGGGACAAATGTGAGAGCTCCAGAGTCTTTAGCTGAGGAGAAAAGTCTGAGCACAGTGTGTGATGTTGTTGGGATCTCTTCTAAAACTTTAAAAGAGACCGTTGTGAGACTGTTAGAGTTTTTGTCTCAGGAGACAAGTGTGAGAAGCAGGAGACTCCTGTGAGAAGCAAAAGCCTCCATTTGATGTTAATGTAACCTCATTTATGTCTAGCAGAAATATTTAAGATGTAAACATTTTTTCTCCCCTTTGGGTAACTTCTATCTCATTTATCCAGACCATTTCAATAAAGCACAATACATGCATTCTCATATTTGAAGTTTAGTGTAGACAGTGTTAGACAATGATTTAACAGAGGAAATCATGACCTATATTTACATGCTTGCAAAATGGGTTGTACAAGGCAAACTTTGCAATGTTAAACGAAGAAAAAAAAAAAAAAGGTTATGCATCATCCATGATGCACCGGTACACTAGTATTACATTTGTTAAAAGAAAAGTATTTATTTTAGACTAAACATCTTACACTTGTCTAATCCTTTTCCATAAAGGTACTAAAAGCATATTTAAAACAGTTCACGCGAGTTCAGTAGTTCTACCTTAATATCGCACAAAAATATTCTCGTCGCTTTATAATATTAAGGTAGAACTACTGAACTCGTATGAACTGTTTTAAATATGTTTTTAGTACCTTTATGGATCTTGAGAGAGGAAATGTCATTGCTGTGAATGCAGGCCTCACTGAGCCATCGGATTTAATCCAAATATCTTAATTTGTGTTTCGAAGATGAATGAAGGCCTTACGGGTGTGGAACGACATGAGGGTGAGTAATAAATTACATTATTTTCATTTTTGGGTGAACTAACCCTTTAAGTTAATATGCAACTATGCTAATGTAGCAGTTCTGTTACCTCTGATGTAATCCATTAATAAGAGAGGGAGTGCTTTTGAATTACGCTTATTTAGTGGTGTATAAATGTAGCCGTAGTGTCGCTATGTGTGTGTGTCTTCTCTGCCTCAGGTAGCGAGTCATCTAACTTCTGGCGGGGCGTGTGGATGTTTGTGAGGTATAGGAGCTGTTGGCAGTGATCGCATCATGGTCTGTTCGTGGGTTTATCATACAGGGCTTCATGGGTTTATTTTTGTTAAAGGGTGGACTGAGGAGCTTTGTGGGATGCCGTCAGCTGTTTTCACGGAAATGCGTTTAGCATGCAACAGTTTCTGTGCCATGTGAGTCGCATTACAGGTATGTTGTTTTGATTATGAGCTTAAAACCGTATGATTGTTAGCGGCCTGACTGGTTAAATTTATGTTTTGTGTGTTGTATTTTACGTTTAAGGTGCGGGCCAACATGCAAGCGACGTTACAGTGGGCTTTGTGTCTTGTTTAAACCTCCGTTTTGATGCCTGTTTTGCTGGCTGCTTCGCTTTACTTCCTCTGCTACGCTATATGTCCTAGGACCTTTGTCACTGCAATCATTACCGTTTCTGTGAATCGAGGGAGACTGGCTTGTAGTCTACGGTTCTGCTGCTGGATTGGACTGGCAGCCCTGTGCTATAAACTAGTTTTAGCTTGTGTGTCGTCACACGGTGTCTGTTTATTTTTGCTAACTGTTTACATTTGCAGCATCTAACACCCGCTGTATCAGCTGGACTGCGGTTTGGGTCTGTGGTGTGGTGCCTTTACCATCAATTGTAATTGTGTGAGTAACAAACTTCAATCAAAGTCTTAAGTGGCGTGCAATAGACGATCAGCCACCTAGCGGTCACCAAGCTTTTTGAGGTCTTGTTTTTTTTGTTTATTTTGTTTCCAAGTAAATTGTTTTCCTTTATGTATATTTTTTTTCATTTGTTTGATTTGAGTTTGTGTGATATTTATACATACTACTTTGTTTATTCTTTGTGATTGATTTAAGTTGTTTTTTGTTTAATTTTATATTCTTCTTTTTGCATTGCGTTTGATGTTTGATTGTTTTTTGTATGTGTCTCTTTTTGTAATATTGCTGGCTACTGTTTTCCAGCCTGTCAACCAATTTGTTATCGTGGTGGCCGGACGCGGCCCCTTGATCAGCTTGGCAGAACTGACCTGGCGAGCTCACCTACTGGTTGAAACTGTGTGATGCGTGTTTGTTTTACTGTGTTTTTAAAACAATTTTGTCAAGTGGTTGTTTCACTGTTTTCTTTGTTTTCCTTCAGAATTGGGGCGGCCCGCTGCAGAGGATCAGCGTCTCCCGTTGTGGTGGTGGGTCTTTTGCCTGAATGCAGTGTTCACAGTGAGGTGTGGCGTGCTGTGGTGTGAGTGTACACATGTGACCGCTGGGTTTCCTGGATTGGTAAACTGTGTGTGAGAGTGATTGGTTTTATTGAATTAGTGTGGTATTTTCTATAATTTCAAATAAAGATTGTTGTTGAAATTGACACCTCCTTGTCTGGTATCTGACTCAGCCTTAACAAACCTGAGAGCCTGGTGTATTTTACAGTGAACGGCGATCCCGGGGTGGCGTAGTTGGTAACTTAGGGTGGTTCCCTAGATACAGTGGTATTTCCCTTTAATCGGGAAGTGATGGGTGGGCTAAAAGGAGCCTTTTCTAGCCTTTTCCACTTCTCCCGTTTACTCTTACTGCCACACTAAGTGGCATCAACATCAACAATGAGGCACAGCAGTACCTCAGTTTGCCTTCGATTGCTCCGGTCTGCCTCGCTGCTGACTGGCTTGCATCTGTAGCTCCGTATAGCTTTGTTTTGAATCTCTATTTACTATCATTCCTTGTTGTTTATATTGCTAAATAACTTACTCATCACCATATATCTGATATTGTCTAATTTTGTCTAGTTTTTGTGCCTTCGTCATCGACATATTTAACTACCATGGGTGCGAAGGCAGGGGGGTATATGATGATGCCACAAGTTGAAGAGACGCTCGCAAGCTATCTCTCTCCTGGCTCGGCATCATCATTAAAAAGACCAACTCTCCCCACAAAGCCATGTAGAACCACCTCAGCGCTTGTGGGGAAAAGCTTTTCAGCTGCAGGTCAGTCTGGTGCAGCGCTGCACACCATGGTGGTGTTACAGGCATACCAGGCTGACCTGTTCAAGGACCTGAGTGCGAGTGGTACCATCGACAAAGAAGCGTTCACGGAGCTCATCGAGCCACAGATTTATCTCTCTGTGCAACCAAGCAGATGGCTCACGCTATCAGCCGTTCAATGGCTGCTTTGGTCAGCACGGAGAGGCATCTGTGGCTAAACCTTACGGGCATCAAAGATAAGGAGAGAGTATTCCTGCGTGATGCCCTGATCTCATCTTCCGGCCTGTTAGGTGACTCTGTAAATACAGTCATCAGCAGGCTTTGGGAGGTGAAGAAACACGAGAAAGCTTTCATGCAATTCCTTCCTCGCCGCATTCAGGGGGAGGGGCTGTCGTCACCCAGCCTCGCCCCGGTCCTTCCAAACTAGAGGCTCAGAAGCAGATGGTGATGAGTCATGCTCCCCCTCGTCAAGACTGGGGACCGGCTCGTCGCCCTCAGCAGTCTCCAAAAAGACAAGACCTCAGGACTATTAAATCTAAAAAGAAAAAATCCTGATGGTCTTGCACCCAGCCCTGTGGGGGTAGGCCCCCTTGGAATGGGGCATGTATATATACCAGCCTCTTCCCGAAACCCCCAAGAAACCTCTGTACCATCCATGCCGCCTCTGGTGCTTCGGGTGGCAGCGGTTTCCAGTTTAATGTTGGGTGTTCCATTGTTTCCTGTTGTCACCCAGGACGCGGAACATCCAACATCCCCTCAACAGGAAGTTTCAAAATTGATACCCATTTCAGAGAACTTGGCAGCATGGATGCTACTGCCAGTGAGTTCTAAAGAGGGTTCTAAAGACAGTAGAAAAAGGTTACAGAATCCAATTTGTTCGCCATCCTCCACATTTCATTGCTGTGGTTGCCACTACCGTGAAGCCAGAGCAGGCACACTTACTGTCACAAGAGCTGCAATCTCTTCTGGTCAAAGAGGCTGTAAAGGAGTTTAGGCTTTAAGCGATAGCTGGCTTGAGTCCAGCAGGGATGTCGACAAGAACACAGAGTCCAGTACAGTTCCATATGACCACTTTTATTGATCTATTGGAGCAGGCAGAACAAAGATGAGCAGGGAGCACATCATATGAATAGGAATAAGGGTGTGTATGTGTGTGTGGTCTCTAAACAAGAACAGAAATACAAACACTTAAATCAAAATAAGCCACACTAAAATTAACAATCAAAAATACAATATATAAAACCCAAAAGAAACAAACTTACATTGCTCATGAATACGCACACACGTTACAAGCATCAGGCAGCTCCAAAGACTCACAGTCTATCATGCATCACTGCAGGCATTTATAAATCAGGACTCATTAGTATATGGCTTCAGTGATTGGCTAATTAACAGAAGGCGTATACTAATCAGTGAGCAACTAATTAGGGAGGAGCCAGGATCGAACAAGAAAGGTTGGGGCATATTAAGGAAATAAACAAAATAATTTTATATAACAGTGACAAAAAATAAACTTCCAAATAAAGACAAAAGAATCTTTAAAACAGAGGTCATAGAAACTACAGCAGATACTTCCTGATTCCCAAGAAGGATGGGGGCTTGAGTCCAATTTTAGATCTTTAAGGCCTTATCACACAACACATACACAAAATGCATGGAAGCAGCCATTGCGACTCCAGGGCATTTGCATTTTGAATTACATAGATAATTGGCCAATACTAGAATAATCACTAGAGCTGGCACTACAACACAGAAATATTGTGTTAGCTCATCTAGTTTCTCTGGGGTTGAGACTCAACGACAAAAAAAAGCATTCTCTCTCCTACCCAGAGAACAACATACTTAGGAATTGTATGGGATTCGGTCATGATGTGGGCACAGCTGTCTCCCACTCGAATCAAGACCATTCAGAACACCCTGCGCAAAGTCAGGCTAGGCCAAGATTGTGTTCTGTTTTTTAGTATCAACGAATGTTAGGTCTCATGACAACTGCGTCCTCTGTTATCACATGTACTGGTGCGGATGGACAACACAGCCATCAGCCGTCTCTTACATAAATCACCAGGGAGGTCTGCGTTCGCGCCACCTAAACAAACTAGCGCAGCATATTTTTCTTTGGGCTCAGGACAAGTTCCTGTCACTCAGAGCAATATTTATCCCAGGACATCTGAATGTGGGAGCAGACTTACTGTCCAGACATAAAATACAGTTGGGGGAATGGAAACTCCACCCTGAGGTAGTGAGACAAATCTGGTTAAGATTATACGAAGCAGAGGTGGACCTCTTCGCCTCCCAACAGACAGCACAATGTCCCCTCTATTTCTCTCTGAGTCACCCAACCCCCCAGGGTCTGGATGCGATAGCGCATACATGGCCCAGAATGCACTTGTATGCATTTCCTCTGGTTTCTCTGCTCCTGGGAGTTCTAGCCAGAGTTTGCCAACAAGGGTCTTGCCTCTTACTGATAACTCTGCCTTGGCCAAACAGAGTATGGTTCTTGGAGATAATATCTTGCCTTAGGCGATACCGGTGAGGAGGGACCTTCTGTCTCAAGCTTAGGGGACAATATTTCATCCCCTGCCTGAGCTGTGGAACATTCATGTTTGGCCCCAGAGGAGTACCAACTGAGGGACAGTGGGCTTTCACCTGAAGTTATTGAGACCATACTAAGTGCTAGGGCTCCTTCCACTAGAAGGATTTATGCCAATAAATGAATAATGCAGATCCAGTTAAATGCCAGATTGCTTCAGTTCTGGACTTCCTACAGGAGAAATTATCAGCAGGCATATGCCCCACCACTCTTAGGGTTTACGTGGCCTCTTTATCAGCTTGCCATGCCTTGATTGATGGGGTGCCACTGGGGAAACATCCTCTCTTGCTCGCTTCATTCGTGGGGGCAGACGACTGAGGCCTCCCGTTTGAGCCAAGATTCCTTCATGGGACCTAGCTATAGTCCTTAAGGGTCTGGTTGAGACCGCCTTTTAAGTCAGTGTCTTACAAACTTCTGAGTCTAAAAATGTTTTTCTTATGGCTATCATTTCTTTAAAAAGAATTGGGGATTTGCAGGCTCTGTCTGTCTTGCCATCCTGCTTAGACATCCTGCCCCAGGAATGGTGAAAGCAATATATACACAGAATTTTTGTTTTCGATTTGACTTACACGATTTAAAACCTGACATTTCAACGTTTCTTTAGACATAAGTCTATTTTTTTTGTGATTAGTATTCACTAAATTACAGTTCATTTTCTGAGAACTATCAGATTGGACTTCGTTCAGAGGGAGACGACAGATCACACATCATGTTAGTTTTCTTTATTTTGCAAAAAGCACAAATAAAAGAAGATATTCCACAGATTAAAATGGTGTATAACTCTTAATTGTATGTGCAACATTGACGGAGTATTTTGAGTCTCTTTCACACTGGTAAGAAAAAAACCGAGGTGGTATCACCGGCGTGACCACCGACCCAAGGGAGTTAAAATCAAGTTTATTATATAAGTTTTTAAATGACAAAACACTCACTTGCACATATTGAGAATTGGAATATCAGATAGTTGATGACATGGTGAGCAAAGCGATACATCTGTTATACAGTGTGGCTGTGGTGTGTCACGTGACAAGCATGACGATAGAAACAATAAAGGGAAACGTTCTAAAATAACGGTCGCCTTAACTCTGGGATTTTCCTTACACTCCTTATTTCATATTTATCTACCCTGACTCTGTCTTGTGCTTGTTCATGCCATCTTTCACCTGGTGCAGTGTTGTTGCCAATTTAGAATTTTTTTTGTTTGTTTTCTCAATCTAATGACTTCTCAGACCCCTTTAGGTTTTTTTTTTTTTTTTTTCAAAAACCGTTTCCATACCGGCATGATGAATCAGATCTTCATTTATCTTCTGTATAGATAACTAATTAATAACTAATGATTTTTTACAATGGAATGAAACAATACTCATTTCTGAACTCACTTTTATTTATGTATGCTCGCAATAACAACAAAACAAATATTCTCTGTTTATGTAATCCATATGAAACCAATCAGAGGTACAATCTTCCCTGCCTGGTTTCATTATCTGTAATGTGACCACACCCACACACAGCACAGTCTTTGACACACAAATCATCCATGTGCAAGGCACACTAACCTGTAAATGCCCCCATCACCTCAAAACTGCTTTTCATCAAGTTTCGAAGAAGCACTGTGAGTTTATCTTGAATTTACCGGCGGAGGCAAGTCATTTATTCCCACATATATTAGTTAACATGTTATTGTTACATAAACTGTATCATGTTAGAATGTTTAGACAGTGTTTACTGTGAAATATATGTTTATATTGTGCCAAGTAAACAATAATGTTTTATACAGTAAATGGTCTCTGTGGTCTCAGTGCTGTAAGTTTGAGTCACTTACAATGTGCATTTGAAAAGCAATGCACTCACTTCATAACGTCATAAGTGTTTGATATAATTTTCATTTGGGATCTGAAGTGGCATTTTATCAAAGAATGAGGCAGACAACATATTATTTTGAAGTATTCTATATAAAATTAATGCAATGTCTATTAGAGTTGCATCATAAATATATATTATTCTTATGAAAATATCCTGTATTCTTGAACACAGATAAACCTTATACTCTCACAGTTTTGTGTTTATTGTCTTCATATTTAATAAGTCAAAGCATTTCTATCTTTTTTTTTATTATTATTATTATTATTCAGCTACAGTGATAGCTGTACTAGGGGTATCCTGGAATGGCATGTTATTTTACTTCTGTGAGGCATATTTGAACTTTTTCCCTCCGGCTTCCAGTATGAACTAAACATACATAACATTTATAATGATTTGTAGTTATAGGTCGCTTGCTTTTTTCCCAAAAAAATAAAAGTTTTCTGTAAAGTAAAATTATTATTATTACATGCAGCCATACAAGTAGACACAACAAACCTGGTGTTCTTTATATTTTTTTGTGAATTTTAAATCACAGTTTTAACCAGAAAAATCACAATTAGATGCAGCCCTAGATGCTTCGGATATCAGCATGTTCACAATTTTTGTTGTTGTTTTTTTTTTTTACAGGAACCAGATGCCACTGATGAGTCCTGCTGAAACTGTTTTTCTCTGAGAGCACTGTACCAACATCAGCAAGCTGCACTGGTCAAATAAAAAAAGGAACACCTTGGAAATGACAGGTATGTGTTACAAACAGAAGGGACAGAGGCACTGGAATGCAGGTAACGGGTTTTATTGAACAACCAGAAGAGATTATCAACAGTGCAGGTAAGTGAACAGGTAAATGCAGGTGACTGGTAATGGTAATGGAACTGATACTGTCCTTTTCTTTTGCAGAGGTAGTGGATGCAGAGACTGGCTGGAACGAAGGAGACACAGGAGAACTCACACGAGAGGAGGAATCACGAAGGCGACTTGGGAACACACTGGAGACAGGTAAGTAGCTTGAAGGAGTCCTTAAGGTGAGAATGAAGGTAGGTATTGATGCTAACGAGTCCGGACAGTGAGTGTGTGAGTTCGTGTTTCTTTTGAAGTGCCGTGATTTCTGTGATGATGAGGTGCAGGTGTGCGTGTTTAGTATTCGGGTGAAGGAGCGCACTGTGATTGGGTGATGGTTGAGCCTGGCGTGTCTGTGACATTACCCCTCCCTCCACGGCCCACTCCTGAGAGCCAATGACCCCGACATCGTGGTGGTCGGCCTCTCCCACGAGGTGCTGGTCTCTCAGGATGAGTGGCATGGAACGTGTCAAGTAGGTATGGGTTGAGTATATAGTTTCTTGGTACCCATGAGCGTTCCTCGGGACCATAGCCTTCCCAGTCCACGAGGTATTCTAAGATACCACCACGACGTCGGGAGTCCAAGATGTCCTGCACCTAGTAAGCAGCACCATCCTCCACAATGAGAGGAAGGGGGGGTTCAGCGGCTGCGCCAGGCTCTGTGGAGACAGAAACAGAGGGATGGTGAGGCTTTAGCAGGGAGACATGGAAGGTGGTGTGAATCTTGTATTGAGGAGGTAGCTTGAGTTGGTATGTGACAGGGTTTATCTGCTTGACGATGGGAAAGGGGCCAATGAACCTGGGACTCAGCTTACGGCACGGCAGACGCAGCCTGATGTCTCTTGTGGATAGCTATACCTTCTGTCCTGGCTGGTAGGCTGGAGCATCGGAGCGACAAAGGTCGGCTGTCATTCTTTGTCTGCGGACAGCCCGTTGTAGCTGGTGGTGTGCAGAGTCCTAGACCCTCTCGCTCTCTCTGAACCAGTAGTCGACCGCTGGTACCTCTGATGGTTCCCCAGACCAGGGGAACAATGGGGGTTGGTAACCGAGCACGCACTGGAAGGGGGTGAGTCCGGTGGTAGGTTGTCGCAGGAAATTCTGTACATACTCGGCCCAACCCAGGAACTGGTTCCAAGAGTCCTGGTGGCCATGACAGAAGGTACGGAGCAAGCGGCTTCATTCGACTGAGGGGGGTATCCTGAGGAGAGGCTGACGGTCACACCTAGGAGTGAAAAGAAGGATTTCCATACCTTTGAGATGAATTGTGGACCTCTATCCGATACAATATTCTCTGGAATTCCGTAATATCTGAAGATGTGGTTGAACATCAATTCAGCAGTTTCCATGGCTGTGGGCAGTCCCCTTAGAAGAATCAGACGACATGACTTGGAGAATCTGTCAATCACCACAAATATGCAAGTACAATTATCAGAAGGAGGGAGGTCGGTGATGAAATCCACTCATAGGTGTGACCAGGGTCGACTGGGAACGGGCAGAGGATGGAGTTTTCCGGAGGGAAGATGCCGGGGACTCTTAGAGATGGCGCATTCCTTG
This sequence comes from Ctenopharyngodon idella, assembly GCF_019924925.1. NCBI lineage: Eukaryota > Metazoa > Chordata > Actinopteri > Cypriniformes > Xenocyprididae > Ctenopharyngodon > Ctenopharyngodon idella. The sequence goes on from NC_067221.1 coordinate 27,914,608, forward strand.
CATCCCTGCACGTACCTTCTGACGTCAGCTGCCATGTTCGGCCACCAGAAGTGCTCTTTTAGCAGCGAGAAGGTTTCATTGACCCCTGGGTGGCCAGTGCCCAGTGACGTGTGGGAGGAGTGAATGAGAGGAGTGCGCTGTGTCCGGGTGATGTATAGCAAACCTGAGGGACAACCCGGCGAAGTGTTGGTGGAGACATTGGAGGAGGGCAGGGTTTCTTCAGACCAGACGATAGGATTGACGAAAATCTTTTTGGGCAGGATGGGTTCAGGTTCTTCAGTATTTTCATCAGGGCTGTGGAGATGAGATAAGGCATCCGCCTTAACATTCTTGGATCCAGGTCGATAGGAAATAGTGAAATTGAAGCGGGTAAAAAACAGGGCCCACCGTGCTTGTCGTGGGTTTAGTCGTTTAGCGTCTCTTAGATACTTCAGGTTTTTGTGATCAGTCAAAACTATGACTTGAACTACGCCTATGAACTACGACGGATGCTGTGAGCCCTCCAACCAATGCCTCCACTCCTCCAGGGCAAGCTTGATGGCAAGAAGCTCCCTGTTTCTGATGTTGTAGTTGACTTCCGCCGGGTTGAGTTTGCGGGAGAAGAAGGCACATGGATGGAGTCTACTTGGGTTCCCCTGCTGCTGTGATAGAACCGCTCCCACTCCGGTGGTCGAGGCGTCGACCTCTACTATGAAGGGCTTCTCGGGGTCTGGGTGGACGAGGAGGGGAGCGGTGGTGAAGGCTTCCTTGAGGGTTTCAAAAGCTTGAGTGGCAGCGGGGTTCCAGGACAGAGACTTGGGCTTATTGCGCAGGAGATTGGTGAGTGGGCTGGTAATGGTACTATAGTCTTGGATGAAACAGCGATAGAAATTTGCAAATCCTAGGAATCTTTGGAGTTCTTTTACAGTCGTGGGTGTGGGCCAGGTCCTGATGGCGTCCACCTTCCCCTCGTCCATCCGGATGCCACTGCTATCGATGTAATAGGCAAGGAACTGCACTGAGGATTGGTGGAAGGAGCACTTTTCAGCTTTCAGGAACAGATGGAACTCCCTCAGGCGTTGCAGGACCTCCGCAACGTGTTGGCGATGTTCGGCCATGCTCCGGGAGTATATCAGGATGTCGTCGATGTACACGAGCACGAACTTGTGGAGAAACTCCCAGAGCACCTCATGCATGAAATCCTGGAATACGGAGGGGCGTTGACCAATCCATACGGCATAACAAGATACTCATAGTGTCCAGTAGGGGTCACAAAGGCTGTTTTCCACTCGTCCCCCTCGCGTATCCGGATGAGTTTGTAAGCGCTGTGGAGGTCCAACTTGGTGAAAACAGTGGCACCATGGAGATGTTCCAGCGCTGATGGGATGAGAGGAAGGGGATAACGGAATTTAACAGTGATCTTGTTGAGTGCTCTGTAATCAATGCAAGGCCGCAAGCCTCCGTCCTTTTTTGCCACAAAGAATAAGCTGGAAGCAGCAGGGGAAGTAGACGGGCGGATGTAACCTTGCGCTAGAGTTTCTTTGATATATTCCTCCATGGCCTTCTCCTCCGGAAGTGACAGGGAGTAGATTTTTCCTTTGGGCACTGGCTCACCCGGAAGCAGGTCAATGGCGCAGTCCCATGGCCAGTGTGGAGGCAGCTTGGAAGCTCTCTTGGGGCAGAAGACGTCACTGAAGGAGGCGTAACACAATGGGATGTCCACTGAGCGCTTCTCTACGGGGCTTTCTATGGAGGTCGCACAGACTGACAGATCTTCGGAACGAGGAGAGGATGGCACAGGGAAAGTAGAAAAACAGTTCGGGAAGCAGCTGTCGCCCCACTTCAGGATCTTGCCGGTCTTCCAGGAAATGATGGGGTTGCGCTGCTCCAACCATGGGTTAATATCACATCAGCGGTGGACTCCTCCAGAACCAGCAGATGTTGTTGCTTGACATGAAGGATGCCCACTTGAAGTTGCACTGGACCGACACTAGAGCGTACCCGTCTTCAACTGAGAGGTCTTCCCATTATCTAGTAGATGGATGTGTGGCGGTCGTCTTGAGGTTGAGCTGACGGCAGAGGGCACCAGAGATGAACTTGCCAGCTAACCCAGAGTCGAGGAGGGCACTGACTGGAATGGAGACACCGGCAGCAGTAAGGTTTACAATAGTGGTGAGTGGTTTCATCTTATTTATCGAAGGAATAATGACACTCACCACGGGACGAGAAGGGCGAATGGGGCATTCAGAGATGAAATGCCCAGATAGACCAAAGTACAGACACAGATTCTGGGTCAGCCGCCTCTGCCGTTCAGTGGGTGACAGACGAGTATTCTCAAGTTGCATGGGTTTGTTGGCTGGTTCTGGAGGGCTGACGGATTCTGGACGGCGGAGGGGTGATGTATAGAATGGCTGGCCCTGGTGCTCTTCGAGACATGACTGCATACAAGTGGCGAAGCGAATGGAGAGTTGTATGAAGCGTTCCAGCCCGATGGTATCCTCGTATGCAACGAGATGCAACCGCACTCGTGGATCCAATCCTTGACGGTATGTAGTAATCAGAGACTGCTCGTTCCATCCACTGGCGGCAGCGAGTGTTCTGAACTGAAGAGCATATTCATTCACAGTCATTGAACCTTGTTTCAAATGGTATAGTTGCTCACCGATTGATGAATCCCAGGCAGGTTTCCCGAAAACTTCCTTGAAGTGGGAGATGAAACTGGAGAATGACTGTGTAATTGGATTATTCTGAGACCAAAGCGTTTCAGCCCAGCGAAGCGCCTTGCCATCTAATTGGGAAATTATAAACGCTACCTTAGCGCGGTCGTTGGGGTACAGGTGCGGTTGCATCTACAGGACCAGCAAACATTGCAGGATGAATCCATTGCAATCCTCCGCTGAACCAGAGAAGGGTGTCGGTTTGGCCATGGGACTGGCGTACGGTGGTGAAGGAGAGGCAGCGGTGTTGACGGATGTGTTCGGTGGTGGAGATGCTGGTGGATTCGCAGTGAGTGCTCGCCGTAGAGCATCCACGAGCTCCTGAAACGGGTCTGGGGTGCTCATTCTGGTGTTCAGCGGTTATGGTCCGGACTTCTGTTACAAACAGAAGGGACAGAGGCACTGGAATGCAGGTAACGGGTTTTATTGAACAACCAGAAGAGATTATCAACAGTGCAGTAAGTGAACAGGTAATTGCAGGTGACTGGTAATGGTAATGGAACTGATACTGTCCTTTTCTTTTGAAGAGGTAGCAGATGCAGAGACTGGCTGGAACGAAGGAGACACAGGAGAACTCACACGAGAGGAGGAATCACGAAGGAGAATTGGGAACACACTGGAGACAGGTAAGTAGCTTGAAGGAGTCCTTAAGGTGAGCATGAAGGTAGGTCTTGATGCTAACGAGTCTGGACAATGAGTGTGTGAGTTTGTGTGTCTTTTGAAGTGCCGTGATTGCTGTGATGATGAGGTGCAGGTGTGCGTGTTTAGCATTCGGGAGCGCGCTGTGATTGGGTGATGGTTGAACCTGGCGTATCTGTGACATTATGTTGAACAAGAACTGTTTCAGAAATAGCACAAAGGTGTTTGACTGTTTAACCCTCTGGGGTCTGAGGCTAATTTGGGGCCCTGGAGTAGTTTTAACATGCCCTGACATTTGTGCTTTTTTCAGTTGCTTATAAATATATTAATGACAAAAGTCTCATTACACTGTATTCAGCACAAACTAGACTACAATAATATGTGAGCAACAAGTATGTACATGTTTGTATTTTTGAGATAATTACGTATAGGCAAGGTTTTTAAAAAACAAACAAACAAAAAAATAATAAGTCACTGAAATAAGGCCTCAAAACACATACTAAACATTTTTTCACAAGACTTTTGGGAACTGTATATTTTAGTCTAGAGTTTTTGCTTCAAAGTGATGTTAAAATCATTCTGCCAACTCGGACACATAAAACAATGTATTAATTTTTAAATTTCTAAGACACTTTTTGTTTAAGAAGGCTATATGCGCGGAGGTGTGAATCTTCATGAATAATGCTGTGATTCACATCTGAGGAGATTAAGACCCTGCCCCTAATGAGCTGCATAATGAGCCATTCAGTCATGAATGTGACTGAGTGAATTAAGAAAGAATGCAATGACAAAAGAAATATATCGTTTTTTGTTTGTAGTTTATTTAGAATATAGTTAAATATATAAATGAGAGTCAAAGACACATTTTGAGTACACAGTTATACTTGGAAAAAAATCCTGTTCAAAGATATATGTGAACATCACATACCTGGCATTTGGTGTTTGGTGCACTGGAGAAAAAAGAAAAAAGAAGAAGAAGAAGAAGAAAAAAAAAAAAAAACACTTTCCTGCTTCTAGTCAGTGATCTCAGTATCATATGCATGCAGTCCAATGTGGGCCAATATCTGGTCACTATGATTCTCAAATCTGTGAGATCAAAGAAAAAAAAAACCCTCTGTGAGCATGCTGATAACAGGATCATATCAGCTACTGTATTAACGTTAATGTCCACTCTTAACAGAAAATGTCTCTATGACTGTAACTCAGGTTCCCTGAGAACAGGGAATGAGACACTGTGTCCTAGAACGCTTATGGGTAACGCCCTCGCGTGCCTGTATCTGAAGCAACTGTCAAATCACGACAATCCTATTGGCCGGCGACAGCCTATGATGTCATACTGGTGCGACCAGGAAGTATATAAGTAGCGCCCAGAGAACATGTCATCCGCTTTTCGTCTGAAGGGACTGAGAGCAGGCAGCCTGGAGGCATGCCAATGAGACGCAGTGTCTCGTTCCCTGTTCTCAGGGAACCAGGGTTACAGTTGTAACCCGAGACGTTCCCTTCCGAAAGGGACGCTTATGGGGAACGAAATACCCATGCTGCCATCCCGAGGGGAGTGCATGCCAAAAGAAAGGAGAAGACCTGAAATGCCAAAGCACTCAACCACTTCTGGTCACACACTACGCTGTCAGTGATAATACTCCCTACAGCCAAAGCCAAGCTAAAGCCTCAAAGGAGGAAGCACCTCTGAGAAATAACAGAGGACCTGGCTCACCAAGTCCGCTCAAGACTTAGAACCTACAACTTCAAGAGAAGGGGTTCTTTTAACCACTTACACCCTGAAGGCATTTTTTAATGATTTCACATCTAAGTGGCATACTTAAAAGTAATGGCTTATAACTCTACAAAAAAAAAAAAAAAACAAGATATAAACGGTCTCATTTGATAGAAAACCTTTAGAATTTTGAAAAAAAAAAAAAAAAAAAAAAAAAAAAAGATTTTGATCATGTTTGGATGTTCTTATGTTACATTACTGCTGAGAAAACCTCAGAAAAAGTGATGAAATGTATTGATTTATTTTGGTATTATTGATGATTGTCATGATGACTATTAGAAAGTATATATGGAAGCTCATAAAATCAAGTTTGTACTTGTGCACAATCATGTCAACTACATCTGAGCCAAATTTTGTGTTGATATCTCAAAGCAATCAAAAGTTACAGCATTTGGAACCAAGGTAGTCTTTTTTATCAAAAGTCCAAAAAAAAAAAAAAAAAACCTCTCCAAACAAGAGATCTCAGTGTTTTACTAAACATAACAACTACTAACATGTGTACACGCCACAATAAAGCATAAACATATTTATAATTACATAGAATAAGTAACAAGTAATACGATCCTGGTTGATGAGTGATGATTTTCCAGCGCTGCTTCATCTGTGAGCTCCGATTCTATGGCGCACGGTAAATAGAGAACTGTCAATCAGGGCGATCAGCCCAATCGAAGCACACTCCAGCTGTAAGAGAGTGTCCGATTGCTCTCTGCACATCGTCCCACCCACCATACCCATCCACCTCACCAGAGATGCAGTTTCCATTGATTGAACTTTCAAATGATGACACGTCGATCGCGGAAGTAAGCATGTCTTGCCAGCATATAAGCATGTCTTGTCACTCCATAAGGGTTTTCTCAAGATCTACTTGTCATATTATGTCGTGTTTGGGCTCATTTGAATTGAGACAAGCTGCTCTATATAAAGACATGTGATTTTACTATGGTTTACTAATGTTTTGCGAAGTTATATAGCAAAAACGAAACGCAAAGGCTTTATCTGTGTACTGTTATGTGCATCGGCAGCGACTTTTTCATACAAATACTTGGTATAGTTTGGTCACAAACTGAAACAAATATGCTTTTTGTATTCTGCTAGTTGAGACCTTTTCAACGATACATAACAAAAGACTATCAGTTATTTATGATGCTTTTACAGACCACATATTTCATGCTATAAAAATGGTGCTCCTCTTATATCAAATTTAAAAGCAGTTGTTAAGAGTTAGTCATATTCATTAGATTCACTGGAAAGCCAAGCTTCTAAGCTTTAAAATGACACCTATCTTTCGTTGATCAAGCAAGGAGTTATGAAGTTACAGGACCACAACTTTTTTGTTTATCTCTGGTGCCCCCCTCGGCCCGGTACTGGTACACTCCGCGTTTAAGTGGTCAAGGGAGTAAAGCAAGAAGGCTTGAGAAGAGCCCTGGCCAGTCACTTTCAGGGGGACACAGCGTTGACCCCTGTAGCCACCAGGGAGGCTGACCTGGCCCACTTAAAGCCTAGTCTAGCCAACAACCTGTCTGTTCCTGGAACAGAGTCTCTTGAATAAAGCCCAAAGGGCAGTCATATGAGAGGGACTGCAAGAAGGCGGTAACCAACTTCTCACTGGACAAGAAACGGGCATCCTAGGGAGCAGGACTCAGCACAGTGCTTCCCAACCCTCAGATCGAGGGGGGTACTCTGCTCGACCTTGGATCCACAGAATGCTAGAAACAGAGCACTCTGGAGGCTGGATAATCTACATAGGGTCCTAAAGGGGACAACCTATAGCTCTACCAAAAGCTGGTCTGAGGGGAGTTGAAATACAAACCCCTTAATACCCTTAGACCGAGCTCAGGGAGCAAGGTCTAGAAGGAAGACCGAAAGGGGGTAGAAGCTACAGCCTAACAAACACTGATCCTCCAGGGAGGCTGAAGAAGCCTTCTACCTATGATCAGAGCTCAGAAGCGCAGAACTTCGAAAAATGACCCTCAGTAGAGGGGAGTAGAGAGACTCAACCGAAACGAGTAAGACCAAGCTAAGCAAGATAGCCGGGAAGCTCAAAAAAGAGCCTACAACCTGACACAGACCCAGAGAGTCAGCATGGAAAAGTTTTAGCCTTGCTAGAAGAGCTAAAATCCTGGCTCATTACCCAGAACAAAAGGGTAGTCTGTATGAGGACCAACATCCAGAGAAATGGGTCCACCCTAGGGCTAAAACTTACCAGAGAACCACCACAGAGGCAGTCTGCTAAAGGCCGGCGCTAAGTAGCAGATCTAGAAATCTTGGGCCAATATCAAGGAGGCTCCAGAAGAGCCTAGCGACTTGATATCAGATTGCCTGGAGGACAGCCATCAAGGAGGCCCAGAGTTGGAATACTCGTTGGCATTGGCAACACGGGCCATGTACTCAGCATAGCGCCTTATACCCTAAGAATAAGGGGAGTGGAAATGTAACCGGGCTAATAAGGAGGCCTTAATGGGGCCTACAACCGTACCAGAACACGGCCACAGGCCCAGGGCTAATGCAAAGGCTCTAAGGGAGCGTACTCAACCAGCAAGAAAGAAGGGGGTATCTAATGCGCTCAACCTAAGCAGCACTGGTGTAAGGCATATAGGGGCAAAGAGCTAGGAGCAAAGCGAATAAACCCAAGCTAAGGCTCAAGGGTGCAGACCTGAGCAAAAAAAAAAAAAAAAACAGCTGAAAACAGACGAGGAAGTGTCTGAAATGAGCTCTGGAGAAATAGAGGCCTAAGTATTCAATATAAAGGCTTACTATTCTAACCCCACAACTTGATAGAAATCAAGAAGCCCAACATTGCTTGAGAAAATGTTGCTACAACTAAGCTCTAAAGTTCGGAGGCTTCAACATATCGTATCCAACTCTCAAAAAGAGAGGAAGCCTGACAACACTCAAAACAACCACAGGGAGGTTAAAAAAGAACCTAGATCATCTAGGTGTCTGTTTATGCCAAACACCACTAGGGAACTGAGGCTCAGCATATCACATTCTACTCTAGTAACAAGAGGAGCACAGCTCAACCTAGACCAGAAATGAGGAGGCCACAAACTCACCACAGAGAGGGGAGTTAGGAGGGCCTGCTACTCGCATTTAATGACCAATGGAGAGGGCGGGCCCTGGCCGGAGGCAACTCTTGATAAAGAGAAGGCGTACAAGGATCACCTGCTAATAGTCTTAAGGCTGGAGAGGCCTCTTCAACAGAAAAAGGCCTACTCTAGCTATTGCAAGCCAGGAGGCAGAAAGCAACAGCAGAGCCACCTCTGTCAGGGGACGCATTCCTAAAGTACTAGCCTAGGCTGATATAGGGGCGGCCCAAAAAGGAAGGGCCGACATGCCCAACCATGACTTAAAAGAGCTTAAAAGAGCAAGACCTAAACCTAGCGACTCTAGAAGCAAGAGGAGGCTGGTATGCTCGACAGGTTAAAATAACCTGAAACTTAAAGAGTGGCGGTATCAGCATAACAACTCTCAAAAAGAAGGACGCCTGCACACTCTCACAGGAGGAGATTCAAGGTAGCCCAAACACAGGTCAACGCTAGAAAAACATCACAACCCAAAGCTCATAGAGCGGAGGCCTCAATAAAAAATATTATTAGAAAAATTAAACCAGCACACTACCATAAGAATCAAGGCAGCCTGAGGAAAAGCCAGTGCTAGATCAAGGCAAACTAGAGCTCGATAGAGTGGAGGCTAAAATAAAAAAGCCAACACGCATTACAGGGTGATGTAAGGGTGGTCAAAAAGCCACACCTAAAGTCATGACATATCTGGAGCTCAGGGGAGCGGAAGGTTTCAACATATCGCCTCATACTCTCAAAACAAGAGGAAACCACTTCACTTCAACCTTAGGGAAGGTCAATCAAGGAGGCCAAAGTTAAATGAGGACAACTACTTGAAATTGTGAGCTTTGCTGAAGTACAGACCCTCAAAAAGGGAAGAAACACTTCGCTGGCATTCATCACGCCTGCGTTGTATAACTTCCCTTAAATTCTGCTTCTTCTTTCTAGCATCTTGCCTTCTCTGTGACCTGCTCCTCGAAGGACACGAGGACTGAACTACGGTGGCCAGAAAGATAATGTTCGTCCAATCTACCGCACCCTTTAATCTGTCTAAAGCGCTCCCCATCACGTCAAGCAGCTCCTCATATGTGGGGCAGGACGAGATAGCTCAGCCGAGACAGATCAGATCTAACACTCTCACAGCCAGCCTCAGCCATCGATTGCTCTTCATCTTGGCTTGAAGCCAAAACAGCACTATCTGCTGAACCAGAAAATCCAAGAGATATAGCATCCTCATCGAGCAGATCACTCTCGCGAGCCGCCAAATTGCAAGAGACATTAACACCCCTCTCAAAGCATTCAGCGATCTCCACCTGTGAACCTCACGACTTGAGTCTCCTCTCCGCCTCAGCGTGAGAGGGACCCGAGCCGCCATGCACAGATGCCTGTCCCTCTTCCCTCGAAAAGATAGACAGGCGAGAGCAGAGCATCCTCATAGAAAGACACTTGCAATGCATACAAATAGCCCAGACAGTGAACGCACAAGTCGTGTGTGTTTTCCGGTGTCAAATACACTAAATTGCCAAAAGTTTAGGGACACCTCTCCACATCATTGAATTCAGGTGTTCCAATCACTTCCATGGCCAAAGGTGTATAAAATCAAACACCTAGGCATGCAGTCTGCTTCTACAAACATTTGTGAAAGAATGGGTCGCTCTCATGAGCTCAGTGAATTCAAGCATGGTATCGTGATAGGTTGCCACCTGTGCAATAAGTCCATTCTTGAAATTTCCTCACTACTAAATATTCCATGGTCAACTGTTAGTGGTATCATAACAAAGTGGAAGCAATTGGGAACAACAGCAACTCAACCACGAAGTGGTAGGCCACGTAAAATCACAGTGTGGGGTCCGAGCATGCTGAGGCGCACAGTGCAGAAGTCGCCAACTTTCTGCAGAGTCAATAGCTACAGACCTCCTAACTTCGTGAACAGTGCGTAGAGAGCTTCATAGAATGGGTTTCCATGGCCAAGCAGCTGCATCCAAGCCTTACATTACCAAGTGCAATGCGTCAGATGCAGTGGTGTAAAGCACGCCGCCACTGGACTCTAGAGCAGTGGAGACGTGTTCTCTGGAGTGACGAATCACGCATCTCTGTCTGGCAATCCGATGGACGAGTCTGGGTTTGGCGTTGCCAGGAGAACAGTACTTGCCTGATATTGCATACCAAGACATTTTGGAAAATTTCATGCTCCCAACTTTGTGGGAACAGTTTGGGGATGGGTCAAGCAGAGGATGCTGCATCGCTGCATCACGTGTCTGGGCTTAAAGCACGCTGAGGCAGCATTCGTGGATGAGTCATGTACCCATTGTGGGAAGATGACCATCTCGGAGTTGCGATCGAGACTTCAATTCCTGCAAAGGGGTGGAGTCCCAGTGCCGCTGCCTTGTTCCAATCCTCCTCAGAGGGTTGCTGCTGGTAGCAGCACTGGTGATGAGGATTACAGTGAGCGCGCTTCCTTCGGGGAACCAACACCATAGGAACCCTCACTCCTCCTGCACTCCGCAGCCAGTAGAGCTGCCAGGTGAGCGCGGTGGGCCATCTCAAAGGTGCTCAAAGGCACCATCCGTATCCTTTGGAGCTCCCCCTGATGACCGGATGTCGATAACTGCATCGGAGGGTGAGCCAGATTTTTCTGGAAATGACGAGTCAGCGTAGTTGCCTCCTTTGGGAACGGTAACGGTTCCCGATTCGGATCCGGAGATGATGGCTATGGATATGAGATCAGGGTTCTACAGCCCCTACTTCATTGTACCCAAGAAAAGCGGTGGGTTACGACCAATCTTGGACCTGCGAGTTTTGAATCGGAGCCTCCACAAGCTACAATTCAAAATGCTCAAGCAGAAACGCATTTTCAAGTGCATCCACCCCTAAGATTGGTTTGCAGCGATCGACCTGAAGGACGCATACTTTCATGTCTCGATTCTCCCTCGACACAGGCCGTTTCTGCGCTTTGCGTTTGAGGGTCAAGCATATCAGTACAAGGTCCTACCCTTTGGGCTGGCCCTGTCTCCCCACGTCTTCACGAAATTCGTGGAGGGAGCCCTTGTTCCCATGAGAGAACAGGGTGTTCGCATCCTCAACTATCTCAACGACTGGCTTATTCTAGCTCAGTCTTGGGATCAGTTGTGCGAACTCAGGGACCTGGTGCTCAGTCACCTCAGCCAGTTGGGCCTTCAGGTTGTGCAGAGGTTCTCTTTTCTCAGTATGGAGTTTGATTTGGTCGAACAGACAGCATGCCTCACGTGCTCAGTCAGTGTTGAACTGCTTGAATACGTTCAAAGGCAGGACAATGGTCCCATTGAAATTCTTTCAGAGACTTCTGGGGCATATGGCAGCCACAGAGGCAGTAACCCCGCTCGGTTTGCTTCATGAGACCGCTTCAGCGCTGGCTTCACGGCCAAGTCCCGAGATGTGTGTGGCAACGCAGCACGTTCCGAGTGGCAGTCACTCCGGAATGCCGCCAAGCCTTCAGCCCATGGTCGGAACCCTTGTTTCTTTGGGCAGGAGTGCTCTTGAGCAGGTGTCCCGGCATGCTGTGGTGTTCACAGATGCCTCTGCCACCGGCTGGGGTGCCACATACGATGGGCATACAGTATCAGGGGTATGGACGGGTCCCCAACTGCATTGGCACATCAACTGCTTCGAGTTGCTAGCAGTACGCCTTGCCCTAAGCCGCTTGAAAGGGCCGTTACAGGGCAAGCATGTGCTGGTCCGCACGGACAACACTGCGACCGTTGCGTACATCAACCGTCAAGGTGGTCTACGCTCCCGTCGCATGTCGCAACTCGCCCGCCATCTCCTCCTTTGGAGTCAGAAGCATCTGAGGTCGCTTCGCGCCATTCATGTTCCTGGTGTGCTGAACCGTGTGGCCAACAAGCTCTCACAAGCTGCACTGCCAGGAGAGTGGCGACTCCACCCCCAGGTGGTCTAGCTGATTTGGAGAGAGTTCGGAGAGGCTCAGGTAGACCTGTTTGTCTTGCCAGAAACCTCTCACTGCCACTTGTTTTACTCCCTGTCCGAGGGAACACTCGGTACAGATGCACTGGCACACAGCTGGCCTCGGGGCCTTCGCAAATATGCGTTTCACCCAGTGAGCCTACTTGCATAGACCTTGTGCAAAGTCAGGGAGGATGAGGAGCAGGTCCTGCTAGTTGCACCCTACTGGCCCAACCGGACCTGGTTCCCAGAACTCACTGCCCAGCGCATTCCTCTGAGGAAGGACCTTCTTTCTCAGAGACGGGGCACTTATAGGTTATAGGTGACTTACCCCCCGAGGTAAGTAACACCATCACTTCAGCACGTGCACTTGAAGTGGAATCTGTTCATCGAGTGGTCGAGTGGTGCTCTTCTCGCCGAGAAGACCCTTGAAGATGTTTGGTCAGAGTCGTGCTTTCGTTCTTGCAGCAAGGGTTGGAGCGCACGCTGTCTCCCTCCACCCTCAAAGTTCATGCTTATTTCCGCATACCATGACCACATCGATGGCAAGTCTGTTGGTAAGCATGACCTGGTCATCAGGTTCCTTAGGGGGGCAAGACGGTTAAATCCTCCTCGACCCCCCTCCATACCCTCTTGGGACCTTGCTCTGGTGCTTCGAGCACTCCAGATTGCTCCCTTTGAGCCCTTGCAGTCAACAGACTTAAAGATTCTGTCTATGAAGACTGAATCTGCTGGTTGCATTGGCCTCCATCAAGAGGGTAGGGGACTTGCAGGCATTTTCGGTCGACGAATCGTGCCTAGAGTTCGGGCCGGGTGACAGCCACGTGGTACTGAGACCCCGGCCTGGCTATGTACCCAACGTTCCTACCACTCCCTTCAGGGACCAGGTAGTGAGCCTGCAAGTGCTGCCCCCAGAGGAGGCAGACCCAGCCCTGGCTTTGGTCTGTCCAGTTCGCGCTTTGCGACTGTACATAGACAGAACTCAAAGCCTCAGGACCTCAGATAAGCTCTTTGTCTGTTACGGAGGCCAGCAGAAGGAAAAGGCTGTCTCCAAGCAGAGGATGGCCCACTGGATAGTGGACGCCATCGCCCTGGCTTGCCAAGCACAAGGTGTGCCCTGGCCGCTCAGGTTGCATGCTCACTCTACGAGAGGTGTTGCATCCTCCTGGGCGTTGGCTCGTGGCACCTCGCTGACAGACATTTGCAGAGCTGCAGGCTGGGCGAAACCTAACACGTTCGCTAGATTCTATAGTCTTCGTGTCGAGCCGGTCTCCTCCCGTGTTCTCACCTCAGGTCAGAGGCACGGAGAGGCCTCAGCTTAGTGTCGGCTTGCTGCGCTTACATGCGCTTATTACTCCAGAGAGTCCCTACAAGGCAGACCCTGTTGAGTCCTCCGATCTCCCTTCGGCAGCCGGACGTGGCGGAGCGTCTGGCGCCAGGCCTATACTCTGTTGTATCCTTGAGAACCGGATTTAGGCTGGGTACCATATGTGTGACCCTACAGGGATCCCACATGTATAGTTCCACGGTTGCTCCTAAACGAAGCCCATGTCTTTCTCTCTGGGAGAACCCACCTCTCATCAGGTTGGAGTCACCCCAGTACTTCCATATGTACTATAGCCCTATGGGGTTAGTCCATATGTACTTTTCCACATAATTCCTTCGGGGAAGGATGTGGCTTCCGCAGCGTTCCTTTCCCAGCAAAAGGGTACACTTTCCCAGTGTTATTCAATAGTCTCACTGAATCGGTTTTTGGGGAACAGCAGTGATCGACACTCTCTGTGTTAGCCCTGTCCCACCGTCCTTAGGCTAGGGGGCTCAGGTGGCTTGCAACAGAGCACTGGAAGGGGGCAGCTCCTGTGGCGCTTTGGTAGGGATTCCTATTCGTTGGTCTGTCCGACGTACGTCGAACGTGACCGACTGAATGGGAACGTCTCGGTTACATAGGTAACCCTCGTTCCCTGAAGGAGGAAATGGAGACGTACGTCCCGTTGCTACGTACAGTCGCAAAGCTGCCGCCTATCCTGTTCGGCTCCTCAGTGAAAACCTGAAGATGCAACTCACCTGTTGCTCGTTAAATACCCGCGCTGCGAGGCGAGCAGCTTCTGCATATGATTGCATGCCAATGTGCATTGGTTCGTTTTAGTTACACTCGAAGCAGTTTAGCCTCTCTGGCGAGATTCCTATTCGTCTGTCTGTCCGACGTATGTCTCCATTCCCTCCTTCAGGGAACGAGGGTTACCTATGTAAACGAGACATTCCAGGATGCAGTGCGCATTCCCTTTCGAAAGGGAACATGATTTTTGTGGTCTCATGCATGCACGTATTATTGCACATCACGTGAAGAAAAAATTGTATAGGCCTATTATATTTTAAATTACAGTTACAGTCAAAAGATTGGACACATTACTATATGTTTTTGAAAGAAGTCATTTATTTGATCAAAAATACAGAAAGAAACAGCAATACTGTGAATCATTATTACAATTTACAACAATGGTTTTCTATTTGAAAATACTTTAAAATATAATTTATTTCTGTGATGCAAAGCTTTCATCATTCATTGCGAACAAAAGCTTTATTGATGTGACACTATATAGGCTATTTTACAGTAAACCTTTCATAATCTGTCCAAAACAGGCCAAAGAAATATTGTCTAAACATTCATATTGCTATGACTTTTTATGTATCTTATTTTTTTTTATATTATAGAGCATATAAATGTTAATGTGCAGTTTAACCCCTTAAGCCCGAAGTGACCACCCACCGTGAAAAAAAAATATAATCAAATTACTAAGCAAACACTGACAGGAATAACACAAAATTTAAAATATCATTTGAAAGCTTAGAAACTCAGCTTTTTAATGCATCCAACCATTTTGTTCAACTCTTAATGAGTGCTGAGTCATCACTATAAAACGGAGCGTACCGCCCGCGGGCGCCACCTAGGTATAAAAAAATTAATAATCATATTTTTCAAAACTCCTGCCTATATCATCACAAAATAGGTGTTTGAAAGCTGTTTATGAAATATTTTTTTTGTACTATGTACTCCGAAGTGTCAAGAGCATCATACAGCTCAGATAATCATGTGTTATGTCATTTGAAAGGTCACACAGAGTAGAATACAACGAGTATAATTGTTTTGGGCTTTGACTAAACTTGAGCGAGATTTTGTACATGAAGCCCTGCAAGACCCATATGTAAATAATAAAACGATGCAGCATATACAGTATGTCATGTTTTGGCTCGTAACGTCAAGAAACATGCTCCAATTGTGGAAAATTGGACATCATTATTTACAGCAGATTCTCACGATTAAACTGATGAATAAAACATCAGCATAATCCAATAAGCCGATCACGAGTTATTGCTCACGAAATTACGACACATATAACCCCACAGGCACATAGATGCTAACTAAAACTAAAATTGTGCCTGGAATTCGGGCCCGGTGACTCTCACGTCACCCTGAGACCCCGGCCTGGATATGTGCCCAAGGTTCCTACCACTCCCTTCAGAGATCAGGTAGTGAACCTGCAAGCGCTGCCTTCGGAGGCTTTAGGACCTCAGATCAGCTCTTCATCTGTTACGGAGGCCAGCAGAAGGGAAAGGCTGTCTCCAAGTAGAGGATGGCCCACTGGATAGTGGACGCCATCGCCTTGGCTTATCAGTCCCAAGGCGTGCCTTGCCCGCTCAGGTTTAGAGCCCACTCCACTAGAGGGGTGGCCTCTTCCTGGTCGCTGGCACACGGCGCCTCGCTGACAGATATCTGTAGAGCTGTGGGCTGGGCGACACCCAACACGTTCGCTAGATTCTACAGCCTTCGTGTGGAACCGGTATCTTCCCGTGTACTCACTTCCAGCAACCGGTAGACGCGAAGAGCCCGTTCTAGTGTCGGCTTGCAATGCCATTCCCGCCCCCTGGGCCAGATACGTGCATCCTTTACTCCAGTAGATTTCCCCGCTTGGCGAACCCTGTCGAGTTCCTCCGCCTCCCCTTTCGGCTCGGACATTGCGGAGTGTCTGATGCCAGGCCAAAGTCTGTCACTGACGTTGATGTTTGGCTGGGTGCCATATGTCGGGACCCCTCTACGTGAGTGGTCCCATATGTGTATTGCTCACGGTCAACTCCCCACGGTGAGCCCGTGTCTTTCCCTTAGCAGAGCCACCTCTGCTGTCACCTGTCAGATGAGTATCCCCCTATGCTTAGGCAGGAGCCATCCCAGGGACTCCATATGCGTACTGCCCACGGCCAGTCCATATGTGTATCTCCACGTAAACTCCTCCCCTGCAGGGTAGATTGTGGCCTCCGCAGCGTCCCCTACGGGTTCGCTTCCCCAGTGTTGTCTAAGTCTTACTGTAGTGGGTCTTGCGGAACAGCAGTAGACTCTCTCAGTGTAAGCTCGCCCCCTTCTCCACCCCTCTGGTGCACCGGGTAGCTAGAGCTTGCGCTGGGCGCTGGAAGGGGTCTGTAACTGTGGCGTTTTATTTGGGATCCCAATTCGTCGGTCACTACTAACGTACGTTGAACATGACCGACTGAAAGGGAACGTCTCGGTTACGTATGTAACCCTCGTTCCCTGAAGGAGGGAATGGAGACGTACGTCCCGTCGCCACAGTTCCTGTGCCCTCGCTGTAGTGTGGACTCAGGTTGTCTCCTCAGCGAAAAACAGAGTGCGATTGCATCTGCTTCCCTATTCATACCACCTGACGGGGGCGGTGCGCATTATGCAAATATCGCAATATCGCAATTCCATTGGCTTGTTGTAAGTTTACTCGAAGCAGATAGGGCTCTCTAGCGATATCCCAATTCGTCGGTCACTACTGACGTCCACATTTAATTATTATTATTATTTTTTTTTTTTTAAAAGTTTCCTTTTCAAACCAACTGTTTGACTCTCCTTGCTATTGTTTTGGAGTTACGAGTATTTACTTATGTGTAGTAGCTAAACGAAACCACGTGTCTGCCCGAATCATTCCAACAGAGACACAGAACATGCAGGATTCATATTTAAACAGTCATTTTGCAGCTTAATATTGACAGACACTAGTCTATATTGCATTTAGAATAATGAATTTAGGAATAAAAAACTTACCATTCACAATCCTCGGCTTGATCAAGTTGATCCTTGAAATTGAATTAAAACCAGTTGTGCTCTTCCTCTGAGGTAAATCCTTTTAGATTTATTCTTCACCGCATCTCAAAATGATGAAAAGTACATAAATCTGACTAAGCTTGATACATTTCCGTGGCAGTCCGTGGGAGTGGTCGCATTAGTGGATAATGAGATGACTCGTGAATGACTGACATCTCTCTCTTTTCAAACAGATTACATGAAGAGAGAATATTTGTTTTCGATTTGACTTATATTATTTAAAACCTGACAT
Organism: Ctenopharyngodon idella; assembly: GCF_019924925.1. Classification (NCBI taxonomy): domain Eukaryota; kingdom Metazoa; phylum Chordata; class Actinopteri; order Cypriniformes; family Xenocyprididae; genus Ctenopharyngodon; species Ctenopharyngodon idella. The sequence goes on from NC_067221.1 coordinate 27,932,105, forward strand.
TTCAACGTTTCTTTAGACATATGTCTCATGTTTGTGTGATTAGTATTCACTAAGTTACAGTTCATTTTCTGAGGACTATCAGAATGGACTTCATTCAGAGAGAGATGACAGATCACGCATCATGTTAGTTTTCTTTATTTTGCAAAAATAATTTTTTTTTTTTGACCATTTTGTTTTTATTCTGAGTGTACACAAATAAAAGAAGACATTTCACAGATTACAATGGTGTGTAACTCTTAATTGTATGTCCAAAATTGACAGTGTATTTTGAGTCTCTTTCACACTGATAAGAAAAAAAGCGAGGTGGTATTGCCCACGCGACAGCCGACTCAAGGGGGTTAAGTCTCTGTCTTTAGATCAGTTTGCTGAATAATGTGCCTTTTTGGCCTTCGTTATGTACGTTATCTCACAGAAGTGAGTACACCCCTCACATTTTTGTAAATATGTTATTATATCTTTTCATGTGACAACACTGAAGAAATGACACTGCTACAATGTAAAGTTGTGAGTATACAGCTTGTATAACAGTGTAAATATGCTGTCCCCTCAAAATAACACACAGCCATTAATGTCTAAATAGCTGGACACAAAAGTGAATACACCCCTAAGTGAAAACGTCCAAATTGGGCCCAAAGTGTCAATATTTTGTGTGGCCACCATTATTTTCCAGCACTGCCTTAACCCTCTTGGGCATGGAGTTCACCAGAGCTTCACAGGTTGCCACTGGAGTTCTCTTCCACTCCTCTATGACGACATCACAGAGCTGGTGGATGTTAGAGACCTTGCGCTCCTCCACCTTCCGTCTGAGGATGCCCCACAGATGCTCAATAGGGTTTAGGTCTGCTTGGCCAGTCCATCACCTTTACCCTCAGCTTCTTTAGCAAGGCAGTGGTCCTCTTGGAGGTGTGTTTAGGGTCGTTAACATGTTGGAATACTGCCCTGCGGCCCAGTCTCAGAAGGGAGGGGATCATGCTCTGCTCATTCATGGTTCCCTCAATGAACTGTAGCTCCCCAGTGCCGGCAGCACTCATGCAGCCCCAGACCATAACACTCCCACCACAATGCTTGACTGTAGACAAGACACACTTGTCTTTGTACTCCTCACCTGGTTGCCACCACACACGCTTGACATCATCTAAACCAAATAAGTTTATCTTGGTCTCATCAGGCCACAGGACATGGTTCTAGTAATCCACAGGGTATCTACAGAAATGAACAAGTTAAATTTAAGACTTTTTAAGACCTTTTTAATACCACCTTACATGAAATTTAAGACCTATGATGGAAATTTAATAATCATGATAATAATTAATATATTATATGTATTAATATATTATATAATATATTAAATGTATTAATAGAATTGTTATTATTAAAGTACTTGCGAAAAGTTTGGAAACAATTATTAATGATTTTAAAATAAATCTCTTCTGCTCACCAGGGCTGCATTTATTTGATCAAAAATACAGTAAAAACAGCAACGTTGTGAAATATTCTTACAAATAAAAAAATGTTTTCTATTTTAATATATTATAAAATGTAATTTATTCCTGTGATGCAAAGCTGAATTTTCAGCATCATTACTCCAGTCTTCAGTGTCACATGATCCTTCAGAAATCATTACAATTTGATTTGATGGTCAAGAAACATTTCTGATTATTATCAATGTTGAAAACAGTTGTGCTGCTCGGCTACCCTGAATCCATGTCCTTAGTCTGCTTGTCTTCAGCAAACTGTTTTTCAGGCTTTCTTGTGCATCATCTTTAGAAGAGGCTTCCTTCTGGGACGACAGCCATGCAGACCAATTTGATGCAGTATGCAACGTATGGTCTGAGCACTGACAGGCTGACCCCCCACCCCTTCAACCTCTGCAGCAATGCTGGCAGCATTCATACGTCTATTTCCCAAACACAACCTCTGGATATGACGCTGAGCACGTGCACTCAACTTCTTTGGTCGACCATGGCAAGGCCTGTTCTGAGTGGAACCTGTCCTGTTAAACCGCTGTATGGTCTTGGCCACTGTGCTGCAGCTCAGTTTCAGGGTCTTGGCAATCTTCTTATAGCCTACACCATCTCTATGTAGAGCAACAATTCTTTTTTTCAGATCCTCAGAGAGTTCTTTGCCATGAGGTGCCATGTTGAACTTCCAGTGACCAGTATAAAAGAGTGAGAGGGATAACACCAAATTTAACACACCTGCTCCCCATTCACACCTGAGACCTTGTAACACTAACGAGTCACATGACACCGGGGAGAGAAAATGGTTAATTGGGACCGATTTGGACATTTTCACTTAGGGGTGTGTACTCACTTTTGTGGCCAGCGATTTAGACATTAATGGCTGTGTGTTGAGTTATTTTGAGGGGACAGCAAAATTAACACTTTTATACAAGTGGTACACTCACTACTTTACATTGTAGCAAAGTGTAATTTCTTCAGTGTTCTCACATGAAAAGATATAATAAAATATTTACAAAAATGTGAGGGGTGTACTCACTTCCGTGAGATACTGTATATTTGGATTATGTTGTGTTGTAAATAAAATACAATCAATCAATCAATCAAAAAGCCATTCTTTTAAATCTCCTCACATTCTTTGTTCTAGTTCCCTCACAGTCCCATTCAGCTGATAGGGCCATTAGGGTGGGGTCTTTGTCTTCCCAAGTGCGAAACACATCATTATTCATGATCATTCACGCCCTCCCCACTTACAGCTTTCTGACACAAAACATGTCTTAATATATTATTTTATGTAAATGAGTGGGCATGATGATTTTCACATCGTTTTGAAGCAAAAATTCTAGGCTACAACATACATTTTTCAAAAGTCTTGTGAACAAATATTCAGTATGGGTTTTATGGCCTTATTTCAGTGACTTCATAATCCACGCATAAAAGTCATTTTCTCAAAACTACAAACTTTTACATACATGCTGCTTACATATTATTGTAGCAGAGTTTGTGCTGACTTTAGCCATGAAAATGTTAAAAGTAACAGAAATAAGCACAAATGTCAGGGCATTTCAAAACACCTCCAGGGCCCAGAAAACACCCCAGACCCCAGAGGGTTAATCATCCTCTGGTGAGATATTGATTTTATTCACTGTTGATTTCATTTAAGGCTGTGTGGCTGTAAGTCAGTTGTAGTTGTTGTGTTTCTGATAATATCTTCTCTTTTTTCTGTATGTTGTTCCTCTTATCTTAAGTAATTCTGCTTGTTAACTGCAGGGGTCATCACTAATGCTCAATCATCACTTGTAGAGTGAATCTACTTTATTTCTGCAACATTGCTTCAGTGTTACTTTTACTCTTTATAGACGGGACCATATGCAAACTGAGCAGTAGGGTACAATGGGGCTAAAGGCACCGCGGGGCAAAAGGTACCTTCGATTTTATTTTCCTCTAAACCACTAGATGGCACAAAAACTTGCTCCAGCACTTTCCTAAACATCCGCTTTTCAAGATGCATGTGCAAATTTGTCTGATCCTTGACGCGATCACAGGCAGCAGCGCAAAGTTGATTCTGTGGTAGACTGATCTAATATTTGATGTTTTTTTTTAAATGTTGTTGATTTAAATAGCAAATGAAAATCAGTTTTAATTAATGTTTGTATTTTTAGACAAAGGGCTTCTTAATGATTGTCAGCTGTTTTTTTTGTTTGTTTTGTTTTTCAAGATAATTCAGGTAACAGTTTTTCAGTTACGGAAGAATATGTAAAAGTATGGTATTTGGGGTAAAAAAAAAAGTGCACCTGCTGTTGGGGCAAAAGGCACAATAATTAACATGATGATAAACAGCTGGCTGACCTTTCCATTTGTTGACAATGACATGGTTCAGATGGTAAATATCATATATCATATATCACGCACAATTCAACGTCTTCAGTGGTGCAACAGCTTTTACTGCGATCGCTGCGGTTTCGAATCCGCCTTTTGCCAAGCTCTCTCTTCTCTATTTTCCCATCACATATCGCATCAGAAAGGCATTTATTTTCAATAAAAATGAAATAGAGAAGAATAGAGAAAAAGAAGAAGAAGAGAGTTAGTTCAAGACTATGGTTAAAACATATATAATTTTTTATTTTTTTTAGAAAAATTGTTTTTCTAGATAAGACCCTTATTCCTCGTCTGATATCATATAAAGCCCTTTGAAGCTGCACTGAAACTGTAATTTTGACCTTCAACCGTTTGGGGCTAATTGAAGTCCACTATAAGGAGAATAATCCTGGAATGTTTTCATCAAAAACCTTAATTTCTTTTTGACTGAAGAAAGAAGGACATGGACATCTTGGATGACATGGGGGTGAGTAAATTATCAGGAAATTTTTATTTGAAAGTGGACTAATCCTTTGAAGGCACAGTATGTTTTTTTCGCCGCTAGGGGTCGCTAAACTCTTCAAAACAATAACAAAGGCGTAGATTGATGATGCAGTGAATGAGCATGGAACTTGTCGTCATTCCAATAGATCTAATAATGTTCATGGCGAAATAATGTTTATGGATGTGTGAATACATTTATGTTTTTAACATGACTATGGGATAAAGCAGGGCGTGGCCGAGAATCGCGGGTGCGATTGCTAATGAGAGACAGATATCAGTGCCACACGTGAGTCCCAGGGGATATAAAGGAATGAGGACATTTCCTTCTACCGAACTACTCGCAAAAATACTACTCATACAGGTCAGTTTATTTGACAAATTAAAATTGTGAGGTAACATAGCACTGTTTCAATTGGTCTCACGTTACACTATCATACTAAAATGCTCTGAGTGTGTTGAAAGTTGTAATGTTATTCTATGTATTAGTTTGTTGGCTGTATGAGACTAACCGTAAGCTAGATCAACATTAGAATATTGTGACGTTTTGCACTGTCCCAGGAGAAACAGACAGGAGACGAGAATCCAGTTTGAAAGCACCCAACGGGCTGTGGTTTATTTACTGAACGTTTACAAACTAAAACGCGGGTATCAGGAGGTGTCTTACTTCCCCTCCTCTGTCCGCAGGTTGGGACGCCCCAGCGGTCTGCCGTTGTCCTCTGCTCTTGAACGGTTGCTGTTCTCCCAGGTATGGAGCCATCCTGTCCCGGTGTAAAACCACTGTCTGTCCCCCAGGCCTCTTCCGAACATGGTAAACAGACTCTCCAAGCCTCTTCACTACATAACAGGGTCCTACCCAGGCACAATCCAGTTTAGGTGAACGTCCCTTCTGCCTCTTCGGACTATAGACCCATACCAGCTCTCCAGCATTAAAATTGCGTCCCGTACAATGATGGTCATATGCCCGTTTTTGGCGAACACCCACCTGTAAAGCCTGACAACGAGCAAACTCATGGGCTGACTGCAGCCGGTCTTGTAGCTGATGGGCATACTCCAATCCAGGTGGAGGTTGACCCTTCAACAAGGAAGATGGGGTTCGCAGTTCTCTGCCCAGCATGAGGAGAGCTGGCGTACATCCAGTGGTCTCCTGCACCGCACTCCGACTTGCAAGCAGCACCATTGGCAACTGAAGATCCCAGTCTTTTTGATCTTGGCTCACACACAGGGCCAGCTGGGTGGCCAGTGTCCGATTGTACCTCTCTACTAACCCATCACATCCCCGTCTTTCGGATGCCCAACTGCCGGCAGAACTCGGAGAACACATGTGACTCAAAGTTCCTCCCCTGATCCATATGCACCTCAGTGGGAACCCCAAAGCGAGCAAACATACCTTCCAGGAGGACATCCGCCACCATCACTGCCTCTTGGTTAGGAACAGAATAGGCCTCTGGCCATTTTGTAAAGTAGTCCATGGCGACCACCACAAACCGATTTCCTCGAGTGGTCTGTGGAAACGGTCCTAGTACATCCACAGCCACGCGATCCATGGGACAGCCTACCAGGCGTTGTTGTAACGGGGCATGGGACTGGCCGGTTGGCCCTTTTTTAGCAGTGCAGGCATCACACCGACGACAGTAGGACTCCACATCCCTACGACAGGTATGCCAATAGAACTCTTGTCGAACTCTTTATAATGTTTATTGACTCCAAAATGTCCTACCCCCAGCTGTTCGTGCATTGCTTCCAGAACCAGGTGGTGACAGGACTTCGGCACTACTGTCTGCCACTTGGTTATGCCCGTCACAGGTTCCACGAATCCTCTCTGTAACACTCCCGAATTCAATGCCAGGCCATCCCGCATGGACCACAGCCCCTTCACCACTGATCCAAAAGCCATGACCTCTTCCCACGCAGGCCTCCTTCCAGCTTCCACCCATTCTGGTGACTCCCCCCCTTGCGATGCTGAATGGTGAATTGAAACTCCTGTATGCGTTCTATCCATCGTGCCACCTGTCCCTCTGGCTCTCGGAAAGACAACAGCCAACGTAGAGAAGCATGATCAGTTCGGATCACAAAATTAAGACCGCAGAGGTGATGTTTGAAATGGCGGACTGCCTCCACCACGGCTAAAAGTTCAGGTCGGGTCACACAGTAATTACGTTCTGCCCTGTTGAAGGCTCGACTGTAGTAGGCAATGACCCTCTCTCCCTTTTCCCCCTCCTGGGAGAGAACTGCACCCAGACCAACATTGCTGGCGTCTGTGTCCAGGATGAATGGTAAACTAGGGTCTGGGGCGGCCAAGACTGGAGCATGACACAAAGCCTCCTTCAGGCTTTCAAAAGCCTGCTGCTGTTCTTGCCCCCACTGGAACCGCTGTGATTTCTTTGTTAATTCATGGAGGGGAGCGGCAACAGTTGTGAACCCAGGGACGAATTTCTGATAATATGATGCTAGTCCTAGGAAAGCCCACTGCCTAAGGTTGCATGGGACTGGCCATTCACGAACAGCTGCCGTCTTCTGATCATCAGTAGCCACCCCTGCAGCGCTCACATAGTGGCCCAAGAAGTTCACGGCTTTCTGCATCAGCTGGCACTTCTCCGGATGCAATTTCAGACCAGCCTGAGCTATCCTGGTCATGACGAGGTCGAGGGCACTCAGGGCTGATTCAAAGTCTTTTCCATGCACTAAAATGTCATCCAAATAGACCAGACATGCCTCCCTTGGAATATCCTGGAGCACCCGCTCCATCAGCCGCTCAAAGGTTGCCGGAGCATTGCACAGACCAAAGGGCATGGTCTTGAATTGCCAGAGGCCTGTCCCTGTCGTGAAGGCAGTCTTTGGTCTTGCATCAACACTGAGGGGGACCTGCCAATACCCGCTACGCAGATCTAGCGAAGAAAACCACCTGGACCCAGCAATCTGGTCCAGTGACTCATCAACCCGCGGAAGTGGGTAAGAGTCCTTGATAGTCACCTCATTTAGGTGTCTGAAGTCAACGCAGAAACGCCAGCCACCATTCTTCTTAGGGACCAATACAACTGGTGAGGCCCACGGGCTTTCCGATGGTTCTATAATTCCTGAAGCCTTCATCTCTTCTAGGCAGTGATCTGCAGCCGACTGCCTTATGGAAGGTAACCGACGTGCACGTTGCCGGATGGGTGGTGCATCCCCAGTGTTTATAAAATGCTGTACCAACTTCGTCTGCCCGACATCACTGACTGAGGCGGCAAAGATGTTATAATGGCGTTCCATCACCCGCCACAATTTCTGCTTTTGGAGTTCCTCCAAACCCTCACTACTTCTCTCCCAGACAGATTTTGCTGCTTGCATTGAATCTGGGTTCTTCCCACCGTGACTGCAGTTCTCACTATTAAAGACAGCAGGTGGTGGAACAGTGGAAAGCCCAACTGCAGAGCCAGAAAATGGTGTCTCTACAGACTGTAATGTTGGTGACAAAGTGGAAGAGCTTGGACTGTGGTCTCCCTGGGCTTGTGAGCTAGGATTTGGATGGCCCAGATAATGTGACTGAGGACCCGGCCATATAGAATTAAAGTAAATGGGCACTGAACACTTTCCAGCTAGCGTTAGGGTCGCTGCCCTCAAGTCCAAAACTGCAGCTGCCTGGTGTAGGAAGTCAATACCCAAAAGACAACATTGCGGAATCTCAGCGGCCCAGACCCACATCACTGTGCTGTGTCCCCCCACCAAGATTTCTGCCTCACAATGGCCCATCAACGTTGCTTTCTCACCCATGACAGTCACCAGGGGAAATCGAGCAGTCTGAAGGACCCTTTTTGTCAAGAATTTAGGATGAATAATGGTGACTGTAGAACCAGTATCCAACAAAGCACGCACCGGTTGTCCATCCACTTTAGCCTCTATTTGGCAGCACTCTACTGGACTAACCAAATCAACAGGTGATCCACTGGGAGGTTCTGGAATGGCTGATGAGCCGAGAGCACCTCCCTCTACTCCGGCCCCATTCCATTTCCCGAAGGAGGTGTGGCCACGGCCATGTCTAGGGTTGCACATTCCTGGCGCAAATGACCTGTTTTTCCACAGCGCCAACAAACCACAAGCTCCCTCTGGGACGCATTCGCCTTAACACTTTGCGATGGAGACTGCTCCCCGGAGTAAGCAGCAAAAACTCTGGTATGGCCAACATTATTGTTGCTTAGCGCTCCACTGGGCCGTTCATCAAATATCCCCTCTATAACCTGAGCTAGGTCAAGGGCTTTATCAAGGTTAGGTGGCTGAGCTATTCGTACTTGCTGTCGTAACCAATCTGGGGTCAATCCCCGTACGAACGCGTCCAGAACCAGCATATCCCTCACACTTTCGCTGAATGTCGGGTAGCTGCGATGGGCTAAGTGTCGCAGGTCAGCCATAAACACACCAAGGGGCTGTTTTGGTCGACGTGTGCTCTCCTGAAACTGCTGCCGTAAGGCCATCGGGGGGGGGTAATGTCCCCAAAGCGGCGAGACAAAGCCTGGTGCAGCGCATGAACACTATACACCTGACTTCCTTGGACATCTAGCAGCACCTGTTGCGCATCGCCATCTAAGGCCGCTGCGAGCTGGCCCACTTTCTCAGTTTCGTCCCAGCCATTAGCCTGGGCCACCAGCTCAAACTTCTTCCGGAATGCTTCATAAGAAGAATGACCATCATAGTGCCCCAATTTCAGAGAGCTACGGTTTTTGTTAGACCCCCATTCAGGCATGAATGTGACGGACTGCGTTGGAAGGTTAGAAAAATAGCAGCAAGTGGGTATGGGTTCTTTGGCTGTGGACTCCAAGAGCCAGCGGTGAGAGGCAGCTGAAGCGGTTGGATACATGGCCAACTCTGGCTGTGTTTCCATTGTATGTTTCATATTACTCATCACTGACGAATCAGAGTGCTTGTGAACACAGCTCATTTGGTAGGGGGGGTCGTATGGCAATGTAGTTGGCCATTGAGCGTGGTAAGAGGGGGCGACTGAATAAGGTTTATTATCCTTTTCTGATAAACCCAATGGGTTAGCTTGACTGCCAACTGGGCTCTTCAGCTCGCTAAACAGTCCCTCTTTAATGTGCTTATTACTTGCTTGTGGATGATTATAACTGTAACTTGAATCTTCAGGGCAAAAAGAAAATGTTTCATCCGTCTTAACCCATGTACAGCGTCTCTGTTTACCAGCGTTTCCATCAGAGTTTCCATCAGCGATCCGCGCTCCAGACTGGATATTTTTATCTCTGCTGACTTCCAGTTCTGTGTCAACAGACAGGACGCATGCGGGATCGCGACCTCCCGCGATGTTCACCAAAAGCACGAGACATATTAAAACAGGGTGCAGGGGACTTTTGTCTAGTTTTAAGGGAACATTCTTGATCATATTCGTTCAACAACAGTGGCAGAAAAGGATTAGTGGGCGCTAGCGCGGTGATCAGTGCAGCTCTCTCCATTACGGCTCGCTCTCCCTCGTGATGACGCTCATCCCGCCCATACCGGGGCTCTCCCTTGCTTTGCTCTAACTTCCCAGTGGATAACTGGCGCGATCTTACCAGTTTATTCTCCATTGTCTTCTGGGAATCACAAACAGAAAGCTGTGGTAATAATCCCACTTCTGACACCAGTGTGACGTTTTGCACTGTCCCAGGAGAAACAGACAGGAGACGAGAATCCAGTTTGAAAGCACCCAACGAGCTGTGGTTTATTTACTGAACGTTTACAAACTAAAACGCGGGTATCAGGAGGTGTCTTACTTCCCCACAAATAATAAAACGCAGAAAGACTTTGACTAACGGTTCTTCCGCTTGACTAACGTTTAACTCAATTCTTCTTTTCTCCCCGTGCGCTGTGTTAGCCCCTCCCTCCTAACTCTTTTTCCTCCTGAACACCTCCTCCCAACAGCAGGTGAATTAAGTAAAACACATTTATAACAGAGAATAAACAGTGTCATCGCCACAATATCATACTGATGATATTCTAACATTTTATCGTGTTGAGCTATATAACATTAATTAGTCTTATGTAGCCTACATTTGCTTACCTTGTCTAATAACATGCATGAGCGGCGTCTCTGTCAAGTCAAAGTTGTCGCGAAGCTCTCACCATCTCGGAAATGCCACGCCGACATTGATCCTCGTTTTATTTCTCCTTTTGTCCCAAAGTTTGCTTGCCATGGTCATTTGTTTAAACAACAACAGCGTGTCGCTAGACGTTACACAGCTGTCCGCGTCTGTTGCCATGATTACTATGCAATACAAGTGGAAACCAGGGATAACGCAGATATTACGTCATTGACAGGCGACAAGTGACAAGGGAGGGACGGGCACTATTTAAAATTGTGAATTTCTCTGAATTTACAATTCTTGGAAACATTTAGGAGAATGTAAGTACGCAGCTGAACGAAATATATAACACTGTGCAAGTGTTTTTTGGATATTTTAATATAAAAATCTTACATATTGTGCGTTTAATCTCAAGGGGAAAGTGAGTGATTTTTTTTTAAATAATGTTTTTTTTTTATTATTATTATTATGCTTGTGAACAGTAGGTGATGACATTAATGACATACAACTTTGTATACAATACACAGTATGTAGTTAGAATATATTCAATGTCATCAGAACACATAGGAAAGTAAAAGAAAAAAGTTAACAATGATTGATAAGAAAGATAACAAAGGAAGATAAGAAAAGCTAGAAAAAACACATGAGGGTAAGATATTAATTTATTGTGGTGGCGACGTACTTCTCAGATGTTAGTGTGATGCAACGTACGAAGTTGGTGTCACGCATCTGTGGTGGCGACGTACCCCTTCTCTCAGGTAAAAGTACACGTCTGTCTCCTTCGGTAGGTTATCCGTGGCACGATTTGCTCGCCATATTAGCAGAGACAAAAACAAACGGAAACAGGCGAGATCCAGCAGACCAGCAACCAACATCCCATGCTGGGAACCAGCATCCAGCATCTCATGCTGGTCCCAGTGTGCAAAACATACCTTATGCTGGTGACCAGCAATGCTAGATTTTTCAGCTTGTAATTAATTTATATTATGTTTTAAAATACTAATGTTTTAACATGTTTTAAAAAATACTTTTTTTTATTGATTACGTGATTACATGTTATTCTCATAATGGCATAATAGCACGTGAGTACTGAACTGATTTTTTTTTGCACCTAAATCGAGCGCATCATTAGTTCAGTCAGGCCATGTAGGCATAGTGCTGCGACCAGCTGATGTGGTCAGCTGACAAATCACTCCAATCACTACTATTCTCCTATTAGACCAGGGACATATATACATGGCATTACTGCTCAGTAAGTATGCTCAAACTGCTCACAACCCATTATATGCATGAGCTTATTACTGTGCACCTTCTGGCTGTCGTCTTCTTTTGTTTCAGATTACTAAGGCTTTCAAGTCCTAGCTGGCATGAACCTCTCTGCTGAGAGACACTCATCCTCATAACCAAGCTACAGTATAGATGTCCCACTGCCACATCTACACAATTACCACTGTTTGCTTTTAAAGACATTACTAAAGTGTCTTAATTGTCTATGTATTTCCAAGCTGATGGTTCCATGGGGGGTTAATGTTAAAGCTCTTGAATGTTCAATTAATTTCGGATCAAGAACCCCCATAAGGAACCATACCGCCAAAGATAACTTGTGTTTCAATAAACTCAAAGTAACTTGCCAAAGTGGGAAGGGGACACAATACAGCCAAAATTGTACTTGTAAGGATATGTGTACACAGGGCTGGAAATGGGGGGTAATGCGGGGGGACGGCGTCCCAGGAGTGAATTTCGAGGGGGGGCGGCGGTTCAAATTGGTTAGTTTTTTCAGGGAAATTATAGGATTTCTATATTTTATTCTGTCAATAGCCTACGAAAATGATACCAATTCAGCACAAAAACAGCGCAAATCGCATGATTAATCATTAAAAGATCGCGAACTGGATTTAAACACCCACGTGATCTTACTCAGTGCTCGAAGTGGGCCGGTACGCACTGGCACTTCTGTATTTTAATCTGTAGTCTATCCTCGCTTTTACTTGATTACTGGCACTTCTCACATGTTGCCGGTACTCTAACCCCCACACGAAACATAGAATCAGGCTATTAATTAATTGGAGCTTTCGAGGTTTTAATAAGCATGAGTGGCGCGCTAATCACCATAGGTGCGTTCACCAGCGCGCTCCAAAAGTGTGATAAGATTTGCGCGAGACGTTTCTATGATAAAATGTGCAACCCATTTGAATTCTATTGAGAATGTAGTAAAACGCTATGGAGAAAGTCAAACATGATCTAAAAACAGCCACTAAAAAGACTGATGAAAAGAGGGGAAACATGATGATGATCCTGAAATCTTTTTAAATTTCTAATGACTACCTTTATTAGAATTTATCACGTTCGATTGTATTTATTGTGCTACATTTTAACTAACTTCTTGAAGAATTAATAGTATATTATCTGTTAAGGGAGTAGATTTAAAAAAAAAAAGAAAAAAAGTTAACATTGCCCTAAGCATGCAATGAGGAGCCATCAGTGGTCTACCTGTAATTATATCCTTATTGTAACAAATGCTATGGTTAAACAATTACAATTTTTTACAATTTATTTTTCATAAGGCCAAGTACAAGTTACAATCAAGAGCTTTAAAGTATGGACCTTCTTCAGTTATTGACTAAACATTTGGTTTTCCTCATGTGTAAAATGTGTTCTTCTTATATGACAGATATGCCCATTAGGAAAAACCTGGCTGTATAACAAGAAATTACAGGAAATTAACATGTTCAGTATAAGAAAATGTTAAGTAAAGATAGTTTGACTTCCCATGGCACTTTGTAAACAAGTGATTGTTAACTATAGGCTGTTACTTTATTGCAGTTATGTTATCAACCAACTTTGCATGTGTGGATCATTTTGCAAAAATAAAGCAACAAACAAATAAATAAACAAACCTCAAGAGGGACAAACCCAAACTACGTCCTTGCACCCGAGGGAGACAACCAGTCCCCCCATCTCAAACGGAAGTGAACAAAATAGAGTACAACACCTTTTGAAAGTAATGTAATGCTTCAAATAAAGATTGCATCAATTACATCGTTACACCAGTAGGTGGCATCAAGTGACTGTTAAAGATGTATTTGTCATTGAATCATTCATTAAAAAGATTTGTTCA